>NC_058338.1:17975934-18600934 GCF_905475395.1 Chrysoperla carnea
ATCCTTCCTTCCCCTATATTAAAATAAATTACTTAATTATAATTTTAAAATTCAAACTCTTTTAAATTTAAAAATGGATTAATGTTAAATATTCTATTTATACCATATATTTATACTAATCTAATATTTTAATAGATGTAATTGAATTTATAATAATATCAGAGTCGTATTTTATAGACATTGTAATTAATTACATTATTGTAATTAATGTTTTTGTTCTGTTTCATTATTTCTTCGTTGCATTTACGAACTTTGTCGCCATCAGAGCAATATTAATTTTAAATTAGTTTAGTTTTAATGAATTATTTGTAAAAATTAAAAATGATAAAAATATTGTATGTACCATAGAGAAGACTCAAAAATAATACTCGAATCAACTCAAGTTTGGCAACTTAACATACCTACTTATACAGGAATTCAACAAAAAAAAAGGCCCTATTCTAGGTTTGATTAAAAACCATCAAATCAACATAAATTAAATGGTGAAAATAATTTCTAATTTTAGATCATTTAAAAATACATTCATTTAAAAAGACATATTTAAAACTCATCTTATAATTGTACCGGGTGTTCCCAAAAGATCTGTACATAACGCTTTACTAGGTTTAGTACAGTTTGAAATAACGTCGATTTGGCTAAACTTGCCTTATTATCAAGTTACTTAATTTGGGTTTTGAAATTGTTTTTTTTTTTAAACTTAACTCCAAACATCGAATATACTTGGTAAAACTCAATGTCAACAAACCCAATTTAAAGTCATAAGAAATGATGTCAAAATTTCAACTTGAGAACTGCAGCCTGGCTCCCAAATGAAGCAACATGATACTAAGGCAAGTTTAGCTACTTACTTAACCTGGTAACATCCAGTAGGTAAATGTACTTATTTCTAACGAATAAATTAAAAACTTTGATGGACAGACTCGACATACCTCAATATAGTTACGTGCATGATGCAAATCTATGTACATAATATATTTTTATATTATATACCTTGATATATGATTATTAAAACCAGTAAAAAAATTATGAAAACCAGTTATTTTAAAAAAAGACTTTAAAGAAAGTTAGCGGTTCTACTTATGTGTTGGTTGCATAGATAATAAATATTTATATTATACTATAGATGGGCATCTCTATCATCACCAAGGAAACTTGAGATTTAGTTCTCACTCTGTTCACCAGATAGCGCTTCAATCAATTGACCGCCTTTTTTAAAATACTCAATGCCAAATTCTAAATACAATTTCAATTTTTACTTTTTTTTGTTTTACTGTTTTAGAACATGTTTTGGTATCAAATTTTTATTTGAAATGCTATCAAACATCTTTTTTCCAAATCATGTGCTTAAAACAGTAAAACAAAAAATAATTAAATATTTTAAAGAAAAAAAAACGCTTTTAAATTATAAAATAAATTTATTAAACAACTAATCTTAAAAAAATTCTATTTACAAATAAAAATTTTAAATCGTGTTTCTTACAACTAAAATTAAAACTAATAAATGTTTGCATTTTCCAATCTTTTAAGATATGTTTCATTTTTATCTTTCAACTTTCGATCAAGTTTTAACATCTTTCTTTCGCAATATGGTAATATTTTCTTGCTGATTTCGATAGTTCTTTCACCCTTCTCACATTTCCTTCTTTTAGTAAATACATTTTTTTCTTCAAATCTATGAAAATAAAATATAGATTTTTGATAAAATAGAAAAAAAAGAAACAAGGTTGGCAACAAACAGATATTTATGGCCATAATCTTTCGACTCGTAGAAGCCATAGGCGATCCTAAAAATTGATTTCATTTAAATTTGCCGTTATTGATAAAAATTAATTAAAAATTTTTTGAACAGCAATTAAAAAACTTATGTTCTATATACATAATATTATGATTTTAGGTGTCAAATAGTGTAAAAGTACAAAAGCTCCTAAATTTCAATAACAATTCCATTTTTTGTGATTTAATAAAGTATAATTGAACCCAAACAGATTGTAAATGAGCACAAAATATGCCTTCTCATGAAAAATCATACAGAATTGGATGGTGGTTCGCTATCAAAAGTTCTCCTTTAAAATAAACGCTAATAAAAGCTAAATTTTCCAAGCGTTTAAGGAAATAAACTTGTTTCAATGAATCGCCAAGTGTTTCATGGCGATTTATTCAGTAGACATAACAATTTAAAAAATGCATTAATGAATATTTAATATCTCTTTAGGTTTTATTTTTATTCTCATAACTATATTTTTATATTTACTTTTTAAATTATAATTGTTAGTATCTAACAATTAAATTCACTCACCAGGTCGTTTTGATGCAGTTTTGTTCAAATTTATGTTCGAGGTCTCTGCATGTAAAAATTGTGAACCTAAAATAAATAAAAATTACCTTATAATCAAATTGTGTCTACATTCGTGGTTCCTCTATAAGACCTACATACAATAATAAATTAAACATACGTTAGTTACATAAGGATTTTAACTTACTACTTAAGTGGAGGCTAGGAAAAGCATTAGGCTTTAAGTAAGTTCACAATTTTCCTGTTGAAGCCTGGAGTTTCGTTTTGTCGGCGAAATGTAAATCGCAGACACGATAGTTTTCACGTTTCGAGTATTCGATGTCCGTTCGACCAATCGCTATTGTCCAATTTTTAAACTTCTGAAAAATTAAGTCTTTCAAGAATATTTCTATCCAAGTTAACAATTTTTTTACTTACCTCAAAATTCTTAGGAATCACATGTAAACTAATATCCTTCTGTGTTTTTACACATCTTTTCACACAACAATGAAAAACCATCTTAATATTTTTTTAATTTTTAATTAATATTTTATTTGACACTATTTCAGATAAATTTTTGTACTAGTCTGTCAAATTTGACCAGGCAACTATGATCAAAATGATTGTAGAAATTTTAGAAAGTTTATGTGATACATACAACGTTTTTGTAATATTCATTGCCTATACTGTATAAATTAAGAACTTGATCTACAGTAGTGAAATCTTTTGAACAGAGTGATAAGTTTTTGGAACTCACATGGTAAAAACAGTACAAGTTTCTTATCTATATTATAATTAGTTGTCTATGGTTGGTTGCATATCAAAAAAATAATTATTCAATTACAACGTTACAAAATTGGATTATTATATATACATTTTTTAATTGAAATTATTATACGCATAAGCTATAGACGAGACGATAAAATTTTTAAAAGAAAAATCTAAAATTCGTTAATATTGAGAAAATAATATGTATATCATCTTATTTGAAATCTTCTCTATTCTCTTTCAAAGCATGTTATTTGAAGAAGCTACATTATCGAAGACCGTAAAATTAATTTTTAAACTTATGTAGCTACACTAGATCGATTATCTGAAATATAACTTTTGTTTTATGATGAAATAAACGAGAACGTAACCGTTTCTACATCCATTCTTTAAATATAATTTTAAAAAAATGGAAATTGTTTTCAGATGACTGGTTTTTTATTTTTTACACAAACTCAAATGATATCGACAAACGTAATAAGAAAACGTTCAGCATTGGGAGTGGGATATGTTTCATTACCATCAACATTTGCTGTTCATGAATTATCAACGCATCATATTAAAAATGTCATAATAAAACCATTAACATCAAATACTTCAAGCATTATTGATAAAAATGAACATCATATTTTATATGCAACAAAACATGCTAAGAATGCACATTCAATAGCTGTTGTACCAAAGAAAACAATTGAGAAGAAAATTGCAATTATCACAGAAACACACCATACATTGATACCAATTGTACATCAATTACATCCTCATCATCATCATGCACTGATACCTGTATTACCGACTGGAGGTTTTGGAGTTGGTGTAACTAAAGGTGGACAGGGAGCAGGACATGGCTGGTGGGTTCCTGCATTTTAAATATCGAAATGTATTTTAAATATTATTAATTAAATAATAAAATTTTATAATTAAGAACGTGAATACAAACATGGATTTTAATAAATGAATCCGTCTTTTTATGCAAAATTTCATAAATTTTACCCGTGGAAACATGTAGAACAAGATCTGATTTCCAGCATGAAACATAAATTGCATAAAGGGTCTTAGTGATCTCAGACGTCGATTCTTACATGGTTCTCTATTACATCCTGTAAAAAATCTTTAAACATTTGCTAGATAAATTTAGAAAATTAAGCCAATTAATTTAGGATTAGAATTCATTCCTAATAAATGAAAAACTAAACTAATGAATTGGAGGTATTTTGGGAATTTCTTTTACGCCGACCTTTTTATTCGTTTTAAATTTTCTGATTTTCAATTTTATGATTTAATGGGTATATATTTTTATACTTATTTTAACTCTCGATTGCTTTAAAAAGTAAGTGTCGCAACATTATGAAGAAACAAGTGAAAACAAACAATTGACTGAGTTAATCGTTGAAATACCATGTATAGGCAGTGTTGATAACTCTTTCACATTACACATACATACACTCACTGTCAGAAAAAGTGCCACAGTTAAAACCATTCTAAGCGTACGCATCATATGTTATGTTATAATAGTAACACTTAGAATGTTTTAAAACGAGCATTTTTTGTGACATTGAGTATACATGTCACACATATGCATCTAAGTAAGAGATATTATAGATGTTATATGAAATTGCAAAAAAAGACTTGTATCGTGGCTTCGATGTCTTTTCAGCTATACAATAGTTCTTCTGTTGTGTGCCTGCATAGAGTGGGAGAGAACACTGCTCACTTAGATGCATTATATAAAAATTTCAGCTTGATATGTTTTTTCGTTTTTGAGTTATCGTGATGACAGATGGACAGACGACAGAAAGACAGACCTAAAATGGACTAATTTAAAGATTTTATGAACACCTATACCTAAATTTTTTTCATAGCATCAAGATTTTTAAGCGTTACAAACTTGGGACAAAACTTAGTACACCTTGGTAAATTTCATAAACATAAACTAAAAACGAAAATGCATGAACAAAAAATCGAAAAAAAATTTATGGTTTCTGATTTGAATGAAACTTAGTATATAAGGTAATTTTGACCCAAAAAATTCAAAAATCGTATTCATTTGTTGATTGAAAGCATAGTTTTAGAAATATCACCCATTATCCCATATTTTGGCTCGATATCTCCGAAACTAGTTGCCTAACCGTTATATTAATACGATTTTTGAATTTTTTAAAAAAATTCCAAAAAATCGAAAAAAATTTATGGCTTCTGATTTGGATAAAACTTAGTATATAAGGTAATTTTGACCCAAAAAATTCAAAAATCGTATTCATTTGATGATTGGAAGCATAATTTTTGAATTATCACCCATTATCCCATATTTTGGCTCGATATCTCCAAAACTAGTTGCCTAACCGTTATATTAATACGATTTTTGAATTTTTTGGGTTAAAATTACCTTATAAACAGAGTTTTATCAAAATCAGAGACAAAAAAATTTTCTCGATTTTTTCGATTTTTTATAAAGGGGTACCCCTTAAAAAAATTCCAAAAAATCGAAAAAAATTTATGGTTTCTGATTTGGATAAAACTTAGTATATAAGGTAATTTTGACCCAAAAAATTCAAAAATCGTATTCATTTGATGATTGGAAGCATAATTTTTGAATTATCACCCATTATCCCATATTTTGGCTCGATATCTCCAAAACTAGTTGCCTAACCGTTATATTAATACGATTTTTGAATTTTTTGGGTTAAAATTACCTTATAAACAGAGTTTTATCAAAATCAGAGACAAAAAAATTTTCTCGATTTTTTCGATTTTTTATAAAGGGGTACCCCTTAAAAAAATTCCAAAAAATCGAAAAAACCAATACTTGTAATTTTGGAATAATTAATAATTTTGTAGTAATAATTTTGAATGGAATATGCAAAGTAGAGCTGCCTATTCGTTCAAATAAATTTTAGTAATCTTTTTTTTATTGAATAGTTTTAATATTTATGAATAAACAAGTGAAAACAAACAATCGTGTCCACAGACGGACGGACGGACAACCGGAAATGGACTAATTACGTGATTTTATGAACACCTATGACAAAATTTTTTTCCTAGCATCATTATTTTTAAGCGTTACAAACTTGGGACTAAACTTAATATACTATGTATATTTCATATATACATGGTATAAAGAGCATTAGAGAAAAGTTTTGGTATGGGACCCCGTCAAGGCTAGCTACGCCACTGTTCTCCACTATAACAATGAAAATAGGTGTCCTTAATCTTTCATTATTTAAACTCTGTATTATTTTGAAAATTTAAATTTTTATAATAGTTAAGAGTTAAGAAACTATTTTTGTTAGAGTCATAAGGGTAGAAACTGCGAAAGCGAGGTAAAAAAGCTAAAACTACTAACTTCTTCGTTTCCATTCTATAAAAAATTTAACTGCTATTGTTATGAAATATAATTAAAATTAAAAAATCTTTATTAATTATCAAATTAACATTTTTGAGTGGAAAATGATGCATCCTTGTTTTTTTTTTATAAAACTGTGTTGAACTTCCTAAATATCTACACTTCCTTGACAATTTCTTAGTTGGTTTCTTTGTATTTAAAACATTTTCATGACAAAATGACCTCGCTTATAGGTACATACATCAATTCTTTTAACTGTTTGTATAGCCGTATAGCGTGATAAATCGACCTAAATACCTTATATTATTTTTTAAAAGATTTATTATAAACACTCCATTCAATGACATAGTTGTGTATTTTGAATTTAGATAGCTCTAACATAATGTTTGATCGTATCTACGTACATACTTATTTATACTTTTTTTACGTATTTATGCATGTATAAGTTTGATCTCTAAAGCTCGTAATCTGCCCCGGAATTGATAATAGTATAGTTACAAGTTTGCCTTGTAACTATTAAAATAATTACAGGAATCTGTAATTTTGGATGACTTTGAAAAAATGACAGGCACTTTTATTGCATTTCCCAATGAAAAAGGTGATTACGTTATCTACTGTTCGATGCTCAGCCTAAGAGAAACGAGATGATCTCTTTTCTAGAAAACTACAAGAGCTAGGATTATCTAACTTGGGTAGTGAGAGCAAAAATCTTCAAGTTAAAAACGATTAGAGGAGGTTTCTTTGACAAATTTAATCAATGAAGTCAAATCCAAAGACACTCTTAGCCTATTCGGCAGGCTCAACCATTATCAACAGAGACCTAAGTATGTAAATATCACGAGTAGAAACGAAAGAACCTAATTGCCATTTTCAGAATGTATATGACTTCCAATGGAACTCTAGAAATGAAATAAAAAATTCTATACTTGTTTAAGTTAGCTATCTAAGTTTATTCATAAACATCGATGTTCAAAGCATATTAATGAACTTAATTTTTTGCTCTTACCTCTGTATACATATATTCACTGTGTTCTTTATGTATTCTAAAATTATAGAATTTGAAAACTTCACGCACAAAGAACACAGTTATTGACTTTATTTTTTTATTTTTAAAGAGACTAGTTTTGAAAAGTATGACCAAAATTAGTGAGATTACGTACTTGACGGATCCAAATTGAATAAAATTTGCGTATGGTAGAGAAAAACAAATTTTTTCGATATTTATGACGTCATCAAGTTCAAAAAATCAATTTTTTTGATATTTTGGCCAAACTTTATAGTATTTGCATGAATTTTTTTTTTAAAACCCACTAATTTTTGGTGAGGATGATCCAGGAAATATTTTATACATGGAGGTGAAGAGAGAATTACACATCCGATTTAAGAAACAACAACCTTGCTAATTTTTAAAAATTATTAGTCGTTAAGTATTATAATTTTGATTGATATGATTGTGGATAAATGAATTATCTGACAATAATTAGTATAAATTAGTTTTGCAATTCTTTTTGTTCAATAAAAAATGATTATTTGAAGGGTGTTATTGGGATAATCATTGAACTTCATGATAATTCATTAATTAATTATTAGTACTTAGATATTTGTAAAAATTGATTCGTTCTAATAACAAATTTTTTTTCTCTAATTTATAATTTTAAAAATTAAATTTAAACAATAAAAAATTTAATTTCGCATCTACAAAAAAATGAATTTGAAATAATTATTTCTGTTATGCTACGCTTATTAATTATTCGTATTAGGTATTATTTAAATTAAACAGTTGAGATATTATATGTATGTATATAATTTTTTTTAAAATTTGTATCCACTTTTGATAAATAAAGTATGTAAACCTACCAAGTTTGGGTCATACTTTTCAAATTTGTGATCGAAATTAACCTAGTTTTAATAGGCTTCAAGAATGTGGAAGCCTAGTCTCGGAATTAATCACAAAATGATAGCTACCGAAAAATTGACATCACAGCTGAAAAGAATGGCCCAAAATTAGTGGTTTTCAAAAAAAATTCCAATAAGATCGGATCAAATCTGCCTGTGATATCAAAAAAATAAAATTTTTGAACTTTATGACGTCATCAGAATCCAAAAAATTTAATTTTGTTCTATCACATCCAAATTTTATCCGATATTGATAAACCAAGTATGTAATCCTACTAAATTTGGGTCATACTTTTCAAATTTGTGATAAAAATTAACCTAGCTCTAATAGATTTCAAGAATGTGGAGTCCTGGTCTCGGAATTAGACACATGAGTGATAGCTAGCAAAAAATTGATATCACAGCTGAAAAGAATGGCCCAAAATAAGTGGGTTTCAAAAAAAATTCCAATAAGATCGGATCAAATTTGCCTGTGATATCAAAAAAATAAAATTTTTGAACTTTATGACGTCATCAGAATCCAAAAAATTTAATTTTGTTCTATCACATCCAAATTTTATCCAATATTGATAAACCAAGTATGTAATCCTACTAAATTTGGGTCATACTTTTCAAATTTGTGATAAAAATTAACCTAGCTCTAATAGATTTCAAGAATGTGGAGTCCTGGTCTCGGAATTAACCACATAACTGATAGCTAGCGAAAAATTGACATCACAGCTGAAAAGAATGGCCCAAAATTAGTGGTTTTCAAAAAAAATTCCAATAAGATCGGATCAAATTTGCCTGTGTTACCAAAAAGTCGAATTTTTTGACTTAATGACTTTATGTAAATTAATGAGCGCCTTTTACATGATTCTTTACTAGCTTGTTCTTTACTAGGAGGCGAGTGCCTCCTTTGTCGCGCTCTAGTTACAGACCTGAACAGAATAGTTATTTACGATACTAGTCTGATTCTTCAGCTAGAACTTTTCAATTTAGCTCTTTTAGCGATATATGCTAATTTATATTTTCCCAGCTTCTGGGCATAGAATAATGTATACTTTTGTGCGATGAATTTCTAATTGGTATCTAAGTATTTAAACTAATCATTGTACCTAGATATCTAAAAATAGGTTCACATAGTAATGTTTTGATTTCCGCTTTTGCTAAATGATACGAATTGTAGTATTTATTTACTAGACGTAACAAAAAAAAGTCAATAATTGTTAGTTAACATATTACAATTTCCGTAACCTAATATTTTGGTATTCCGTAATAAATTATAGATGATTATAATACTTTGTTATATTTTATTATACTGCAGTGTACATAATAATTTAATATACGCTTCACTTCTTTATAAACTTAAATATACTGTTTATTTTTAGATCAATTGCTCCAAAAATTGCAATTGTTATCTAATGGCTATCTAAAAATAAATAGGTCATAATAAATGTACATAGGCTTTGGAGAAAATAACTAGATATATTAACTTTGGACTATTAGTCGCATCAATGAATGTTTTTACTCGGAAGTTCTCAATAATTGCTCTGATTTTGAATCAATATTTTTAAGCGTTACAAACTAAATTTAGGGACTAAACTTAGTATACCTTGATAAATATATCATATATACATGGTATAAAAATTGTAAATTAGTCCAAATATCCACCTGTTACGCCAAAATTATCCACTAGATAATAACGCACCCACCGGATAGTAGAAGTATTGTAATTTGGAAATAACTGATCACACATTGAGTATTTTGTGTGTCCGCTGATATAGTATTTGGCAAAAATTTTACTACAAGCTCATATACTCTTACAGTGCCAATAAGCCAAAACCTTTTGACAATATTGTAGCGGAGGAACATCCTTGCCAATCTTAAACAAGATAATTAGGGACTTATATATGTATTATAAGAATTAAATGCACGCTTGAGATTTGCCTCATAAGCAGGTCTTGATTGATTAGAGATAACTTCGGTTCAGTTTTAGAAATTGCATCTATAATTCAAGCCCTTGATCGTTTCCTCAAAACTAGCATAGATTCAAAATCACAATCCATATTATTTTTTAAATATTAGCAAAGTTATTTTTCCGCAATTTTGTGGAGTATAGCTTTTTGAGTATCTTTTAAGGCTTAAACTCTTCGCTGACTTTTAACATTGAAATTTAATATGCAAATTTTTTCAGAAGTGAACAGTGCCCACCTAATGCTATTTAATTACGCCATTCAAATGATCTTGAAATAAGTAAAGAACAATATAAGAATTAGAAAAAAATAACATTTGATATTAATTTCAATGTATAATATACATTGAACGCTCTAACGCTTTCAGATATATTGCCATTTTTTCTTTTTAGTAAATAGGCTTCTTTTAAGTTAATTAAAAAATATAGACTTATGCACGGTATCGAAGGTCGATGCAGTAAATATATTACTCTTTTATGTAAATATTTCATGTGTTCAAAAGCATGAAAAGACAAAAATCTCATTTCAATAAAAAACATCTTATGAGGGAGAAATATGACCTTAGTGATACTTTCGAGTTGTTAATTTGTATAATGGATGTTTATTAACTTGACTTATCTATATATTACAGTTTTATGATTTGGGTTAGAAGTTAAGGATGTACGAACGTCAGGGCAACGTTGGATAAAAGGCTTGATATTTTTTTATATATAGTGGGACTAAGTCTAAATCAATCCTGAAAATTTTAGGGGAGATTGCCCGATTATTTAAATAAATAAATGACTTCAAAAGTAGGCATATTTAACATTGGTCTTATGGGAAATTGGTAGATGGATGATATGTTTTCATATAGATTTCTTCAAAACTAGTCCGTAGAAATTAAAAAAAACTATTTAAATTAAAGTTAAAACCTTAATAAATAATTTAAAACAAAATAAAACCGTTGTGCCCGACTAATTAAGGATGTATGAGCACGTTAGTGGAGACACTTTAAAAAATATTTTTTTTTTATAATTTTGATGATGAATTACGTTATAACTTGACAATTTAAGACGAAAAGTAAGAATAAAATAAAATAAATGAGAGATTTACTCTTGGATTCTTTTGAAATTTAATAATATTATAACACATTTTGATAGGCGTATGAGAGTATATTCAAATATGTCGTTACGGGTATAAAATGATCCCCTTTAATATACGTTAAAATGATCCCTATTTTGTGTGTAAAATTATAATAGGTAAAATGATTCCCCATTAGGTCGTAGGTCTTGAATTTGTTGATTAAGGTGATTTTATCAGTGATTTTTGTTTTCATACTAATCGTTGATGTAATGTAAAAGAACAATTAATATTTTATATGAAGAAATTGGCATGCCAATATTGCAACATTTGAATAAAGAATCCAAAAATATTTCGACGTTATATGTACATATCTCGAATAGTTTGGCTATAAATTACCTACATTTTTCTTTAGGGGAATCATTATAGGACACCTTCTTCTACTTGTATTTTTTAACAACAACAATATCTACATTTTCTCACAAAAGAAAATTCACTAATGAATCGAAATATACAAAATAAAGTTATGAATGAGCAGGATCATTAGCTTTAAAATTATGTTGAATGGTTCGATTCGTTGACTCGTATCTCGAACATAAGTAATAAAACAATAAATAATTATAAAAATTTATGATAAATATCAATTACATGAATATTGTTTGTTGATGGTCACCATTTTACAAACAAATAAATATAAACAAACATGAAGTGTGTATGTAATAGGTACCCTTCCCAAATAAAAATTTGTTCCTTATATTAATTAATTGTGTTTTTATATGAACAATCATGTGAATTGTGTTGAGGGGTCAACTAACATATTTACGTAGTTTGTGTCATTCAATATATAAACAATAAGAGGGGGATGATTTCTATTTTTGTTTTTTTGTTGTTTTTTTTTTTTTATAAAGTTGTGTGTGGTGGATTAATTTTCTTAAATTTCATTTCCTTCCATATCCACCATTAATTATAATATATAAATAACATGCCGATACATTTATAAGCATCCACAAGTGTTTTGATTTTTACAAGTGTTTCATTGTATCGACAATAATAAGATACCTTTGTGAAAATGAATTCTTCCATGGTAAGCTTCTTTGCTGTATTATTGTTGTTTTTCATAATTTAATAACGTAATGCGCTGTTTTAGTGTGATCTAGTGAAATCATCCATGCTCTAAGAGTTCGGATGAAATTCGGGAAAGCGAGATATTAGGGATTTTTCTAGTGGATCTAATAAAACTGTGCGAAGCCTATTCGTAGTGATAACAGACGGTAACAGTGACATAAATAAAATTAAGTTTTAAAATATGCTTAAGGCAGTACAAGCACCAAGGCAATTTTAGACTTAGGGTTGGAATTATTTGTACTTTATATTCTTACTTTTCGTAATATATTGTCGAATTATAACATAATTCACCATCAAAATATAAATTATTGTCCCCACTACCGTGCTCATATATACTTAATTATTCGGGACAGCGGGTTCTCAGAGTCAGAGATTATACACGGGTTCTTTTTGTTTTCAATAATTTATTAAGATTTTTTAAAGTCTACTGATTAGTTTTAGAGAAATTTATGAAAACATCTAAAGTTTTCCCATAAGACCAGTGTTAAATATGTCTACTTTTGAAGTCATTTATTTATTTAAATAATCGGGCAATCCCCCTCGAAGTTAAGTTCATAAATGAGCAATATAGATCAATTAGGTCTTGGGTTTATAGGACCCATTTTTTAAATTGTTAGATAAATAAACAACTTTTGTTTGAAACATTTTTTCGTATACGTCATTGTTTACACGTGAGGTCGCAAATTAGGACAAAGTTTTGGTTTTAATTTTCTCCAAAACTGCAAAAGGAAGTTGAAAAGGAAGTTTGCAGGTAGTTTCAACTAGTGGTCTTGTGAATGATTCTTGAAAATGGACTAAAAGTTTTAGAAAAAACTTTCGAAAATTTTCGAAAACCAAAACAAATTTTGTCCGAAAAGCTGCCATAATTGTGTCTTTTAAACTTTTCTTATTTAGTAAATTAATGCTGATATGAAGAAAAAGACTCCTTCTTTTTTTTTGAAATCGGTTAATTACACTGATATTCAACATTTTCTATATAGGGTATTTCAACAATTAACTCAGTCAATTGTATGTTTTCACTTGTTCTTTCTATATTTCTCCTGAATAAAATCACTTTTTACGTTAGACATGCAATACTTATAAATAGTCATTTAATTAAAAATTATTAATTATAGAGTTTAATTTATGGGATATGTTGTGTACTTCTTATCGTACTACAAAGTGTGCAAAGTATTGAACAAGAACAAGCCTCAAGTAATGTAGCCGCAGACGCATCCAAACATAATCCACAAAAGCGTGGTATTTTAGGTGGATATGGATATGGTGGACATTTAGGTAATTTTATAGTAATAAAACTTGATTGTTATAATTAATATATGCTTTTAACTAATTAATTAATTAATTAAATTTAAAATTAGCTAACAAAACTAACATCAGTAATATTTTTGTTTTCATCTAATGTACACATTTAACGCATCTTAATCCCAGCCAAAGCTAAACATTTTTTAGCATCATTGCATCATCATAATCATAAATTTCATAAAAAAGGTAAGTAGTATTTTATAGATTTACTGTAGAGTCTCAGTAATCCGAACACTCGGTACCTGGTCCGATACGTTCGGTAATCGGTAATTTTTCCTCCGTCATATAAAAGTTATTAAACGTATAATACATAGAAATTATTAAATTAGTACATTATGAAATGCTTTATTCTATTTATAATGAATTTTTCTGTGCATGCCCAGTAATCTGAACAAATCCAGTAATCCGAAACCCCGTGGTTTTTAATGAATCCGGATTAGTGGGACTCTGCTGTAGTTAGTTTTATAATAGAGAATAAGGTTTGGTAGTGGCCCGGAAGCCATACATCTATTGTAAAATGCAATGATTTTCTTTAAATTTAATTCTTTAGATTCAGAATACGAAAACCTCCTGAAAAAACGGAATATCTATATTAAGAAATTATTATTCTTTATATGTGCGTTTGAAGGGATTTAACTAATAAATAATTTGACAGATTGTGAAGAATTTTAAGAATTTATGTAGGTACTATTCAAACTATAACTGAGAGCATTAGCGAGCTAACAAAATTTTACGCAAGGAGCTCAAAAATAGTTCAATTACATTCTTAAAGATCGATTCGGATGAATTATCACCAAAAAATACAAAAAGAATTCTGACATATCCTGGAACTTTTAAAAATTTTCTAGTAAATTTTTAGCGTTTGTTTTAATCGGAATCAATCGGGATTGTTTTTAGTAACTGCAGCGGATAATACAGAAAATAATTAAAACAGCTAAAACCGGCTCAGTGGTCGAGCGGTCTAAAGAGTTCGTCTTTGACAGCTTGGCTACTGACTGGGAGGTTGGGGGTTCGAATCCAGGCAGCGGCAGTGTGAATAAATTATAATTAATGGGGGCGGTAGAATTGATCACATTGTCGTCGCTTTGATAAGAACAAAGTAACCGATTCCACCCACATCATAAAATGTAATTGCACATAGACGGATGTAGTTAAATAAATAAAGATTAACAAATAATGATGTGGATGGCCTCTGTTATAGGCATATGTCAAAACATCTCATTATTTCTTATATATTTATAATATTGATTGATAATATTTGAACAAAATTTATATAGGTGGTCTTTATGGAGGATATGGATATGGATCCGGATTAGGATATGGTCACGGCTATGGATATGGAATTCCAATTGTCAAAAGTTACCATCAATCTTATTCACCAATTATATCGAAAGTCTCATATTCAGCACCTTTATCCTATGATTTCGATGATTATGGTCATGGATTAGGCTACGGAAGTTTTGGTTATGGCGGTGGTAGCCATTATGGAGGTTTAGGATATAGTATTGGTCATGGATTAGGACTTGGATATGGATCATACGGAGGTCACGGTTTGGGTGGATATGGTGGTTATGGATATGGAAGTTACGGTTTAGGTGGATATGGAAGCTATGGTGGATTTGGAGGATATGGCCATCATTATTGATAAAAAAATCCATTGAGTTCTAAGTAAGAAAAACATAAATTGATGGGCATTTTTGAATTTAAATGTTATTTTAAAAAAATCATTTATTTTGTGATTTTATTTGCAACCAAAGATAATATAATGGAGTGGAATTAAATAAGCATTGTTATTACTGCTAACTGTTAAGTCATACATATTGCAGAACATATTGCGTTCTAACTTCTAAACACAGTGTCCCATTTGTGTTCAAGAATAATAGGTTCCACTTTTCGCTTCTCACTGTTTTTTAACTATTATTAGTAAAAATCAATTCATGTGTTTTCTTACATTAAATCGTTACATCTTTTTGTGTTCAAAAAGAATAATTTTTACATCTTTATTTTTTTTTAAATTAAAAAAATCGTAAAATTTATAAAAATTGACTTTTTTATTTCTATTTACCTTTTCATTCCTTACTTCCTAAAGATAAGTCTTCATAGGAGAACCAGTTGTGAATATGAGATACTAATTCAAAACAAGTAAAGGTATATCGTTTTTAAAATTCAGTGTGCCTGAAATTTTCTGGTATTTATCTATGAATTCAAATGCTTATTCTTTGAAAATCATGCATTTTTTACAATTATTCCAAAAACTGTTTCCTCTAAAAATATTTTATTCAGAGTACCGGAATAGATGCTCATAATTTTCATATAAGTCACAAAATGGGAAAGCGCTAAATCTGAGACTCAACGTTAGTCTCTTGGTCTAATCATGGGCACACCCAGCTTATAGAGCGCGTGGAGCTCCTTTTGTTCTAAAGGTCTACCTACCTAAGCATACTTACATAACCAACCATCAAAAAATTTGGGAAATTCAGGAAAGGACACCTATCCTCTACTCTCTGATAAGCCTTATACCTTCAATGGTTATTGTAATGTGTTAACGCTTGCGCTATTTTTCTTGTCGAATTTCTCTTAATGTATTAAAAATATATGCATAATCTTCCTTCCTCATGACATTATCTTAAATTATTACTGGAAAATAGAAAATTTGTAACCAATATCTCTCTTTACTGGGAACACCAGGTCGAAGAAGGTGCTCCTTTGCAGCGACTTAGCATACATTTTGTGTTTTTGTCAAAATCTGTTGAATTTATGAAATTTTTAGACAAAATTTTTTGATTGATCCTTCTCTAGACCAATTAAGACGAGGGTAAATTGATAAAATTAATTGCAATCTGGTAGATGGTATAGTCCATAATCAATTTGAAGGCTGAAGAACCATAAATGATAGATAAAAATTTGTACACAATATCCTTCATGGTTAATTGTTCAATTCTTAATTCATTATTTTTAAATTTTAAGTAATTAAAATTATGAAAATATATATTTTTCTTGTAATAATTTTTATAAAAAGAGAGGTCATGAGAATATTTAGAGAAAGTAATCCTAATTAACGTTTTTGTCTTGATTGACATCATTATTATGGCAGCTTGATATAAATGTGAAATTCATTTATGACAAACATGTCAATTGACAATATATAAATTATTATTATGGATTAGTACAGTAAGTAAGATACTGGATATATTATTATGAATTAAATCTCTTATTAATAATTAGTGGACTACAGTAAATAATTAACAACATGCAAATATTCAAAATACAGGGTGTTTCAGAATCCATCCTTCATTTCTTTATTATTTGTTTAGTAAAAACTAAGATGTGTAAGGTCACGTTATAATATAACCTTATTCACTATTTTCACACACATTATTCAACAAATTCTCGTGTCCTAATTCTGTAGTACTTATCAAATTGTCTTTGTATTGTATTTTAATTTGAAAATGATGACAATATTATTAAAAATTAAAAATTATTTGTTTATAATAATAATATTATATAATTATATACCCGCCCGCTTTGCTGGGCAATTTATCTTTGGATCAAATCCATCCAAATATTGCGATATCTCAGAAACTCTGCGTCCAATCATTAAATTAACCTGATTTTTGTACTTTTTGGATCAAAATTACCACATAGACCGAATTTCACCAAATTCCAAAACATAATCTTTTTTACGTTTTTCTCGATTTTTTCAAATGGGTACCCCTTAAAAAAATTTCAAAAAATCGAAAACAAATTTTTATCTCCAATTTCGATAAAATTCAGTATATAAAGGTAATTTTGACCCAAAAAGTACAAAAATCGGGTGTATTTGTTGACTGGTCGAATAGTTTTTGAGATACGGACTTAAATCGATCCAAATATTGCGATATCTCGGACACTCTGCATCCAATCATTAAATTAACCTGATTTTTGTACTTTTTGGATCAAAATTACCCCATAGACCGAATTTCACCAAATTCCAAAACATAATCTTTTTTATGTTTTTCTCGATTTTTTCAAAGGGGTACCCCTTAAAAAAATTTCAAAAAATCGAAAAAAAATTTTTATCTCCAATTTCGATAAAACTCAGTATATAAGGTAATTTTGACCCAAAAAGTTCAAAAATCGGGTGCAATTGACGACTGGTCGAATAGTTTTTGAGATACGGACCAAAATCGATCCAAATATTGCGATATCTCAGAAACTCTGCATCCAATCATTAAATTAACCTGATTTTTATACTTTTTGGATCAAAATTACTCTATCCATTGAGTTTCATCAAATTCCAAAACAAAATTTTTTTTTTGATTTTCTCGATTTTATCAAAGGGGTACCCCTTAAAAAAATTGCAAAAAATCGAGAAATTTTTTATATCTCCAATTTTGATAAAACTCAGTATATAAGGTAATTTTGACCCAAAAAGTACAAAAATCGGGTGCATTTGTTGGCTGGTCGAATAGTTTTTGAGATACGGACTAAAATCGATCCAAATATTGCGATATCTCAGAAACTCTGCATCCAATCATTAGCGCTAACTATTGACAGTTATTTGTGCTACAATCACTTGTGATTTGAATGAAACTACTTACCTTTTTTGCATTGTTGTACATTATACTACACAATAAAACTATTAGATGGCGCTCAATATATTGTAAGTAAATAGCTAAAGTAGTTGAATAAGTCGTACAATAGGTATTTTCTAGCTATCACTTATGTGCTTAATTCCATGACCAGGACTCCACATTCTTGAAACCTATTAGAGCTAGGTTAATTTTGATCACAAATTTGAAAAGTACGGTCCAAATTTAGTATTATTGCATACTTGTTATATCAAAATTGGTTGAAATTTGGATTTGATAGAGCAAAACTAAATTTTTTCGATTCTGATAACGTCATAAACTTAAAAAATTCGATTTTTCGATAACACAGGCAAATTTGATCTTATTGAAATTTTTTTTTGAAACCCACTAATTTCAGGTCATTCTTTTCAGCTGTTATGTCAGATTTTCACTGGTTATAACTTAGGTGCTTAACTCCATGACCTGGGCTCCACTTTCCTCTAAGAAATTTCAGAATGGGCTTGTTTTTGAGTATGAGGAAATTTGAGAATTAGGTCTTATTGAAATGAAAGAATTATTTAAATTCATAATATATAATTATAATTAAATTGAAGTACAATAATTGATATTATTTTTATTTGAAGAACAACATAAAATAACCGTTGACTGTTATGTTGGCTGCATTCATTTACAATTTACACACATAAATTCATACATACATACATACAAACACACCGATACCATTCACACCGTAATTTATTAGGTTACGCAACATTTCACTCGACGTAAAATCAAACCTGTGATAAAATATCCGCAAAAAAATTTATTCAAATATACAGAAGAGTCACAATAATCGGTACACTAGATAATGCTAAACGTCTAATAATACGAACATCTTACCCTTTTTCACATCGCTCTTTACGCCTGTGAGACTAGAATCATTCCAAATGCATTTTGCTTACAATCCCAGTTATCCAAACAGTCCTGGATTAAGTTCCGATTATCGAGACTAAAAGACATTCGAAATATAATATTTGTATAGTGAACGCAACTCTCTTAAGGCCAAAAATCGTGTAGACGTATAAACTAACTCGGAATTTTTTTGGCGGTTATTTTATTATCACGGTTATTTTGTTATCATCCTTTTTTTTTATAGGTAAATAATTATATTTTTTTTGGTAATTACAATTGATAATTATAATTTTATTGTCATTTATTTGACATGATTAATAAATATGATAAAAAGTAACAAAGTACCCCGTTTAACACCATAACCGCATTCTTATCAAATATGTAAAGACAGAGCTTTCAAACTCTTTGTTACAGAAGCCCAGTAATTTATTTATATTCGCACAATTCACATGGCTGGTTTTTTTAACCCCAAACTAAAAAATGGGGTGCTTTGTCTGTGACATCGAGTGTTCTTAGCTATGTTTCAAGTACGAGCTTAGGTTTTCGCACGAGAAAAAACTAAAAAATTGGCGATGATCTTAAAAATCCATTCAGTTTGGAAAAGGCATGACATTTAAATAATTACTATGGAAATGAATGACCAAATAAACCTGGTTCAATTCATTTCGAAAAGTGAAATGGTAAAATAATTAGGTAATTTAAAACAATAATTCAAAAGAACAAAGTCAACTCAAATATTTCAATTTCAATTAAAATATTTCCAAAAATTTGTTCCAAAAATGATACTTCCCTAAGTATCCTTTTCATCTCATCTGATGTCCTTGACCATCACTTTGACAACGATTTAAGAAGGAGTGTTATAAGCTTAAAGTGTTTATCTGTGCGTCTATGTGTTTCTCAGTGGCATCGGAGCCCCTAAACAGTCGAACCGATTCGATTGAGAACATTTTATAGCAAAGTTTCCAAAAATCGGTTTACAAGGAATAAATCGCATTTGTCGGGGTTTTTTTATTTTTTATTTTTTTAAATGTCACTTGTTAATGTAAAATTCAAGACTAAGAATGCAATGATGTTGTTACACGTTGTATAATTAATTACCTATATTATATTAATACTTTTATTAATTATATTTAAACTATTTATATTAATCAATTCAAATAAAAATTACTATTAGTAAATTTTATATACAACAAATACATATTTACTATAATTATTAAAACATACATTTATTATTATATTTTATACAAAATCAAATATACAATATTATTAATTAATTCATTAATTAATTAATAATAATTAATAAAAACATAATATAAGTAAATATTATTTAATTCATATATTTTATTTATTTTATTAATAATAATTATTATCACATTTAGTCTAACTGTTTGAATCATTTATTTATTTTTAATTTTTAAATTTATATTTATATATATAAATGTACATTCAATAGGTAGTTTTTAATTAATTAATTATTATTTATTTATATAGGTATTTATTATGTTTAATTTATATTTATATTAAGAAATGGACAGACATTATTAATATTTAAATTATTTAAAGTATTTTTTGTATAATTTAATACATAGAATACTTAATATATCTCTATAATACCTAATTAATTAAATAATTAATTAATACGGTTATTTATAAAAATTGATTATTAATTCGTTTGATATTCGATATTCGTTTTAAATTAAATACTAAGTTGTATTTTTATTAAAAACACTTATTTTGTAATTAGGAATTATATTTATTAAAATCAATTCAATATTTAATGTTTATTAATTAATAATTAATATGATGTTATATTAATTATCATTATTATTTTTTAAAACTCTTTTCCAGTAAAAAACGATATGGATAAAAGAATTGAAAATGATATAGAAATCGACGATCTCAAATGAAATTTGCCAGTGGGTAGAATCAATTTTCAATTCCTGATTTTTGGTTATTTTTTACAATTTTCTATTAATTAAAATTTAATCGATATTTTTTGACTAATTTAAAACACATAAAGAAAATAGTCAGTCATGGGGACTGACGACGAAAGTGAAAACTTAAAACTTTGGAATAACTGTGTTTTTTTTTAATTTTTTAATTAAGTAATTATAGTATGAATAATTAATAGTTCATAATTTGTAAATTGAATTTATTAACGGGTGCATAAGAAACTATTATAAATAATTTTTGAACGAATAACGAGTTACATATTTATTAATTCGGCTAAATTTCCCATTGTAAAAATTTAAAATTCTAGGCAATTATATGATATGCTATCTGTGATATGAATTTTGAAAAACTTAAACTTGTACCATGATATGAATAAGATATGTTTAGATCAAATAAGTTAGTCTGTGTCTAAAAAACCACAGTTTAATCTTTAAGATTAAGATAGGCAGTTCACTTACTGACGAAACGAGTAACAGTTGATTCTCTAAAATAGCTATTCACTTTTTCAATTCATAATTGTAAAATCATTATCTCATTTTACTACGAAGTGAATTAGGAAAAATTAAATGAATAAAACACAGTGAAACTTCATATTTCTGTCTCCTACGAACCTTCGAAGCAAATTAGGGAAAAATTATTGAATTTCTTATAGTTAAACTTCATATTTATGCTTGGAAAATAATTTTTTTATTAAAAACCATAGGTGCGTAATACGAACTTTGAATTTATGTAGAAATTTCTGCTTCAACCGCTTCTTATTGGATTTCAAATAATTTATATCTTTATCAGAAGAATCTATATCGAATTTTTTGGTGGAGCACTTTAATTAATTATTAATTATTAAACTTGAATATGGATATTGAATAAAAGATTTTTTAAAATGAAATATTAAAAAAAAACTTAAAAATCTACCACGAATTGCGATATCGTTTTTAAAAAATGTATCATTTATACACTAACTAATAGTAATTAAGTAATTATAATATATGGATTTGATTGATTGATTGATTTCATTTTTTAATTTATTGACTATTTGTTAATTATATTAAAAATATATTAAAATTATATTCACAACCATCATTGAAATAAATATCATATCATTTACAACATTATTCATATAAAAATGATATTAATTTCTAAATTGAACAAATCAAAATTGTGTTAATAGGTTTTATCTAATTACACGCTAGCATATTTCTTTTTAGGTGTAGGCATAGCAGGATTTTAACGCTAATATGTCAGCGCAACGAGTTAAAAAAAATGTAAACCATATTTGTTAGTTTCAACTGATTTTTTCATTGAATGAAAAGACAAAAGATGTATCATATTTGTATTTAGATGTTATCACATGTAAGTGCAAATAATTTATGACCTTGCAATGTCAAAGTATTTCTGTAAATACCTTTAACAAACCCAATCAGAACTAAATACCATATCTCACACAGGGTGTAGGTTGTTTCAAAGGCACCCCTTTTCTACTGGCATCGAATTCGATCTAGTTTTCAGGTTCAATTAAAACCTCACTCTGATTCATAACTGATAAACATTAGATGAACGCTTTAAACTACAAAGTTGCTCTTTATAAATACGCAAAACTTTTTTGTAAACCGAATAGTTTAATTAATAGCAAAAATCTGGCTTTTTGGGATGTTTGTCCACTCAATTTAAACCAAAATGATTTTTATGGAAAAACACCTTTTTTTTTTTTGATTGATTGGAAAATTGTCGAAGAGTGCCTATATTTCGCAGAAAAAATTATACGAAATAACAATCGTGATATGAAAAAACAATTTTCGGTAAAACTTTTCTGTCAGTTTTTGCCTAAACTGTACGGTTTGCGTAAAAATATTTCGAACAAAAAATGATACATTTTAATCAATAACAACTTCGATTACCAGCAGGATCAGAATGAGCTTTTAATTGAGACTGAAAACCTAGGTATAGTTTAATGTCTGCGTAAGATGGGCGCCTATACACCCAATATTTATCGCTTGAAGCATTTTTATCGATAAAAGTTTTCGAGATTAAAAAAGGCACGCTGTATATTGCGTTCCACTAACTATATATAAAAACAGTTCAAGGTGACTGCTAAATAAAACATTATTCACGTGAGAAAAACATAAAAAATGATACTAGGACTAGCGTGCGATTAGACACTTCATCGAATTTATTAAAATGTATTGATAATTTATTTTAAATGGAGTAGATACTTATCCTAATTAAAATTAATTAATATTATTTAATTAAAGCTTATTTTTATTCTTATTTTTATTTATTCTACTTAATTCATTAAACAATACAACATGGTAATACTGTTTATTTATAATTTTTAAAGAAACTGAATAAAAATTGCCAAAACTAAAGAGTAGTAGAAATAGTAAATCATCGAAAACAATTTTGAACACATTATATTGCAAGGTGTAAATCTTAATAAATGCACAAAAATTAAAAACACATTATTTTCTAAATTTTCTTTCTACAAGTTCCGATAAAGCAGAGGAGAGGTCGTCCTTCTAAGCGATTCAAGTTGACGCGACGTTACAGAATTAAGAATGAAAATGAAGAATTATAAAATACTTAGAAGTCATTCAACTTATGTCATTCAGTAAAAAAATCAAAAAGGCTCGTGCGCACGGAGGTCAAAACCCCTCCCATTGAGAATCTGAACTCCTCCCATTGAGAATGCACCCATTTATGAGACGAATTTCCACTGACTGAGATCAGATATCCATGCATATTTTGACCTCGGTACATTTAGTTTTTGAGTCGAGTACTTCAAACAGAAAACCTGGATCTTGGCAAAGCTATCAAAAGAAGAAGAGCTGGAGAAAAGTTCAGGAAAATTACGCGGAAGCCAAGGTCCGCGTCTTAACAGACTCTAATATACAGACTGATTCACTTGAAGATGATAGATCGATTTTTGGACCATCGTTATATTTTCTCAAATTTTGAGTGCCAAATATTCACTCGAAGTACCCGGTATTTGCAATAATGATGCGTTTCCGAATGTCTACCAAATTTTTCATGTTCTGGCAGTTTTGCTCCGTCGTTTCAAAACATATCTTAGATCGTTTTAGCCTCGCTCAACATACATCGCAGTGTAGAGCGTGATGCTCTTCTCCTCTGTGATGCACACAGAGGACCAACGTGGATTGCTGAGGCTGCATCAGTGTTGGTCCCATAGGACCAATGTGGCAACGAACATGTTAAATATATCAGTTATTAAAATTTCCGCCCCATTAAATAAAGATTTGATTCTATAATTAGCGTTTCTAAGTTACTTACCAATTTAATTAAATATTATCAAAATTAGAACTTTGTGCATTTATTAAAACGATAGATAATCTTTTAAATTAATACTTACGGTTCACTTCATCGAAATTGATAATAATAAAATAAATCCAAAAAATTTCCCTTTTTGGAATTCGACGTGAAAGGAGGTAGGCTACAATATTTCAAAGAATATCATTTATTAAGTCTTGACATCCATAACGGCACCCTTTACTTATGTATTCGCGGTTTCCCATAATCTTAGTGAAACGGTAAAGGCTTTCTTCCAAACTTTAGCCTTTTTGCAAAAATAATCTTCATAAAGTTATGTACAAAAATGGTGAGTAGTACAGTTTGAGTGGAGTGGCTTTTAGGGGAACCATCAGTACCAGCATCAGTTTCTATTCGAAGAGCAAAGAAGGGACAGCTTTTTGGATTGATTTTCTTTACTTAACAATTTTTTAACTC
This sequence comes from Chrysoperla carnea, assembly GCF_905475395.1. Lineage (NCBI taxonomy): Eukaryota > Metazoa > Arthropoda > Insecta > Neuroptera > Chrysopidae > Chrysoperla > Chrysoperla carnea. The sequence goes on from NC_058338.1 coordinate 18,000,808, forward strand.
AATTTCAATGAATTTATTGTTAATATTTTTAATTAAAAACAGAATTTGTTAATCAACTACTCATAATAACAACCAAAGAATATTAAACACAACTTTCAGGTATACGACTTGCCATCAATCGTTCTTTAATGGCATGCCCATTTAATTCATAATCAGCTGTATTTGTTGTTGTTATTAATGGTGTTGTTATTGTTGTTGTTGATGTTGTTGTTGATAAAGGTATTGTTGTTGATGTAATATTTGTATCATAATTACTATAATCAATTGATGTTATATCAATATTCGTACATGGTATTATTAATTTATTGTTTATTAAATTATTAAATTGTTGTTGTTGTTGTTCTTGTTGATGATGATGTTTAATGTGTAAATCTTTTACATCATAATTATTATCACTAGGTATATGATGATGATCACCACGTTTTAATGTACCACCACCACCATGATATACGTTCCATCCCATTGGTGGTATTGTTGGTGTGGATGTTGTTATGGGTAATGGTTGGTCTTGTGGCAAGTTACACTAAAATTTTATTAATCAAAATTAATTCAGTTTTAATAACAACAATGTGTATAAGTTCCAGATCTTATTTGTATTATAAATAACAAATTACTAAAACGGGGTTCCACAAGGTTCGAATCTTGGTGCATTCATAGTTTTTATAAATGATTTCCCTAAATGTACCCAGTAAAAAGTAAGGTACGACAAATTTAAAGGAGGAGATCGATGATGACATTAATGAGCTTTTTTCTAGATATAGCTCAATAAAAATGGGAAATAAACTCAAGGCTCAATAAAAATGGGGAATGGGGGGACGATCATATACAAATTAGAAAAGCAAATCATATCAAAGTTGGAATCAACTACTGTATGTATACAAATGTATATCTGTATACAAATTATCGTCCAGGCCAATAGATTGTAGATCATAAAACTTCTATTCCATAGAGTTTACTTTTCTCCTTTTCGGGATAAATCTAAAAGTTATTCCCTAAAAGGTTGCTTTGTGCATAAACTAATTTGGACCAATATTCGACCGGAAACTATTATCAACTATTTTCTTTCGAGTTGCAAGTGTTTGATGACATTTTCTATAAGAAGATTTTTGTAAGAAATCTAAGTAAAAAAAATTAATCAGATTTGAGTTATCAATCAACTTCTGATTGAGCTATCAATGATGATTTAATCAGAATTCTGATATTCCTTATTCCTTTATCAAATTCTATGAATTATCTTTCATTTTCAAGCTTGTCGTGCTGTCTAATGATAAAAAATAAACTCACGGTCTAAGAATGTTCCTCTTAGGTAAAAACTGGCTAGAGAAATAATATTAAGGTTTAATTTTGTTCATTATGTAATTTGTATATGATATCTGTGATAAAATTGCCTATAAATATTAAGAAAAGAAATTGCTATTGATATTAATATATTATTTCTCTAGTTTCTCTAGCGTAATTCCGTACGAGTCGAGCTAGTACATATTACTAGTATTTAATAAATAAATAAATTAATAATATAGATTCTTACTAATGTATCAATATAATATTGTTGTTGCTGTTGTTGTTGTTTACTATTAAAGATGTTTATATCAGATTGATTAATGAAATCTAATAATTCATTACGTAATAATATTGTTGATGGTTGTTGCTGTTGTTGTTGTTGTTGATATTTATTTATTGTTGATGCTAATGTCGTTGTTGTAAATATATCTACAAATGAAGAGTGCATTAGAGAATTAATGGATATCTTATATATAGGTATAAAAATGTTATGTTCGTTTGTGTATTGCTTATGAACTCAAAAAGTTCTGCACCGATTTTGCTTAAATTTTTAGAGATACAACCTGCTTCGAAGATGGTTTTTATCTAAGCCCCAGGAGGTGGAAGAGTGGGGGGGTGGAATTTTGTATATGGAAAACCCATGTAAATAACTTGATAGACAAATACAGATCAACGTTTGCCTAAATGTTTGGTTGCTAGGTTTTTTTTTTAATTTTATGTGATTTATAATATTTACAAAAGATAATTCTAATTATTATTCTCACAAGCAGTATGTTAGGAATGCCTCTTTATTAATCGAAAGTCTGAAACTATAAAGCTACGAAACATGTAAAGCTGGAACCGCCAAACCAGAAATTGGAAAACATTGATGATAGTTTGAATTTTTTAACAGATTTCTAAAATTTTCTTATAAAATCAAATATCGTGGAATGAATATTTGATACTATAAATATCTACCAAATTATTTTTTCCTGCCATGGACACATATATTCTTCGTCGATAATGTCCACATGACGTGAACATTATCGACCTGATAAACAACATTAATAATTAATAAAATGAAATCAATCCCCGGTCATAATCGAACTCGTACCGAATCTTTTCTTATAATATGTGTGATACAATATAAGCAATAGAAGCTTAAGCAATCTCATAACTAGTGGCGGATTTAGGGAGAAAGACTCAGTGGGCAAAATATATAAATAGATACTTTTTTTTGTTTGGTCTTCGTTAATGAACTTGGTGCCCCCTTGTCGTGCCCTCTTATACGAATATTGTCTTCCCTCCTTTTTTAGTCTTCTTAAATGGACTTCGGACACCCTAGTTAGTGGTGCCCTATTACGAGGACCCAGTGAGCCACTCCTTCTTTGTCACCCCTTCCGTTGCAAAATACGTTTATCTTGTAAATACCATCGTATTATGAGCTTAGCGAGCTCTGAGTTCGAAGATCAAAACCAAGCAGTCGGAATCTTTAAATAGCACAATCTTCCCCCATTATCTGCTATCTACCCGAGCCAAGGAGTCAATTAGAGGAGATCCACGTGTGCCAGATTGAAAGTCTATTCGGAGTCTGAGGGAAGCATGTTAAGGGGGCTTTATGGAAAGGAGTCAAAAAAGGAAAGAGGAATATTGCGCAGTGGTTTTTGTTTATAAAGTTGGAATTTTCGAGCAAGCGGCCGATTAACGGCAAGTATAAGAAGATAGAATATACGAGCAAATAAATATTTATTTACGTACCATTATTATATTTGGATGGTAATATAACATCAGGATCTGGTTCATGTTGCAGTTGTTGTTCATAAGATGATGTGTTATATTGTTGTTGTTGTTGTTGCTGTTGCTGTGATTGCAACATAATTAACATATTACTATTATTTGATTTATCTGATGCCATTGTCGTTGCTGTTGCTGATGCCGCTGTTGTTGTTGTTGTTACCGTTGTTGTTGTTAATATAATTGTTGTTGTTGGTGTTATAATTAATTGTTGCTGTTGTTGTTGTTGTTCACATCTATTATTTGTATTATTATTGATAAAATGTTGTTGTTGTTGTTGATGTTGTTGCTGTTGTATAGCTAGTAAACATGATTGTGTGGTATCCTTTGATTTACGTATTTTAATTATAATGTAGAATGTTATTATAATTAATGTAAATGTTATACCAATAAATACACCAATAATTGTTGTCGATATTGGTAATAAATCATTTGTTAATACTAAAACAATTAAATAGATTTAACTAATTTATATTTTATAAACCCGCGGTGATCTGAAATTTGAACATTGTAAATGGCATCAATGAAAGCTTTCAATCCTGATGGACTAAAGAATTATAATTTAAAATGAAGGAACACGCACATTTTAAATGAAAAATGGCCCTCGGTTAAATTCACTTATGCGTGATTATTTGACTACATAATTACTGAGAAAAGTATTAGCTATTATGTAAAACAAAATCAGCTGCAACTATCTGCTCCTTGAAATTGTTAATTTAACCCCAGGAGTGGTCTATAAGGGGTGAAGGAGGTAAATTTCAGTAAATTTGACATTTAATTTGTAATCAGCGACCCCAAAAACCTCTACGATTTAATTTTGGATTTAATTACTTAAATTTTTTGAATTTTGGGTGCATTTTTGGCCTTCTACAACACTGTGGGGTGACGTTGAAGATCTTCCGTCTCACTATTGTAGTTTCTTGCTCTTTTCTATCCTCCCTTACTGTCTTGTCGCTGAAGCGCACTTCTGATTGGCTGCCAATTTTAATTAATAGCTAATTATCCGTACATTGGATTAAAAAATGTTAGAGGACTTTTCGTCTTAGAAATTTATTTTCTACCTGATGCAACAAGGGCATCCTTTACTCTTGGAACACCCTGTATATTATAAATATATTATATTATATAATATATAATTATTACTTACCAGTATGTTTATCATAATCAATAAATTGTATATTATCAATAATAAATGGTTGACTATAACCTTTTGAATTGATCGCATATATAATAATATGATAGATGACATCACTTTGTAAATTTGTTAATAAAAATTCTGGTTCATATTGATTTGTTTGATTATATATTAAATAACCATATTTATGATTATGATTATGATTATTATTTGTCTTAATTAATGTTGTTGTTGATAATGTTGTTTGTAATTGTGTTGTTGTATATAATTCTAATAAAAAATATTGTGGTAGACCACCATCAAATCCACTTAAACATTGTACATTCATTGAATTTAATGTTTGATTTAATAACGTACAATTACGTACTGAATATGGTTTACCTTTAACAATAATAATTAATAATTAGTATAATTTAAAATGATTCACAATACAGTCTTCTCTTGGTATAGGGTCTTCAAAGTTGAATTATTTTTGTGTGTAATCCTATCAGGCCCGTGCGCAGGAATAGGAAATATTCATGTATTTTTTTATATTTTTAATTCATTGTTTACACCGTTATAATCTGAACTATTCTCAAACGATCCATCTTCTTTCAATCAAAATATATTTTGCAGCATCAGCGAGTTCGATAGCTTCACCGATATGCAGGCTTTATGTTTGAAGTACTCGACTCAAAGACAAAGTCAGAGAATTTACCGAGTTCAAAACATGCATGGAAATCTGATTATTGAAATTGTCTCATAAATGAATGCATTTATCGGACTACATTGTTAGTTCAAAATTAATGCGGACAGATTCTCAATGGGCGGGGCTCTGACCCCAAAACTTCTCCCTTGCGTACTTCTAATCTTAATTCTACATTCAAAAAAATAATTTTAATATTTTCGAAATAATTAGGCAGGTAGAATTATAAACAACACAGACAGATCCTACAGTTAATTTACCTTCACAACAACTTGCACTTAATTTATGTTTGTTGTACTGGAGGAAAATTAATGGACGCATAGCAGCAAGTCCAGGAATGGGGAAGCACCGTATGAAGATGATAGTATGAACGATTGTATGAATGAATAGAAGGACCATTGGTCATAAGCGACTACTACTTTGGGAAAGCATTGAGAAAGGAGAGACCATTTTCAATAAAAGAAAACTTTGTCAATTGATAAATGACCCTTGGGTCTGGAACATCGAAACTTTAGTGTTTTGGGATGAGATTTTTGAAACGAAATGAAGATTATTATTTCTTTAATCTGAAAATGTTTCAGGACGAAAGTTTAACAGACCTCAAGCCTCGTTACGTATTTGCTTTTTATAAAATTTAACTTGTTGGATAGTAAGAAACCCTAGCGATACTTATAGTTAGTTACTAAACTTACCAGCAGCAACAATTTGAAATACACATGGTAATAATTGCTGTCCAATGGAATTAATTGCCCAACATGACAATGTTCCATAATCTAAATCAGTGATTGGTGTATATTCTAATATACTATTCGTACCATTCGATTTATTTATATATCGTTCCATATTTATATCTATCGTTTCTCCACTGTTATTAAATTTCCATTTGTATTTATAAACTTGTGGATCTGAATCTATTTCACAATTTATATTTAACGATTCCGAACGACTTGCTCCTATTACAATGATTCGATCATTACGGCATACTGGAGCATCTAGAAATTATTGAATTATATAATTATCTAAATAATATATTCACATACATTAATTGATTTTGCACTGTGATATATTGGGTGGTTGAAAACACTGTGTCTAAATAACGTTTGTAATCTGTAAATTTTTTTTTTAATTTTATATATAGCTTTTAAGTTTTCTTGGCGAAGTTCAATATTATTTATGATAAAGATTTGAAATAAAATACAAAAATTAATTATTATTTTTCGTTTAACAACCCAATTAAGTTAATTAAGTAAATTGTATTATCAATCACTACTTCATGTTTTCTTTTCGCCAATCACCTTTTTCCTGTGATTCATTCAGTCACAATAGGGTATGCTAGCATTTTTTAACTTATTAATGTATCATCCACAATAAGAAGGCCACACCTTCTTGAAGTTAAAACTTATTATGAATTAAACTTAATTTACTGAAAATACAGTAAACAAATTTTTTAAATTATTTTTTAAGTAAGAGTTATAGCCAGAAAAAACGATTTTCTGCAACCCCCCCCTCCCGATATTTAATTAATTAATACTTACATTTAACTCGAAATATTAATGCATTTGATATAGTTTCACCTTCACTATTGATCGCTGAACATTGATACTTCCCAGCACTGTGTTTTGTTACACGTTGTAGTACTAAACTTTGATTTGAGCGTATTATCCGTGCTGACATATTATGATTTATTATGTTATTCTATAAAATAAACAAATATTACTTATTAGTTATTACGTTTATATAGAATATACTTTTAATTATAGCATTCGGAGTGATCTCCGAGGAATAATTTTATTTTTGATTTCGTGACATACAAAACTTTCAAGAACCGTAACCTCTCATATGAATATTTATACCAAATTTTTATGATTAACACTTCTAAGGAACGAAATATCAAAGTTTGAAGAATCAAATATTGAGAAAAGTGAGTTATTTAGTTAAAACACCTAAGGCAATATTTTAACTGTATTGTGTTTTGTATAAATTTGATATATTTTTATGGATTCCTATGGGAATTAAGAATGAAATAATTTCTTGGTAAAAAGTAATAAGGAAATATTAGTCTCTAAGGCACACAACGATTCAAAAACCATGTTTGTTAACTTTTTTGAATAAAGATAGTAACCTACTTAAAATTGTTTTTAACATTGTTTGAACGAATTGTTTTGTATTTTTAATAAATTTTCAGAAATTTATAGCATCGAAAAACACGTTTTGTATTTTAGTACGTTACCTTTCGGAAGAAAAGCGACCAAAAAATATGTCATTATTGCATTTAATCGAAAGAAAAGACGGCAAAAGAAGGCATTCTCCTGTGTCCACGACTTTGACCTAAAATTATACATAAACTTTCAGCGTATTCTCTTTTGATTAAATGCAATAATGACAAATTTTTAAGTTGCGTTTCCTCTAAAAGCTCGCTTTTTTCGAATAAGTGTTTTAAGCAAAAACTGTTAGTTTTTTATGAGGATCAACTTTCTAATTTAAAATGGTATTCTATCTCTCATCGTTTTGGATCTAAATTGTATATTAAAGAGACCCAAAGAACTAGGTCCAAGGTGATGTCAGAGCATGATGTTCCCAATGAAACTCTACAACACTTCAAGTTATTCTTTGATTCGTTAGCTATAAAACGAGATATTTAGGTGTATAGACCAAAATGGCACATTCTGTATAAGTGTGTACATAGCCTAAAATAATAGTTTATTATAACATTTGAAACACTTCCTTATTGAATATATATAATAATTATACACACATGTATAAAACTAAAACGTTTTTTTATTACATTAAGGTAAGTTATATGATATGACCTTTCAATATAATTACTTCTATAATATCATATATGATATTTATTATGTTATTATTTATATTGAAAGGTTATATTATTATAAGGTCAATGTTATTTAGACATACCTACAATTATATAATAATTCTTATTTTATCCAAAAAGATGTTGTCAAAAGAGCTATTTATTAATATGAGATGCGTAATTAAGCCTTAATCATTCTATGATTTAAGATAAAAATGGAAATGAGGTAGATATCCCATAAAAGTAGTAGCCAAAAGCATGAGTTGTACAATGTATTTTGTCTGTATATTGTAGATTAAAAGTGCCGTGTTTCAGCATTTTTGAAAAACTAAACTTTAATGGTAAAATACAAGATTATTGTGCTATCCTTTTAACTTGTGTAATTCCAACGATGCGAATAAAAATTATTGAGTGGACAGTCAAGTTTAATAAAAATGGTGGAAGCGCAGATAAATAAAATACTATAAAATCAAAAATTTTAGGCATAGATCGTGGGACAGAAAGGGTGCTTAGTAAAATGATTAATACATATTTGAAACTTCGTGAGTGGCTTCCTTTTGACGAGTCTATTAAACTTGTCCCACGATTTTTTTTTGTAGCTGCGTTTTCAAATGTGTACGATGGCGTTATATTTAAACTATCGGTCTGAAAAAGCGTAGCAGGGAATTTGTCGGACACTATGGCAACTTGATAACATTAATAATTAGTAAAAAATTTAGCAAAAATGAGCTACGTATGTATTGAAAGACAAAATTACTTTTATTTTTATTATATATTATCTTTATTGTGGTACAAAAGTACCACATGTTCGAGCTAGCCGGTGCAGAATTTTTGTCGGACAAAATATTTTATTGTCTAATAATCATTAATGTTATCAAATGGTCATATTGTTCATTTGAGAACATAGCGCTTTCGAAAAAAGTCGTAAAGAGAAGTTTGGTGGCTCGCCAAGAAACTCACGAAATTGGAAGTATATATTCATCATTTTACAAAGCACCCTTTCTGTCCCACGGTGCAATAATTTTTAAATTTTCAAACTTAAAATTTCTGGAATAGCAATGTTTTAAAATCAACTGTCTTCGCATTACTTCTCAAATAAGCACTGACCGCTAACATGTTTGATCAGTGTTTATTCATAAAGAGAGAGTTGACATCATTATTTATCTTCTTGCAATTAACATAAAGACATAAATAGTGCTTCTGTGGAAGCTGCGGGTGAGTTTTCGTACATATGAATAAACAAAAGAAAAATATTCTCGCACATTTTTAAAGTTGATTGTTTACAATAGTGTGAATAAGCCATGTTATACTTTAAATATCACAACCTTACCAACACTTGTATTGTTTAAAAGTTAAAATAAAAGTTAACTAATAATATAATAGAATAGAATGTGTGTAGATAAAGTTTTCATAATTATATAAAGACTTTTATAATCAATATATAAGAAGTTCTATCTATTATTTATATTATAAACAAAATAAATTAAATAAATAATAGAACTTATATATCTATCTATACACATACAGTCGATGATATCAAAAGTGGCCTCAATATAAATAATAATTTCGATGACAAGCTTATTTTTGTTTGGTTTAAGAGAATTTCAAGTGGCAATTTGAAAAGTTTAGCTTTTATAAAGGTTGCTCCTTAAAAAAAGGCTTCAGAAGAAAACTTGCATATTTTCAAGCTTCGTTTTCGAAAAACAGATTGTTTAGAGTTAAAAAAACTTGAATAAACCATTGCTTTTTTCAATTATTTTTATATTGATTAATTAAAAATATAATTTTATTATACCATGTATATATGAAATATATCAAGGTATACTAAGTTTAAGTATAGTAAGTTTAGTCTCAAGTTTGTAATGCTTAAAAATATTACCTAAATCACCTAAAAAGTCCATTTTCGGGTATATAGTTGTGACGTCTATAAGATCGAAAATTTTCAAAAAACTATTTTAGCGTCTCGATAACTCTATAAAATAATATTATCTAAGACTAACGTAATCTGAAGAAAGAATGAGCTAAGAAATTAGACAGAGAGATCGGATCTAGTATTTGTCGTCATTTACAATGTTTGCCATAAGCTTCAGGCTAGATTCTGTTTTGTTAAAAAGAAATGCAAACAAATTTTTGATGACTTTTATCTTGGTTGTTTTTATAGTTATTCGAAAAATAATTCTTTCTGCTGTTTATTACATGAATGAGATTTTAATAAAAAATTCATGAATATATCCTTTTTTGATTCAATGTTAAGTATTACTAACGCATTTAATCTCTTAGCTGTCGTGGTTGGCCAAGATATTTTTTTACTTTAGACAGGGAAAACTCGTCTCACTACTTTCTGATTACCCTCGATTCGCGCATTCTTAAGGCTATGCCAATTTTTCGGTAAATTGTTTCTAGTTCTTTATTTGTTAGAACCTTTGCTATGTTAAAAACTTTAAAATGCACACTCTTTTCTTATATCGTGCCTGTAGGTCCGTGCCAACTTTTCCTAAAAAATAATCCATTCCTGCGTGCATCAAAGTTAGATATCAAGATGAAGGACTACCTCCATAGTTGTTAATGCGTAACCAATTCCGTACGCGGTATCCCTAGAGTAGCAGGTTCGATTCCTGCCATCGCAGCAAAGTTAATTTAATTAATAATTGTGATGGGTTGGTGTAGTGCATGGTATATGTACTCAGCCTCTGAAATTGAGGGGCTCATAAATGAAATTATTAGCGGAAAGGTGATAAAACACATATATGGTATCACAATGGGCTCTATAGCCTAAGTGTCCTTCGTAAACAGCCAATATAACCTAACCTAGCCTAACCTAACCTAACCTACCCCCACAGTTATTTACCACGAGTACGTATACCTCAAATTAACAGTAAAATTTTTGTTATCTTCTGTTTCACATCTTCTATTTCAAAACAGCAAAGCTTGGCGCTGATGTAACATCAATCAAGAAAGAGTGAATTAATACACCAATTTATCAAATAATTTTACAAAAATTCACTTGAAATTCTGATACATCATACCCAATAAGCCTATTATCGAATAATTGATATTTGGACCACCTACTGTGCCGCTGATTGTATCAACAATCTATTCACACATATCATATATACTTGTCAAACTTATACCTACGTTTATTGTTTATTATAAAATCAATAAATTAAAAAACAATATTCATGATAATTAATGAAAAAGGAAATTAATATAATTAAGCCATATGTGTAGGTAAAATGTGTAGGTATATATAGTTCATACATACATTATGTAACCATTGTAATTTTCTCCATGGTGGATTTGATTTGACATGACATTCAAAATAAACGTCATCACCTTCTTTTATATCGTCTGATTGTAAAGTTGATCCTAAACGTAGTGATACTATTGGAGGATCTGTAAAAGCATTAAAAGAATATGAATATTAATTACAAGTGAATGGTAATATTTTTGAATGTTACTTAATGTGTTATAGCACCCTGAGTTTTTATAAAAATCGATTTTTCTTGGGTTGTCAAGTTAAATTCTTTATACTTTTAAGAATTAGTCGGCGGGACAGTACCGTTTTTGTTAAATGATTAATACGTACTGAAAACTTCGTGAGTGGCGCCTTTTTGGCAAGTCTACCAAAATTCTACGACTTTTTCGAAAGTGCTGCGATTTCAAAAGTGCTGCGATCTTACATATGATCGAACGGTATATGTAAGCAATCGATCTGTCTAATAATTATGAATCGGTCTGTCTAATAATCGTTATCAAGTGAACATAGTGTATCCTTACTGCTTTTTTCAGACCGTTTGCTTAAAGTTTGGTAGACTCACCAAAAAATAATTTTTTTACAAATTACAAAAAAAAACAACCTTCAAATCAACATAAAATCCAAAAAAAGTTCTAGTTGAAGTATTTGTGCACATTTTTGTTTTTTTCGGCTTACCAAATGGGTACTTTTTGATATGCTTGAATGAGCAAAAAAAATTCAATTTTAAAATTGGCATATCTCGGTCAAGTTTGAATCTAGAAAGTAGAAAAAAACGAAAATTTGCACAAATACTTCTGCTAGAACTTTTAATTGAACTTTTTTATTTATTTGATGCATAGTTTTTTTGTAATTTGTAAAAAACTGATTAAAACCCCCAACCATCCCTCAAAAAAGGGGATAGGTACGCCCCTGAGAGGTCGACTTTTTTTACAAAATGTTTACAACTGAGGAAATTTTCAAAGATGCATTAATTTTTTCTTTATTCCCATGATATTATTTCTATTTAATTTTGTTGTGCTAATAAGTGAGCACGCATTTTAATATTGAATTTATTAAGCTTACAAGTTTATAAAGCGTGTTTTTTTATAAACTACAATTTATTAGACTAGACCAGTGGACGGAATGATTTAAAATAAATAGTTAAAAATCGTTGCAATCATGTACAAAAATAAGAGATCGAATTGAGAAGAAATGTTAAACAGAAATCATTTTCAGTAAAATTCGATCATAATAACTTGTATTATTGTTTAATAATTTTGTTTGAAAGTACAAATAAAATGAGCTAAACATCGAATGTTTTAGAAAATTGTTTTCCATGTAAGTCTAATTTTCAGTATTTGTTTCTATCTAACATTCATCAATATATATTCTTATATACAGAATGTTCGATTTACATCTAGGCATATAAATATCACGAGTATGACAGAATACATGCCTTAAGAAATGCATCTTAGTGAGAGGTATTATATACATGTGTAGAAGCTTCGATATGCGTTGAGATAGTTGTAAGACGTTCGGAGAGTGGGAGTTTCTTAGTTGAATAGATGAACTACAACAGATAAGCTACGATACAAGTCACTTTTGTAATTTCATGTAACACCTATAATACCTCTTACTAAGATGCATTGCTAAACGCATGCATTCTGTCATACTCGTGATATTTATATGCCTAGATGTAAATTGAACATTCTGTATATTGGTATACTTACAAACAACATTTATATTCCATGTTGATTCTAAATATAATCCAGTAACATTTGGATTCTCTGCACGACATGTGATTGGTTTGTTATCATCCTCGGTTGTTGGCACAAAACTTAATTCTGATATTGTTTTATTTTCTTTTATATCTTCCTATAACATTTACAAAAAAATACATATAAATAAATTGCTCATGGTAAATGCCAATACCATATTCATAATAAATAACAAAATAAACGACGGGTCTGTTGGCACGTTTATTTTATTTATAAGGTACCAAGGTAGGTTGTAGAAGGATGATTCTATACGTGACTGACACTACATTTGAGTCGTTTTATTTTGCGTCATTTTATGAATATATTTCTATGTTAAATATTCATAAAATGTAGTATCCCTTCCTGTAGTAATAATTATTTCAGTTTTTCAATTATTTTGAGTGTCTTGAGTTCACCTTCTTTATGCATATACCCATGCACAAAAAATTAATAATTAAATTAATTTCTGGTGACAACGAAAGCCGAATCCGCTACCCAAAGCGTAACGTGTTCGGAACAGGTTACGCTATAATCAACTGAGCCATAGGAAACATAATAGGATTCGAAATTTTTAATGAATTTTGGTTTGAATAGTATCAAAAGTTTGTTCTATCATTCACCAACATTAATAGCTATTGTGTTTGAGAAACAGAGACAAGCAAGAGTTCAGCAAGAGTTCAAGAATAACTTCCTTAATTTCTTATAAAGATATTATTGCTAAATTTTTCATTGAAAATCAATCCATTTTATTAGATATACTTTGTTTAGCGATACTGAAACTCAATTTAAAATTTATTGGGGTTCAAACTAACGAAAAATTTTATTTTTACTATGAAAGAAAATTAATTTTGAAAATCACGTTTCTTTACAGGCTGTCCCTAAAAGGTATTTACAACAATCTATCACATTAAAGTCTAGAAAATCGATTTAGCAAAACTTGCCCTTGTAAAATTTGCTCCGTTTTGGCACTAGGTATACGCTTTTGAAGTTGCAATTTTGAAATCGTTTTTTTTCCAACTTTAAAAAAGTTGTAAAAGATGCTCCGTTTTGGCGCTAGGTATACGCTTTTGAAGTTGCAATTTTGAAATAGTTTTTTTCTAGCTTTAGAATGAATAGCGCGATTTTGATAAAATTTGGTATGGTAAAACTTGTTTTATCATACTAAACAATTCATATCATCCTTATAATTAATATCAATTCATGGGCATACAATATGTGGTTTATGGTAAGGTGCTCTTCATGAACATCAATTACTCTTATGGTTTAATTAAAATTTGCAATCTTTATCCTTGGTAGCAGCATATGTAAGAGTAAAATATGTCTAGGAGTTGCACCTTTTTTATAGTAACAGATAACTTAATTTAAATTTAATTTTTGAAATCCTTTACCTCCTTGGGCTTTTTAGGTACACTCTGTATTGTAAATGTAGTTTATAGAGACTAAAAATTCATTATTATATCTCATTTCACAGTTTATTTGATTTTTATTTTTAAGTATTTTGATTAAGTTATCAAGAAAATAAGGAAATTGACTTTTGCATTGGCATGGAAAATATTAAATATAATACGGATAGATGTTCATAAAAAAAAATCATTTCACATTTAACTTAATATCAATGTTACCTTAATATAACATAAGCAATACGATTGAAAAATAGGATTGAAAAAACTCATCGTATCTAATCGACATATTTATAAATTTATAAATAATATAAAGCTTTCGTTATATAAAACTTACTTTGGTACGTTTTAATTGACGTTTGCCCTTATACCATGTAATAATCGCTGGTGGCCTAGAACCAGTTGATTCACATTGCACTTCATAACGACGATCAGCCACTAAATATGTTGGTTCTATTGGTTTTATTATATTTACAGTTAATGGACTTACTGAAAATTTTAAAAGTAAAATAAATATATAATTTTTAATATAAATTATTAAAAACGTTTCATTTATATTGCAGATTTCTATATCATATATAATAAAAAAGAAATCATTATTGATTCTCAAGTCAATATTTGCTTTCCTTTTAATGGTTAGATATATAGGGTATACCGTTTTTATCTATTAAGGCTAATATCTTGTTTTGTCGATAATTAACCCAAAAATTAAACAAAAATTTCAGAGTTTGATGGGGACATCATGTTCTGTCATCAGATTGGACCTAGTTCTCCAGGTTGCTTTAATTGTCAATTTAGATCCTTATAGGTAAGAACCAGAATAACACTAATAAATTAGAAAGTTGATCCTCATAAAAAACTAACGTTTATTTAAAATATTTGATCGAAAATCGTTAGCTTTCTTTCATTTTTTTAATGTTATTATTGTCTTTTAATCGAAAGAAAATACGATAGCTTCAGAAGTTACCAAGAATAATGAAGGTAATTCATTCATCTATGTTAATAACTTTTATGCTTAGGTAAATTTAAAAGCAATACGAAGAATTAGGTCCAATTTGATGAAAATTCCTTGCGCCAACACCAACAGTACATATTAACTGTAATGTGTATAGTGCCATATAAAAAATTGTTATCAAATATTAAACTATTAATCGATCATTTATTTATACAATGGTGTTATTTGTAAATTTTGAGCTTTATTCATTGATTTTTTGAAAACGTTCGAATAATGGACGTAGGAAATTATGCGCATTTATGAACATTTAGTACAGATATATATTTAACAATAGCGCTAGCTATATGTATAGAAATCTGTATAGTAATAATACTTTATAGGATTGGGCAGAGAAGTGTGTGATTTAGAAAATGCTGGCAAATTGAATTGTTTTAGGAAAACAAAAATCCATCAATCATATCAGATTATGTTTTTACATGTTATTTAAGAAAATTTCATCATCTGTATTTTCAAGTAAATTAAAAATTGAGTTTTTTAATAAATAAAGTAAATCGTATTTTTCACAAATTAAATCGTTAAATTTCATAAAAAAGCAATCAAGAAAATTAGAACTAAATGTACCTGAGTTCAAAAATTCTATTAATTAACCGTCCATTCAGGTAACTACTTATTCAGATGATAAAATTATTCATCATATTTCACAGAATTGGAAAATCCCCGACAAATGCGATTTAATACTTGTAAACCGATTTTTGAAAGCTATAATAAAATGTTCTCAATCAAACTACGATGCCACTGACAAACACACATATGTACAGTTAAACACTTTAAACTTGTAATATTCCTTCTTAAGTCAATATCAAAGTGATGGTTAAGGACATCAGATGAAATGAAAAGGATACTTAGAAAGCCATCATTTTTTGGGACGAATTTTTGTAATTATTTATATGTCAAAATTATATGTTATGCCTTTTCCAAACTGAATTGATTTTGAAGATCATCACCAATTTTTTAGTTTTTTTCGGATATCTTACCCTAAGTTCGCAGTAGAAACATAGCTAAGAAAACTGTCCGTTAAATTTACTTTCAAATGAAATCAAAAAAATTAAATTCGGTTCATCGGTTTAGGCGCTAAGATATCACAGACAGACAAACACACTAACGGTCAAACTTATAACTTTTTAATACTTTTTTATGTATTTAAGGGGGTAAAAAAATAATACGATATAGTTAACAGCGCTTTCAAAACCACACAGTTCTCGATCCTACCCTGTATTTTAATACTTACAGTATAAATCTAATATAATATATGATTCTTTTGGCTGCGTTAATTTTGTATTTAATGTTTGACATGTAAATATTGATTTAAAATCCGATCGCTGAATTGATGGCCATGTTAAACGATTCTCAATCACATCACCAATATTATGCTCATATTCACTATCAATAATGATACCATTTAATAACCATCGGACAATTGGTTCTGGTTTACCACCAATCACACGACACGTTAGTATTATATCATCACCAACATCCAATGGTCCTAAGGTTTTATTTGTTAATTGCCGTCCCCAACGATCTAATATTTGTGGTTCATTTGGTGGCACTATAAAAAAAAAAGAATATTAATCATTTATTTAAGCATATAATCAATTTTGGGAATTAATATGGTAAATGGTAAATTCTGGATGATAAATATTTTGAAAGAACTTGTAGTTGCATCAATAAATGTTTTTACCTGGAAGTCCTCAATAACAGCTCCAATTTTGATGATTTTTTTTTTTTCAAAATGATACTTTTTGTATATTATTTAAAATCAGAAACATTTCAGGTGGACGAAATAATCTGGAGGAGGAATAGGCAATATCGCGACTGATATATCGACCCCCCAGCCTAAATCGCTAATGATAGAAGTTTTGAAGAAATTTCGAGAAGATATTGATTTTTATCATTTTAAAGAATTTTTTTAAATAGAATTGCTTTTTTTTATATGGTACGTACATTTGGCATTGCCAACAAGTTTCAATTTATTAAAAAAAAACGACATGTTGCACTCCGGGAGTTGCACTCCGGCAGAAGTGAAAACTTGAATATTAACGTTGTGCATTTTTGATATTTTGGAATGGCCAGGGAATAATTTTGCACGAATTGCTTTAATTATCAGTATAAAAGTACTATCATTTATGTGGTAGAATACAGTATTTATTTATTGCGCTATCCTACACAAACATGACAATTTCATGAACGAACATTTTTTACCCATTACAAAAAAAAGTGTATAACGCCGCTAAAGAAGCCTTCACTTAAAAAAAAAAAACAAAACCAAAAAAAATTATATTTTTAATAAAAAGGCAACCGCACACAGTGTTCCCAAGCGGTCACCCATCCAAGTACTGACTGAACCCAATGTTGCTTAACTTCAGTGATCTTCAGTGATCGGGCGAGAGCCTGTGTACTGACTGTGACATAGTCTTACGCTTTTTCGATCAGGACACGTGACTCTGTCGCGAGTTTAACATTTTTTACCCATTACAAAAAAAGTGTACAACGCCGCTAAAGAAGTTTTCACTTCAAAAATATAAATTTGCCCTGAATGCAAGAGAGAACTGCGTGTAATTTTCATTTCTTTATTAAATCAGTTTAATGCTTTTTTAAATATTAATATTTTTCTTTTCTTATTTTTAATTAAAATTAGGTTTATTTATATATCTATAATAATATACATATATTAATTAATATTTAGGTCGGTTACCTAGTAGGTAGATTAGTACATACTGTTACAGTTATAGTGTTAATAAAGGTATACATAATTAAATACAGGATGTTTAATATATTTATAATAATTATAACATATGTACATTAAATGATAAAGTAGTTATGTTTATGTTATTATATTTCAAACCAATTATATTTCAAATCAATGTTTAAACTCTAAATGTTTCATAAATAATTGCTATACAGTATGGTTCAAAATAATGACACTTTTTAGGTTTTACATACAGAAAAATCGATTTCCTGAAAGAGGACATTTACTTGGCTCAAGAACTATTTTCTGTCCAAAATTTGTAACCAGTTAAGTGGATGCGAAGGTTTGAAGGGGTGCATTGTAACGCTTGCCTACTTAGAAAAGGAAGTTATGGGCATTAATGCCAACAGCGGCAGTTTTCCAACTATTATTATGCATTAGAAAAGATATTCAATAATTGTCTTATAAATTTGTAGACTTTTCTAACACCATGATTTTTTTGATAATTTTAATAGTAGTGCAGTAAAGCAGAAAAAGGTGAAAGGCTCATATTGTCTCCAAATTTTCATTTTTGTTTGTTATCTCTATTCTTAGGTTCTTAAACCTTGAAAATCTGTTGTTAATTTTAGTTGAGAATCTCAAATTTATAATGAAAAGGTGTGTAAATAAAAATTATCGAATTTTTTCTACCAACATTTTCCAAGTTTTCTAAAATTCTAAATTTTGATTCAACTTGGTCAAAAATCATTTGAGACGGAAAATGAAAAATAACGTTTTCCTGAAAAAAATTATATTAAAAGGAAGTTTTTTTCCAAAATTTTGTTAGTTACATTTTTATTTTTAACCAGATAGCATAGATGAAAGATTACCCTTTTCCTTAAAATTACATCGTGTTTTACAATCTTTTCTCTGTTGAGAACCACATTTATACTAAATTATTTTATAACGCAAAATAGTCAAACGAGATAGTAGTTTTGTCTACAATAAATGAGAGGGAATTATTCCGGAAAAACTGATTTTTCTCCCTAAAATAGGATGAATTTTAAGGAAATAATTATTTCATATCTACATTGAAGTATCATGAACATGAAACCTTCATGTATGCTGTTTTCCGGAGGGGACCGACCGTCCGTATTTCTAGCAAGGGTTTCACAACACTACAACGTATTATTCACTATATCCATTGTTTTGTAACAAAAAATGGTCAAAATTAGTATGTACTAACTGGCAGGGG
This sequence comes from Chrysoperla carnea, assembly GCF_905475395.1. Lineage (NCBI taxonomy): Eukaryota > Metazoa > Arthropoda > Insecta > Neuroptera > Chrysopidae > Chrysoperla > Chrysoperla carnea. The sequence goes on from NC_058338.1 coordinate 18,019,818, forward strand.
GTTGAAGGATTGTAGTTAGGTAATATAAAGATATTTATGACGTTTTTGTTCGTTGTGTCTAGCTGTTCTTGCCTGTTGTATGTAAGTATAATCAATTTTTGAGATTGTTTATTTTCTCGAAAAAAGCATAGAGAAGCATTATTTAATATACTTATTATTTCAAAACGGAAAATGTTAAAAGGCTTTGTTGCAGTTTGTTACTGATAGTTTAAAAGATAAAAGTTTTATATGCATATTAACTATTTTTATGATAAATTCTGTTGGAGCTTGGTGAAATGAAAGGAAAAATAACAGTAAATTTTTTAATATTTAGCTTAAATTCGGAAATATCCAAAGATTTAAACTTAAAATAGGTGTTTATAAATTAGAAAATAAATTATTATAAATATGACCTTCTCATTCGATTAAAAGATTAATCCACTTGGATCGTGAATTCTTTAGCAAACATTTCGAAAAGCTTACGACATCCTTCGCTGATCTTCAGCGGGTTCAAATAGTAATCTTTTTCAGGTATCTCTAATGTGCCCCTTTAAAGTCACTTACACCAAGAATGTTACTTTTATTTACTTGATTTCTTTTGATATTTTTAAAAGTGAAGTTCATGAATGAGCTAAATCGGGGTGTTTTAGGCGGCCTTACAAAACCCGTTGTTAAGGATGTATGAGCACGGTAATGAGGACAGAAATTTTAAAATATATATATTTTCAATTTTGATGATGAAATATGTTATAACTTCACAATATAAGACAAAAAAGTAAGAATAAAATTTTCAAAACATCGAAAATTGTTTAATTATTTAGCTTTTGATATTCGGAAAACCAATGCAGATATCGAAAAATTTTATACTAATTTTTCGTCTACATTCATGAAGTTATAAGAAAATTTATCGTCAAAGTTGAATATAAGGTACAAATAATTTCAACCCTCAATCTAAAATTCCCTTGGTGGTCGTAATACTTTAAACATATTTAAATATGTGCTTTTCTTATGAACCATTCAGTCTGGATCTGTGACGATAAAACTGCAAGTTGGTTTTTAACCGTGATTGGAAGTAACAAATGGTCAGTGTAAATGTGTTTTCCTGCATAGAAAGACTTTAAAAATGATATTAAACAAGTATTTTTGCTTATATTAATTATATTTTCAGTAAAATATATTAATAGCCTAAAATTTGGAGGGTGTTCTATGACAGCAGTAAACTTACCATAGACTTTTAAACTATATAAGGGTTTTGACTATAAAATTTAAACATAAATACGTATAATGTAATGTTTTTCCTGTTGTATATAGTATAATGAATATTGTAATTAAAGAATATAAACACCAATAAATATAAACAGAAGAAGATGTGGTGGAATTGACTCTGAGATATCATACCAATAATTTTCAGGATAATTAATATAATCCATTTGTTATATAAGGAAACAAGCCAAGAAACATAGCGTTTTTTGTTTACGGCTAATCAATGAGGATACAAGAGAACTCACTGATAGTTTTCTCTCTCATTCATCATATCGCAAGTTTTGGGTCCTGGCGATTTCTATTTATATAAACTCTTTGATATTTTATGAATTGTCATAAAAGATGACGTTAATGTCACAATTTTTTTAAGCGAGTAGGTATATTTATTGCAGAACACTTTTAAATGTAAATATTTTATTATAGAAATAATTTTTTTGCCCCTACAATCGATTCGACGTGTTTTTGGTACATCGAAAAATGTACTGGAACTGTCTATTATATCGATTTTCGAGGTGACTTAATAAATTTCTATTAGAATGTTAATAAAAACCTACAAACATAGAATATAATAGAAACATAGAATTTGAAATAAAACGTAATATTTATGTCTTATTTTATATTAATTACGGATACGTAGTGTATATACGAATACGATATCATTTTAATGTTGTTCTCATTATTTATATTTTAATTTTATTTTATTTATATATATATTATATTTATTATTATACAATTCTTTTTATATGTTTAATGTCTATAAGTTATGTTTAATCATTATTTTTATTTAAATAGGCTCATTTTCAAAAAATATTATGTCAAAATATTCATTCTATTCAAATTTAATATCAACAACATGCATTCTAAATTTTTATATATTTTAAATGTCATTTTGGACATGTTGACATGGCACGCACACTAATACAGGTGAAATATTTGAGTGAAAAGAATTGGACAAAATCAAAAATATAATTAACTAATCATGCAATAATCCATTTTAGTGTTTAATTGAATAAAAAAGCATGTATTTGTGCATGCAAACTTCTCAAACTTTAAATTTATTGTCCGTGGGAAGAAAAAGTTTATTATATAATATCAAGTTCATTGTAATTATGTCATGACCGTTCTCCAATTGTTTAAAGGCAAAAAATCCTTCCAAAGACACGCCTAGATTTTATAATGGAAGAGCAAGGCCAAAAAAATCATTAGAATATTGGTTATAGTAGTTGTGTACACTCATATACTGATATCAATAGCGAACGATAGAACAGGGGTCAGATATATGCTATCGAAACAGTTTAACGTAGTACTAAAATGAATTTACTAAAGCTCAAAATTGTTATACAGCTTGCATATGGCATATAGATAACAGTTATGACAGTCAGCCAGTTCAACCTTAGAACAGAGCTGGTCAGTCAGCCCTTATTTATGAACAATGTGTGTTTATCTACTTATTTAACGTAACAATTACCTTTTGCTTGAATAAATTTAAGTCATGCTTTAATAACTAGAAAAGTCCCGGGAAGGTAATAATAATAATAATCTCGATTTTCGGAAAATATAAGCAAAACCGGAAATAAATATTTGAGCGACAGGCGATAAGTAACAAGAGGTATAAACGAAAAATTTTTCAACCAATCTCCATAGAATTTAGTACTGATCATAAAAATGTATTAATCACAAAACCAACAATTTTGAAAAAGTCTGACAGCCATTTTATTTTTGGGGTTCTTATTATTATCATCTTATTATTAACTAACCAGAGCACAAACGATACGAGATGATAAAGATTGCAGCTGAAAAGCATACAAGTTTTAATACTGCATCAATCGATACGTGTTAAAATTTTGTCTTTTCTTAAAATAAAAAAATTATTTATGTTCATTTGGTATTTATTTATTCAAAATCATTAAAAACGCAGAAATAAATATCTTCCTGAAGGAGTCATAAATTTATCGATGAGTAAATAATTATGATATACTATTTTGCTTTGCTCTCGATAAACAGTTTGTGTTGAAACATATGTAGTACATTAGAAAATTATTTAAAAGAAATTGAAATCCTAGTTTTTGGAATATTTTAATTAAAATGAATAAATTGATGAATTATCAATAAAACTCCATCTGGCGCAAAATATATGATTTATATTTCTGTACGAGATGTTTCAGGGGCGACAGCGATGTATGTGACAGAAATTATAAATATTGTGTTTAAAATATACACACTCAGGCATACTTACTTCTTCTCCAAATTATGTTGTGATGCTATTTTCACTTGAAAATTTTAAAATATGTTGAAAACCGTGATTTTTATTATCGAACCTATTACATTTACTTCTCTATAAACTAGGAAATTATTTATACCTACTCTGAAATTGCAATTTTTAATCGATTTTTTGATTAAATGAAAAAGGAGTATTCAATACTTCCTATCAAACTAATGATTAATATCAGCTCAGTGAAATACGCTTAATGTCTGAAACTTTCAAATTTGAAATTTTATATCGGACTATAGATACGACGCTTTGTTGAGAGTGGACTAAAGAATCAAATAGAATAGGATAAACAGCAGGTATTTATAAATTTTCCGGGTTCATAACTGGACAGTTCTATCAATATAATTATTGCCCAGAGACTATACCCAGAAAAATTTTTCACTTGTTGCAAATAAGTTCAAAAAATGTACGCTATTATATTTTCCCTACTTCCTGAAACATTTTGTATACGCCATAACATATGTATAATAAATATATCATATTTTGGGACAGTGAGAGTAATTATTATTTATTACGTGTGACATTAATTAAATTATTGATATTTGCTGTTAATTTATGTATGAATTAATTAAAAATGTAACCGTATTTTATTTTTATAAATAGAGAGAGAGATGGAATAAGTGAATTAGGTACTTACCAATAACAGTTAAATTATAACGAAATGAACGTGTTTGTGTATTACGAAAATCAACTCGACAACGATAAACACCTTCATCATGCCGCTTAATATCATTAATAACTAATTGTGCTACATCTGTACTATGTGTATGATCGTTATTGTTATCACCATCGTTGTTACCGTTTGATGTTTTAAAATATGCACGACTCCCAAATACTTCTGGTGCTGACCAATGACGTGCCTCTTTTAATGGTTTACCACGTACATCAAAACTGTAAATCAATAAAATATAAAAATTAATATTAATAAATATGTCATCAGACACTAAAAATTATAATTTACACAATTGTATTATTAGCATTATTTATATATTTTAGGATTTTTATTTTGATAAATGAGAAATTTATATTTATTTATTATAGTATGGGCACTTTGAGCAACTGTCCACAGTGGAAAATTACCTATTTTTAGCTCTATAAATTGTGGAACATTTCATCTATTATAACTAGTAGCTAGTTTTGAATTTAAGTAATCAAAAAATAACTTTTAAAAAATTTGCAGAGTTCCATGGGAGACATCATTTTCTGCAATCAGATTTGACCAAGTTTTCCGGATTGCTTTAATAGTCAATTTAGATCCGAAAATGTTAGAGATAGAATAACACTTTTAATTAGAAAATTGAACCTTCTTAAAGAACTAACATTTTTATTTAAAATCAATAAATGCTATTCAACTTTTAAGTCCAGGTAAACTTTCAAGATCATTTAAAGATCCTAATGACTTTGCAACTAGAATTTCAGGTTAAAGTCACGAGTATAGGCAAATGTCCTCTATTTCTCTTGATAACTTTTGACTAAATCATTTTTCTGTAGCTAGTGTGTTTTTTTTCCTTATTATATCTGTTGACTTTTAGGATCTTAATTGACTATTAAAGCAACCTGGACAATTAGGTCCAATCTGATCTCAGAACATGATATCCACCATCCAACTCTGCAAATTTTGTTTAAGTTATTTTTTGATTGGCTATCTACAAAACGAGCTAATAAGCCATAATAGATTAAAAAGGTCCACCCTGTATACCTTGCAATATGGGTGTGATGTGCTCCATCCGCAAATTTTCAAATCCCCAACTTTCCACAGATTTTTACTTTTTAAGATTTTATACGAGTGTGTACCTGAAATTACATTATCAAGACTTTTTTGTTTAGAAAAATTCTGGTTTTCCTGTACACTCATAATAGCTATTCATAAACATATAGGTACTTATTAGTACAAAAATTCATATTTGGTGTGACGTCAAATCGAAAGTAAGCTTTTATTAGAAAATTTCCAACAATTATTTGCTTTAATATGTCATCAACCGTTAACCTAAACCATTAATTGGGTTTAATTTATATGGTTCTCTTTGTCTGCTATTGACGGAGATAAGTTTGGCGATCAAGAAAATTGAAGATTTAACAGTGACTTGAGTGTCAAATTTCAATTTTCGTATTTTGACGTCACTCTTTTGTCTGCCGTTATTTATTCTTTTATATTATCAAACTTATATTTATCGACCCTCCAAATGGCTGGCAAAAAGAATCATAGAAATTTGGTTCAGTCCATTTAGGACAATTTTTGATGATCTATATTGATAGGAGGACTAATAGGAGAACAATATATTGAGTAAATAGAATTATGGATTTGTTTTTTGGATAAAGCTCACTTTCACCTTCAAAATCTGTAAAAATTGTTAAAGCAATTTCACTTTAAAGTGCGTTATTAAAAAACCGAGAACCCATCTAATTTCAAAACCTAGAACCCATCTAATTCAATTTTAGAGAGTTAAAATATTTTGAAACAATAAACTGTATTAAATTTAAAATGAATCACCTGTATATAAATAATATGCAAGCTGATGATTATTTAGCTAATTACTTATAAAATGATTTAGTTTAATTATATGATACATAGATATATTATAGTATATTATATTTACAATTTGATTATATATTTATATATCTAATATTGTTAGTGTTGTATAAATAATAGATAATTTACTATAAAACTATTTATTAAAGGTGTATGGATTAGATAGACGTAGGTAGTACTGTTATAGTACTAGTTAGGTAAATAGACATAGTCAAGGTAGATGATGTAGGTTAGGTGTTTATATTTATGGAAAAGTGTTATACCTTTGATCACAATTTACGTTACGGTATCGTGAGCTGCTGTGAAGGTTCTTTTTAGACGAATACAATTAAGTCTGGCATCTAAGGTGATCATGGAAACATGAAAACGACATATATGAAAATGTGTTGTTATTCGTTGGGTGCGTAGTCACAGTAGAGATAATAAAATCGACACAAGCGCTTCCAGTAGATAATCTTGGCGTTAAAGAATGCTTTTATGACTAATATGCAATTCTTTACATGTAAATTGTATAGTACATGTCAAAATGGCAATTAATTAAACTTGTTACATTAAAAATTGTGAAAATAAGAAACGAAATTGCATATATAATATTTTTCCAAGATACATTGCCATGGTACAATCCTTTACCCTGTATTGTATTATATAGATATAGATAGATAAATAAGTAGTCGAATGTTTATTAGTATTATTGTTCATATCAGTCACGCTAACTTAATTCATTTTATTTTATTTTATAAAATGTTCAATACACGAATTTAATCATTGTTTGTTTGTTTTTTAACCACAATGTGTTGTATCTAGATTTAAAAGTTTTACTTTTTAAAAGTTATAATTTAATCTAAAAGATTTAATTTAAAAAAAAAATTTAATATACTCATTTAATAATTATGCTGTCAGTTTTAATTATGGTGTATAGTTAATATGGTGCCCGTTTCAATATTAAGAATTGCATAAAAAAATGATATTACAACTAATATAACTGTTAGGCTACCATAGATGTTAGCTGATTGATTATTTAAATACCCTATAATTATTGAAGGCTGTTGAGTTTACGAAAAGACTTCTTAAAGTCGTGCTTAATAATTTTTTTCAGTACGAAATTTTCATAACCAGGAAATTATGTTTAAGAGAGCTTGGAAAACTTTTAACATTATACCGCTTAAAATTAATGAATATTCATTGAGGACAATATTCAATAAGTGAATAAAAGAAATACAAAAATTAAGTTAAACTTGAAAAAGCACTTGAACATTGAAATTTGTAAGCTGTCGGGTGAATAAGTCTCCAATAATGCAAATTTTCGTAGAGAAAAAAGTTATGAAACACAATCTTGACAATAGCGTTTTTGAAATGGTAGGAACTTAAATACTATGGTTATCCAATAAAATTTAGGAGAACGTTTATCAACGTATAAAGAGCATATCAACGTATAAAGAGCACTTTTAAACCACCTGTATAATATGTATAATACTGAAAACAAAACATTCTTGGATTCTAGTTCAGTGCAACTTTCATATTGAAGATGTCTGTATTTTGACAAATAAATGTTTACATATTCCGTTAGTATTTCAATATTTCCATATTCGTATTTTCATTTTTATATTTTTATATTTTCATATTCACTTTAAAAAAAATAAATATTTTTCTTGACTTTATTTGTAAAAATATTTATTTTAAGTCCTAAATATTTTGGTCCAAAGTTTAAATATCTGCATTGTATACATGCTTATTTCCTATAGTTACATTTTTTTTAGGGTCTCATCATCAAAGATGGAAAAAGTAACCATTATTGAATCTCTTGTGTCTATTTGGAGAATTTACATTTAGTAAACTTTTGAAAACAAAAATAAAATTAAAAAACATACAAGTTCTCTATTTTAAACCAACTACAATCCAATTCTATCAAAAATGTGATCGTTAAGACTTCATATTTGGACCAATTACTAAAATCTATTGACAAATTATCATCCTTTCCTAGGACCAATCGAAATCACTTGGAAGTTTGTTTGATCCATCAGTTTGGTCACCGAATATCGAACGGGTAGTACAAAAATCGAGTTCTGTTTTAAGTGGTATCATCTTTTCGGACATAATATTTCCCATTTACGCGATAATATTTTATTAAACAATCCTGTATAACTAAAAATGAATTGTCAGTTGATTGTATGGCATGTTTTTTTGTAATATTGCTAAATCTTTTTTCAGAAATAGTTTAATATTGCTATACCTTTATAAGAAATTTTTTATAAATTTATCATTTTTTGCAACAGAGAAGTGTACATTACACTTACCGGTATTTGATTCATTTTTTAATAGTACACTCTGTATAAAAAAAGGTTATTATATCTATTGACATATAACAATATGTAATAGAATATAATTATGTTATATTATGTATATAATATATCGTATAATATGATCAATACAAGTGAATATTATATAGTGTTAATATTATACAATGGAATACCAATTTTTAGTTATATTTTACCCGAAAATATAGACTTATACATTGAATTGAAGGCTAAGTGGGGGAAGAATGGAAGCTCGTTATAAATCTCTTTTATAACTCCCAGAGCACAATTCATGGGTTTTTATTTTGGAGATATCTCGCTAATTTTGGCGTCTCCAGCGCCGTTTTTTAGTTCAAATGAGATGAAATTTGGTATGTAAATGGAAGAGGGGGAGGTCCACACTTCTTTCGAAGCGTCAGTCAGAGGTATTGTGTAAAGATTCTCGAAAAACGAAGAAAAGTTCTAAAAATGCTTTCGAAAGATAGTCATAATGGTGTTGTTTTTTGAAGTGAAAACTTCTTGAGCTCCATTGGACACTTTTTGGTAGGGGTAAAAAATACTATCCAGAAATCATATGATTGTACATTAATTGTTATTTCAATTGAATTGTATTTAAATTTTGTCATAATCTTGTACAACCCGTAATATATTTAAATAATAAAAAACCATATAAACGTACATATAATTGTTGCTCGGAGTGTCAATAGATGTGAAAACCAGATTGATACTAAAAGTTCTAAGTTTTCACTACTATCGGCAGTCCCTATGAATGACATTTTTTTTTTAATCCTTCTAATTTAGTAAAAATAATGCAAGCACACATTAAACACTTTCTATGCAAAGTATTTCAACAATTAACTCAATCATCTGTTTCTTTTCACTTGTTTTCTAAAATTTCAACATCTTTCTATCTAGAAAATACCACTTCTCCCTCTATAAATGAGAAATTATCATTAATTTAATGTTATCTACTATTTGATGAAATCCTGATAATATAACTTTTATATATAACTAACTATATTGCATTATGAGGGGGAAATATAACTTTAGTGATAGAGCTCTGATACTCACGAGTTTTTTTTTTATATATGTATATATATAATAATGATAATAATAATAATAATAATATATAATATAATAAAAAAAAAGAACCAATATCAAATAAGTAAGTTTCTTTTATATTTCGTCATACATACACTACAATATAATATAATAGAATACAATACAATACCATTCAACATTATACAATACTTTCTACATTTTTTTTTTTCTTCTTAACCATTAAATTTAAGTGTTATTTCCTTTTTTCAACATCATCAACTTCTTACTACATTTTAGTCTACACTACATACATAGTATGTAGTATGTAGTAGGTAGGTAGGTAGTTTGTATGTGATATAGTCTACACTACATACTACTATGATGAAGACTACACACCATTATATTACACTTCATTTCATTTCATTTTATTACATTTTATTTTATTTGACATATTATATGTTATATGATTATGTATTTATGTATATATCCATATCATCATCATATGTGTGGTATATATATATATATATATATATATATATATAATGAATTTTGTTTAAAAAAAAAACTATAAAAAATTGTTATAATTAAATACGGTATGAACAGGCAAGACGTATGTGCTAGTGGATTAACAGCCAGGCCAAAAAAACTCGTTGAATTGACTAAAGCTGGATCATTTGAGGATTGGTTATAGTACTTGTGTACACACACTGCGATCAGTCAAGAGAAAGATAGAACAGGGGTCAGATATATGCTATCGAAACGCTTAAGTTTTACGTGATACTAAAATGAATTTACTGAAGCTGAAAATTGTTATACAGTTTGTATATTGCATATAAATAACAGTTATGATTGTCAGTCAGTTAGATGTTAGAACAGTACTGGTCAGTCAGCCCTTATTTATGAACAATAAATAGATAAGATTCATTTATGATTTCCGTGTTATCTAAATGAATATTATCTATTTATTGTTCATAAATAAGAGCTGACTGACCTGCCCTGTTCTAACGTTTAACTGACTGACTGTCATAACTGTTATCTATTTGCAATATTCTAGCTGTATAACAATTTTCAGCTTTAGTAAATTAATTTTAGTACCACGAAAAACTTAACGGTTTCGATAGCATATATCTAACCCCTGTTCTATCGTTTGCTTGACTGACCGAAGTACGTGTGTATACACAACTACTATAACCAAGCCTCAAATGATCCAGCTTTAGTAAATTCAATGAATTTTTTTTGGCCTGGCTCTTCTATTATAGAGTTGGATTAAAAATAAATCAATTATATAGGCTAGGTGGTTAAATGTGTATAATGTGGGTGATTGATCGGGGTCCCGATTGGTCTTTATTATTGTAAATATTTAAGTGTTCTTTTAGCAAACATTGTGTCCGTGACTCGATGAACACAGCTTGTGAGCGTATTCTTGTCAAAAGTGCCTTATATACTGGTGTCCAAAGCCCAACAGTTAAAGAGTTATGGACACTATTAAATTTTAGCAATAAAATAAAGACTTTGTTGAGTAAAGTAGTTTAATGTTTTACACATAAATATTTTTCTTCGTACACTACCTACTGAAGTGACAATTTTCGATCATATTAATATAGCTTCTTTGTCGGAAAGTTCTTGCTGCATGGAACGTTCTAGTATGAAAGAGAAAATCGATTTTCAAAAGTTTGCAAGAAATTATTTTGCATATAAAAATTAGTGCTGACGTGTTAATATATGTATATATAAGTCTAGTATCCATATGAGATTAAAACTGTATGATTATATTTATAAAGTAAGCATTAAACTTAAGATGCAAAAACAAACTTTTATAGGTGTGTTAGGCGCATCTTTACCTCTAAAATGAGTAATTTCATATTCAGTTTCTTCTATACAACTTATGCTGCAGCGTTTTTCCCTAAGCTCTCGTAAAAAATTTATCACATTTTTATAAGATTTAATTTAATTTACCAACATTACGTGTTCTTTTCGAAAGTTTATAATTCTAATTTACTATGGGGGCTGTGCTACTTTAACAGTCGTGAGCGAAGTATGTAAATATGTGGGCGGAATTGTTTTTTTTTAATATTTATAATTGATATAAATCTGATATAATATAAAACTGAATCGAATTCTCACTCATTGTATTAATAAATAATATTTATAGGCATTCTAGTTAATTTTATTGATTCAAAGGTTCAGTCTATTGAAAAAATTGTTAGATTCCAACAAGTAGCCATTTTTATAACCAAAATTTATTGATATCAGTATTCATTTCCTTTATAAGAAAAACAAATACTGTAGTCGTTCCGTTGAATGACCGAAGCAGTATAACTATTTTTTAAACTTTTTCCAACTTTGTATTAAGTCTTAAGTTAACGTGGATGGAAAACGATCATATTTCATGCCAAAAATCCGCCATTTTTTTCAAACAACTATCTAAGGATACTTATTTACAAAATTTACAAACAAATAAACGTACATACATACAAGATACACGCAAAAAACACAACTACTCCTTGACAGACGGGTAAAAATAAGTTGATACAAATTTGTGTTCCGCTGTACAGAAGTTCGATTCAAAGAAAAAGATCATAATGTACCATTGATTACAGTGTTATATACGTAAAACCACTCCGAAGTGTTCTGTTCAACGTAAAATCTTCAGATTCCACTCTAGAGAACAATTATATCATAAATGTGATTGAAACATCGAAAATCTAACAAGTTTTTTTTACAGGCATCCTCATCCTTGAGCGTCCAGTAACAGCTTCGACTGTTACTTCTATTTATTCGGAGTGAATGAGATTTGTTTTCTCCACATTTGCTATGGTAATCTATCCATACACGGTAGTAATTTATAACAAGGGCGAAAATAATTGTAAAATATAATGCGTAGATACCTTTTATTATGTCTCAGTGGTACAACACGTTGCTTTTAATGTATAAAGTTTATACCTTCTCCAAATTTTACGATTATGTTTAAAACTGAAATAATGCATTAAAAATACCCGTCAATAAGCACTGATTTAGGTAGCAGTGAAAACACAAAGAACATTTGCTTATTTGTAGATAAATGAAAAGAAAAGCCAAATGTTTTACTTTAAAACCATAAAAAACGATTTTTAATTTACTTGAAACTTAACTCACATTGATAACTATTCTCTAGGTTGCATGGCTTACCTAGTAATAAGTAAATATTGTCTTCATGCAGTTGCTCGCAAGCTACAGAGTGATTTGGAGTAAAATGAATTCGGGGTACTACACCTTAACCTATCTCCCTTCCCTAACACCCAAAAAGGACTGTTTTACACACCTTAAATATATGCAGAGTTTTCAACTTTTTTAAGTGTAAAATAATCATAGTTCATTGAGTATATCAGAAAAGATGGCCATGAATTTTTTTACATTTAGTATTTTAAATTTTGAACAGAAATCTGTAATTTATTTTTCAAAGCGATGATCACAGATTGGGCATTAAAATGTCAGAACAAAATTTAATTAATTTTTTTTAAGCTATATTTGTGTTATTCTGATTTATGAGATATATTGTTTCATTCAAATCCATTCTCTAGTTTTTGCATGAAAGCGTAACAAACAAACAAACAAACATCCTTACTTTCACATTAATAATATATAAGGATAGGGATAACATTGTATCGTTTTCTCATTCATTGTATAAATAAATTATAATATTTATATACTTATTAATTGTATATGAACAAAATATTTTATGTAATAATTATAAATAATTCATATTAAAGTTAAAATATTCATATTATTATTAAAATAAAACAAACATTTTGTTTGTGCATATATTAAACATCGTATTATATAATACTTCATATTATAATATTATATAAATAAAAGTAAATCTGTTATTTGATACGAACATCACGTTCAATATTTATGTGTGTGAGTGTGGGAGGCTGTGTTTTCACAGCCTTAGGCTTAGAACGTGGCGGATAAAACAAAATTTAAGTTTTGCTACTGAAAAGTAGATCGGATTTTTTTAAAAGGATTTTTCAAGATCAAGTATACAGGTTTGTTAATAGGGAATTTTCATGTATTTTTTTATATTTTTAATTCATTGTTTACACCGTTATAACAAAGTAAAAAATATAAATACTGTTTAAAAATGCTGTAATTAAGTGTAAAAAAATATTTAAAATACATCATAATTTTGACATAGTTAAACGCTGTTTTTTGGCGCTTTTCGTTGATGACGTATAAGTACATGATCTGTCAATTGGCGACAGTTCAATGTATACTTAACATTTAAAAAAAAATGAATTTACAACATAGAATTTACACTCGTTATCATTAAGTTTTCTAATAAAAAGCCGTAGAATAATAGCTATTAATGTAATATCATACCAAATGTAAGTAATTAATGCCATACAGTATGCCAACAAATTTGACAAGCCAGTACTATGATGTCACACGCCCGTTTAAAAATTTGAATATCCCGATTTAGAAATTTTGAATTTTTCTCACTGAATTTGTACTTTTATTAATTAATTTTAAGTAATTACTAAAATAATGGTTTAGTTGAATTGCCCAGCCAATAAAGTTACAGAAAAAAAATTTGAACCAAATTTAAATTTCATGAAAATTCCCAATACTCCTATGTATTATATGAAAACAGTTCATTGTTTTTTCATTTTATGCTATTATCATGAATTACTTATTGATGCTGGATATCCTTAGGAAATAAACACCTACATCAATCATTTGTAAGATATTTAGTTCGTTAGAAATAAATTTATATCCTTTATAGTTTTATTCCAGGAAATATAAATTTTATTTCGTATTAATAACAGAAAAATTTCATTATTCGTTATTTTATTTTTAAAAGATCGTTCTTGTTATATATAGCTTTATTGTACGATTGTGAATAGAATTAATATTCGATATTTTTATATCATGTATATATGAAATATATCAAGGTATAATAAGTTTAGTCTGAAGTTTGTAACGCTTAAAAATTTTGATGATATAAACAAAATTTTGGTATAGATGTTCATAAAATCCATGTCCGATTGTCCGTCCGTCTTTCCCCAAATAACTTCGTCAATTGTTTGTTTTCACTTGTCTTAACTTCAATCTGTAGATTTGAAACGTAAATGATGTTTACTTACTTAATTACATACTTATTTGACATACTGATATTCAATATTATCATACCAACTTTCATCTTCTATTTCATTCTTTTTATTTTTATAATTATCGATTTAAGCTGGGCGTCGATATATCAGTCGAAACGTTGTATATTCCCTCTACAGATTATTTCCTTAATTTGAAATGTTTCTGATTTTAAATAATATACGAAAAGAATCATTTAAAAAAAAAACTTCAAAATCGGAGCTGTTATTGGCTATTTTATGTATTCCTTTATCTGACTACTGGTAGTTTAATAAAGAATTGAATAAAAATGTAATGAAGTAATTTTATTTGTGTTTTGATTTTTTAAATAATTCAACTTGGTTTAAATAATTGATGGTATTGAATAATTAAAGATATTAATACATTGTGTACATATTACATATACAAAATATACATAAACATAATATCCATTTAGTCAATTCATTTGCCCCTTAATGTTTATATTTGTGATAAACATAACATGTATAATATACATATAATATATTAAGTAACAAAACACACTTAAGGTAGTATGACAGTATCAAAGTTATACCACTCTAGTCAAATCGGCAAGTTTTTTTTTTCTTCAATCTATTTACTATTCAAAAAATTAATTTATATGAATTGAATCGGTCATTTCAAAATATTTTCCAATATGCTTTTTCAACTGAAAATGGTTCCTTAAGGATGAGCACGGTAGTGGGGACACAACTTTAAAAAATATATTTTTTTCAATTTTGATGGTAAATTATATTATAACTTGACGATATAAGACGAAAAGTAAGAATTACAATTTTCAATATCTCGAAAATTTTGTTTAGTTATTCAGCTTTCGATATTTCGAAAACCAAGGAACATATCGAAACATTTTATTCTTATTTTCGTCTACATTCATGAAGTTATAACAAAATCATCATCAAAGTTGAAAAAAAGACAAAAATAATTTCACACCTAAATCTGCCCTGCTCTTACATCCCTTATATGGACGGAGACACTTGGTTTTTTCTTTTCTATGCCATTGCTGATATGTTTACTTTATATTAAAAAGTTTTTTTAAAATTTGTTTTCATTCATTCCAAGTGAAAACTATCAAAAACTTTCAATATGTCGTTTTTTGAGATTCCTCCATAAGAGTCAATGTATTTTATATCGATTTTCAATGACTTTTTTCTTAAAAATTTGCATGGATATCTATTCTGAAATTTTAACCCCATATTCTTTGAGCAAAAGTCTGCCTATAAAAAAATTTTGAGTCTTTAAATCAAACAATCAAAAAAAAATGTGTTGCCATGCTCATACATCCTTTAAGGTAGGTGAAGATTCCTTAAAGGTATTCTGAGTATATAAAATATAAAGTTAGTATTGTCTTACGTAAATTATATACTCAGAATACCTTTAAGGAACCTTTATCTACCTTTAAGGAACCATTTTCAGTTAATAAAGCATGTTGGAAAAAAATATGAGTTAAGAGATTTTTGAAATGACCAATTCAATTAATATAAACTGAAAAGAAAAAACGAGTCCAGTATTTTACATAGCGGCTTCTACAGCCGAGACCCATTATTGAGAAGATTTGAGCTGGTCTAGATTTTGTTGTTTACTGTAAAAAAATCTAATTATTTTTCTCTTAATGTTGGGAACTAGGAATAAATTAAAAAAAATAAAGAAGTCAACTTTGAATACTGTCTTACTATCTTAAACAACATACAAATCAAATAATAATATAGATTTTATTATTATATTTTAATGCTTATACATACAAAATAACAGATTGGTAGATATATCTATCTGCAAATAAATACAGATTTTATCTACACAAACATGGATAGATACTTACAAATGGGTACATAAAATGTTTTTGTAAGTATATATTCCTACCTACCTACCTACCTACCTACCTACTTACAATATATCTTACAAAGTATATAACAAATATAAGTATATACTTTATATAAGTAGAAGAATGACTGACAAATAAACAAACAAAGTATATATACATACATATAAAGCAAATACCTAATACATTATTAAATATACAGTTTTTATATGTAGTAAATATAAGTATAAGTATATAGCAGCTACCTACTATCAACATGAATATTTAAAAAGATATACATCTATCTATATATATTATACAGTATATATTTTAACATCCTCTTACAAAATTCTTGTTTTCATCCCGAAAAAAATGGAAAAGAAAATTTTATGATATCTTTAGCCCATTAAAATTTATCATCCATTTCATCTCGCCCCATTAAAATTTATTGAAGAATTTTCTGCTTATATTTGTTAGGAGCAAAATATTTTTTAATATTTTTTTATTTGAGTTAGCTAGCAACTTCAATATCTTGAAAAGTATTAATCGTAGAATAAAACGAAAGATATATAAAGTGTTTTATGTGTGGATATCTGATGGTGAATTGGCTGGCCCCATTGATATCATTAACAGTCAAAACAGGTCATAAAAAAGGAGAAATTTGAGTGTAGAATCTTAAAATTTAGAATTTTTCATTTTATATAATGTAAGCCTTTCTAAAAAGCAAAGTAATAGAGAGTTAATTTTGCTATGATTTATCATGAGACCATGTTTTTTCTCTTTTAATATGTACCGACTTGGCTTTTGAGAAGAAACTCAAAGTCCAATTTTAAATTGCCAGCAAGTTTTTTTAATGTTCGAATTATTTATTTGAAATTATATTTAAATTTCCGATTATTTCTAGAATGAAATCACAAAATTTGGATTGTTTTTAACCCCTGAACCAAAAAAGGGATGTTATAAGTTTGACCACTATTTGTATGTGTCCGTTTGTTTGTTTGTGGCATCGTAGCGCCCAAACGAATGAACTGATTGATTTTTTGGTTTCGTTTGAAAGATAATTTAATGGTGAGTGTTCTTAGATATGTTTCAAATGCGAGTTTAGGGTACCGTACCCGAAACAACTCATAAATAGGTGATGATCTTCAAAATCGGAGAAAGCTTTCAGGAAAAAAGTAATTTAATGGAAAGCGCGAGTGTAGGGTTCCGTATTCGAAAAATTTGTGGGGATTTTTTTAATTTTGTACAATTTATTTTCGATTACTAATAATATAGTATAAACATTTATCATAAGTTGTTACAAATAAATTTTGGTGCAACTTCTGACCATTTTTTCTGTAATGTCTCATTTAATACGTAATTCTGTAAAAACAATGTAAAATGTTTTAGTAACATTTGTAATTTGTTACAGTAATTATATAGAAATACAATAATTAGACTTATCAAATAATATTGGCGAAAAGTTCTTAATAAAGGCCATATCTACCACGGTTTATATTATAATGTGTTCAAAGCTCAGTGTTCACTGACATGCACGGTGAAAATTTTTATAGTATCCTCTACAAACGAATAATAATGGTTGACCATTTAGGATTTAAACAAACCCGAATCAGAATCGTAAAGTTAACAATAAAAATAAGTTATGGTTTTAAGAAATAAGACAACAAACGATTTTATTAAAGTATGAACTACGCCCTTTTTACATTAAATTTTACGCTACATTTAAAAATTTATTTTATAGTTTTTAGTACATATTTCAATAACTTGGTTTTTTAAGCATAATTTTTACTTCGTTTTTATTAAATCGCTTTCTTATATTTCCTTTTTCTTACTCGCTTTTATCTTGTATTGTGAAATTTTCTTTACTTAGCTCTTCCAACATGTTCTGATATAAATATGATTCGTAGTAAAATTTAAAAGGACCCTGCATTTTGCTTAGAAAAATGGCTTTTTTTCAAATCTATAGATTTTTTTATGACACTTAACTATCATTAAAATTTTTCGAACTGTTTTTTGGAGACGTCCATTAATCAGAAAAAAATAACATCACAATCACGGGCAATGCTCTGTGCACAGTTTTGCTGGAAAAAATACATTTTAATGCTGTTTTTGCAATGCTATATTATATTAATAAGGCACTTCCATTAAAACCCAGTAGTAATTAGAACAATTCTGGTTTTATTAAGTCCCAATTATCGAGTCTCCACTGTAATTACTTTTATTATCAAGCTCTGAATTCTCTTTTTTCGATAATTATTAAACTGAACTTTTATTTTTGTAAAGTTATTATGTCAATATAAACTTACAGTTAATCTTTTAAATTGATGAAACCATTTATTTTAAATAAATAAATTTTATTGTACCTACTTAAAGTATTAAAAAAGGATAAAATTAGCTGCGAGTAAAAGCTAATGATAAAATAAATCAACATAGAATGAACAGTGACATAAGAATAATTATCATAATGTTATAAAAGCCTTTCTTAACAATTTTATAAATTACATTTCATCTTTCTATATTAAATCTGAGATTCCCTACGATAAAGAAATTTTGGTTTATGAAAGTAAATGTAAACAAACCGTGGGTAGGTTAATACGTTTCGATCGACACCTCAACGAAGTCGATCATTTTTGTTCGCTCGATTTCGATGACGAAAAAATGACCACTAACGTACCTAGGTACACAAAATTGTTGTCAATGAAAATTTCTAATTTGAAAATCGGTGCCATTACAATAGCTTCCTATACTGGGCAGTTAATAATCGATAATGTACTTATTTTGACACCGGTTTCTTGATATTCTTGTTCCCCAGCATAAACCTTCCCAAGTTTTCTTCACAACGATCTGTCCCTTGCTCACCTCGTCCAAAATGTTCCTGAAACCTTTTTAATATCATCTTCGGATTTTTGATATTGCGCGTCTTCACTACCCTTTTTATATTTAGAGCACCATTCCGTCACTTCTTGGGCCCACTTTTCTGTCTCAATTCTTATCGGATGTCTTAGTTTGTTTTCTTAGTTTTTTAGATTTAATTTTTTCTTTTTTCCTTCGAGTTGTATATAACATGGATATTTTTTAGAACCCAGTACCAATCTCTTCCATTCTATGTTTATTTTATTTTTGATTTCTTTTGTTGTGCGGTCTGCGGAAGATATTATTTGGCCCAATTATGTATGCTCTTTTATATATTTCAGTTCAATAACGTTGTTAGGCTTATTAGGAGTTTTAACGTTATTTGTTTTATTTTGAATAGAGACATATTTACGACTAAATAATACCCGTAAATATGGTAAATGGACGAAAAAAAGCGTGAATAATTTGAATTATTGATTATTGAGATAATAGGTTATTGAAATAATTATTGAATAATATTATGCTTTTATTATACAATTACGATTTTATCAAGGTGCAGAACGAGTATACATAATGGGTTCACATATTACAATAATGAAAAAATTAAATAAAAGATAGATAAAATTTATGTAAATTGATATATTTAGTAAAATTAATAATCAATAGTTTATATAAACTTCGATTACATTATTAATGGAATAAAAAAAGGAACAATTCAATTTACTAATAAATGAAATTTTTTATTATTTTATAACTTAGACATTAAAGTTATGTTGGGCACAAAATATCCTGCAACTGCAAAAATATATAATATATTGTGTGCAAGTGCTGCTTATAAATTTGATAATATAGATATCTCTCGTCAATTATCAATACTCTAACTATACTCGTCCCTGTTCATCAAATGATGGATCTTCGATGAACTCATAATTAAATTATTAAAAGTTTGTTTTTATATCATCGACAATCTTATATTTTTATGATATTATTATAAACTACAATATTGTCTAAATATTTAAGATAGTTTTTTTATCACACTCTCTATATTTTTCGATATCGAAATATCCAATTGAAAAGGATAACCTATATGATTGATTATTATTTCAGCCAACTTTTAGCAATAAAATAATAATAAAAAGCCCGATGAACTAAGAATTTTTTGTGATTTTTGGAAACTTTGTTAATAAAAAAATTTATTTATTAAGTTTTATTGAAGTCTCTAGTATTATTCAATCCTTGCATATCTCCTTAAGCAAAAATTAAAAGAATTTCTACTTGAGACAAATGTTTACCATCTAAGAGAATTCGTTGAATAGTGATTGCAGATAATGATTACTTTGTGCTTTTATACCAAGAATAAAGATTATTATTATTGTTCTTTTTATTATTTTTCTTTCTTACCGTGTACAGAGAAAAGTTACTAAAAATAACAAAATCTGTTTTGATATGTGCAGATGGAATATTCTTAATTAGAATCATGTTTTCTCAATAATTGTTGCGATATTGTAAAAAATAAAGATACTTTACTCTTTTTTTTTATTTCACTATTGTGTTCTAGTTCATGCAAGACTTTTTATCAAGAATTACTTTTTTTCATAAAATAATAAAAAAGTTCTCCATATAATGCTAACTTAATTGGACACACTGTATAATATATTTATAATGGATAATGGATTATTTATAGAATATCATTATTTTGTCTCTAAAAATTCAATAAAATTGAAAAAAATAAGATTAACTGAAATATTCAAAACTAATCTTGAAACCAAGAAAAATATTGGCGAGATTTAAGATGTCCCTATTTTTTACAACGGTATCTCAATTAAAAGGATTTAAAAGGCAAAGAGATTTTTGTACGATTATTATTTTAGCAAACACAACAATTTAAAGTCAAGTTTGGTTTATTAACTCCCGAATCAAAAAAGAAGTGTTATAAGTTTGACCGCTGTGAGTGTGTGTCTGTTTGTCTATCTGCCTTGATTTTTTTTGTTTCGTTCGAAAGGTAATTTATTGGAGAGTGTTCTAAGCTATGTTTCAAGTGCGAGTTTACGGTTTCGTACCCGAAACAACTCATAAATAGGCGATGATCTTCAAAATCACTTCAGCAAAGAAGGCTTTGAGGAAAAATGTAATAAAAAAAATTTATTTGAAAGTATTCTTAGATATGTTTCAAATGAGAGGTAAGAGTTCTGTAGCCGAAAAATTTGTCGGGAGCTTTTTACATTTTCTAAATTTTACTTATTTTGTATAATATATATAATTAAAGCATTACAGGTAAAAAACAGGTAGGGCAATTTGGCGCATCTTCGAAATGAACAAGTGGTAGGAGAAAATTTTTAATCTTCTATTTCGAAAACTCAAAAATCTTCTAAGATTAAAAACTTTAGAATAAGGTAGAGAAATTAATATCCAATCATTTTTCGGAGAGATATAGTTGTATGAATTGTGTAAAATAATTATTCTTCAATACTTTTGATAAGTGTCCTAATGATAAAAATAAATTCACCGTGTATTGTAATGTATAAAGTAGTACATAAAAACCAGTACATAAATAAAAAAAACCATCCTGTATTATAATATAACACAAACATATGTTTTTTATATGTTGATACTCACCATTTTACAACATAAAATAACTAAATATATAAATAAATATATAAATAAATAAATAAATAAATAAACATACAAGATTCACATCTGTTTTTTATATGTTCTATCATATATTTATTTATATAATGTAAGTTCTTCTTGTACCTTATACTAACTCTAACTCTAACTCTCTAACTTCAAGCTCAGAATGTGTATGTGTGTGTGTGTGTATGTAGTGTGTAGTGTGTACTATGTATTGTGTAGTGTTGTGTTCTATCGCATTTCTCATTCTCAATGTAATAATCTACAGTGAAAAGCATTTATACCGACTTGGCTTTTAAAAATGTATGTGGTCACTTTTACTCTAGGATATATAAGTCATATTAATTAGAAAGTGTGCTTTTAGTATGTGTACGTCTCACAAGCTAACTC
This sequence comes from Chrysoperla carnea, assembly GCF_905475395.1. Lineage (NCBI taxonomy): Eukaryota > Metazoa > Arthropoda > Insecta > Neuroptera > Chrysopidae > Chrysoperla > Chrysoperla carnea. The sequence goes on from NC_058338.1 coordinate 18,042,017, forward strand.
TTTTGAAAAATTATAATAAAAACAGTCATTGGACCCTTTATTTTGGGGTACTCTAAGCATTTTTTGTACCATGACATTTTAACCTAAACCTCGACGTTTTTAAGATACAGGTGATTGAAAAAAAAAAACCTAATTTTGGTGAAAATTTGATGTTGTCGAAATTAACGATTATTTTGTGGTTACAATCAAATACTTGACTTGAAACTTGTTGTATCTCTGTTTTTGGAAGAATACTTTGGACTATTTTTCTTGGTAGTCGAAATACGTATTTATAAAATACAAAAAACTGATCTAGGAAATTGGTGCAAAAATCGAAATTTATTTCAAAATATCCTAGAGTTTTCATTTATTATCTTCGATAATATTTATATGTTCTTAGCTATGTTTCAAGTGTGAGCTTAGAGTTCCGTTCCTGAAAAAAACAAAAAAATTGGCGATGATCTTCAAAATCGATTCAGTTTGAAAAAGGCATGACATAAAATTAAATAACTAATATGGAAATGAATGGTCAAATAAACCTGGCTCAATTCATTTTGAAAAGTGAAATGGTAAAATACTTAGGTTATTCAAAACAATAATTCGAAAGAACAAACTCAACTCAAATATTTCAATTTCAATTAAAATATTTCCAAAAATTTGTCCCAAAAAATGATAGCTCTCCTTTTCATCTCATCTGTCTTTGACCATCACTTTGATATTGATTTAAGAAGGAGTATTATAAGTTTAAAGTGGTTATCTGTGCGTTTCTCTGTGGTATCGTAGCCCACCAACCTTGATTGAGAACATTTTATAGTTAAGTTTCCAAAAATCAGTTTACAAGGAATAAATCGCATTTGTCGGGAGTTTTTTAAATTATGTAAATTTCACTTTTTTAAATAAATTTTACTTTTGGCTCGAATATCAGATGCGAACTATTTGTTTTTGATTGTGTATATTAAAGAACCTTGTACTGTCGCTATAAAACTTTTCACTGTACAATAGACATACATATTAATACAATATATATATATATATATATAAGAGAATTCCAACACACAACACAATATAAGTACCAACATAACATTATATAACATACCTTCATAACATTTTATATTTTATTTTAGGTTGGTATGTATATGTATGTATATGTAACAACAAAAAAAGGCGTTGTTTTATTTTACAGAGCTTTATTTTATACTGAACAGAGCTTTATATTTTTGGTTATATTTGATTTTGTATGTATATGATATATATACCTACATATAGTTATATACAGTATGGTTTATATGAATTAGACATAATATAAACTAAATATATTAAATAATATATTATACTTTTAATAGCCTTTATTAACGTGACCTGGGAACATCACTAATGGCGTCTAGTAAGTTTTTCATGTTCAATCTTTAAAAAATCTGCAATGGTCTATGGAAACTTAAGACCTTTAAAAAAGTGGGCTATTTTAGGTTGAATGGCTCTTTATCGCACATTCTAATTTGTTGGCTGGTTGAGAGATAAAACTAAAAAAGTGCAACGACCCCAAAGACCGACATGTACTTTACACAGGAAACTAAAACTAGACTAACTAAAAAAAATGAGTTGTGAGTTATTAGAAGTTAAAGATAATGAAGATAATTTAAAGTAAGTACAAGAAAATTTTATGTTATGTCAATAGGTAATCTACGCACATATTGAGTTGAATACGAAATCGAAAGAATGTCTGATATGAAATATATATACCACGTATATATGAAATATATCAAGGTATACTAAGTTTAGTCCCAATTTTTTAACGCTTTAAAATATTGATTCTACGAATGAAATTTTGGTATAGGCGTTGAGAAAATCCATTTCCGTTTGTCCTTTCGTCTGTCCGTCGGTCTCTGAACACGATAACTCAAAAAGAAAAGAGATAACAAGCTGAAATATAGCGTGATCAGGACGTAAAAATTTTTTAACTTTTTTAAAATTTTTTATTTATTATATCATTTATTAATTGAATTCAACTTACTTTTCTAGAGAAACGCTCCCGAAAATAAAAGACAAAAACTGCCTCAATACTGTCCTTAAATGAATTACAATTGATGATATTTTTTTTCATCATCGTTCTAACTACAAAAGTTTATATTTTCTTTTAAAATTTACAAAAACTATTTTTTGTTTAAGAACAACATATTTAAAAATCAACCTGTAATATATATGTATTTTTTGATAATTCTATTTCCCTTAGAATAGCCCGCTTTAGGTGCCTTCAGGTATTCGACTTTATTTTTAGTTCTATAAGGAATTCTATTTTGGAGTATTATTATATTAACATATTAAAAAAAAAAACATTGCCCTAGGGTATTTTATCGGTTGACATACAAATAACTCACAATATAAAAATGAACATTTTGCGCCCATGGTAATTTTTAGCAAAAAATTGGTATATGGTTGACAAATATGACATTTATCATCAATCAATAAGAAATAGACTTTTTACAAATAGACTTAGTTAAGAGTGAAGTTCGCACTTCGTTGTCAATTTCATCCAAATTTTTGCTTTAGCTAGTTCGTTTTTGCGAATTTCTTATTATTGATTGAATTGATTATAATAATAATGATTATTGATATGATATTAATTTTAAGTATAGGGTAAAATTTTATCCTTCTTCAGGTACTTTTGATATAAGCAAAGTAGTGTACGACTGATCAATGTTTGTAGGTAGCTATTTAATGTTGAAAAAATTGTGCAACAAGTCTAAAAAACAATTAAAGTTCTATTCAGGAAATCGAAAAAGCAATTGAGTCTATTATAGGATGCTCAGAGAAAACGGCGCTCATCAGAGAAACTTATAGAGTTTCCAAAGTTTTAAGCACATAGTTCTATATAATGATCCCTCAGGGTAAAATGATCCCTCGTTGTTTTAATTGAACCATTAAACCCATCTAGTACATTCATCGATAGATGGTTTCCACGTAATCAAATTAATCTTTCAACTAAGACTTATGGCGATGTATAGGCTATTTTGTGTTTCGTAATAAAATGTTAATTTTACTGCTTATGATAAGACAAATTTCAAAGTAAAATTTCTTTCTGTGTGTTAGTTTTTGCCAGCTGGTTGTTTTACTGTTGACTATTAATAATATTATAACACATTTTGATAGGCCTAAAAAATTTTAACGTCATTTTTTATGACGATATTCATGTGTTACGAGTAAAATGATCACCTTTAAAAACGTTAAAATGATCCCTATTTTGTATATAAATTTATAATAGGTAAAACGATACTCCATCATATGACGGGTCTTGAATGTGTTAATTTAGATGATTTTACCAGTGATTTTTGTTTTCATACTAATCGTTGATGCAATGAAAAAGAACCAGTAATATTTTATGGGAACTGTTTGGTAAGAAATGCAATTCGATCATTCTACTCACCTACAAGTTGTCAGGAAAACGGTTATTTTTTTGAAATATTGAATAGTTCCAAAAATTTGATAACTTCCCCTACTATCATGTTTAGGGTGCGATCGATTAAGGATACCTTGATAAATTAGGGTGCGATGCATAGAATATAGTGATATTGCACGATTGATTGCATATCACTACATAGTATAAAACAAAGTCGCTTTCTCTGTCCCTATGTCCCTTTGTATGCTTAAATCTTTGAAACTACGCAACGGATTTTGATGCTTTCTTTTTAATAGATAGAGTGATTAAAGAGGAAGGTTTATATGTATAATAACATCCATTAAATAGTGGAGAAGTACTGCTATTTTTGAGGTTTCTAAAGTGATGTCGTAAATAATTACATTTTTTCCGCATACATTGCAAACGCAGGCTGAACCCTACGAGTTTTATCAAAATAATGTACTAAGTATTGTACACATTGAAAAGGTCTACAGAAAAGTTGCACCCGTGCGAAGCCGGAGCGGGTCGCTAGTTAATAATATAATAATTTAGTTGTTATCGATAAGCTTTTCAATAATTACATTATCGAAAAAATTCAGAGAGACTATTTCCACTGTTAACGTCTTAAAGAACATGTAAATGTAAATAAGTAATCCAAGATACGATACTCTACCCCAACTTTATACAAAAATAATTATATCGTATTACACGTTTAACTCCAAATTATGTTATTTAAATATTTACAATTAAAATGTTAAATATGTTTGTACGTATAATAATTTTTTATTTTCTCTAAAAAGTATATATAATGTAATGAAAACATTATAAAAGTATTTAATTGTACATTATATACAGGAAGTTGTTTAATATCATAAATAACTCATGTGTACATACATTTAAATATAAATAGATAAATTAAACACCCTATATACATGATACATATACATAGTATAATATAATGATTGCATGTTAAGTTAAGATTGTTGTTAACATATAATATAATATAATAAAATATAATATATTTATATATAGATATATGTATTATATTATACACATTTAGATTATATTTATATAGTTGTATTTTAATACTATACTATCTGGACAATATATCTACCCTTTATTTTTTAATACAGGATTGAGCACAAGTCTGGACACCTTCGTGGTATATCCGTTTATTAGAAGTGAACGACAAAGATTAAAAATCAAAAGTAAATATACATGTAAAAAAAAAATTAAAAAAAGATCAGGAATCTATTTAATAGTGCTAAAAGTAACTGTTTGTTTTTAACCCCCGAACTAAAAAAGGGGGTGTTATAAGTTTGAGCGCTATGTGTGTGTGTCTGTCTGTGGCAACATAGCGCCTGAACGGAAGAACAAATTTTAATTTTTTTGGTTTCATTGGAAAGGTAATATAACGGAGACTGTTTTAAGCTATATTAAGCTAATTATTATGTGCGAGCTTATAGTTAGGTTTCCATACCCAAAAAAAACTAAACAATTGGCGATGATCTTCAAAATCGATTCAGTTTGGAAAGGCATGACATATAATTTTAATATATAAATAATTACTAAGAAAATGAATGGTCAAATAAACATGGCTTAATTCATTAGGAAATGTGAAATGGTAAAATACTTAAGTAATTCAAAACACTAATTCAAAAGAACAAACTCAACTCAAATATTTCAATTTCAATTAAAATATTTCCAAAAATTTGTTCCAAAAAATGATAGCTCTCTAAGTATCCTTTTCTGTAAGTATTAAATCTGTCCTTGATCATCACTTTGATATTCATTTAAGAAGGAGTGTTATAAGTTTAAAGTGTTTATCTGTACGTCTGTGTGTTTCTCATTGGCATCGTAGCCCTTAAACGGTCTAACCGACTTGAATGAGAACATTTTATAGCTATGTTTCCAAAAATCGGTTTGCAAGGAATAAGTTTTTTGATTGTTAATCCTTTATCATCTTTCTAAGTTCAATCTTCTCTTGGATTTTTAAGAAAAACATTTTGTAATGTTTCTTTGTCAAACAACATATAGGTTTCCGTAGGTGTTCGGTAGGTATTATTTAAGAAGAAATGTTTATTAAAATTTGTTATTTCCGTTTTATTTTTTTCCTACGCATTCTTCTTAGCAAATCCTTTCGTACGACACCCATGTACCTTACCTTATCGTGGGAGTGCATACAAAATAACTAGTTCGCCATATTGTATTTAGAATTACGTCATCTAAACCATACATTGTCATACAACCTAAACTAGTATGCAAAATTTCAATTTAATCGGTTGACGATAGCTGCTTTAAAAATCAGTGGCAATATTTAACCCAAACCTACATACATACAATCATTGCAAGTAAATAAAAGCTTGTAATTACTATTCAAATTAACATGAGCTTTATTTCTTTGAGCTGTATAATGCATTTTGTTAAAATATAACTTAGGACCCACAATAAAAATAGTGTGTCTGTTTCAGGTAGGTAGTTAATGTTGCACTAATTAAAGAAATTGTCTTCTATTTCATATCTTCACTTGGTAATTTTTATATAATTCTCTTTTCTAATACTTGATTTTTTTATTTTGCTTATTTTCATTTCATTTAATTTGTTTAGTCAGGATCATTTTAATTCTAAAATAATTATTCTGTTTCATGTTTAGTTAAAAATTTTCTTCTATTTCAGATTTTCTTTTAATATATTTCCATTTATTTTTGTACCTATTTCATTAAAATTTATTTTTTCATCTTTTCCATTTTTTGTTTACTTATTTTCATTTCACAATTATTTTGGTTTTTCTGTTATATGATTATTATTTTAAGTTATTACTTATTCTCTTTTGTAGAATTGATGTACCTCAATTCTAATTTCTTTCTGTTTCCGATCTACTTTTTGGTTATATTTTTTTTAAATTTATTACCTTCCTTATATATTTTATTATTTGATATCTCAAGGATAATTCTCAAGGGTTTAATATTTTTAATACCTAAATTCAAATTTTACATTATTATTTAAAATTAATCTTTCATTTTCAGGCTTAATCCTTTAAAATTTTACTTTAATATTTTGTTTGTTTCGTGTAAAATTTATCAATTATTTTGTTACAGGACGGTATACATATATTTTTATACCATGTATATATGAAATATATCATAGTACATTAAGTTTAATCCCAAGTTTGTAACGTTTAAAAATATTGATGCTACGAACAAAATTTTGGTGTAGAGATGTTTATAAAATCCCCTATTAGTCCATTTTGGGTTGTCTGTCCCTCTGTCCGTCTGTCTGTCAACACGATAACTCAAAAAACGAAAAATGATATAAAGCTGAAATATTTACAGCGTGCTCATAACATACAAAGTGAGGTCGAGTTCGTAAATGGGCAACATAGGGTAATTGGATCTTGGGTCCGTAGTACCTATCTTGTAAACCGTTAGAGATAGAACAAAAATTCAAGTATAAAAAATATTTCTTATAAAAAAATAAACAACTTTTGTTTGAAACATTTTTTCGTAAATATCACTGTTTACCAGTGAGGGCGCAAATTATATAGCATATAATACATGCATGGGAATATCAGTTATGTATGTGTAACATGTATGTATATGTAATGTGAGAGTGTAATCAACACAGTCTATACATGGTATTTCAACAATTAACTCTGTCAATGATATGTTTTCACTTGTTTATTTTGTTATTTTATTAGTTTAAAAGGGTTCAATGCTACTGAAAAGGATTGCCAAAGCAATCGAAACCGGTCTAGCTAACTAATAATAATCATTTTTTTATAATTTTAGCTAAATATTTTTATTGCGAGTCCTGCGGGAGATATATTTTAACAAAGTGCTTGTAATTACTGGCTATCGGGCTATCGGCAAACCACCACCGTGTATTTCAAGATTATATTTTGTGTAGTTGTATTTTAATACTACTATTATATCTATAAATATATCTACCCTTTATTTTCTATACATATATATATATATAAATGTTAATGTAAATTATATACAACATACATAAAATATGTAAATAGTAGGTAGTACCTACATTATATACTCATACCATGTATCTACTATATTATAACAATACAATAGTTACCTACCATTGTTCACCCTCTATCATCTATCAAACCTCCACCAAACCAAACTTGTATATGCAAATATATTATTTATAATTATATTTATTTATTTTTTTGTATTATAATTATATGTTATTATTATATACCCATGTATGCTATTATTATTGTTATTAATTATTATTATTATTTAAAATATATATTATAAATGTTTATCAACAAATTAATTATAATTATATTGTTCATAAAACAGCAACAACCTTTAAATCATAATCAATGTTAACGGTTTAAAAAAAAAATGTAATCACTGCAATGTTTAAAGTAATTACTTTAGTGAAACCTGTGTAGATGATTTAGTTTTTACAATTTTTGTTCTGTCAAGAATACTTCTATGAACCAAAATCGAGGCCATGTGCTGACTCTCGCAAGAGTCTTGATGTTACTTTTGTTTCCCTGTTTTAAGAAGGATTTTTTTTTTAGAAGATATCAGAAGAACATTAGGAAATTTCGCAAAATATTCAAAATTAATTTTAATTAACTTGCGTTTTCATCCACGGAGCCCGGAATATTTGTATATTAAAAGCAGATGCCTTATTGTGTGGTGGTAGCCAAATAATAAAATTACTGTCATATCTTCAGTAGCACTGGCAAGGTTAAGACCATAACGATTGACGTAAAAACCATCAAAATCGGCCCACGCGTTTTGTCTTTAATTTGCCACACAGGAACACACAAATATGTATATATAGACCGATAAACACATTACCACACCTTTGCGTCACGCAGTCGGGTAAAAAACATATTAAATGAAATTTCCAATAAAAAACTTGGAATCCACATTCTGTTTATATAGGTTTGTTTGTAGTGTAACACAGAAATTAGTTTTTTAAATGTGTTCTTTGATACGTTGAAACCTTTTTTTTTTTTCTGAATTTTATACTTCATTATCTACTAAACAAAATTTTAGCTAAACTAAAAAGACAATTTTTATTTTGAAAAAAATTAAATGTGTTAAAAGTAAAACTTAAAATTGTATGGATACGAAAAATTAAAATTGTACTTTGACTAGGTTTTATATTCTTTCACTTACAGGTCAATATGGGAGCTTTATCAATCGAAGACCATTTTGAAAATAGCACAAACAAGACAAAAAATTTTAATATAATATGGCAGTGACAATTTCCATTACAGCTATTGAAAATAACATCATCAAATAATCATGACTCAGCAAATGATAGAAATCTCAAGTGGTTGTAAAAGGACTAATAACTATTGTACATATTGTTATTTTCTTATACATTGTTATTTCCTTATTCGTTGCTTCTGGCAACTTATTATATTTACTTTATTATTATACTTATTTAACTATTTTGACAGCAGAGAACTTTTGTGGAGATTTGGAAAATATTTAGGGGTTAAAATATACAAAATTTTATTTAAAAAGATTATTGTCTAGAGGACGCCGGAGAGCAAAAATGGATAGCCAAAAAAATACGAAAAGCAACAAAAATTCGGGTGTCATTTTTAGCTTAACATATGCGTGAAACTCGAAAAATATGTTTAATCGAGAAAATAATTCAAACAAAAACCGTTAATTTCAAAAACACAAATCTTACACGAATATTCAATTCAATTTAAGTTTTCCGGTTTAATTGAAACCTCCTTCTAATTCATAACTGGCAAACATTAGACGAATACTTTAAATTAAAAAGTTCTTCTTTATAAAAGCACAAATATATAATAAACTACATATCGTAGCTTTGTGTGGCGAGTGTTTCTTCATCCAATTTTTCGACTTGGTAAATTTTTTTAATACATGAAAGTTAATGGGTCTATTATCAAGGAAAAATAATAGGCTAATGCATTTTGGCAACTGGAAAATTCGTTGAATTGGCGTAGAGAAAATCTTTATCTATCAAACCCATGAATTTTTTATCTGATTATTTAATTCAAAAACTTGGCTCAAAATTGAAAATTTAAATTAAATTCAAACCATTTGCCATAAATTTTTCGTATAAATAACTCTTAAATTAAGATTTTTTAATAATTTTCATGAGCTTTCTATTAATAAATAAAAAGAATATACACCATCTATTCAAATGGACAAAATTGGTGGAAGCGCGGATAAATAAAATGCAATATATCCTTTTTGTATTAAATGTATAGTTCACTGCGCCAACACCATTATCATCCAATACCTTCGCGGCTTAAAGTTTTCAGAGTAGAATTGAAGAAATAGTAATAATTCGCTTCCGAAAATGAGAAATAAATTAATATAAGCAAAAATAATAAATCAAGAAAAATGCATTTTGTATTTGTATGGTGCAATGGACGCTGAAATGACTGAAAGTATTCAGTCTTATAATTTAATTAGAAAAATTTTACTCAAAAAAATAAAATTCAGGCAAAATATCTTAAGACGAATAAGTCAAGTAAAATGAAGTGCTTTCTTTCTGGACTGCCTTTATTTTCATGGTACGTGTACGACTTACGAGAATTGGGTAAATTATGCAACGGCTACGTTACGAATTTTAATGACATATTTTGAGGTCATGAAGAATAAAGTACATAAAATCTTCCTTCCAACTTATTTATGAATTTAATATTGTAAAAATATATTCACTGTTGGTATTTTGTAAGAAAACAAGTGATATTGCTCTAAGCAACTACAACGTTTCATATAGTTATATGTTTTTTTTTAATCCAAATTCTGCGTATAATACATATGTTACAAAATAATTTTGAACAGATCAAATGAAAAAGTTTGTTATTTGAAAGTTGATAAAAAATATATATAAAAGATAAGTTTTAATAAAATATAATTAAAGTATTTTATTAAGGAATATAAATATTTAGGTTTAACATAAAATATAAAATACATATTATATTTAAAAATAGATATAATGAAAATATATACAGCATGTCTAGAAAGGTACCGATAAAAGGTAAATAACGTGATTTTCCCAATTGAGTCAAATATTTGAATATGGACGAGTTGCTGTTTAAAACATTGCCAAAAAAAACCTCTCAAATTACTCAAACAAGTTAAGGTATAGCGAAAAAGTATAAAGAGAATTTTTATACCATGCATATATGAAATATACATAGTATATTAAGTTTAGTCCCAAGTTTGTAACGCTTAAAAATAATGATGCTAGGAAAAAAATTTTGTCATAGGTATTCATAAAATCAACTAATTAGTCCATTTCCGGTTGTCCGTCCGTCCGTCCGTCTGTGGACACGATAACTCAAAAACGAAAAAAGATATCGAGCTGAAATTTTTACAGCGTACTTAGGACGTAAAAAGTGAGGTCAAGTTCGTAAATGAGCATCATAGGTCAATTGGGTCTTGGGTCTGTAGGACCCATCTTGTAAACCGTTAGAGATAGAACAAAAGTTTAAATGTAAAAAATGTTCCTTATAAAAAATAAAAAACTTTTGTTTGAAACATTTTTTTGTAAACATCACTGTTTACCCACGAGGGCGTTAATTAGGTGCAAATTTTATAGTATGTATTAATATAGGAATATCAGTTGTGTGTGTGTGTATTTAAAAGTGAATATCTTTTGTTATTTACGTGACGTCAAAAAAACAAACGATTGCGCATCAACACTGTCTATACATTTTTGTATGTGTTATGTGATAAAGAAATCAACACTGACTATGCATGGTATTTCAACAATTAACTCAGTCAATTGTTTCTTTTCACTTGTTTATTTATGGTATTGTTAAAGCTTATCCACTTACGTCCCTTAATCTATAATTCTAACAAGGCGTGGGAAGGGTCTGGTACGACCCTTGAGATACACCCAAATAACCTCCCAGTATAGTAAATAGTTGTAAATATTTTAAAAAGTAAAACCGACCGACTTGAAACGACTCGAGTAAATGTTATGAAATTCTTTTCGTATCATATTGCCATTGTCAACCCCAGTAGCTCAGTTGTTCATGGCGTAACAAATTCCGTCCGCGTTCTTTTCGGATCATATTGCCGTTAATACACTTCGATCGACATTTCAACGATGTCGATGTACACACACACACACATACGCACTTCTTCTCCAAATTGGTGTAAATGTCTTGTCCTAACCATGAAACGTAAAGATATGATGAAATTTTCGATTTCGAATTGGACCCATTACAAAAACCTCCTATACTGGGAAGTTAAAAATGCTATGAAATCCTATTCGCAAAAAATGGTTTGGGATTTATCATGTTTGTAAATTTACGACTTCCTAAATGTTCCTAAATGTAAATTTAAGACTTAATCTGGACAAATGAAATTTTGACATTGAAATTTTGTTGTGAACAAAATATTTTTAGTGCAAGAGACGTTATAAGGTCGACCTTTATCCATCTGATAACCAGATGAGACATATTTTTTATGATTACTTTTTCGTTAGATTAATTGAATTTTAGGCATGTTGATTCACAATCAATAAACTAAAACTTTTGTTCTTTTGCGATCACTTTTTAAACAGCCTGTATATAATATGTAAGATAAAATAAATATAGATGTATATGAAGTAAAATAAAGTTAAGTAAGTAAATAATTTTATGATCAAACTTTGTATTTTAATATGTAAACTTTATTTATATCTTATAGTTAAGGTAGAAAGTAAAGTACCTACCAGCTACCTGTACTTATATTAATAAATATATGTATTTTTTAATAACATTACTATATTAAAATGTATATTCATACTTTTTTAATATATTTTTATTAAATATAGTTAATATAATTTAATTATATTAATTATAATTAGGGCAACCAGAAATATAAAACAATAATTAAAATTTACTTTTTAAAACATTTATAAAATATTTCTCATAAATAATACTGTTTTTTTTTCAAAAATTATTCCGTCTAAAGTTGAGAATCCTAAACAGGGTTTCTACTCGAGAATTTTGGAGAAATTTGTCTTGAGCCAAAACGGGGGAAAAAAACTCAATGCCTCAAGGGCTCGAGAAATCAATAACTAAAGAAAAACACGCATGTTTATAAGCTTTTTTTTAAGGAAAAACCTTTGATTCGACTCCCTTGTTGATTATTTTTCGGGTTACTGGTTTATATTTTTATAATTTTCTAAATTTGTTCTAGTAATTATTTTTAATTTAATTTTACTTATTACTTTTTATTTAATTAACTGTTGTACATTTGGGAACTGGTAGGAACCCAATAATTATAAAAAAGTTAGTACTACCCTTTTCTTTACTTTTTATATAGACCAGCCGCTGATTCGAGTTAGTTTTCTAAATGTATTGTTTGTTGTTGCTTTAATTTTTAATAAGTAAGTTTTGGATGGGAACATGGAACAACAAAAGTATAAAAATGAAGAAGGGATTAAAGTATGTGTGCTGTGCGGCGAAAGTGTGAATGAAGGACATTTGTTGTTTGACTGTCCAGCGTTGAACGAGTTGCGTGCTAGAAATATTCAGGCTAAAGTGCCAAATAGGCAAATAAATGAATAAGCTAACAAATTTTATTATTAAGGCTGTGTCAGAAAGACGATCTAGATTTATATAAATGTACGATAAGTTTTAACTTGAATAATTTTATGAAAATTGTGGTAAATAAATATATTTGTAAAATGTAGTTGAAATTGATAACCTCCAAAGTAGTAAGTCAAATAAATAGGTAATAATAATTATAACAATATTAAATTAGTGGTTACTAAAACTTTATTTATTTATGGTAGCTAAAACTTTATTTATTTTATCTCATTTATCAGTCTAATTTGAAATGAAGCAAAAAATGAATTATATCATGTTTTATTAAATATTTCAAAATTTTTCAACATATTCGAAATTTTTATTTTAAAGTTTATTCCTTTTAAAATACGTCTTTTACAATCTTTAATGTTCTGTTGTAAATTTTATATCAGAATCGACTCTTTTAATTAAAAAATTTTTTTAACTTAACGTTTAAAAATAAAAAAACCGCTCATATACAAAAAATTACAGTAAATTTTTGTGGACTATACAGCGAATCATTATGAGCTAGGTAAATTCTACAGTTTTGAAACATTTATAGTTTTTAGGATTAAAACATATTTAAATGTACATTTACTCATCCATTTACTGGAAAATTGAGAAAAATTTTGGCAGATCCAATACAGATAGAAATTTCTACAACTGTTTTATGTTTTGTGCGCATAAAAAAATTTGAATTTATAATAAGTCCTATTATACATGCAAAAATTTTGAACCAGACACCCCCCTTGGTTTGAAAAATCACCGCTGTAGAAATGTGGAGTTATGTATGTACACACGAGTGAGATATTGATCGCTACATACGCTACCGACAACATACATATTCAAGCGATGTACAGTTAAATTCAATGTATGCGAATCAGTCACTGGTTCAATTTTAAAAATTTTTCAAATTTTCCAACAACTTTAAAAGTTAGTAACAGAATGTATTTTAAGAAAATAATAAGCGAATAATTGAAATAACTAGAAGAAATAATTTGAAATAACTTATATCCATATAAAAATGAATCCCTATTCCTCCAGATCACGCTATAAATTGATAACGGATGGAACAACTTCGATAATTCATTATTGTTGTTTTAATTATAGTCAGGAGAAGATTTGTATGGAAGAAAAAATTGAGAAAGTTGAGCGGAACATTAGAAAATTTAAAACAAAATATTAAAATCAATAAATGGCGGAAACGCATATAAATAGTGCATTATATTACCTTACTATGTAGTTATGTATTTATTTAAGTTCCCACTATATTTATCTAGAATTGTGAACAGGTATTTGAATAGTATCAAGGTAGTATTCATTACTATTCAAGTATTATGAATAGGTATTTATTAGAACTACAATCGCAGCGAGCTCCACTGTCGAAGGTTTCAGCCAGGCCAAAGGCCGAAGTCCTGTTCAAGAGATAGAAGTAATATTTGGGTTTAGGGGGCGGGCTAAGCAGAGGATGGGCTTGTGGGTGGCCTTAACAGACTTAGCAGGCGGGCTAAGCGTAGTATAGCTATTAATGAATTGGAACTGCAGGTTAATTAAGACTAATAATCACTGATCAATAGTTACAATTAAACAAATCGCAGGTCAAACGAAGTTCAATGTCAATTGAGATCTATTTTTTGACATATAAATGATAACATCTTTTAAAATATTTATCATTTGCGTGCCAACATTAAACATATATTTATTGAACATATATTTATTGCATAAAGAAAGAATAACCATATTGTTTTTGGACAAAATCACATGAGGGGAATAGGTAGGCCACCGGAAATTCAAAAATATCGTCGGAAAATACAGAAAATTAGACCCAAAAAAAATTCGATAGAATTAATACTTGAAATTTTAGTCCGTATTTGAGTAAAAGATCAGTGTTATTTTTTTTTTTCAACGTCGATGATATCGGTATTATCTATTATTCACAGAAAATTTATTCAAAGTTTCAAACCGACGCGATAATAATTAGAAATGGGTGAAAATTGGGTAGAAAGATTTGTGTACAAGCTTAAAAAGCTAAGTAGCTACATATTACAACTATTCAAATTAATTTCAAACAAACTCATTTATTTGTCGCATATATTCAAAACTACACTGATGCACATATTTCTGGTTACTTTAAAATAAAATACCTTTCACATTGAATAATAAAATTAAAATATAGAATGTAATAATACTACTAACCTATATAATGGTATACCAGCATCATCTTGAAACCAAAATACCATATAAACTTTATCATGGCCTGGTGGTGTTACATTACATGGTAATGACACTGTGCGTCCTTCAACAGCTATTACATCTATGGCGGCAACTGTAAATATAATAATTATATATTAGATATTATTATTATTATCATTATTATTAAATAAATATAATGCATTTAATTTAATATTAATTAAATTTTAAATACAAATTATGATATATTATTATAATATTTGTGGGTCTTTATATAAAAT
This sequence comes from Chrysoperla carnea, assembly GCF_905475395.1. Classification (NCBI taxonomy): domain Eukaryota; kingdom Metazoa; phylum Arthropoda; class Insecta; order Neuroptera; family Chrysopidae; genus Chrysoperla; species Chrysoperla carnea. The sequence goes on from NC_058338.1 coordinate 18,057,399, forward strand.
ACAGTGAGTCGCATTTGTGTGTTCGTGTTCGGGGATGTTGAGCTTTTCTGTTGATGTTGAACTTAAAATAATAATTAGGCAGTGTTTTAAGGAAGTAAGAGCAGGATAGACTTATTATTGAACATTTTTATACCAGGTATATGTGAAATATACATAGTATATTAAGTTTATCCCAAGTTTGTAACGCTTAAAAATATTGATGCTACGAACAAAATTCTGGTATAGGTGTTCATAGAATCATCTAATTATTACATATTCGATTGTACGTCCGTCTGTCCGTCCGTCTGTCTGTGAACACTATAAATCAAAAACCAAAAAAGATACCAAGTTGCAATTTTTTACAGCGTCCTAAAGACGTAAAAAGTGAGGTCGAGTTCGTAAATGAGCAACATAGGTCAATTGAGTATATGTGTAATGTGATAGAGTAATCAACATTGTCCATACACGGTATTTAAACAATTTACTCTGTCAATTGTTTGTTTTCACTTGTTTCTAATCTCTTTGCATTATTTTGTTTTATACAAATACGTATTTACAAATATTAGATAATTAACCTTGTACTTGGACTTTGAATAAAATTTGGTAGATATTTTTATTCTTATATAAATTACTAGCTGACTCGGCCACTGTTGCTGTATTTCAATTATAATACAAACAATTAATATTATACAATAAATTATTCAATACACATAATTAAGAGTAATATATTTATTAATATTTATAAATAAGAGCAGAAATTAGCCTAAGATTTTCAATTCTTTATTTTGAAATTAATTGTTTAATTATTAAATTTGCACAAAAAGTGGAATAGATCCCAAAATCCGACATGTAGGTTACCCAGGAAACTAGAACTAATCGATCGACTCAGCTTGCTGTGAGTTTTGAGACTATGCCAAAACATTTTACAATCTGTCATTTTGTATTTCTTGCCCAATATTTATGTTTTTTCATTCCAAAAATTAGTTGTGAGTTATCAGAAGTTAAACATAATAGAGATAATTTAAAGAAAGTACAAGTAAATTTAATGTTATGTCATATTATATATCCTGATCAATTAAATTTTGGGTAATGTACCCACGTATTGGGTTGACTACTAAATCAAAAGTATGTTTTTTTAAACTAATATTACAATTAATTCATAAAGTATAGAAATAAAGTAGCTATAATATTTAATTCTTTAAACAATCAAACAAGTATTTGACCTCTTAAATTAGCAATCTACGAAATTTCATTGAAATCGATTAAGTGGTTTTGGAGATTAGTGTAAACAAACATCGTGACACGGTATTTTTATATATTCAGATAATTGTGTTTATTTTGATTGTACAAGATATAATTAACTTTTATTATCAATATTAATTTTGAAAGTACCTATTTATTGGTATCGATTCATAATTATTATCTAATCAATACATCTTTAATTAAATGAATGGGAAAAACATCTTTTTTTTTAAATCAACATTTAAATACGTAGACATCTTAAAAATTAGCAACCTTGAAAATTTAATATCTTTTCAGGTAGTGGACTCAATTTAAGTACATTCATTGAAAATGTGATTTGATTTTTTAATTATCAAATAATTGTACTTTAAATGAAAATATTAAGGTGATTAAATTGTTTAATACTTTGTACAATATAATATTATCCTATAAGCGCATAATTGCACCACTTGATATATATATTTACAACTTGTCCATCATTCGTCCACCAAAATTTACTTCAACACCCCCAAATGCAAATTTTCATAAAATTCAAATGCCTTTCATTAGGCACTAGTGTTGAGCACCCCACACACCCTAGTTGAATTTGTTTATCACACACGTACCAACCAAGTTGACAACTCTAATATCAAAATTACTCGCACTCCAGAGAGCTCAGTACTTGAAACATATCATGATATATTCAGGATACTCAAAAATTTTTTTTCTAAGGATTTTTTATAATTCACCGAGTGTATAAAATCAAATTTAATTGTGTGCGTCATTCTTTGTGTTAAAATTCGAAAAAATTGATAATTAATTCTTCGAAAATATTGTAAATCAATTATAGAGTAATTAATTACATTCATGAACAAAAAAGTACATCATTTTACTCAGAATAATATTTACTTTATTAAATATAATATTAACATTATATATAACTCCTTAACTGTAAGGTATTGGAGAAAAGCGTAAAAAATATCTTCGAATTAAAAATAAAAGTATTTATTATTTGGTATTTATATAAAAACTGAAACTGTGCATTAAATTTCATATTTCTACGATCGGTGATTTGAATTGCTTTTGTATCATTATCGTGAAATCATGAAACTTAGAGGTCCAATTAAAATATCGGTGTAATAGCTTTAGAAGTTTTTATAATGTTAAACAAAATTGAGAAAATTAGAGACGGTTTTGCTTCGCAAACAGATTTGTATAGTTATAATTTCTGGAATATAGTGTTTAATAACGAATTTAAAGGGTGATAAAGGACTTTTTGAGCCAACTGTATAAACATCATTTACTTTGCTAACCAATCTTTATACAGTCATAGGAAAAAGTTCGCCAACCTTTAAATTACTTTCAAATTATTTCAAGATAGAAAGATGAAATTTATATAAGGGTGACTGTAATAGGAATTGTTTCGAAAAAAAACCCCATGGGTGGAGGTGGCAACGAAGTTTTTTAATGGAACGGAGTATCGAGATGATGTGTTATTCGAAATGATTTTCGAGACGAATACAAGGGATTTTGAAAAGTTACCTAAAACGTTTCGTGGTGTAAAAAATGAAAATTGGAAAAATTAACAGGATTTTCGAAGAATAGAAGTACCCAGAACAGGTTAAATAAGAATACCCATAACATATCCAAATTTAAAATCGTTAGGATAAAAGGTATAATTGCAGTGCTCGAAATTCAATTGTAAAAAAGTTTCACGCCAATCAAAGAATGTTTCACGCCAATAGAAAATTTGTACATAACAACCTTAAACGATTCATATTATAATCACGTTGAATTCTTATAAATTTTAGGTCTTCTTGTAAATAAAAGGAATTAAGTATTTAAAAGAAATTGAAAGGTTTCAAAAATTTTTTCCATCACTGTATTCCATACATAATGAAAACTGTTTTATAAAACTTCAAAGTTAAGAATTCTACAAGGAAGGTAATAAATAATACACAACATATATCGTATACAGTATTTCATAATAATTGCACACAAATCTCCATTTTCTAGAACAGAGATGGAGAATAATCTTTAAGAACTTATATTTCTGTTGTTCTGTTATCGATTTCAATTATTTTCCTTTTGCTTTTTATGTTTAATTTCCACATAATATAAAAACATTTCATTTTGTAGCAGAAATAAAATAAATACCTATTCTTACTTGTGGAATTGTCAGGTATTTACTTCATATTGCATTTATAAATCAAATGCAAATTCAATTCTAGGAAGTTCTATTATTTATGTTTGAAATTCTCGTTCAACAAGATTTTGTTATAAATGGTATCGACATATATTGAACGGTAAAAGGATCTTTAGATATGGTGCAAACAAAGCTGTAAAGATTTGTACAAATGATTTGACCATGTTAATTGGATGTAGATTATTCTGAATACATTGAATTAATGAACTAAATAAAACAAAGTATTACTAATTGCTTGTTCAATAAATTTTATAATTTAAAATATACAGAAAATTTTGATTGAATTATTATACCATGTATATATGAAATATATCATAGTATATTAAGTTTAGTCTCAAGTTTGTAACGCTTAAAAATATTGATGCTACGAAAAAAATTTTGATATAGGTGTTCATAGAATCATCTAATTAGTCTATTTTCGGTTGTCCGCCCGTCCGTTAAAAATGTTTCTTATCAAAAAATAAACAACTTTTGTTTGAAACATCTTTTTGTAAACATCACTGTTTACTCACGAGGGCACACATTAAATGCAAATTTTATAATATGTATTAATATGGGCTTATCAGTTATGTATGTGTGACATGTATATGTGATCGAGTAATCAACACTGTCCATACATGGTATTTCAACAACTAACTCAGTCAATTGTTTGTTTTCACTTGTTTTAGTATAAATTACGCTAGGAAATGTTCTTGGACAACTTACTTTTCAAAAGTTTCTGTGAAGTGCATTTATTATCACGTTATTTTTAAGAGTTTATGGTCATGGTTTAAGGTCTCAGAAACACAAATTAAGGTATCATATAATATAATAAGGTTGCCAAACATTTTAAACATAACTAATGATTTTGCCATCATATATTACGAGAAAAAAGTTGCATTTTGGGCTACCATACGGCTTGGTCGCAAAATTTTTCGTTGAAAAAACTGTAGCAAACCTACCCTAAACTTTTACATCAGCAAATCTATTTACAACGTTATAAATTAAGTTAAGTTAAAACTGAAGTAAATCTTAATCATGATAAAGTAAATGATCATAATATTAAACAGATGATATTAAATAAGTATTATAAATTTAATTAATATTTTATAATTAGTTACATAGGTAATGACATTCAACTCTTTAATCTATTTTTATACTTGAATTTATGTTGAATGTTTGAATTATACGAGTATATTGTGAACTCTACAGAGTGGACCATTTCAATCTATTATGGCTAGTGGCTCGTTTTGTAGTTAACAAATAAAAAAATAACTTTAAAAAAAGTTGCAGATTTTAATGGGGGACATTATGTTCTGACAACAGCTTGAGCCTTGTTCTCCGGGTTAGCTTAATAATCAATTTAGATCCTAAAAGGTAAGGTATAGAATAGAATAACACTTTAAATAAGAAAGTGAATCAAACATTTTTTTTATTTAAAACATTTTTTCGAAAATCGTTAGCTTTCGGACCTGATTAGTTTTGTACAAAGATTTTTCTAAAGCTAGTGTATTTTCTTTAAATTAAATGCAATAAATAATGACATATTATATTCTTAAGTAAAAAAATGTTAATATTATGAGAATCAACTTTCTAATTAAAACTGTTATTCTATCTCTCACCTGTTACAATATTAATTGACTATATTAAAGTAAACCGAAGAAGTAGACCCAGAACATGATGTTCCCCATCAAACCCTGCAACTTTTGTTTAAGTTATTTTTTGATTGGTTAACAAAATAACGAGAAAATAGCCATAATATAATAAAATGGTCCACTCTGTATATTAAAATAGAATGTCAGTCAAGTTAGTCTAAATGTAGCAATGTTGCTTGAATTTTTATTTATTACCTTTGCGGTTTATTAGCATTGAAATTTAATTTTATATTCAATAAAATTATTAATGTACAGTGTAGTTAATTTTATTGTGCACACGGAAATTATAACCAAGCTGAAGGTATGATTCAGCAAAATTTTCCAATTTCTGTCTGCACGATATCAAGAGGATATCATGGTGGTAAAGCTCATCAAATAATGTCATTTTGATAACCTAATAGCAGGGGCGTACTCGTAGAAAACATTTTCTAATTTGAAATATTTTAGAGAGCGTAAAGATCTATGAAATTAGACATCAGACACACACAAATTTTACGGGATGTTACTGCATCAAAAACATTAAAATTTTATTACGTATTTTTAAATTGTCTTATTAGGTATAGCAAAAGGTAAGTGGCCCCATGAATTTGTATATTTTCAGAAATATTCATAAGAATTAAAACTCAAACCCAACGACCATGCTGGAATTGATAGTGATGGCGCCCTAGGCCCGAGGCATCACAGAGTGCCTTTTTTGTAAAGAAATATGCGGGTTCGGATAACTATATTTTTAAAATCAAATCAACAATTTAACCCAAATTTTTTAAAGTTCGATGCCGCAAACATCATAATAATACCATTGATTTTCATTGAAAAATACTAAAATATGTGCTTGCTATCGGATACAAAATAATTTGTGGGAACAAAATAAACTTGACAATACTGTATATTATATGATGAATATTAATGGATAAGCAGTAGTAAGATGGTTAAAAAAAACAAGTTATATGATTTAATTAGTAATTGTATGGCCAAATTCCATCAAATAATGATATCATTTTTAAAAACAAACCATAATATTAACCTGTGATTTCCGTAACCTAATCAACTATTAAATTTTTCAGTGATGTATTTAAGTTGTGCGTAGCGGAAACTACAGCTCATCCCTCATTTTTTATTTTCAGAGAATCTTTGAAATTTTTTATCATTTAAGTAACTTTTAATTATTGATCATTAATAAGAAGTAAAGTTTTTACAATGAAAAAAAAACACATTTGTGTGAACGCCTAAGCTGGATTTAGGCTTATGCACATGAGGTTCGTGCCTAAGGTACAATTTTAGGGGCGGCATAATTTTAAAAATATATGATTTTTTAATTTTTAATTTCAATAATCATTTTTTTTAGAACTGATAATAGAATATTTGGATTAGGATACCAAAAAATAAATAGTTATAATAATCACATCAAACTGTGTCTAGAGCGACGTCAAGCCTAAATCCACCACTGGTGAATGCCTTAAAACGTCCTTAAACAAACTTAAACCTTCGTAATTTAAGATGCCATGAGATGGTTAACTACTACAATCTACTCATTAAATTACAAAAAACGTTGATTAATGATGGAATTTAAGGTTTCTTTTTGTAAATTTTCATCTTCAAAAACTGTAGCTTAGAAAATAAAGGTCTTAAAACCAAACATCGTCAGATTTCAAAAAATTGTAAGGTAAAACAGTTTTTAGAGAAAATTTATAAATCTAAAACATTTAACCTTTAAAGCTCAAAAGTCAGATTATGTGCTTTGTATGACCAAGACTCATATCAAAAGCCTCATAAAGTAGGTAGTCTTAGTATCAGCGGACCTCAATTGCATATTTACATAGATGTGAAAACTATTTATAACTACATCGTTTTGAACAAACGTGGCGTGGCGTATCGATAAAAACGACGATACACCATTTAAATATACTTTACTTGCCTAATAAATCGTTCTTATCACTTCGTTTATTACAATGTATCATACAACATTAAATGGCTTGAATATGCTCCCTATAGCGATGAAAGTTTGTTTAGAGGTTCTGCCTCTATGTGGAGATATAGAGGCAGGGCCATGTTCAATACGATTAAAACGACAACATATTAAAAATCAGGTCAATATCAAAACTTTTTTTCCATTTTTCCTTACTAATATTTCATAGACCGCATCGATATCTGTGAAAGTTAATGATCGATGTATATATTTAAAATTATTATAAGAAAACAATTTTTTTGTTAGTCCAGACTTAAGAAGAATAATGACTAATTGTTTTGGTATTTTATTCTTAGCGTGTTCATTATAGAAATATCAAAATAAAAGCTAATTCCATTGTTTATGTTTAGTTATACTGTAGATATTCTATAATAGTGGGGATAAAAGACAGTTTGTGTCACCGCTTTAAATTATAAATGAAGTTTCTTGGCGATACAAAAGTCATTAGTTTGATTTGAGCCGTAACCTTATCTAAGGTTTCCGTGAGTAGGTCATGTTTCAGAGTATAAAGTGCCTTATGATAGTCTACGAACCGTATAAACTACATGGTTATTTTCGAGGGCTCTTTCCACAAGTGTTTTTCAAAAAATATATAGATATCGCTTCACGAGTACCGATACTGCTTTTGAATCACATTTGATATTCAATTATTTCGAAAAATTTGTCGGGAGTTTTGCGAACTCCAAACATACCTATGAAGATCCTCCATTAAATTATCCTTTTTTAAAAAAGTCTTTTCCAAATTGAACCGAATTTGAACATCATCGATAATTTTTTAGTTTTTTCTGGCACGGAATCCTAAGCACGTTCACCCGTTTAGGCGCTACGTTGCCACAGGCAAACACACATACATAGCGGTCAAACTTATAACACCACCTTTTTTTTAGTTCGGGGGTTAAAAATAGGTTCTATTTTATATTTATACATTATTTCACAAAATTTCGAACAACGTTCTTTCTAAGAAAATAGTAAATAAACCAAGTGTAACCCGTCTGTAAAGCCTTGGGTAATTTCAGCAAGTTGTTTAATAAATTAATGTGTACCTAAGAAACTTATGAACTTTGAATAACAGTTTTATTAAAATTATATAATAAATATTGTAACACCTGTAATATTTCCTAGATATTATGTAAATGATAATGTTCAACTTCAAGGCTGTATTTTTTATTATTAATTAATAATTATATACCTATAAACTAACTAATCTATATTTCAGTATATATGTATATCATTTATCATACAACTTTTTTATGATAAAAAAAATAAAATAACAAGAATTTTTAATGTACCTTTACCATATTTTTATAATGGACTAAAAAGTATAAAATAATTTTTACTTTTTGATATCTATTTAAATAGTTAGATTCGAAACGAAAAACATGAGGGTCATGTAATTGGTAGAAATCATTGCTGTAATTATGCTGAACGAGTAGGTGCTGGTTTTTTATGATGAAACGCACCATGTTTCCAATCTTAAAAGTATTTTAATAGCTATCTAGGTTTATGTGAATGCACTTCTGTTGTTACAAAATTCCTTCTGAACCCTATAAAGCGTTTTTTAATCTTTCACTCCTCCTTTTCGTTTGTTGTTAAATATTTACCCAAACACCAAACCTCCAAAGCAAAGAGGACCCCGAAATGAAAGTCTCTAAGCATTTCAAAAAGCATAGTATATACATATATATAAGTTTTTGTACTTTCTTCGAAATAATGTATAAAGTAATTTAAATTCACATTTTTGGTCGAATGATTTCACAGAAAGGATTCTTTTATCAATCTATCAAGAATGGATATCTACTGAAGTGAGATATATTTCAATTTTAAGTTGAGTTAAATAGTATTTTTACGGATATTCCACATTATATATTCGATTTCCCTTGTTTTTCTTATAATAATTATTATAAATTCAAAACATTTAATTGTTTTAATTATAAAAAAGCTTAAAATTGGTTTAATTAATGAATCTTTTGATTTTAAAGTCGGTTAAAAATAATAAATTTATTTAAAAAAAATTAACATATTATATTATGAATATATTAAGTATTTAAATCAATCCAACCATTGTGGTATACATATTGTTTTTTATAACTATAAATAAATATTGGTCATTAATTAATAAAAAAAGTTCGAAAACTAAAACCTCAACAGTTACAGAATCGCGCTCTTAAAAGTATGAAAACAAGAAAATATTTTCATCTCAAATTGTTATGATAAGTAAAATCGTCATTACAATCGGGGGACCTCTTTTCGGTTCTGTGGAAAACTGGTTAATCTTAGAGGTCCCTCGACTGTAATGACGATTTTACCTATCATAACAATTTCAGATGAAAATATTTTCTTGTTTTCATACTTTTAAGAGCGCGATTCTATAATTTTCGACGTTTTAGTTTTCGAACTTTATTTTATATAATCCTTTTTGGGGTTATTATTTCCTGAGAAAGTTTAATATATTTGAAAAGTGCTATCATAGCTTTATGTCTTCTAGAGGGCGTCATATTCAATTTAATGTGACGGAACATAGCCTATAACCAGCGAACGATCAAGATGATTTTAACGATACCTCATTTGTCAAATTATGATAAGTAGTTTAGAACCTAGAAGGGAACAGACGAAAACACATATATTTGAACTATTATGCGTTTATGATTTCGTAATTAAGTATAGCAATAAATATATTTTTGAAAAGTGTTAATTACGCCCTTTAATTTAATACCCAACACTCTATAAGTAAATCGAAATTTGTTTTCCGATCATAACTTTTACTCTAAGGGGTGTCATATTCAATTTAATGTGACGCCACACAGCATATAATCAGCGGGCGATCAAGACGCTTCTAACTAATATCTCATTTGTCAAATTATAATAAGTAGTTTAGAAGCTCGGAGGTAAAAAATCCGTGGTGTCCCACGGTTTATTTATTTTTGTAACAAATAAAACTACCTGATTTTACAATCTGTAAAAAGATGCGCCCATAAACTATAAAAAAAATCTTAAGGACATTAACAAAGGAAGTATAATTTTAATAAAATCAAATATCATCCTAAATAAATCGTCATTACATCCTAAATAAGTGTTTAATAAATTGATCATACTATTATTTTTTATCGTGAGTTAAAAGCAATCGGTATATTTATTAACGTTAATGTGTAAACTACCTAAATGTAGGTACGTGTTCATTTGTATGTTTTAATATACAATCCATTGATTTGATTACCTAAAAACACTATACTGTAATTGAGATTATTTAGGGTACCTACCTTACTACCTATAATAGTATACGTATAGGTTTTGTACTAATAATACTAATAAACAAGAAATGATTATTGTATCAGATAAAATATATTTATTATTTTAGTGTAATATAATCATGGAAAATCGAAAATTATATTTAATTTCTGTTGAAAATTTGATGTTTAAGGATGTATGAGCACGGTAGTGGGGGCACAAATTTAAAAAATATATATTTTCAATTTTGATAATAAATTATATTATAACTTGACGATATAAGACCAAAAGTAAGAATAAAATTTTTCGATATCTGGCTTAATTTTCAAAATATCGAAAATTGAAAATTTTGTTTAATTATTCAGCTTTCGATATTTCGAAAACCAAGGCACATATCGAAAAATTTTATTCTTATTTTTCGTCTACATTCATAAAGTTATAACAAAATTCATCATCAAAGTTGAAAATAAGATAAAAATAATTTCAACCCTAAATCTACCCTGCTCTTACATCCCTTATATGGCCGGAGACACTTAGTTTTTTCCTTTTCTAATTCATTGCTAATATGTTTCCTTTCTATTAAAAAGTTTTTTTTTAAATTTGTTTTCATTCATTCCAAATGAAAATTATCAAAAACTTCCAAAATATGTCGTTTTTTGACATTCCTCCATAAGAGCCAATGTATTTTATATCGATTTTCAATGACTTTTTTCTTAAAAATTTGCACCGATACCTAAGCTGAAATTTTAACCACATATTCTTTGAGTAGAAGTCTACCTATAAACAAATTTTGAGCCTTTAAATCAAACATTGTTGTCATGCTCATACATCCTTAAGTTATACTTATTTGGTTTCTAGAGTAACACCTGAATTTTTGGAAAAAAGTTTTTTGTATTTTTATATACAACCGTTATGTTTTACTCCATATCTTCATAATTATGCCCTGTATATATGAAATATACATCAAGGTATATAAATTTTAGTTTCAAGTTTGTAACGCTTAGAAATATTGGTAAATGTTTAAGAAAGAATAGGTGTCCGTCCGTCCGTCAACACGATAACTAAAAAACAAAAAGGTACATCCAGCTGAAATTTTTATAGCGTGCTCAAGACGTAAAAAGTTAGAGATAGAACAAAAGTTTAAATGTAAAAAATATTTCTTATAAAAAAATTAACAACTTTTGTTTGAATCATTTTTTCGTAAACAAAAATTTAGTGTCCATTTTCTCCAAAACTATAAAAGATAGAGAGCCTTATGAAAGATTTTTGAAAAAAAACGAAAAAAGAAGAAGAAAATATTTCGAAAACTAGTGGAGGCTGGAAGACTTCCAGTTTTCAAATTCATATTAATAAAAGCTATTATGAGGTAATTGGATGGTAGAAGATACTTCTGGTACTACAAGACAGTTATGATCAAGTACAATTGTAGACGTTTTGAACATGGCCTCACTTAGGTTGCATGTATCACTTAGCACTAGCAAGGAAGGAAATAAGCGGAACGTCTGGGTCTCTAGTGCGTCTCGTCTACTACAAGAGCTACTAAGATGAGCCAGTCTTATTTCTTGACTTTCAGTCCATGGCAGCCTCAATAGCCTAACCTACCTAATGTAAACGTTTTCAAAATAGAGTAAAATAGTCTTTTAAATAATCAATCCATTTATCCATTGGACGTGGAAAAAACACTTATTTTTAATGAGTTACCAAGACAAATTTTGGTCTAAATTATCTATCGAAAAGTAAAATGCCAATACGCCAATATTAATGCCAATAGCATTACATTATACTTCAAAATGAACATTTCGGTGCAGTGTCAGTAGCTATAATATCTGAAGAAAGAAAACACGTGAAGACCACAAAACTTCAAACCGCTCATTTGAAGTAACAAAAAAGTTCTACTTCTACGTCATATTTTTGAGCAAATTTTTTTAATGAAAAACGCATTGTTAATAGTTAACTATGAAAAATGGTTTTATTTTGCATTTCGACAAAAAAAAGTACGAAATGAATTTTTTTATATCATCTAGCCTTCAATCTACCATTAAAAGTTTTATTGTATACTAATTTCATCATTCGAAAACGATACGTGCTTTTCCTTTACACGTTTTCGGAAAATAGGAAAAAATTAAATTAAAAAGGAGGGTTTTGATAAGAAATTAACATCTAAACAATATTATTCTCTTATTGTTTTTTCTTAATATTTTGAGTAATTCGAAATATACAAATTTTCCATTCTTCAAATAGATGCAATTTTAACTATGACACTATAACGTATATATCGGATACCGGATATAAATAATAAATTTAAATGTACGTATAATTTGTTGTTGAAATAAAACCTCAATGTATGTCGTATTATACAAAAATTATTATTTATTTTATTCAGTAATAAAATAAAATATTATATTCGAATGAAATAAAGTTACTATAATTCTATTAAATTGTTGAATAAAACATGATTATTATATTGGGATATAACTATATAAATACTGTGTTAAATTTAATAAATTAATAAATAAATAATACAAAAAAAAATTAAATATTCATTATGTTTGAGTTTTTATTGATTTTTTGATTACAAAAAAACAAATATTCATTTATAATACGGTAAGGTGTACTACCCCGGATATATTTTACCAGGAATCATTCTAATATCTCCGTCTATATTTGAAGATAATACATATTAGATGAACAGTCGGGACCCATTAAAATTTTGAGATGCTCAAATCTTTCCAATAAAGGATCTCGACTGTTAAAGTCACTATGTAAACTACTGGACTTTTCAGTATTTATTGAACGCAGTCGGGTTTTTATTTTTTTTTTTTTACACTTTTTCGTATTTTTGTGTATATATGTCTGGTCTTTTGTTGACCAAGCGCGTGAGCCAATTTTAGTGATTCTTACCTCAATCAATTATATGTTTTGTTTATTTTTTTAAAAACAGATTATATGTATAATACAGCTTTAAAAAAGTAAGTTAAAATTGTATATAAATATTGATTTAACGTTTTCCTTTGATTTTTTACAGGTTTCGCGAAGAACTTCGTTCCTAACGGTGATCCCACGATCACCATCTTTTTTCGTTTTTACAATCGCGTTTTTACAAGCGTCGGTGGTCGCCATATTGAATTTTTATAATTGCTATATTTTCGGTGATTCTCTCAAGATGTAGACAAGCCGATTAACGCAAGAATCATCAAAATCGGGCCACGCGATTGATCTCTATTGTGTTACAAAGTAAGAAACATATATCGACTGATAAGCACATTAGCAATACTTTGCGTCGCACAGTCGAGTAATTAGTAAAAAGATCTTTTAGTGTTTAATACTAATTTTTTTCTTTAACTCGTCCTTTATTCAACAGTTGAATCTTTTGTTTTAAATCAAATTTTTTCTAAATCATTGCTTATTGGTCGACATTATGTTATGTACGTCTTGTTTCAAATTTAAACCTTAAATATTGAGGAAGTAAAATTTGAAAACACGCATAGCCATTTACATGAAATATAAAAAAGTGCTGTGCCACTGACACATGGTAAAAGGTACGCACAAAATTTTACAATTATTTCCTCCTTTTTAAGAGCTACCACAAAGCGCATAATCCATATAGGTAAATGTGATATAGTGGAAAAAGGAAATCTTCTTATTCACTACGAGTCGTTAAAAATACCATTGATTCTGAGCCTGCATGTTCAGATGACGATGTCCGTAAGAGAAAATCGTAAACCTTTCACTGTTATACATTATATGAGAGTATTATATGTTGCGATCGATGAAAGGAGTGGCACCTAAGTAGGTATATTAGTTTAATAATTGAATTCGCAAACAAATACTTATTATAAAAGAGACAATTTTCAACTTTAAATTTGAAAAAGTAGGAATTAAAAACACAGAAATGTGAATTTTGATCGCTGGTAGTACTCTCTCCCATGCAGATTAAGTTGATGATTTGTACCTTGCACATACATGCTTGTTTGATCTTTGGGTTAAACAAGAATTATCATAAACAAGGTGGTCTACTGTAAATAAAAATTTCAATGCTGATTTTTATTTAAAATTATACCGAATAACACGAGGTTTTTCTCCTAATTAAAAATTCATAAAAACGCCATGAGAAAATCGAGTAAGTTTATCACCTGAAAATAGAATATATTTTCCAAATTAATTTAATTGTTTTTTTATAAATTTAATTAAAAACAAAATACTTTGCGGCTTTCCATCTGATATTATTTGTGGTTCGTTAATTATACATAGAAGGTAGATGGAATAAACACAGTTTAAATATTCAAGCACCACAACCAAGTTTATGGTTTTAAATTGAACGTAGTCTATATTATTTATCAAAAATAAAGCTTTTTCCACATGTATGACAAACATCTCATATCGAAGATACTACACCAAATACCAAATAAACCAATATACCATATTGAAAAATTAATACAATCCTAGAGAAGTGATATTTCTAGAATCTAAAATGCATGTATACTAAAAGCCAAACTTAATCAGATTTTAAAATCAAGCTTTTCTATAAATAATTAAAATTTCCATAATTATATTTTAAATAGATAAATTTATACACATATTTTCGATAACAAGAAATATCTGGAAAAACACTTCAAAAAAATTTCATCAAGGTATTGATAATTAAGTGCACAAAGATAAAATTTTTATAACTCTATTTAAGTAGGACATTGAGTTTGAGATTTCTATCTTAACTAGATAAAAGAATGTCGCATTATTTTTTGTAAAAATAGAAATTAAAAAAAATCCAATAATCTGAAAATGAATATAATATAATGTAAGCAATTTCGTAAATTTTAATTCAAATAGCCAGCAATTTTATCCAAGAATTTCGATCGTCTTTAAAAGGAATTATCTCAAAAACCGGCAGACAAAAATTAAATTTTGTTCAAAAAAAGGCTACTTTGCTTTTAAATTCCGATAAAATTCCAAAAACTACCTATTTTAACTTAGACTGCTTTAATTAACGTCCCAGTATAAAAAAGTTATTGTAATTGATCTTAAAATTCAAATCGAAATTTTTAACAAATCTTAACGTTTCATAATAACATTAAGATATACTGCAAAAAGCACAAAAGAGGCATAGGAATTGGGGCTTTGGGTGTAGTATAACAATAAACTTAGAAAATTTTTCTATTAATGTTACTTACGTACTCACATAAATGTCTTAAGTAAGATGAAACGATCGGCAAAGAATTATTCAAAATAATTAAAAGTGGATTTAAGAAAATAAAAATGTATTTTATTATTCAGTTTTAGATATTTAAATAACTAAATCCAATATATTAGTTGGGACACTGTGTATTATAATAATTAATACAAACAATAAAAATAAAATTTTGACACTCGATTATTATTAATTTATTTTCAATCAAAGAATAAAGAAATAAAATAAATCAATTAGTTATTCTGTATATAATAGAGCTAATATAATTGAAGTAAATACCAAATTAAATCATAATAATTATGGATTTTCCATAAAATAAACGTCATACAAAAACAATACTATTGATAAATAAGTAGATAATAATTATATAATAATTAATAAATGTGTATGTACCTACGATATGTACGAGATCTAACTAGCACTATTACTGTACACAATAACTATTAGACGATAAGCTCACGCTTAAAAAGCTTTCGAATTATATCATCATTGAAACTTGATTACACAGATTTCCAATCCAATTTTTTCAATCACCCTGTATATTTTATTTAGGACCAACAAAAAATTATCGATGGAGAAGCATTCTCATTCTTCTTTTGACCTGCAAATTGGCGAAGATCCGTGTTTTTCTTATAGAAAAACTTATTCTAACAGGAAGACCATAGAATAATTAATAGAACAATCATTTTCACCTAGATTTAATATAGTAGTTAAACTAACAAAGTACGGATTTTCATCTCTTCAAAGTTTAGAAAGAAAATTTAATAAAAATTCCCGATCCCCGAGAATTTTCTTGTGTAAAAAGTTGTGCAATAGAACATAAAGAATGCATATACAAAGTCTCAACGATGATGCTATCAGCAGTAATCAGTAAGTTTTGTAGACATGGGCTTATGGTCTATTTGTGTGTACTATTATATCAATATTGTGAGCTAATATAATTGTTATATATTTATAAAATAAATAAATACTAGTCTATTAATTAATTATAATAAATCTATTTAATATTGATTTGATTGAATTTATAATGCACAGCAACAAATATAATAATAAATAAATTATATAATATAATAATATTACATTATTGTATTAAATATATTATAAACTATAATGAACGTAATTTGTAAATTTAATAAAACACACATAGGTATAATAGTATTTAATAATTGTGTGGAAATTAAATTCTATAATTCATATTCAGAATAAGATGAAATTAATTTTTATTTTAAATATCGATCACTTCACTTTTTTTAACATTAAATATTATATTATCATAAAAATTATTTTGAACTTTTTAGCCCACAAGCTAGTACAACCAATTTTTATAGCGTAATCAAGTGTATGTCATCTCCACCTTTGAAGTATCGATTTCGTATCGTTTTAGGAATTATTTTTGACATCAAGTAGATAATTTATTTCATATTGCTGAAGGGAACAACTTCAGTACATTCTTACTTATAAGCCAAGCTAATAAAAGCGTATTCTTCAAAAAACCAGATGTTCATAGCAAAATTTTATTGGCAAAATTTATAAAATTCTCATAAATTTTTTCTTCAACAAAACCTAAACCTTTTCAATTGAGAACTTATCATTTCCTATACAAAAATGTTGTTTGTAGTTTTTACAATAAAGGGTAAATTTAGAAAAGGTATTTTCCCGGGTACACCCATTCGAATAAAAAAATCTTCCTAGAACCGCTGAGAAATACTACATATATTAGATGATTCTAGATTGTTATCATTCATAGATGCCCATTATTCAAGTTTTATCTAACCTAAGAACCATTAACTTAATTAAACCAGCCGATTTGGTATCAACACGACGATAATCGAAACAATTAAATATTTATCATTGAATATTGATTTAATGAGGACTTTAAAATTATATGTAATAGATCAGTACTGATTCGAGTGGTTAGTAATTATTTATCCGAAGCTTGTAGAATGCTAATTTTCAATCTGTCAAGCTTTCGACTGAAAATTTTACAAAAAAAAACCGAGCGTTTAAACCGAGATCACAATTAAAGATTTCATGCGATTACAAGATCGCAATGTACGATGACATTCTGTAAGACCTTGATGGAATTAATCGATCCATTTAAATAGTAAACTTTTAAAACTTGAAAGAGAAAAATTGCTAATTTAGTATTACAACGCCTTTTAACACATTTTAGACGTCATAAATAACATTCATCATAAATTTTCATTTTAAACAAGATTCAAGAAGTATCAATCCAAAAAACCCCACTTTGTTCATTATAAAACACTTTCTTTGAATTCTGAGAAACGAATGAAAATAATACAAAAGAATATTTGTTATTTCCTAATCATTAATTTTCAACAGTAATGCACGCGCAACTCAGAATGTTAATTTTCAACCTTCTTCTCATTTTTTCAAAAACATTGGGATAATTTATGTTTCATTTTCCCTTATCATAAATTATTCTGTGAGAGATTTTCAAAAAAGGTACCGGTTGAAACAAATATAAAGTAATGCATTCAAATTTAGACAAAAATAAACATGCCAGAATTTGAAATATATTAAATTGACACCGGCAAAAAATTTACAAGGTCCCGTAAATGAATCTTTGAATGAACACGAGATATACAGTAAAGTAATTCATATAAATGAGACTTCAGTAGTATTCATCAATTTGTTTTAATTTCTGTTCCCATTTCTGCAATAATGATAAGTAGAAGTTATTGTAATCGAGTTAGGGAAAAATATTGTGAGGTACGCCGTACACAAAATACTATCCAGAGTTTTTCTCCGGGACTGTAAAAGCTACAAAGTTGAAAATTGGTGCGTAGCTTCAAGATATTAGCCTAGAGTCTTTAACTTTATACCAACCCTTTATGATATTTCTAAAAGTAATAATAATATTACAGTATTGAATAGGGCTATCTATCAGAAGTATTGTGGATACCGCCATCCAGTATAAGCCTGACGCCCATAGCGCATTGACTCGTCCGCATAACTATAATTTCTAATTTTATTATTCCCTCAATGGTCAAACCAGTATGGCCTTCACACTGATACTGACAGTAGCAGATTTAAGGGGTGGCAAAGGAGCAGTTAGCCACTGGGCCCTCGAAATGGGCCCCACAAGGGGTCCAAAGTGTATCTATGAAATTCTTTGCATGTTCTGCTCAAAATTTTTTCCAAAAGTATCCGTCCTCGTACATTAAGAAAAACATTTTTTTGCATTCAACTTTTTTTAAG
Source organism: Chrysoperla carnea (assembly GCF_905475395.1). Taxonomy (NCBI): domain Eukaryota; kingdom Metazoa; phylum Arthropoda; class Insecta; order Neuroptera; family Chrysopidae; genus Chrysoperla; species Chrysoperla carnea. The sequence goes on from NC_058338.1 coordinate 18,076,037, forward strand.
AGAAAAAATCGAATAAAAGGTTTATTTGTGTATTTTTTGGAATGTACATGCTTTAAAATAAAAATTCGGCCGAAATCGAACCGAAAAAATCTACAAAGTCCGAAATTTTAATCGAAAAATTGATTTTTAATGATAAAAATGGGAATACAAGTTGGAGTGTAATCATTTGCAGTGTTTTATATCATTTATTTGTACGTAATGTTAGTATAATTTTTTAGTACACAAATTTTTACACCACAGGTAGTCCCTAGGTACCTCAATACTTCAATGAATCACAGATAATAATCATGTAGATATCATATTATTAAGAGTATCATATAATATAGAGGTGTATTAATATATATATAAGTGTATACAAATAAAAAGAAGCATTTTAGTTTGTTAAATATTATTGTGTTTGAATCAACAACTTTATTTATAAATATCAATCACAACAATATTAATTTAATTAATTAATTTTTTATAATTAATTAATTTAGTTAATGTTCGATTTTATTAGAAAGGTATGTGTTAAAGTGCAATATTTTTTATAATTTTTTTTTTTTAATTTATGCTTAAATTAACATGAAAAATCAAGGTTTTAATCTTGAATTATTATTTATTTATTTTATTTTCATTTTTTCCGATACATATTTTTAAGCACTCCATTTGTGTAATAAATCAAGAGTATATTAAGTTTAGTTCCATAATTGTAACGCTTAGAAATAATATTGATGCTATAAACAAACTTTTAGTATAGATGTTTTTTTAAAATAACCTAAGTAGTTCATTTCTAGTATTTCACCCGTCTGCCTAACTGTCCTTCAGCACGAAAACTCAAAAACGAAATATCGAGCTGAAATTTTTATGTTTTTATGTGTTCAGAACGTAAAAGTGATGTTGAGTTCGTAATCGCGATTTTTAACTGTTAAGAGATAGAAAAATTTCAATACAAACTTTTTATATACATCATTTTTTTCTCAATAGAGCAATTTGGAGAAAAACTTTAATATTCATTTTCCTCCAAACTTGAAAAGATAAAAGTTCGAAAATTTATGGGCAGGTTCAAAAAGTGGCACTATTGATTCTTATTTCAAACCAAACCTACCCGGCAGGAGCAATGTGGTAAATTTGAGAGGGGGATTATTATTAACAAGTTAATAATAATTCATTCGCATTATTAAAACAGAGAATAGATATGGCTAATTGAATTTGTGAAATCAACAATAAATGTAAATAATTTTTTTGAGTTTTGATTAAAATCTGAAATATAGTTTTCGAAAAAGTAATTTTGATAAACTCCCGTAAATTGTCTTAAATTACCTAAAGGAAAATATTATAAAAAGTATTCTGCCGTATTTATTGAAGACATTCTAATATACAACAACAAAAAAAGGCGAAAAAATTTAGATCTCATTCAACTTACAGAGTGATATTTGATTAATTATTGTGATTTAAAAACAATGTGTGAGTCCAATAAACCTTATTTCTAATAATTAAGAGACTATCAAACTATTTTTTTATGTGATTAAACAAACTGTGCTTCTTGAAATAAAATTGTTCTTTACACAAAATATAATTTTTTGTTGTTGATAATAATAGGTTCATAAATAATAAAAAGTTAGAAATGTTAGTTAGAAAAAGTTTTAAAAGTAATTATTGTTTCGACTTTTTGTTACAATGTACTACTACTACTCTTTTTTAAATATACTATTTTGTAAGTAACAACTTCATTAAGTGCAAACACATCACAAAATTATTAATATACTCTTTGTTTCTTATTTAAAAACCACATGAAATGATTCAAAAATTACAATATTTTTTATTATTGACCTTTAAAATTTAAATGAATATAAAGTGGAAAAAATTTGAATAAAATCTACCTAAAAAAATTGTTTCTAAAAAGATTGTTATTGTTTCTATTCCTAATAAGAAAACGTGTAGTTACAAATTGTGCTGCAATCATGTTATTTTTTATCCGATAGTTTTGCTCAATTCAAATATCTACAAAATTGATAGATGGATTTCGATATAATTTTAATCGTCATATAAAACTTTGTATGCGTGTGAATGGTAAGCATTTCTAATGCGAGTTTTCATAATGCAAAAAAATCGCTCACACAAAAATCAAAAAGATAGCGTATCGATATCAATAATTACTGTTGCTTTATCCTTATTTTTATCTTAAAAATACCTGATTTAAACGTAAATAATTTTTCGAAACATAGTTTTTGTCTCAAAATTGCTGCTACCAAAGATTGTAATTACAATTTTTGAGTAAACCATGAGAGTAATTTATGTTTATGAAAAGCATTTTTTTGTAGTATACAATTAACTTCATTTAGTGGGCGTAAAAATTTGGGGGGGGTGGGGTTAGCTACCAAAAATTGATATTAAGTGTAAGGTTGATATCAGCTGTTTCGAATGAAAAATCCGTTCCAACAAATTATCCATTCTAAAGTTATGGAAGAAAAGCTATTTCAAAATAGCAATTTTAAAAGCGTATAGTCCCAAAACAGGGCAAGTTTTATTAGGACAAGTTGAGCTAAATTGACTTATATCGAGCTGGGCTGTATGTCGTAAAGTGTTGTAAAGACCTTTTCAGGACACGCTGTATAATTATTATCGACTAAACGTACACACCATTTATTAAAATTTAAAAAAAAATCAAACCGTTATATTTATGATATATTTGTCTTTATTTTTACAAAATAAATTGTAAATAGCATTAAATTTGACTTTGATATTATGTTAAATTAAAAATTTAAATAAAAAAATTAAATTAACCACATATTTTTTGGGTAAAACCCAACAGATTCAAATATTTGAATTCATAAGCTATCGTATCTTTCATAGAAGCAAATAAAAATGTATTTCCTATACCAGCAAATACATGTATTTACTATTTAAACTTAATAAAATTATAACTTTAGGAAATAGATGTATATTGTTTCAAATGATTTGCACTAATTTTCAACAGATCTCATGTCGTTATAGATAAACACCAAATTATATATTGTTAACAACAATTAACAAAAGGTATTTAATATAATTATAAATAACAATTGGTAAACAAATAATTAAACATAATTTGTTATTATGAATAATTATTAAATTTACCGGATGACAATGAAATCATTCTTCGAAAATTTGTTTTTTATACAAGTATATAAACTTTCAAATTGGGATAATTTCAAAGCTTATTTTATACTCTTTGTGTTTAAATAAGATTTTCGACCTTGTTAATGCGTGAAGAGGACCTAACCCACGATTTTAACATTAATATATAAAAACAGCAACAAACACCAAAGCAAGTTACTAATATAAATTGTATATTAATAATAAATTAATATCGAAATTTTCCTGGTGGTACAAATAGTTATTTTTTAACTCCAGTAGACCATAATTTTGAGCTTCTTACATGGTTAGTTGTTTAAATACTCCTGAGAAAACTTCTTTTGGTCTTTTTCTAATGCTGAAATTTTAGGTACTATTAATATTTAAAATGTGGAAAATGATTCCCTTAACACTCTGTATAACATATGTGAGAAAATGATTGATAGCTATTTAAACATTGTTCAACAGATTTAAAATTGTTAGTGTTCAAAATAATTGAATCACAACTTATCTTCGTAATTCGAAATATTCGTAATTTTACAAGACATTTTTCTCGTAAGAATTGACTAACAAAGAGAAAAGTGAGTTTTTTAAATTAAGTTATCACAGATCTAAAAAACTGCACCGGCATTTTTTAACTACATTGAAACTGTATAGCACATTATAAGACTTCTACCACTTCAGATTTTCTTGCAAATCTCAGAAAATTCTAAGAATTCATTCAGGGGGAAACCTGCAAATCTAACATGATAGGTAGAAATAGATATTTATTATTTTTAGATTCAGCACCTTTGGTAAAAAGTTTTTTGCAGACCCGTGCTTAGAATAAAAAAAAATCGCATATGCGCCACTTTCCAAGGAATTTAAAAAATAATGTTTTATGCCATATCCGACTCACTGACTAACTCAACATGAGATCTCTAAAACAGTACATCCGATTGACTCAATTCGTGATGGAGACGCTCACAAAGAACGAATTTTTGATAATTTTAACTCCTAAGTGAAAAGGAAAATGCCACATTATCAGCAACTATAATGAGCTGTATTTTATGTTCAGATAAATTAAGGTTCCGTATCAAAAAATCGAAACCCATGAAATTGTCAATAAAAGGGGATATAAGTGAAAGCCAAGGAGGTGTAGGGCAGATAACCCCTAGTTATGTAATAAATGCAACATTATAGAATATATTTTTAGCAACTTCCTAAAATATAGAGGTCAAAAGATTGTTAAAAATTACTTGAATGAAATCAATAAAATAATATATAATATGCAAAATGTATATAAAATTTTTGAATATAGGTTAACTGAGGTCAACTTATTCGTACATATAAGTACATTTTTACACAGCTACATACCTACATTACTAACTAACATTAACATATAATAATACATTGAATTGATGATTAACCAAATCAACTCAATAATCATTGGACCACATTACAAATATCACCATAAACATTCAAATTAAACTTGTTTTTCGTGTATCTCTTCTACCAATATAATTATATACATTGCAAAAATTGTAAAATATAACATACAAGCCGTGCCCTGCGGCTTTGCTCGCATTAAATTACTTTTTATTTGGTTTTTTATTGTTTAATAACATGTGACCCTTCATTTTGCCTCGTGAACTTTAACTTCAAAAACAAAAACATATTAAAAATTATTTAAATTGTTTGACTGTTCAATCGATTATCTACAAAGTGTGCCGAAAATTCGCTTACTCCACTTCGGAATGTGATTACGTACTAAAGAAGAAGAAAGATGTAAAAATGTAGATCCGGAATTAATTAAGAAAGACAAGTGCAAGAAAATTACCATTTTTTTCTCTTTTTTTTTAATCCCAATCACGTCCCTTAAGTAGTGGAAAAGACGGACTTTCGGACACCCTACTTGACCCATCAAAATTTTATCCAGCAAAAAAACTTAAAGTTTTCCTTTTTCGGATTCGTGACTCGAAAATTGCGGCAAATTTATTGATTTTATAAAAATCTAACTTTGGGTTAAAATGTAGAGTTTTGTTCGGAAATAAAACCTTTTCCAAAATGCAGAAAATATTATTTCCTCACGAATGTTTCGGAAAACATTTAGCTTAGATGAACAAAAACTTATACCATACTTCGGAATGTAACAGACAATACCTTAGGAAGCCACTAATCAAGTTTCAACCAAATTGAAATTCTTTTTTCTATTGAAAATAGGATACAATTTATTTTTCAGTAGAAAAATTTGAGCCATAAAAGAATAGAAAATTTTCAATGATTGTAATGTTTACCCTTAAAATTGGAAAAGCCCATCGAATTTTCATTTGTGAACCGATTCTTATGTATATTCACCGATTTCTCAGCCAAATGTGGACCAATTTTGAAAAACCAACGAAAAATGTACAAAAAAGTTTTAAAAAATTTTTAAAGTACCAACTCCAGCCAATCAATAATTTCCTTGTGACCAATTACGTTTTGAATTCAATACCAAATAATCGATTTTTACCTAAGGATATGGTTAGCGCTGAATTCACAGTGTAATTGCTCAGAAGAAAATTATTGATAGGAGTCAATAAATTAAAAATAATTTTTTACTTTTGGTGTCAGTTTTCGTCGGTTTTTTTTTGCCAAAAATTTTGTATGTATCCAGAAGCGAGAATTGGATTATTTTACTGTTAAAGTGTATAAATTGAAAAGTGTATACTTATTTTGTAAAAGAAACACAGCTAATTTTATATTGCCATGAGAGTTTAAAATAAATACATATTAGTGCAGGCGCTGGAAGGAGTTTAGTATGCTAAATATGAGGATTGCCTTCTGTCTTTTGATACATGCTCAGAAAATCTTATAGATTACTATTCCGGATGTTGCCAGAAACATTATTTTTCCATTTTTAGTATTATCCTTCACAGAAACAGTTAAATGTCAATTTTTTAACAAAGTAAAGCTACCCTAGATTTCTTGAATCATTTACACTTTGAAAAAACTTCAAAAAGGCCATTTAAAAATCTGAAAAACAAAGCTAAAAAATTAAATTTTTAAGCTTATTAAAATTCTAAAATAATCTTTGAACATTCTTTCATATAAGTAATTACAGGTTACTTGATTCTAGATTTTTCAATTCTTAAATAGATGTTTATCGGTTTGTGTTTCGGAAAATGGAGCAATAACATTTCGGGCAACAAAAGGTATATTAATCTGTAAACTTTTCTAAGCATGTGTCAATAAACAGAATGCAGCCCTCATATTTTGCGCACTCAACTCCATCCAGCGCCATGTCTATATAGTATATGTACGTACACGTTATGTATGAGGCAGGTGAAATGGCAGCTGCAAGATTTGAACGAAATAAATATACAGAATGTGAAGTTAAACAAAACCTTTTGGGAAATATTCTTCAAACTAAATAACTAGTTACGAGACGTGTTCGGGGATGTTGAGCTTTTCTGTTGCTGTTGAACTTAAAATAATAATTAGGCAGTGTTTTACGGAAATAAGAGCAGGATAGATTAAGGATTGAACATTTTTATCAAAAATTTTCAGTTTTGATTGTCAATTTTGTTATAACTTGATGAAAAATAAGTATACAAATTTTTAATATCTGCTTTATTTTTAAAAATATCGATTACTATAATAATATACCGAACTAGCTGTGAACTACCCGCTTTGCTGGGCAACATCCCCACTTCATTTCCTTGCGTTGGATAACAGTTTTGTAATGTACACGTCATGCTCTTTTATTTGATACCCCACTTAGGTATATTTGTAAATATTCGATAATTCCTTCCCACTTTCTCGCTACACCTTTCTACCCTCCGAAGGTTAAAAGTAGATAAAAACAATAGATCTTTGAAGCTGGTTGTATATCGTGTCAATATTTGAGCTTAATCGATGCACAACTTTTTTAGTTTTTTAAGCATATCCCTTTCAACCCCTATTTCAACCCCTTAATCTACTATAATATGGATGTATTATACATAAAAACCTTCCTCTTGAATCACTCTATCTATTAAAAAAACCGCACCAAAATCCGTTGCGTAGTTTCAAAGATTTAAGCGTACAAAGGGACATAGGGACATAGGGACAGAAAAAGCGACTTTGTTTTATAATATGTAGTGATTCGAAAGCTAAGCCAGTTCCTTAAGAAATTTTTTTAACATAATATCTTATTATTAAATACTTATACGAACTGCTTATATTATTTGGAACTTCTTGCGTATATTTTAAAAATTAATTACTCTCAAAAGTCGATATTTTATGCATATATTTATATCAGTTTTCACCGGATACAATGATAAGCAAAATACATTATTGCAATTAATTCTCACTAATTAGTTATTGATAAATTTCTTATTATCAATACTTGTATTCTACACACACGTATAAGTTAATGCATTGCGAAAATTACAGAACCGGATTAGCTATTAGGTAAAAAAAAGACTGTTTTACTAATTTCTACTAGCCCTGTGTAGAAATTCACAAAATTGAACTCAATCCAATAAATTATAATTGACTTTATTAATTGTCTAAATGTTTTAATGAATTTAATATTTGAAGGAAGTTTCTCCAAACGTTTTACTAAATAAAATACAAACAAAAAGGGAAACCGGGCCTGCTAATATAATCAACGAAAACTTTTAACATAATACCTATATTCTTTTTTTATAATTACATAAATTTCTTCAATTTATCATCATTTTCATTATTATTATATGTGATCTGAAAGTCACCAAGCACCTAATAACAGCCTATAGATAACTCCTAGAAATTCCTTTTTTATATGTTTGTTTTAACAAAACAAATTTATTACTAATTTTTTCTTACCAGTTAAAAAATAGACTTTTTATGAAATAGATTTATGACCTATTCTATTCGTAATCACTTTTTGGTATATTCCGACTTCTGAAATATCGTGAGAAGCTTCTAGTTAGGTTCTGATCTCAATACTCTCACGACTGCAAAACTTTTTAACGACTAGTTTTCCGAGAGTTAACGTCTTAACGAGAGTACCTAGCAAAATGGCTTTCTGTGAAACTTTCCCAAACCAACCCCAAAATTTTCTTCGAATCGTTCTGATCACAGCTCTCACGATCACAAATTTTTTAACGAGTAGTTTTCGAGCTTCAGGCGATCAAAGCTACACATACATTATAGTTATATAGCTTTTGATCAGAACGATTCGAAGAACATTTTGGGGTCGATTTGAAAAAAATCTAATAGGAATCTAATAGGAATTACTATTAGTAACAATTAAAATAATTAATTTACCATTTAATATATTACAAACTTGTCTGGATTGTTTAATCCGTTCAAATTAAGGAATTTTGGGTTGACACCCTGTCATTCAAAGACTTTTATGCCAACCTGTATTATTACTCTGCAAGAATTCTTGTGATAAATAAATAATTAATGAAATTATAAAAATAGTTATAGCGACACTTTCATATAAATATAATGAATTAAATATAGTTTTACTTTCATTTACAGTGAATTGATAAAAACACAATTACAAGGATGAATGAATTAGACACAAGCTACCATCATTATCCACAATATCATCCTCCACAATACCATACAAGTAATGCTGGAGATTGTTTCACAAAATGTCCATCATTTGATGTGAACGAATTAGGACCATTTTTAAGTGCAACTTGTTCATTATTACCATCGGTTATATTGTTTATGTCATTGTTAGAGAAATACGTACGCCGACAATGTGATATTGTGGATCCATGCGCACGCGTTAAATCATTAAATGAAAAATTTAATCATAACTATGATAAATTAAATGATTATTTAAATCAAAAGAACTATTCATTTATTATTGTTGGTGGTGGATCAGCTGGAAATGTGGTTGCTGCACGTTTAGCAGAAATCCATCATTGGAATGTATTATTGATTGAAGCTGGACATGATGAACCACCAGGAGCGACAATACCATCAATGACAGCCAGCTTTTGGGGTGAGCAACATGGTATGGATTGGAATTATAAAACTGAACCGCAAGAACATGCTTGCTTAGGCAAACCAGAAAAACGTTGTTCATGGCCACGTGGTAAAGTACTGGGTGGAACAGGTGTTATTAATGGAATGATGTACTTACGTGGTAATCAATATGATTATGATTTATGGGAACAATTGATTAATGATCAAGATGGACATTTATGGAATTGGAACAATGTATTACCATATTTTAAGAAATTAGAATCAACTCAACAAATGAAAGAATTAAATTTAGATCCAAAATATCATGGTACAACTGGTCCAATGACTGTTTCACAATTCCCATATCAACCACCGTTTGCACATGATATCCTAGCGGCTGCAAAACAACAAGGTCTGCCAGTTTCTGATGATTTAAATGATCCAAAACGTTTAATTGGTTTTGCAATTACCCAGACCAACAATAGGTATGTATGCAATCAATATACAGGTTGTTTTTTAATTGACTGCAGAACTCCGGACTTGCAAAATAAGCTTATTAAAACAGACGAAAAAGCTCTTTATCAAATTTCGATCTGAGGCCTAATTTTTAAGATATGGCCATTAAAATTAAAATATTCTGTGGGTGGGGGTCATCTGAAATATTAAAATATTATATACAGTAATCTCGATAGTCGGGACTGTATACGATATGAGCGTAAAGGGCGGCAATTATTATTTCTTGCCCGGAGGGGCTAAATAGCTAGATGGGGCGCCTCGAATGTGTCTGCCTAGAATCTAGAAAATTAAAGTAAATTAAAAATTGATTTCTGTTAATCTCTACTTAGGATTCAAGCGAAATTTCCTTTCCAGGCACATAGACTCCATATTATGAAATTTAATGGGCGAAATTTTATTTCGGATAATATAACTTATTCAACATTGTCCTTATTTTCAACCTAAAATAAGATACTTATAAATAAAATGTTTATTTATAGAAATGGAACACGACTGTCATCAGCTAAAGCTTATCTACGACCACATTACAAGAAACCAAATCTAGACATCCTTTTGAATACAACCGTTTTAAAATTATTAATCAACGAAAAAACAAAAGCTGCTTATGGTTTACAATATCAAATTAATAACAACGACAAAGTGTATGAAATTAAAAATGTTGAAAAAGAAATTATTTTATCAAGTGGCACATTAAATTCACCAAAACTATTATTGGCAAGTGGAGTTGGACCGAAAAAAGATTTAGAAGAGGCAGGAATCAAACCAATTCATGATTTACCAGGCGTTGGTCAAAATTTGTTAAATCATGTTGCATATGGTTTAAGTTTCTTGTTAAAGAATTTAACAAAAACCAATCATATTAATTATGCTTCAGTAATGGAATATTTATTTGAACGAAATGGACCATTATCTGGCAGTGGAATGGCACAATTAACTGGAATATTCCCATCAAAATATACAAATGCAAGTTATCCAGATTTACAGTTATTCTTTGGTGGATTTTATGCAAGTTGTGGTGATGGTGCAATTGAAGTTGAACACGAATGTGAAGGACAAGAATCGAAACCAAAACAAACTGAATTCTTTTCAATCAGTGTTGTTAATTTACATCCAAAATCTAAAGGATACTTAAAATTAGCTTCAGACAAAGATTATTTAACAAAACCACCAGCAATGCAACCAAAATATTTATCGGAAATCGATGATGTTAAAGTAATCATTGACGGTATTAATTTGGTTTTGAATAATTTCACAAAAGCACAAATACTACAAGATAAATATCAAATTTACTTTATTGAACCTACAATGCCTGCAAATTGTGAAAGTTTAACTAAATTCAGTGATGAATATTGGGAATGTGCAATTCGTCATAATACTGGTCCAGAAAATCACCAGGTTGGTACATTCGCATTCGAATCCTTCCCAAAGCCTACATCAATTTTTCTCATCGAAATTACTTTGATTTAAATTTTTAGTGACTTTTCTCAAAGATCGCCTTTTATTTTTTGTTTAATAGTCTTGCTACCAGTTATCTGTTTTTTTATCGGCGCACCATTAACAAGTGGGGAAAAGTAACCAATTTCGATTCTGATACCTTTTATGAGCAAACAAAGTTCATCAAGTTTTATAAAAAGGTCTAAATTGTAGTTATCTTTCAAAATCTTGGTGTTTATCAAACTTTCGTAAAGATATGCACCTTTTAAAAATTAGTAATTTCTCTTCTTTTAGAAATTTCACAAATGACTCAAATTCCGTGATGTTAGAAAAAAAATTTAGTGAGAGAGAAAGGTTGGGCGAAAGCATTCAACGTTCTTGAAGGGTTAAGTTGAAAATATAGATAGTTTTTCAGACAAACTCCTGAGCTTATTTGTTTAGAGCTTTATTTTGTGTCACCGTACTTTTTTCGATAAATTTTACGACTTTCGAATTTTTTTGTAAAATTTGTAATTAGTACTATATCCTAAAGAAAAATATCTGGAGAAATTGTTTTAACAGGTTTAATATTTTAACAGGTTGGAACATGTAAAATGGGATCCGAGAAGGATGAGATGAGTGTTGTATCACCGAAATTATTAGTACATGGTTTAAAGAATGTACGTGTTATTGACGGAAGTGTGATGCCATATTTACCATCGAGTAATACACAAGGACCAATATTTATGATTGGTGAAAAAGGTGCTGATTTTATTAAAGAATATTGGTTAGGTATGTGGATGCAACAAAAACATACTGGTTTCTATCCATGGAATAATCCATCATGGAATAGTCCTCAATGGAATCGTCATAATTATCCTGGATCACCATCATGGAGTTCATCTGGATTACCATCATGGAGTTCACATGGTCCACACGGTCCACATGGATCACACGGACCCCCGGGTCCTCATAAACATTGGTAAATTTTAGGGTATAAATGATCTAATTTATTGAAATAATTTATTAATTACAAAAATATATTTAATTTTCAATGGAATATAAGTGTGTTATTTATTATTAATAAACCAATAGTCTTCGCCTACATATAAATATATTTAACGTAGGCGTTAAGCCGTTAATTTCACTTCCTTTTGTTTGTAGGATTATAATCAAAGCATATACACAGAAAAATAAAAATGCGACACTTTTATTTGTTACTAGCAGATACCCACCCACTTTGCTGGAAAATTTCTCCTTTCGACTATCACGTTATAGCTTTCACTTATTCACCCTTTTGTTCACAATTTTATGGATTTTAATTTTTTTGAAAATGAAGTTTTGCTCATGATACTCGCTGACATTGTAACTTTCTAAAGGTCCAATCATTACATTAACCTGATTTTTATACTTTTCGGATCAATTACATCAATTATACTGTTTTTGAGTTTCATCAAATTCCAAAACAAAATTTTTTTTTGCGTTTTTCTCGATTTTTTCAAAGGGGTACGTACCCCTTAAAAAAATTGCAAAATATAGAAAAAATTTTTGTATCTCCAATTTCGATAAAACTCAGTATATAAGGTAATTTTGACCCAAAAAGTACAAAAATCGGGTGCATTTGACGATTTGTCTAATAGTTTTTGAGATACGCACTAAAATTGATCCAAATATTGCGATATCTCAGAAACTCTGCATCCAATCATTAAATTAACCTGATTTTTATAATTTTTGGGCCAAAATTACCCCATCCACCCAGTTTCATCAAATTCCAAAACAAAAATTTTTTTTTGCGTTTTTCTCGATTTTTTCAAAGGGGTACCCCTTAAAAAAATTGCAAAAAATCAAAAAATTTTTGTTATCTCCAACTTCGATAAAACTCAGTATATAAGGTAATTTTGACCCAAAAAGTACAAAAATAGGGTGCATTTGTTGACTGGTCGAATAGTTTTTGAGATACGGGCTAAAATCGATCCAAATATTGCGATATCTCCGAAACTCTGCATCCAATCATTAAATTAACCTGATTTTTATACTTTTTGGATCAAAATTACCCCATCTACTGAGTTTCATCAAATTCCAAAACAAAATTTTTTTTTTGCGTTTTTTTCGATTTTTTTCAAAGGGGTATCCCTTAAAAAAATTGCAAAATATCGAAAAAAATTTTGTATCTCCAATTTTGATAAAATTTTTACCTAAAAAGTACAAAAATCGGCGTTTGATGAATGGTTGAACAGTTTTGGAGATACGGGCTAAAATCGAACCGAACATTACGATATCTCAGGAACTCTGCATTGTAACTTATTAAATTTCATATTTCATATAAACTTTCATATTTCACATCTCCAATTTGATCCTCTTAAAGAATGAATTTTTATGAAGAAAGTAAAATAAACTTTTGTCTCAAACCATGAACTCATACATCAAGTTCTATGTTTCTAACTTGCTTGACTGCTTTGATCGATCAGTCAGCTTGAATTCTTATATATATAAATGTTAAATGGCATTATATGAATTCTGTATATATTATATATCATTGATATGTTTACAAATAATACAATTTAATACATTTTTGAACCTAATTTACTCTGTTTTGTATTTCTAAAATAAATATTTAGGATAAACAAATTGTATTGATTAAGTAAATTAGTAAATTCAAACATTTGATGATTATATTATCATAATGGGGTAAAGTATAGTGCCAGGGTTAAAAATTAACATTTATATTTTTTTAAAGCCATTTTTAAGAATATCACAATTGAAATTGACTTTGTTTATGGCACTATTGCACCCTTAACACTATGAATTTTTTCGATAATTAAAATATTAAACTGACTCATGGTACACGATGTGTGAACCGTGGCGCAAAGTTTAAAAGGTTCTCTTACAGGTATTCTAGTTCTTAGTAACAAGTTCAACTAGTATTTTTTAAAACTCGGGGTGAATTAAACATCACATACACCACAAAACACAAAGTTCAGCTTGTAAATAAATAAATAGTTAAACTAAAAGTTTTGTACTCAAGTTTTGTACTTTGAAACATTAGAAAATATTAATTCTGCTTTACTTGAAAACAAATGCACATGGATAATCAATCTCTACATTGTTTGCCATATAATCACCTTCTTCTTGATATAATTACTATTTACAGCAATGTCTGTCAGGAAACTAGAAAATGAATAAAGGTAGTTACATTATATCTTTGATACAACATCTTACCCTATATAATAAAATCAATAAATTTAATTGAAAATAAAAATAATTTATTTATATAAACTGATTATTTATAATAAAAGTAAGCATATTTTATAAAAGTTATTATAGTTACCTATATTTAATATTTGATATTAGTATTAACTAACATTAACTTTATTAATTAATTTTAATGAATAATTAAAAGTACAAACAAAAACACACAACACACACATAATATTTTATATAATTTAAATATTATATTTAATAATTATAATATATTCAAATTTAAATATATGTAATAATCAAATAATTATTTTACATAATATATCTAGGTACATAAATATTATAGAGTAATAATTCATTCAAATATTAACAAAAATTATTAATTTCTGAACTGAAAATCGAAATAAAAATTATCGTCATCAAATAAAGAATATGAGATTAAATTATCATCGTTCTATTTTAGAATGTGATCGTTTTTGAATACTTTATGGTATTTCTCCTTCTGCTTTTGCTAAGTTGTGCTTTTTAGTTTTTGATACTATTATTTATTTATCACATACTAGCGACCCGCCCCGGCTTCGCACGGGTGCAATGCTGATACTAAATACACTACAGAAAAACTGTGAACGTTGTATATAAAAACATAGCAGCCCGCTCTGGCTTCACACGGTTATAAAATATATAGCCTATGTGATTAAAATCGATCCAGTAGTTTTGATTTATTCATTACTGCCCGTGGCCCGCACGCGTTAAATTTGGAGTAAAACAATCCCCCTTTCCCTATACCATGAAGATTTCCTGCTATCTTTTGAATATTTAAATTCATACACTACATTTTTACTTATTTACTTATTTAATTATTTACGACATCACATTAGAAACCTCAAAAATAGCAGTACTTCTCCACTATTTAATGGATGTTATTATACATATAAACCTTCCTCTTGAATCACTCTATCTATTAAAAAAAACGCATCAAAATCCGTTGAGTAGTTTCAAAGATTTAAGCATACAAAGGGACATAGGGACATAGGGACAGAGAAAGCGACTTTGTTTTATACTATGTAGTAATTCAGTATAAATATGGTGGGAGCGCAAATAAATGTATATATCAGATATGGAAATCGTTAATCTTGAAAATCCTGGGTCAGGATAATCAAATAAACTTGTATTACCTATTGTATTGCCATCGGTCCTTGATAAGTATATCGAATTTCGAGTTAATCCGACGTTTTGAAAGGGATTAAAATCATGTTCAAAAATTCCGTTACAATATGACATACAATCAATCACTAATGTATGAGAGTTTTTTATTGGAAATTTTCACCTCTTTAAGAAATTATTTTTTAAATTCCATAAATTTTAATAGTTTATGAAATATTGGCGAAAAAGTGTATACCTTTTTGTCATTTTTAATTGTTTAATTGTTTGCAATTTTTTATGTACTAAAAAACGCTTCCAAAACCTTTTTCTCGACATCATTCCGAAACAAACGAGCAATCACACGTATTTTTACGCCCCTTATCTCTATACTCATCAAGATTTCAAGCTAGTAAGTCACAAGATATTGACGATCTTCGTAAACAAAAATCAATTTTTATTGCAGTTGTTTATAACTTTTGCAATTTTTGATGTGCTTCTGGCATATTCTTAAGAGTAGTCCCTCTATTTTTCATCCTTTTCAACTTGTCGACTAGAGTATATGTTTAGTAAATATATAGTATGTGAATATAAAATATTTCGCGTAGGTATAATAAGACGTTTCCCCAACATATTACTTGTGAGAAGATAGCAGAATAATTAAAAATTCTCTGTAAATATTATAAACCACAGAAAGTTAACAAAACCTTGGTGACATTACAAACATGCTACCATTAATCTATATTTATCTATAAAATTATTAACATAGGTTTTCCATATACGAAATTCACATCCCCTTTTTAATCCCTTAGGGGATGAATTTCCAAAAATCCCTTCTTAGTGCTCACTTACGTTATTCAAGGAACGTGTGTACAAAATATTAGGCTTCTAGACCCAGCGGTTTCAGCTGTGCGTTGATCGATCAGTCAGCGTGAATTTTTATATATATAGATAAATCATTGATAAATTAACGAAATTTGTTAAACTCCATTGATATTAAATTTGAAACTATTTTATATTAAAATCTTTTTAATACAAACAAAAATTAATTAGTTCAATTAACCTATAAATAATACAAAAAATTACATACCTTTTTTTGATGAATTATTACTACTATGTTTATGTTGCTGCTGCTGTTGTTGTTGTTGTTGTTGTTGTTGTTTATTATAATTAATGGAAGACATTGATGAATACAATGATGATGATAATGAGGATGATGATGAAGATGAAGATGATATTAAATTATTATTATTATTATTATTAAAATGATAATTATTATTATTATAATTATTATTAATATTTGATGATGTGTATGTATGATCATCACTTGATGATGATGTTGATAAATGTTTATTTAAATGATGATGTTGTTGTTGTTCATGTTCATGTTGTTTGTTATTATTTACATGATATTGTTGTTGTTGTAATAATAAATGTTTATTGTAATCAGTACTACTACTTGTACCAATATCACTATTTGTAATAACAACACTATCACCATTAAAATTAACATTATGATTCTTATTATTATTATTATTATTTAATATTATATTTACATCATCATTCATTATATTATGATTATGTTCATGTTCATGCTCATGTTCATGTTCATGTTTACGCTCATGTTCATGTTTATTATTTATTATATAATTTACATCATGTTTATTATATTGTTTAATTCTTGTTCTTGTTCTTATTATATTGTTTATATGTTGTTGTGGTGTTGATTTTGTTGTTTGTATGGTTGGTGTTGTTGTTAATGTATGTATTTTTGTTGTTGTTGTTGTTAATGTTAATGATGTTGGTGTTAATGTTATTGCAGGTGATGATATGGTTTTTAATCTTTTATTATTAATTCTTGTTGTTGTTCTTGTTGTTGATGTTAATGTTGTTGGAATTGTTGTTATTGATGATATTGATGGTAATTGTGTTGTATTAATTAACATTTTATTATTATTATTATTATGTTTATTTAAATTTAAATAATTTGATTTATTTATCGTTTGACAATGAACATAATTTATAAATAATATTATTATAAATATCACATTAATATTATTATTATTATTTATTAAAATATTATTTAATTTATATTTATAAGTAGCCATAACAATAACATTTATTTATTTATTTTATTCTTGATATGATTTATTATTATTAATTTTTTTTTTTTATTTTAACAAATAACACATTCACTAAAATATCACTTTTTTATTTTTATTTTTTCTTTATTAATTTTTTTTTATTTAGTAACATTTCAGTAATAATTATTAAAATTGTAACAATTTTATAATGTGATGTTTTTATTTTAAATTAATTTATAATTTTTTTTATTTATATTTATGGTAATGGACTGTGACAATGACTGGAACTGTGACTGGGACTGTCATTATTCATTTTTTTTTGTACTGTACTTTCCTCGTGTCTGTGTCAGTTTATAATTTTTTTAATATTTATTTATTTCATATCAATAACCACTGGAATAGTTCTGTAATTCATTATATAGGTATGTTATATTATATATTATATATATATATATATATATATATATATATATATATATATATATATACATATATATATATATATATATATATATATATATATATATATATATATATATATATATATATGAAATAGAATAGAAATATATTTTAAAAATAAAAATATAAAAATATACAAAGAAAGGAAGAAAAAAAATACGAAAATAGATATGGAATAGGACGAGATCATACGAAATGAAACGAGACGAAACGATCTCACTGATTGTACCGTTGGATAGTATAGTAATAAAATGGTATGATGATGATATGAAGCAACCAACACTGAACTGAACATACCGAGCTAAAATTAAAGTGAAATGAACATACTAGTTAGAAGAGCTAGAGAGAAGAGCTTTATATACGATACGAGATACGATATACGAAAACGAATGACGACACATACGTATATTATTATATTATCATAGGCGCCCGGAGTCAAGATGAGGCATTTACTTCTTCCTGGCATTGAAGATTTTTCTCAATCCGCACATGATGAATTTTTTTAGAGATAGATAACTGGAGAGTTATACAAAACGAAATAAAAATAATGTTTTGGATCAAATGGAAGCCAAATATCTTTATTCAAAATGTAATTTTCTGCTATTATTCTTTAAATATGGTATATCCGGCACATGGATGTCGAAATAGATGCCGTTAACAATTTTACCAGGAAAAATTCAACGAAAATCACTGATAAATATTTGTGTAGTGTAAAATTGCGAATATTCGAAAAAAATATGAACACAAAATTTTTAATCTCTTTTTATTTTCATCAGCTTAAACCGTGAATACGACTTTTAGACCCATAAAAAACACATTTTTTTCGCTAACATTATACAAAAACCTTTCTTAAAACACTGTTTATTGTAACGCTTTAATTTGACATGTGAAAAATTCTTTAAGCTCAAACATTTTGAAATTGCACCATAAATAGGCTTACGCCAGTACAAAGCTTGCATATTATACAAATTTACACAATTTTGATGTTGAGCTGTTCCTTCCCCGAAGTAACTATACTTGAAGCTTTTCTCAAATGAGTCCCTATTATCATTATAGTTTTAAGAAATTGATGTAATAAGCTTTTATTTACAAAAAAAATTAACAACTGCCATCCGAATAAAGCAATGATTAACCATTCATTTAAAATTTTGAAGACTACTTCGCTATAGTTTAAATAAAGTATATTAAATCATATCTCTTCGCAACAACTAGAACCTTCCTCATCTTGAAGAAAATCCAAGTGGGCACCCATGAATAATATATACATCTTATTATATACCTCTACTAGGTATAAATATTATATGGTATATAATATAATATAATACGTATTATAAAGATTATATTATATTTTAAAGGATTATACAATAAATTTATTTGATGCAATTATTAAAAAAATAAAAATATATATGAAATATATTTTCATTTATAGAGAAAATGATAATTAATTGTATTCATTAAATAATGAATAAAAATATAATATAAATGAGATAATTAATTAAAATTATTCAAAAAATATATAATATATTTGAAACAATTCTGGCACATTATTCATATTATATTTATAAATAAAATATAATATATAATGTTACCAATTACAATTAGTTTATAATATAGTAATATATATATATATATATATATATATATATAATACGGATAGTACCGCACTACCAATATTACAAATCTAATACATTATATACATACATATAGCTCCTTTATCTAGTAATTCTGTTAGCATTGTTTAGTCAGTCTGTTTGTTAGTCATTTAGTCAGTTAGTATATGTGTGTGAGTAAGTGAATTGGACGAAACGAATAATAAATGAATAAACGGGTACGAATATACAAATACGAAAATGTACGAATATATATATATATGAATATCACACATTTAAGTTTGGTTAGTTCGAATCACACAGCAACACTCATATATAGTCACATCTCACATACACTAATTCACTACAAGCTCACTGCTGCTGCTGTGCTTCTCTCACCTCTCCTACTATTCTAGCTCCTCACTACGACATGTATAAACTGTACAATAACACACATATACACACGCACGTTATATACACTGACACGGCTTTACTCTTTAATTTTTAGTTGTGTATATGCTGCTCTCTTATTGTATTGATGACCAACAACAGCGAGTATAGCAGTAGCTCCGTTACTGTAGCCAGCTCTAACATTACTGATACAACGAACACACTTGAGACCTAGCGAGTGAACTAGTCTAGAGCTGTAGCTGCTGGTATAACCTAGCTAAAATGCTCGTGCTCGTGCTCGTTACATTACATCCTACACCATAAACATATTATATAGCTCAATATTCATGCGCTTTACTTGTACATCTCTACATCACTAGTCACTAGTCAGTACAATTCGTTTATTACTTATGTGAGAGCTAGAAGAGCTATATATAGTACCTATTACATATATAGACATTCATACCATATCACTGACTTATATTGTTAGTATACTAGAGATAAATAAGTTTGCAACTAGCATAATTCACAAGGCAAATGGGCGACAGCGCTAAGACGATAAAATGGTCGCATTATAAGACCTTTAATAACTGGTTGTACAGGTCCTACTGAACAAGGGGTGTATTTCGACGTATTTTGATCCGCTGAGTGGGGGGAAATTTGTTATAAACAAATTAATTGTTTATAGGGCCATAGCGCCTAAACTATTGAAAATTTTGACTAACAACTTCTTACCATTTTATTTTACATGAAAAACCAAATATTTCTTTTTTTTTATCCCTCTTGATACGCTATTCAAAATTCTAGACAAATATGGTGGAAGCGCAAATAAATGCATTTGAATAATAAGATTTAATGTAATATATAATTTATATGCGTTTCCACCATTTATTTCATGCGTTTTAATATTTTGGGGCGGAACTCTCATAAACATTTTGTAGTGGACCGAATTGTGAAGAATCTAAACCACCCTCGCATTCCTTCGAGCACACACACAAAAACAAAATCGCGGGACAGAAATATTTAGATATTTGATATAACGCATAACTCGATTTGATATATTAAAAAAGGGTAGATTAAAAATTTCAGCTCTCTCTTACTGTTAGGTAATCCTGAACTAAACATACTGTATGTGTGACAATGTTCTTAGCGGGTAAGATTTGTCTATTTCTAGTACATTATATAATATTTACTATATATGTTAAAATTCGTAAATATTCGTTGGCTGTAAATCGGTGAATCGACGACTCTTTAGTCGATGACTAGAGAACACAACTAACCAATTGGTGGTTGATGTGAATATATTATACTATATACCACCCGGCACCCAGTATGTCAGTATATCGGTGTATACTACTGTGTACTGTGTAGTACGCGATGTATACGTTACGAGTATGAACAGTAGTACTTGTACAATAAACACTAAACATTTCATTCTAGGAGGTATACCATTTCTGGTACTAGTTCCTTGAAATGTGTATATATGTGCCAGCTGTAATACCCGGCGTTGCCCGAGTAGATTCAAAAGCTTTCTATAACAAACTGTCATGAACATCTTTGCCACCAATCGGTAAACTGCGCTTCTCTGCTAGCGAGTTTTCTAAAATATTTTGAAATAGTCCCGTGCCTGCATAGATTGTCGTTGATACATACAATATTATAGAAATTGGTGTATAGCTTTATTATACTTAGTCCATCAAATTTTTTATTTACCAAAACCCTTGTAAGTGAGGCGTTCACTTTTCACGCAGCTCGGAAACTATTGAATCGCACAAACAAGCTTCAATTAGACGTATATCCACTATTTTGTTATTCTATAAATATATTGTAATTGAATAATAATAAATATTTACGATACAAGTGGGATAATAACTGTATTAACGTACGTATGCAAAATTTACACAACGAGTGCGTAGCATGCGTTATCACACGTGTATCGTACAAAACTTTCTTTACGCTTCTAAAATGTGAAAATAAACGGTAATTATAATTTAAAATTTGTGAGTTATTGAGAGAGTTGGAAAATTAAAAAAGTTACTTTAGTAACTTGTTATTAGTTTCGATTTCAACAGTAATTTGATTGGGTTACGCGCGCAAAATGAGTGAAATAGGTAGTTCTTATCTCACTAGCGTTGATATATATTTATACGTTGTTATACAACTGCCCATCGCTTTCACCATTTATCAACAAATACTGCTACCAGCAAATTACTATATCATAGTTACTGCTACCTTATAGAAAATTAGTTTAATTTTATCTTAAATTAAACGATTCTTCCGTATGATCACACTTAGCTCGTTTTTCGTCAACTTCCCAACGCTTCCATATTTTTATCATATATTATGTACCTACCTACACAAATAAGAAGAAAACAGCTAAGGGCCATCGAATGGCCAGTTGCTTGATTTTATCAAACACAGCTGACTACTGAGGATACAAATTACAAAGACTGCATTGAAATTGGTTTCATAAAACTCAAGTTATAAGCGGACAAACAAATACACGTTCCATTTTACTATATGTATACAAAGTGGACAAAAAGTATGGATAACTTCTTTTTCAGTTTTTAACTATTGCTTTTCTCAATTCTTCTAAAATTAGTTTTATTAGGCTTAACTTTACAAAATTTCTATGGCACCTATATTTTAACCGACTTCAAAACAAAAAAGGGGACGTTATCAATTCTACTGTATTTTTTTTATGTACATTAACTCAGAACTATCGACTGGATGAGCCGATTTTGATGATTCTGTATCTATTTGAAAGCTGGTGCTTCCCGTGTGGTCCCGTTTCGTTTTATTCCTGTTCTGACAACGGCATCCATGAGAAAACCATAAAAGTCTTAAATTTAAATTAAGTATGCACGACAAGAGGACGAATAACTCAATATCACGCCAAGCGATTTCAATGATTGATTTTTTAGTGACAAATTAGTTCGTATACTTCAGTTTCACTAAAAATCACAAAATAAAAAATACTTTTAACCAAAAAAAAAACCGACTTTAAAAGAAAAACTTTTCCAAAACAAATTAATATGCACTAAAAAGTAAAACAATAACGATAATATAATGTAGTCTGTCAGAGTTGTTTCCTTAGCTGACATCGACTCCAAAAAAAACAACAATTTTAACTACATTATATTATCGTTATTTTTTCACTTTTTAGTGCATATTAATTTGTTTTGGAAAAGTATTTCTTTTGAAGTCGGTTTTCTTTTTGTTAAAATTTTTTGTATGCACTCCGTATCATACATATATTCATATGTGTTGTATATATTATACTTTATATTATACATATATACGTACAATATAGGTATATTATATATTTTAACAAACATATATAATAAATTGTGTTGTTAGTTTTATATTGTATATAATTATATTATATGATATTGTTACGGAATTTTTTTTATATTTTTTATATTACGAGTATAGATGATATTTATTATTTTATATAGATTTGTTTTGTATCATTTACATCTATTATATAATAAATAAAACCAAATATCTTTGAAAAATTTCTACTGCAGTTCTTTGTATCCATGTTTTCCTTGAGAAGATCTTCATGAGTTATAATAAGGCTTTATCCTCTAATCCTCGACAAGTGATAAGAAATGATACAATTTGGGTTGGTATACTACTACACCGATTTCTGTCTATTTAGTTTTTTTTTTGAATTAATTAACAATAACATACTTTTGTACCATTGGTGCTGCCACCTTTTGGTTTTATGTTTACCTATCTCTTAATTCTTCTGTTGTTTGAATCATAGAGTTAATAACATAGAGCTGTATAGACATAGGAAATGCAATAAGTAAATTCTTGACCGCATCGAGAGAGGTAGAAGGAGGCAGAAATTGTAGTCGTATAAGAAAGACAGAGACAACTATAAGCGCCTTCTTTACTTGTTTCCCTCGACTGCGATCACCCATTTGGCTGGCGACTTTGCAGCTTTATGATATTTTATAGCTATGTGATTTTCTCGATTTTTTTAAAGGGGTATACCTTAAACAAATTGCAAAAAAATCAAAAAATTTTTGTTATCTCCAATTTCGATAAAACTCAGTATATAAGGTAATTTTGACCCAAAAAGTACAAAAATAGGGTGCATTTGTTGACTGGTCGAATAGTTTTTGAGATACGGACTAAAATCGATCCAAATATTGCGATATCTCAGAAATTCTGCATCCAATCATTAAATTAACCTGATTTTTATAATTTTTGGGTCAAAATTACCCCATCCACTGAGTTTCATCAAATTCCAAAATAAAATTTTTTTCCCGATTTTCTCGATTTTTTCAAAGGGGTACCCCTTAAAAAAATTTCAAAAAATCGAAAAATTTTTGTTACCTCCAATTTCGATAAAACTCAGTATATAAGGTAATTTTGACCCAAAAAGTACAAAAATAGGGTGCATTTGTTGACTGGTCGAATAGTTTTTGAGATACGGACTAAAATCGATCCAAATATTGCGATATCTCCGAAACTCTGCATCCAATCATTAAATTAACCTGATTTTTATACTATTTGGATCAAAATTACCCCATCCACTGAGTTTCATCAAATTCCAAAACAAAATTTTTTTTTGCGTTTTTCTCGATTTTTTCAAAGGGGTACCGCTTAATAAAATAGCTTTATGTCCTCTAGAGGGCGCCATATTCAATTAATTGTAACGCCACATAGCCTATAACCAACGGACAATCAAGACGCTTCTAACAATACCTCACTTGTCAAACTATGGTAAGCAGTTGAGAAGCTAGGTGGGAACAGACGAAAATAGATACACTTTATACTATTATGCTGTTATAATTTCGTTATTAATTATAACAATATATATATTTTTGAAAAGAGGCAAGTACGCCCTGTAATTTGATACCAAACACGGTATCATTAAATCGAAATTCGTTTTTCGATCATAACTTGATGTCCTCTAGAGGGAGCCATATTCAATTCAATGTGATGCCACATAGCCTATAACCATTGGGCAATCAAAATGCTTCTAACGATACCTCATTTATAAAATTATGGTCAGTAGTTTAGAAGCTAGATGGGAACAGCTGAACATACATACATATATACCAAACACATAACCCTCGCCATTGTATATTCGGGGTAAAAATAATACAAAATTAATAAATATATTCACTTTATTGAATACAACTGAAATATAATGAATGAATTCAAGTAAAATATTATATATAATATGTTGTTGTTAGGTATATAATTGATTAATGTATATCTAATTATTTTAATATTTATCATACTAAATTAATTATAATGAATGAAGCATTTGAATTGAAAGTCAATATATATTTGAATCTAATTAATTTACTAATTTTACTAATTAATTACAATTTATTATATAATATTTATTAGATTATTTATATGAAGATCGTTTAATTAATATTAAATACCTATGATAATTTAGAACAAGCACTTAAAAAGTTCGAAAACAGTTGGTTATAAAATTCAAAGTGCTCCGGATGACTTTGAACATCTTCTTATATATTATTTCTCTAGCCTGTTTATTTATCATATGGCGAATTCTTTTTTAGCCCTCTATCAAATTCCTAGATCTACCCCTCATTTTCAAACTTATCGTGCTGGCTAATGACGAAAAACAGATTCGCGATCTAAAAATCATATCAAAACGTCCGTGCACCTCTAACTATATAATCAACGGTCACTAACTTTTGGAGTAAATAGGCGGCGGCAGACAGTTTTGCCTCACGGGTAGCCGCGCAGACGTTTGATCAATGTCACGCATACAGAAAAGTCCAGAGACACAAAATGGTATAAGATTCAAAGAATACAAGCATACAGCTTGATAAAGTATTCTGGCAAAGTTTCTACCTATTTATACAAGTTATACAAGACGTAAACCTTGCCAGGATGCTTCATCGAGCCATATATTTTTATACTTTCTGTACTTCTGTATTGCATGAGGCAAGGTTTTCAGTGGCATAATCTCTTGTGGCAATGCATTACTTAATATAATTAAAACGAAAATTACCGATTTGAATTAAATATCTATTATTTAAAAAAATATAAAAAAAAATACCCATAGTTGTATAATACAAGAGTTGATATACATTTGTTACCAAGCTATTTTTATATTGATTAAAATTCTTTATTGAAATATTAATTGCTTGTGGTTTAAACACCCTGCCATCGAAGATTTTTGAGACATTCTCCACACGAAAACAGTTTGTTCTAATCATAAAACTACAGATTAATGATAACTAAAAGCTGTTTTCCAGAATAAAATATTTTCATTGTTCAATGACCCTCACAACTATTTATTTGTGTAAAAAAATTACTTTAATAACACCCTATCATGGATTTGAAGCAAGGTTCCTACGCTTTTATAAATAAGTTGGCCTTTCAAGTTTGTTGGTTTACTTCAGGGTTAATCACACTGTGGTTAATTCTCCCTGCAAAGACTCTCGAAAATTTCATTTACGAATCAAGATAGTTACTATTATATTTCAGAATCTTCATAATTAAACTAGAATCGTATTTCCATATTAAACAGGTAATCTATAAATCTAACCTATCGACAATGATTGGAAGCTCTTACCAATTTTCTAAAAATCCAATTATTTTTGCTGATACTAGGCCATTACCGAGATTTTTTTTATTGCAATTTTCTATACTAAAGTGATTTTCTTGTTGGAATATGTTCAAAGATGTCCACCGAATATAAATCCAAGTTGGCGGGACAGCATAACGCTCACATCGTTATGCATTAATTAGAGACAGTTAACTCGAAAATAAACTAATGTATAACTAATGTATATTTTTGCTGTTTTGTACCTTATCATGATTATTATACATCCAAATTCTAAATAATAAACAACTCGATAGAAATAGTATACCAACTTGCATTTTTATGTGTTCAATATAAAATTAAATTAATTATTCATACAATTACAATATAATACAAATAGCCTCAAAAGCAAAAAAAATTGGAATGCAAAATTCTTATTCATTTTTTCGTTTTCTTATTGAAATAAAGAATATTAAAACTAAATATCAAAGGTTGATTGTTAGTTTATGTATTTTAGTTTATAATTTAAATGGTGGTTTAACAAAATCATATACACGGTGGGCCATTTTTATCTATCCAACTAAATATCTCCCCAGGAAAGCTCTCAATGAAAAAAAAATCTCAACAATATTTATAGCGTGTTTGGCTCTTGGATTCATAAAATCTTGTAAGCTGTAAGAGACAGAACAAAAGATTAAATGTAAGGTTATCGTAAGTTGCCCCCTCCTCTCCGGCCTCCAGCTCGAAAGCTTTTGTAAAGGAAGAATTTTATTTGAGAGCTTTCCTGGGAAGATTTTTTAGGTGGATAGATTAAACGGACTTAGTTGTACTTCAATGTAAAAGCGAAAGAAAAGAATAAATATTTTGATGTCCGATTCTTTCAGCGTTTGAGTTAATAATCAACTATAACTATAATAATATAATATTATATAAAATCATTTTGATGGTAAACTAATAGATTTTGATTGTATATTCTTTAAATTATCTACATTACTAACACCATTCGATGTTGAATCTGTAATTGTTGTAGTTGGTGTAGTTGTTGCTATTGTTGTATCCATGATTTCAACTTTATTATCATTATCAGTATTAATATTTGAATGATTTGTATCTATATCCATTTTATTGCCATTTGTATCGTTATTATTTGTTACCGTTTCAGTACTTTCAGTATTTTCAGTATTACTACTTAAAGGCTGTATAACACCATGTTCTAATTCATAATCTTTAATAATATCATCTAAATGATAACGTTTACGATAATTGGTAAAGAACGATTTTAAATGTGCTTCATTTTTGGTACCAATCACATCAGCTATTGTTTTAAAATCTTTACCATATTTACGTACACCCTGTACCGCTAATAGTAACTCATCTTGTGTCCATTTAGCATTGATTTGTGTCTGTTGTGTTAATTGTTGCGCTGAGATATTTGTTGTATTGTTTATTATGTTTAAATGTTGTTGGATATTTGGTTGTAGATCTTGTATACCATCGCATGTTTTCTTCTTTAATGTGCTTATGATTTGTTTATTATGTTGGACCTATAACATGTAGGAGATGTTTATTATTCGGGGAAATTAAAAAAAATCAGATTTGGAAATAGGCACTTACTTGACGCTTTAATGATATAATTTCACGATCCATGGCACGTAACATTAATTGGCCATGTGGTGATGCAGCCATTGCAACTAAGTCATCATGATTAATATACATCCCACGTGGTGGGCGGCGCTTATGCCGTTGTATACTACCAACACCTCCACGCCTACCTGAAGTATGTGTACCTGGACCAGATGTTGGACGGGCTGTACCTGTACGTCTTTAAATACAATTATGTAATTTATGATTCAAAATATACTTTATAACTAACAAGATGCAACCGTAAAAATACAAGTCTCTAAGCTAGTAATTTTTAGAAGTATTTATAACAGCAAAGTCGTAATCGGAATTATCCTTGTTCGTATCTATTCAAGGTGGCTGTTTCTTTGATTTTTGACAAAATTGCGCTCAACGCTCGAGGTCACAAACTTGGTTTATTATTGGGACAACATCTTAAACAAGCCTGTTAAAAATCAGAACTACCGGATTTGACGTTAGCTGTGATATATTAAATTCCGTTGATAAATTTTGAAAGGCTTTATTTCGGAAAGTATTGGGTCTGCAGAGTCCATTGTTGTATCATATTGTAGCAAATTTAATCTACTTTAAAAACGGCTTTTCGAATTTTCACGGCTTTTTCGATTTTAGACAAAATTCCGTTCAGCGCTCAAGGTCACAAACTTGAATTATTCATTAGACCAACAACATAAACAAGTCTGCAAAAAATCGGAACTACCGGATTTGATACAGAACACCCCATACTTGCAAACGACAAGGTTACTGTATTATAAGCGGAAGAAGTGAAAACAAGTTAAAGAAATTGGGATAACAATTTGGATAAGAGATCTCTAAATGAAAGACCGTTAGTCGATTATTTTAAATCTTTATATCAATAAGCTTATCGGTCAAGTATTTTTACTAGTCGTCCCCACTACTATGATTTTTACCTCCAATGTTGATAACATGAATGACATAATTGTTGACCCTTTGTTGAATGATGTGTTAAGGAACAGCTAACTCCACAATTTCCACAAATACCTCCTGCCTCATTCTAGAGATATATAATATAAAAATAGTATTAAATAATAAAATATATAATTAATATTATATTGTTTGTTAATTATATTATAATTAATCAATAAATTGCAATTAATTAATATTTAATCAATTAATTACAAATATATTCATTTTATATATTAATTAATTATAAATATAATCAATTATCGTGAATTTTATTAACTCATTATAATGAATGAATATGTGCTTTATAAATGTAAATGATCAATTAATAGTAAATTAAATTAAATCAAAGCAAACTATAAATAATATAAATATAAATAATAATAATAAATAATTAAAATTAATAATAATATGATATAAATAGCAGTATAACATGCATGCTTCGTATTAATAATATAAATAATAAATATTAATTATAAGCATTCTTTATTAGGTATGTGATCACTTATGCATCGTAAATCCAAAATTATTTAATAACATTACAAAATTAAACAAGACCCACTCTTGGTCGAAGCATTGTGTTAAGCCCACTCTCGTAAACCTCCATACAAAAAAATTATTTGATCGTGGGCCATACTGCGAGGATTAAGTGAGCATATACCTAAATCTGTTATTACTATTTTTAACGAACATATAATAAAATAATATTGAAAACTTATCAAAAAAATCAATTTTCAATTTTGTACCAAGCTATCATCAAATCCGGCACTGGCTTTTTCGATTGCTTTTTTTTCTATGAACTGAAAGTCAACAGTTTAAGAATTTCTTTTGGTAAAAAAGATGGCGTGTAATAACCGATTTATTCTCATACATTCTGATTTAAAATTTCAATGAAAATTATCGACAACCAGATCAAATTGATTAAGTGTCGCCAAGAGGTATTCTTATGTTTATCAAGATTATTAGACCCCTGGAACACCTTTAGAGAAAGGTAGTTTAGGAAAAGTAGATGAAACTGGTGGCATTACAAAAGGGCTGTAGAGATTTACTCCCAGATGGGAATTATCCATAAGACAAAGCAGGATGTGTCTACAGCCGTGAGGTTACAAAGGAATGCGTGGAAGTAGCAAAAAATTACAGTCTGTTGACATTGACATTTGTATCATATTTGTACGTTATTCAAATATATGACAGTCTAATTTATATAATTTCTGAAAAAAGAAGAAATTTTAAAAAAAAAAAAAAAAAAGGTACAGTAAGTCTTGGCATTCTCAATAGTCAAAGAATATGAAAATAACACAAAGAGGATACGGAAGAGAAAGGCCTGGAAGTCCTTAGCAGAGAAGCCGTCAAAAGAGAATTTATTTCACAACAATTTTTACAATAGATTTTCGTTTTTAAGCAATTGGATCAATTTGAACCTTGAAAAAGTTCAAAATAGAGCAAGTATGTTAGTAACGATATATTCTTTGATGAATGTATCCATCTACGTTTTTGTTTAACAACGATAGCTCGAGCCAGAGGACTTCCCCGAACAACCAACGCGATTTTAGAAAAACATGTCTCTTTTAAACAAAACATGTCCTAATTCTTTTTCTTTTAAAATCCTTTTTTTTTAGATCAAATTCATTATTTTGAATGATTTTCAATAAATATGAATTATTTTATTATATACTAGATTAACAATAGTAGATAACTATAAATAGTGTATAGTAATATCGCATAGTATAATAGTATAGTAAAATATAACATAAAAATAATAATAAATATATAAATGAATGATTAAAAATATAATGTGGTAGGTAGTATGATTTAAATATAATATAAATATAATGTATAATGTATAATGTAGGTAAATATAATTTGTGTAGATAGGTAGGTATAATGATAATGAACAACAACAAACACAAACCTGTTGCAATAGATTTGATTTAATTGTTGTTGTTGTTGTATTTGTTGTATTATTATCATTGTTGATATTACTAGTTGTAGTTGTAATACAATGTGATGGTGAACCACAACCACTTTTACGTCTAATACCACGATGTATTGTCCATTTCTACAACACACATACCAACCACTATAACATATAACTTAAAAATAATACCTAAAGTATGCCAGTTCAATTTATGGGTTCGCAAAAAGTTACGTCTAAGTGTAATTGGGATGATGATTAAATTTCGACAAAACAAGTGAAAACTAACAATTGACGGAATTAATTGTTGAAATACCATATATAGACAGTGTTGATTAAGTAATCGTTTCGTTTTTTTTACGTCTTGTAAGCAAAGAAAGATAGCCACAGTCGTGTTGTATAACACGATTGTGGCTATCACACAAATAACTGATATTCCCATTTAATACATACTATATAAATATTCTAATCAAATTTGCACCCTAACGGATAAACAGTGATGTTTACGAAAAAATGTTTCAAACAAAAGTTTTTAATTTTTTATAAGGAACATTTTTTAAATTAAAGTTTTGTTCTATCTCTAACGGTTTAAAAGGCGAGTCCTTTGGACTCAAGACCTTGGCCAATTTTGTTCATTTACGAAATCAACCTCACTACTTATGTCCTGAGCACGCTATAAAATTTTGGCATGATATCTCTTTTTCATTCAGACGGATAACCAGAAATGGATTTTATGAACACCTATTCCAAAATTTTGTTCGAAGCATCAATATTTTTATTCGTTACAAACTTGGGACTGAACTTAGCATACCATGTTATGTTTCATATATACATCGTATAAAAATCGCAAGTCCATGCTAACTCGAGCACATTAAAGGCATGATCAACCCATGACACCATCACGAGGTGAATGGGACAAAAAAACTCGTTGAATAGTTCACTCACCCTGTAATCCGCAGGTTGATCATGCCTTTAATAGGTCGAATTAGTACGGATGTGCGGGTTTTTTGTCCTTTGCGTTCATCCTATGATGTCTAAAAAGGCAGAATGTAAAATTGGATTCTGTGAGGACAAATTTGTTATTATATTATTATTTAGTTGATTGGTAAACTCGGAAGCAACTTTTTGTGAATCCACTGATTTTAAACTTTTAATAATTTGACTATTCCTTTATATCTTCCTCATTACACTTGATATTTTATAAAATTTATTTTTTTTCTCTTCTGTTGGTTTAAAAAAAACGTATATATATTTTGTCACTAACTAAAATATGTCCATCAATTTACTGCTGGAAGTCCAATTTTCAAAATTAATTCTGTGATACCTTACTTCATTTATCGAAAATTCTAAAAATATTTTATAACTTCCGTAATACAAGAAACTATAAGGTGAAACTGTTAAAATATTTTTCTTTTAACAAGACACATCGAAGCTCTTTGTACACGACGCTATTCGACCAACAGTAATATTCTAGCTATATTACAGACCACTCAGTAAAAAGAGATAAGAAAAAGTTTCTACCGAACTCGTTTTCGACATAACATTTCTTCCTTTTTTTTTCTTCTCTATGGAGTCTGAAAAGTTTCGAAGAATAATAGCATTACCATATAATTTTTTGGTGGGAGCTTTTGTCGAACCACCAAATAGTAAATTTATTCCGTCGGAAAAACATAATAGCATAGTTTTTTACACAAGTTATATTAACCATTGATATAACTACGTCAGCTTGGTTTCCCTACGTCAGCGGAATACTCTTTCTTCTAGTTGATAACTCAATTACAAAATACATTCATAGTGCCTCAGTAGAGTCGTGTAAAAAGAGTGGAACCCTCAAAATACAACGTCATATAAAATCAAATAGTTTATACAAGGTGTGGCATAGAAATCTGAAGATTATTTAAATTAAATAAAACCTAAAATTTAAATTTATTACGTGTATTAAAGGCTGCAGATTCAAGGCAAAAGGCGATCACTTCTAGTTTTTAATTCATATCTTTCTAAATTTACAAGGTTATCTTTAGAAATCTTAAGAGCGCAAAGTCCTAAATTTTGTGTTAAGGCATTTAATTTAATAGTATCAAATTAAAGCTTTTATCTCCTACAAATGGGAAAAAGAGGACATGGACACGACATTCTTGCACACGCAAAGCAGATTATCTGGTGTTCGACACTTGGTAAATTATTTTCTCATATAATCTGTCACTAAATTGAAAAATTGTCGCACGCATGAAGGCGAACGCCCTTTATAGAGAAAGAAGTTGTTATGCCAAGCATGATTCATTTACATAAGAATCTCTTGGAAAAGACATTTGGAAACGCATCTTCACTGCAAATATCGAGTGCTTCGAATGAATTTTAGACATTCTGTTCGCCAATGCGTTTTCGCCAAGGTTTAACTTCGTCGACCGAGATTCCACGGGAATCATCGTATGGTTTAAAAAGTTGAGCACAAGAGTTTTCATCAAAATTTTTCATTTTGTTAGGAAAAATACAAGCAAATTGTTAGTTCAAATTTATGTGGACAGATTCTCTACTGGGGGAGAGGGGTAGTTGAGACAAATACCCCCGTTCTCACGGTTCTGATTAATTTGATAAAAGAAATTTGAAATTGTTCAACTATGCTTTCACCTTGTATAATACAACATCCATACATTCATTATTTTATAATTCGCTAATTATAATAATATTAATGATAATCACTACTAATTATATTTAATTTATATACTACATATTATATATTTATTTATAATTACTATAATATAATAATATATAATAATAATAATTAATAAAATCAAGTGATTACTCATTAATATTAATTATAGTACTTTGAATTATAAAAAAAAAGAAACAGATTCACAATTAAAAATCAATCGACAACAAAAACCATATCAATTTGAGAACACTTTAAACGAAGTGTTTTTATTTTTAATTAATTAATAAATATAAATTAAAAATTAATTTTAATTAATTTGATTTATATTTATTAATAAAAATAAAATGATAAGAGAATATATGTGAAGATGTAAGATAGAAATGATAATGGATTCAATATAAATAAAACAATTATATATTCGTAACAAAATATTATCTATTTATTAATTATTATTAATATTATTATATTATATTTATATGTATTAATTCATTAATTAATAATTAATATTTAATTCAATTGTATATAATATGTATATATATTTATATGTATGTATTGTATGTATATTCTAATTACAAAATATTTTAATTACATTCATTAATATAATAAAAAAAAAAAAAAGTTTTTATAATTACATAAAAATAGTTAATATTAATTAATATTTAAACAGAGTGTTTGGGGGTTGTGATAGTTAAATATTGAGACATTTATCAGATTGGTTATTTAAGACCTTTTAATCACAATAAAATTACTATTCTTATTTTAACGGTTTTTCGGAAAATTCAGCATTTTTTTCAAATTTGTTTCTATTATAGAAATACGAAGAGAAAAATAAATTTTTAACTACAAATTATACAAAATGCCTCAAAATCTTGAGGCATGAATCTTCTTAAAAAAATTCTTATACAAAAGAGAAACAAGATACATTTTATAAAAAATATGTACGTATCTCTCTTAAAATAAAAAATAACTCTGTGTATCTTAGAAACTTACATTGTCGGAGGCGTTGCGAAAGAGTACCCGGAAAATCAAAAATAAAATAAGATTTAATTAAAATTTAATATTTTCTCCAAATGCATTGATTGTGAGACATTATAGTATTACAATTATTTATCGTTGCCGAAAATTAGGTCATTATAAAATAAACAGCAATTTTACCATTAAATTAAAAATAATAATCATCTTTATAGAAAATTTTGTATCATAAATATATTTTTCAAAGTGGAACTTTTTATGCGAGGCATGAAAATTGAGAATTAACTTGTAGAAAAGTAACAAGATGGTTGCTAGTAGACTACTATTTGTCCCTTTCTTATTTTTAGAAGAATAAAACGAATAGATCCATCTTGACTCATCATCAACTTTGCTAAATTTGATTTAAAACAATCTTAATTAAATTTCCCCACTACTTAATTCAATTTTTAACTTAATCACACCTCCTTCAAACATTCTGTATAATAAATAATAATATAAAAATAATTTTTATATTATTATATTCATAATAAATGTACAACTTAACTTAGCTATTGTATAATTTACTTTATTCATTAAGATAAAAATATTATTAATAATTATAATAATGTTAATAATATTTATATATAATTATTAAATAACAATCAATTATTTGTTTATAATGTTTTAATTGTGAATCTGTTGTTTTCATTTATTTTTATTTTTGAATATTCGTTTATTTATTTTACTTATAAATCTATCTTCTAATTTTTTTTTTATTTTCAATATGTATTTATATGGTTATTGTATGTATCAATATTTATATAAAATAAAATAAAAATAAAATCAAAACAATAAATATAATAATAATAATCATATATAAATATTAATTAATTACAACATTTTAATTATTAAAAAGAAGTTCACTAACTGATTAAAAATTAATAATTCATGTGTAGGAATTAAAAAACTATATTCAAATTCCCTTATTCTTCAACTTTGTATACAAGATTTTTTTTAAGTTTAGCATCATCCATTTTGAACATTTTGATCAAAATCATTTTGTTTTGTTCTGTTATAAATAACACAAAAATAGATTCTCAAACTCTTAATAATTAAAATGATTAATTAAATTATTATTATTTATATTTTTTATAAAGAGTTCTTGTTTTTTAATATAAAAAATAATTTTTTTTTTCAATATAAAAAATGTATTTAATTATAATTATTAATAATAATGGAAATTGAATATAATTAAAAATAATAAATGATATAAATTAATAAACTTATTAAATCAAATGTATATGTATGTATATAAAAATGACGTGCGTCTATAATATGAAATGTTTTTTTTTTTTTTATTAATTAAATCAATTTTAATTAATCATTATTAATCAAATAAAATTTAATTAATATTTTTTTGATGTATAATTAATTGAACCACTTCACCTCATCTTTATTTATAATGTTTGATGATCAGTCTTTTAAAATTAATATTAAAATTTGAAGAAATATTTTTTATAATTAAAAAAAATATCGATTCTAAATCAAATCAATGACATTTTAAATAATATTAATAAAGTAAATAATTTTAAAAAGACATTATTACATACTACAAAGACTATTTTATTTATAAATTACACTATTACAATTTAATATAAGGTTTGCATACGTTACAATTTTGTATCGTTTCATATAATTTTTTTCTTTTGGTAAAACCAAGATCAACATCGGGAGTACTACATGGTACGATCTCAAAGATTAATCGCCATTTTGATATCATTCATTGTCATTACAACAAAGAGGGTAGAGCTAAGCGTATTTTCGTAATCAACGATGGAAAAGTTCTTTTAAGAAGGTTTATTCAAATTACAACATATATGACGCAACTGACTAACTTAATTAGCCTTACAATTTACATCCTAGCCTTTTTACTAAACGGCTAAATTTCAAATTACGTAAAAAAACAATTTCAAATGTCAGATATTTCATCTTCTTTGTCAAATGGTGACCCTATTGAATGAATGGGCTGAGCATCAGCCAACCAGTTCATTAAATGTTGTATTAAACCCTAACGCTTGTTGAGCGACGCCGTTTAGTAAAAAAGATAGCCTGTTAACTGAACGGCTAATTATGCTGTTTGACTTCGACATATACATATCGATCGTTTCCTTTTAATATTGAAGTGCTAAAATACACGTTTTATTAGATTAAAAATCTGTTTAATAATGGCAGTGGTTAACTGAAATGCTCTAAAATCAACTGACATGATTATTCTCAACGTCCGTTATTCAGCTAAAAGTACGTTGAGAAGAACATCAGGCGTATATAATGATTCAAATTTCAAAATAATATTACAGGTTCTCGAAGTGTTAAGTAAAAAAATATTTTTGAACTGTTTGATGATTCATTTTATATTATGCGAGGTTTTTAGGCGTACGATAAAAAAATTGTAACGTATGTAAGTAGCCTAGGAGCTCCTATTAAATGATCGTCAATTAGTTATATCAATTAATATTATTTATTTCAATGTACAGTTATAATCAAATTAAAACCAGTTGGAGCACAGTCTAAGTGAATGCTACATATAATATATACAATACGTACATTTAGTCTGTGACTTACTGGTTATAGTTATCGCATTTTAGTGTACATACACATTTTATGATGAAAAAACAACACAACATAACACAACATTAATCAAAAATTATTTATTCATTAATTTTTAATTAATTTTCAATGATGTTCAACAACAACACTTATTACAAAGTTCATCAATCAACTATCTTTCATAGTACAGTTACTGGATCACTGAAATCACTCTCTTCCCCCTAATCGAATTTTTTTTTCCTTCTAATCGAATTTTTATTCCAAGCCAGTCTTAAAACTACAATAGTGACCGCCCGCCTAAATAATTTATGGGTAATTTTTTCTTTAATTTACATTTTAATTATATAAATTATCAATATATATCGGGGTGCTAAATGTCTAGAGACCGCCGTGGATCAAAACACTTATTGTGTTCAACCCCGGTCGTTGTTTGTAGTCTAAAAAGCATCAGTATTAACTGAAAGCGTACCAAAATCTCATAACTACCCTGATCTATTGTTACGCCACATGTACACTTACATGCTAAATCTTAGAAAGAAGTTAATAAACTTCCGTTTAAGATCCAGCGTGTAAACGTGGCCATTGAATTTAAAAAAGTTGGAAATCAGGAGTCTACTATTGAAATCGGTATTTACATATTTACTAAAAATTTGAAACATCTCAAAAAAAACTTTTAATTAAAAAAGGCTAAAATTTTACAATCAATTTCATATTGAATAGCAATTTTTTATAATAATTCTAATTACGTTAATGATTGATTTGGTTAAACAAGATGGATGACTGATATAGATCTGCTTAAATGTTATGTTGTGTTATTATTTAATCGTCATCAAAACAATATGCATCTAACTGAAAGTAATCACCCGCACATAAATAATTTTTTTTTTTCAAAATTATATACATAATTATTTTTCAATATTTAAAACGAACAAGTAAAATCATACGTGCAAGTCGGCCTTCACGTGTTTAGATATATTAAAGTTTACAAAGAGCCAAGAGTCACTGTACTATTTTAAAATGTGGTAATTTTAAATTTTCACAAGTGAAACAAATCGATAATCGATTTTATCTGAATACCACCATACTCCGGAATAAAGATATCGTAATTGAATCTGAGGAACTCTTAGGAACCTTTAGGAAAAAGTTCGTATTTTATTTTTTTAAATTGTTTCCAAAGACTCTTAAGACATTTTTGTATCTTTTTTTAATACAAAATCCGTTGTTTCGAGTATAATACAATGAATTTGTGGGCATACAGAAAATACGATTTGGATATTTTTAATTTACACAAGGGGTAAACCAACCGATAACAAAAATTAGAACCAAATCTTTGCTGCTGAGATGCAAAATAAAATCTTGAAAGCCTGGATCGAAACGAAGTTCAAACATGTAAGAATATTTTTAGATCACTAGTTTCTGATCAGTTTTAACCGTACAAGCATAATGGTCACAATTTTCAATCATAAACCATTCTTTGACTTTTTTTTACTTGTCGTTTATCGTTAATTTTTACTTGTTTTTTATTTTGATATTTTATTACGCAAAATATAAAACCTAAAAATAAATCGGAAATAATGCGCATTAAATATTAAGAGTTATTCTGTAATATAAAGTGGAAGTAACTTTTTCCAAGAAATCGTTTATTTTCCAGACAAAATTTAGAGATCGAAATTTTATAATTATAAAGAAGCTCGGGCCTATCGGTTTTTGGCATAAAATCGTTCAAAATTCATCTTCAATCTGTATAAATAATATTCATTTTAAACTAGTTTACAGCCCAAATAGTGTTCTGTATAATTATGAAAATTTTTTTTTTGTGTATTTTTGAATACTTATTTTTAAGGATCTTTCACAATCCAATATAATTTTCGCTCGCTAGACTCTTCGTACGGATGAAACTGTCAAAAACTATGTACCTACTATTGAATGAATATTGTAATAGTCAAAACTATAATAAGCAAAACAAATTGATCCAAAACATTAACGACCTACATGTGAGACGATCATCGATGATGATGACGTAGTTGTTGTTGTATCATCATTATTATTATGATTATTATTATTATTTAAATTAATATTATTACTTATAGTACTACTTGTATTTAATAACAACGATGGACGATTAATTGTTGTATGCGATTGTTGTGATTGTGATATGATTATTGTTGTTGTAGTTGTTGTTGTTGTTACATTAACATTATTTATTGATGCTAATATAGCATTATTAGTTGTGTGATCGCCTACCTTATCATCTGTATCTGATTCATCAGCTGATGCTGAACCACCCCCGCCACCTGTACCAACACCACCGTTATCTGATGTGTTACCATCAGACGTTGCACTTATATCTATGACACCACCAGTTGTAGCACCACCACCTCCGCCACCAGAAACAACTACACCACCTACAATTGTTGTGCCATCACGTTGTGTTGTTAATTTACGTGCTTGTTTGTCCATTAAACTTGTACGCGTACGTGTTTTCTTCCATGAGTAATAATATTTGACTAAACTAGCAATACTTTTATCCGGTAACTATAAATTAATTATAATTAATTAGTTTTTCTTGGGATTATTTATTAGAATTACCGATCGTAGTAATTGAGCAACGGTTTTTGTTCACGTCATGTTTAAGTGGTAGTTCTCGTTTATTAAAGAGGAGGCTCTGCAGGAGTTGACTATGCAAAATATGAAAATAGGAAGAACATTTTTTTAAATCTTTTATCTTATTAAACAATCTTGATTACTCTCGTTAAAAGTTCTCAGAAGAATTTTAACAAAAATTACCGTTTCCGCAATAAATTTATAACAATGACGCAAAAATTCAACACGTTTGTTACTGAATAGGCCGTTAATAGGTCGAATAATTATTGAAACAAAAATTATGGTCCAATCGCTGGCCGTCAAGGTTTGGTCAAAAGACGAATAAAATAATTCGTTACAGACGTTAATTTATTTACTTGAGATATCTTGCCAAAAGCAACTCATTTTTTGCAAGGTAAAACTCCATTTTGTTTCTATTGATTAGCTTATTAAATTAAAAGAAGTCATCTAAGAAAATTTACTACGATCAGTTTCTAGACCAATAATTTGACTTTAAATAAACTAACCATTTGTCGTATACGATGAAAACTTTTACCATGAAATTGAAATGCTTGTTCAAACAATACTTTGTCCTCAACAGACCATTCATCGGGAAATGGTGTAAAATTAGCTAAATCAAGTACAGCACGTTCTAAATCATGTTTATGCCAAAATAGCATACCCAATGCTTGTTCACCATTGTAGCCATATTTCTCTTTTGCTAACGTTATGTATTCATCCACTAAAATATGAATTAAGACTTGATTAAGTTAATACTCAAAATTATTCACTATTCAGGGTTCACTAACCAAAAATAGCATCCCTAATTTGTATGTGTGTCAATTATATGACCCCTTTATTATCTTATTCTTGCTAAAAACGTATGGCAAATGTTATCATCTCTTTACATGACATGAGATTATCATCCCAGCCATACGTTTGGATATTACAATCGACTTCAATAACTCGAATCTGACGGAAAAAATACAAAAATTCCAGTTCTCTGAATTTATTGATATCCAAAAAAGTTTATTCTAAACTAACTCCGATTTCTCGATATTTTCCGAGAAGATGACCTTCGCAGGTAACTACGAGCTTCGAGTAATTAAGATAATGAAATTATAGTCCCGCCTTTGGAAGATTTTCTAAACTTCAAGAAACAAAAGAATTCGTCGAATAGAAGCTTTAATAATTCGTCGAGTAGATAATTTAAGAGTTATTGAATTTCGATTGTATTTATATTTAAAAACTGTACTCCAATAAAGCAATTCACTTCAACCGAGCTTATTTACTTCAAACTTCTGTTTAAGGCTTTAATTATATTATAAATTAATGAATTTCGGTATTTTTGATAAATGAACCGTCAGTGATATTGGTTATATTCGTTTTGGATACTCACACGCTTTAAACACAGTCACAAAGCTCGCTTAGGGTTTTTATGATTCCGAGAGTGCTCATAAGACGTACTCGTGTGTGTTTATGAACAACGTAAGCCAAAACGAACAACAAAAAGTACGCTTATGAGCGTAGTCGTCTAAACAACGAAAACGAATATAGCCAACATATGATATAAATATTCACAATTATTATATTAAAGAGCAGTGTGTTTCGTGGACGATATCGCCCCATTGTGGGCGCTTTGCAATTTAATATTGATATATTTGCACACATTAAAACAAACGGGGAAAATTATAGGATAAACAAATAAAACGATTTGTTATAGAAGTTAGCGTAAATGACTTCACTTATAAAACTAATGTAAGTAGGATTTCGTATGTTCCCGACCGATTCTTATGTATGGTATACAGATTTAAATTTGATCTGAAACTTAGATGAAAGAAGTCCCCTAAAACATTATTTTTCCAAAAACAAATTCATTGATTGTGAAAATATGGTGCAGTTTTTGATATTTTATAATTTTTATATGTACTTAATATCAAAGCCGTATATTAAACTTAAAATTGATTCATTTCTAAATCGAAGTAATAAGTTTAGACTGATATTTTATTTCAAAAAAGATGTGAGGTGGAAAAATGTAATTAAATTTTGTTATACGAAAATAATCTGTGAATCGGAGCGAAATAATAAACATATTAATAAAAAAAACAAAAGTACTAAACATAAATCTCAAAATATATTTTTTCGTTTGCTAAAACACCAAACGTCACAATTTACGAATTGGTATGATTTATAAATTTACGTAATTTAAGGGCAAAATTTACCAATCCATGTTTTTAAGCTTTTTTGTTGTTGTTGTTGTTTTTTTTTTGTCATACTAAGCTTCAAATATTTCTAAGTCTTAAAAAATTTTTGAAACTTTTGATTTGGGAAGGAAAATACTCAACACATTTTTCATTAAAACAAATCGTTTCAAAATTAGGGGACAAAATTGAAAATAAATGACCTATTTATCTAAATCGTGTAAAACTTCTTCTCTGAATTCGTTTAAGCACTATCATGACACTTCATTTTACCGTCAGAATATATTAGAATACAATGCAACAAAACTGTGTTATAGAAATCGTTTAGAAGATGTCTCCTCCGAAAATTAGCCCAAGAAGAATGCCCTATTTTTCACCCCATAAACTTGAAGTGGATACAAAAATCAATATTTATTATATTTTAAAAATCTTACATTTTGTTTCCGGAATGTCGACTGTTGGTGACCACACTAATAAAGCTCTATCTTGTAATGTATCGGGCCTCCTTGTTTCAACTGGCTGTAATGGTGGACATACAGCTTGGTAG
Source organism: Chrysoperla carnea (assembly GCF_905475395.1). Lineage (NCBI taxonomy): Eukaryota > Metazoa > Arthropoda > Insecta > Neuroptera > Chrysopidae > Chrysoperla > Chrysoperla carnea. Next base: position 18,118,401 of record NC_058338.1, read on the forward strand.
TCTCGTCCAACACGAATCTTATCAACTGGCACTATATACAACAACATAAAACGATATATTCACTAGAATTCAATTTGTACAAAATATTTTTACTTCAATATTCAATAAATTTTGATTCTAGCCTAATTCGACATTTAAAAATTTTTTCAAAATTTTTATTTAAAAAAAAATTATACAAATTATTAATAAAATGGTGTAAAATTATTTTTAAAAAAAATATTATATACCACTTTCATCTTCACTAGTTGATTCTGCAACAACATGTCCATTGGGGCTCGGCCCCCGAGATCTTCTGCCATTTCGTGCATTTTCAGACCCCTTCTCTGCGAGCACCATATTTCATATACCTTTTTATTATTTATACAATTTTTTAATAAATTTACAAAATAAAAAATTAAATTTGAATAGTTTTTAATTGAAATAAATTGATTTAGGAGAATTATCTAAACGACAAACAAGCGTAGCTACTACCAAACCAATGTTCAGTGTATTACATTACACATAACATAACACACTAGCACTGCTTTTCAATGTTACACTTTTTCACTTGTAGAAATACTTTTATAATTCATTTAAGCATTGTAGTTTCATAGAGCATGTAGCATTTATTCTTCATGATGCTGCATTCATTTTATACAAGAAGCTTTATTAAACATAAATAGTAATTTATTTGAACACCATGTGGCACCACATATTTAGGTCATACAAAGCCATATGATTTAATTATATTACAGTTTATAAAATTATTAAAATATTATAAGTTTTTGTAAATCATGTTTATAAAATTATTAAAATATTATAAGTTTTTGTAAATCATGTCAAATAAATTTCTTATAAATGTACGAGATTTTCAAAATTTATATTTTCTATACTTGAGTAATTGTAATTTAAATTGTAACATGTAAATTGTAGAGAACGAATTTACATGTGTATAAGTAAACAGAATCGATTTTGCAAAAATCGGTATATAGGATAGCAGTAAATTATCAACACAGAAAGTCATTTAAAATTAATTCAAAAGTTGAAAAAAAATCTAAAATTATATGACGTACTAACTCTTGCAGCCTCTGAGTAGACTTCATTCTTGGTGCTTCCTTTATTGTTAATTTTTCAAAATGCTCGAATTGCGTTAAATATTAATTCTCATATAAAAGTTATGAAGAGCTGAAATTATTATTATTAAATTTTCTACTTTATATTTATACCATGCATATGAAATATACATAGTATATTAAGTTTAGTCCCAAGTTTGTTACGCTTAAAAATATTGATGCTGATTTTCATCCCACGCAGTGGTTTTAAAGAACATGTTTACATAAAATACTATCAATATTTTAAAGAATGCAAAATGTGCGTTTATTTAACATGAAATAAAATTAAAAATATTTTATAATATCAAAAAATCATTTGCACGCAAACAGAAATGTAAGTTTTTGAAGAAATAAAAATTCTATATTATTTTACTAATTCAAAATTAGATTAAGATATTCGTATAAAAATCCTGTCTCTAAGTATTTTTAGAATGTCAATGATTTTGATATAACAAGGTAACGGAAAAAGATCTATTTCTTATTCCATGATGGATTCTCTTCAAATCTAACTTAACCTTATCCACCTTAGAAAACTTTTTTGTAGTATTTATAAATTTTGAATGTTTTCCAAATAATTAATAAGAGACTTACATCAATATGACTACATTACGACCATTTACTTGTGATGATTTATTCAAATTTAACAATTTGTAAGTCAAATCATCTATTTTAAAATGAAAAAGACATTATCGTATTTGTTTGTTGATTTTAGAAATTTTGACCCATTAACAGAAACTTATGGTTTATCATTTTATATGCAGTATTTAGCTCATTGGCCGGAATATTTCCAAGTGGCTGAAGCACCATCAGGGGAAATAATGGGATATAGTAAGTTTTTTTTCATAATTTTTATAAGAAATTAAATATTTACTAAGAGTAATATGTTATTGTGAGTAATGGGTAAAGCCGAAGGGTCAGGAGAAAATTGGCATGGACATGTAACAGCTTTAACAGTAGCTCCAGAATTTCGACGATTAGGTATTGCCGCTACATTAATGTCATTTTTGGAAGAACTATCTGAAAAGTAAGAAATGTTATGTATTTAATATCGTACAGGGCCGGATTAACAAGTAGCAGAATAGGCAGTTGCCTGGGACCCCCGATTTTACAGGGGCCCCGAAAAATGAAAAAGACTTCTAAAATTTTCTTACAAACAAAAATACAATCAGAACTGAAAATAAATTTTACTCAAATAAATAAAACTCAATTGACCGCATTCAAAAGGCGACGACCGACGCACTAGACAAGATTCTGCCGAACGATCCTTCTCGCAATTAAAAAGAATCAAAGCTGCTGAAAGAGCTACAACACGGCAAGAGCGACTCGAGATGTTAGGTATACTTTGCATTGAGTCAAATTTATGGAACAAAATCGATATTGATGATATAATTGATGAATTTGCCGAAAACAAATGTAGAAAACGACATGTTTAAAATGTAGATAGTAATTTTATTGATCACAGTAATTTTAAAATTTTTATGAAAGATATAAGTTTGTATTTTTTAATCGAAAAAAGAAGGGAGCGGACTTGAAAAAAAAGGGCCTCCAAATTGATGGGCCCCGTTGAGGATTAATCCGGCCCTAATATCGTGGAAATATTATGGTTCCTTGAGTTTCAAACTTAAATAATCGATTCTGTTAAAAATTAAATTTTATCTCAGCTCTTAATAGAATAACAGGGGCACATACGAGGAATCATAATATTGTAAAAAATTGTGTCATATTACGAATTTATAAAATTAAATTTTTTAGGAAACGAGCGTATTTTGTAGATTTATTTGTACGAATCAGTAATAAAGTAGCAATACGGATGTATATAAATTTAGGATATATTGTATATCGAGTCGTTCTAGATTATTATGCTGGTGATCCTGATGAAGACGCCTATGGTAAAAATATTTTATTCATTGTTTTATATATTATAATAATATTGAATTCGAATTATCTATCTAGTAGAATGAGTGCATTAGATTCATTCTATTTTCTTTTAAATTGTAAAATTGTTGAAAAGAATTAGACTAATCGAGTAATTTCATTTAGAAAAACATGTGCATAATAAATATTTGAACCAAATTTAAATTTCATGAATATTCCCTATTGTAAAGTTTATTTTGGCTACAATACTAATATTATTGATATTTACAGATATGAGAAAAGCATGTTCACGAGATGTTGAAAAAAAGTCAGTCATACCATTAACGCAACCAGTCAGACCCGAAGATGTTGATTAAACTTAAGTTTGTACTATTTTATAAATAATTTAATTCAAAACTCAAATAAATAATTTTTTTTAAATCAAATGTTTGTGTATGATTTAAATATTAATATTTTCTTTCAGTAAATAATTTTTAATCTTTGTTTGCTCATTGCTGGCTAACTGACAGATAATAAGTAAAGGCAATGTTTGAGACTCGTATCCGACTATCCGATCGTTGATTTTTCCAAAAAAACCAAATCATAGAGAATGGACTGAATGTTCCCTATTCAACTGTATAGTAAATACGGACAAGAAAATATGAGAGAGATAAAGTAAATGGATGGCTAGTAGTTGTCTCTAAAATTTCTACAGATCAATGAAAAAGAGGCAGGTATTGGCCGCACAGTCGCTTTGTCTCCTTCTACAAAGCGATCAATTTTGTGCGGGTATTGCCCAGTCCATTCTCTATGTCTTTGTAAAAAGCTAAAAATTGGCATAGCTGACTTTGTTGTCTCCAAAATTTCAGTAAATTTCACCTAATTTGAAGGGAGTAATTGGTATACGTGAAAATAATTTAAGACAAGTATTAAATTTTTTAAAAAGAACTTAATTTAATCAAATAAAAATACAATATTTTTATTTTAATCATGACTCTATTTCAGGAGACGTTGGTTGTTTATCTGTTGATGATGATTGTTTATTTGTGGAATCTGTTACTGTTTGATCTTGTTTCGTTTTCTTCCAATTTTTAGCTAATGCTAACAATTTCAAATTAGGTCTAGACGATTCATCTTCTGGGAATATATAATCAAATATTTCTTCCCAACCCTCTTCACTACCATCTTCAGCAATAACTTTCTGCCGTTTCTTAATACGTCTAGGCATTTTATCTAACACATTTTGTCTTGTTTCCGGTGTACCGTGTTCCATTTCATAATCTCGCCACGCTTCTAACAACATAACTCGAGCTTCTTTCTGTTCACTATTTGTTTGACTCGCTTGTCGTAAATGATCGTTAGCCCGCTCATAAATTCGCCGTGCCATACGTACATTTGAATCAGAATCATTATTTGAGTGCTCAAACTGAGCATAGGATAACCAAACTTTTACATGCATTGTCCGTTCTAATAATCGTTCGTACAATAATCGTGCACGATCAATTTCATCTTGATTTACCTCAAAATCAATATACGCTTTCCATAATAATTCGGGCATATCAAGACGTGGTTGTACAATTGCTAATTCATAAATAGCCCGAGCTCGATCGATATCACCAAGTAGCGTTTCCAATTCAGCAAATTTCATCCAAGTAATACAATTTTCTGAATTAAATTCTAAATATTTTTGATATAGAATACGACATCGATCGAATTCACGTAACTGTATTTCTAATTCTATATAACCACGATACAGTTTATCACGTGGACATAAACCTAAAGCTGTACCCAAAGCTCGTCGTGCTTGTTGTAAGTTTTTATGTCGAATTTCAAATTGTGCATACAGCAACCATATTTTACTAAACGTAAATATTTTATGTGGCAACAAGTCCAAACAGGTTCGATATACTTGACGTGATTTTTCAATGTCTTCAACATTTAATTCTTCCATTAGTGCATAATTAATCCACAAATAAATGTACCGTCGCCAATATTGTTTTTCTTTAGTCGGTGGTATATTTGCAATAGCTCGTTCATATGTTTCGCGCACTACTTCTAAATCACCTTCATCTTCTACCAGACGTAGATAATCAAACCAAGCATCATAATTCATTGGATTCGCTGTTACTTCTTGTTCATATTGATATTTTCGTTTACTCACGATCACATCTTCAATTCCAGAACGATCTCCATATTTTTTTTCATGGATTGTGTACGCTTTGTATAAATCGTGAGTGCGATCTTTTGGTAAATGATCTAAAGCATATCGGTAAATAACCCGACAACGATCATGTTCACGTTGATTTTCTTCGAATTTCGCAAATGCAATAAATAATTTCTCTTCCATATAATCATCACCAAAAAAATGAACAGCACGTTCATAAACGTTACGTGCGCTATTGATAAAACCATGATTCTCTTCAAATCGTGCATATTTGATCCAATGTTTAACATCTGGATGAGTAATTACAAAACGTTCATAAATCGCACGCGCTCGATCGATTTCTTTATAACGTAGCTCGAAGTTAATATAAGTTTGCCATGCTTGTTCATCTGGTTGCCATTCCATCCAACGTTCGAAAACTTGCCGTGCACCAGCTACATTCTCCAACATTTCCTCCATATACGTGTATTTGTACCAGAATTGATTGGCACGTGGGAGTATTGTAACAGCACGATCCCATAAGTTACGTGCATGATTTATTTGTCGATTACGCATCTCCATTTCAGTGTATTTCAACCATAATGTGATATTACGATGATCAACGTCTAAAGCTCGTTCGTATATCGATCGAGCACGTTGTATTTGCTTTTGTGATTCTTCCCATTGAGCATACTTAATCCAATTTGATATGACTAAACGATTTTTCCGAATGTTATCTTCGAATGTTTTACGCTTACGATGTTGATAATCAGCTAATTCTGCTGGATCAGAGATCTTCTGTTTTGGTGGTGGAGGTAAGATTTCTAAATCACGTTCTTTTGCTTCACGTAATAATTGTTCAGCTGTTATTTGTATTTCAGCTGGTGCTTTATTTTTAACTTTTGCCACTTTTGGCATTTTTTGCGGTTTTGTTTCCATTTCGAAGGTAAATTTTCTTTCGCACCTATAATTTAAATAAAATTTATTTTTATTTACACTCAACTCATACAGATGGTCTCCCAGATCATTAACTGGACAAATTTTTGGAACTTAAAATATTTCCGAATGAAGAATGAAAATGATTAATCGGGGGTGCCATGAATCGTTAGGCAAGTTTGCGTTAGCTTAATCCAAGCGAATAGGGCGGTATTCCATTTAGTTTAGCCTAGATATTTGGAATGAAGCCGATTAAGCCCAGTTTGTTCCACAACGTAGTGGTAATACTGGTAATATGCAATACTGATTAGAATAAACAAAATAATTTTTTTAATTTCCAATGTCATAATTCGAATACAATTAAGATGCGTTCCAAAATCATTTTAAAAAAGTACTTTTGTTTGAGACTTGTGTTTAGTGAAAAGTAACTTCAGTCTACAAATCTTATCTAAATAACTAATATAAAGTAAAAAATATAGTATTTCAATGTACTAGATAAAAATAAGAAATATTTAAACAGCAATATATTTTAAATAACCAATATTTTTAATTTATTTACCTTTAAAATTATTTATTTTTTCATTAACGTATAAAATTAATGATAATTAAGGTTATGTGCAAATGTCAAACATTCTGAATTGACGTAGCCACAGACTACATATTAAATACAGACCGACAAGAAAGGCTTTTTATATGTGGTTTTCGATGCATATAATTTCCAAACAAAATATTATGCATATAATGTATAATCTCTGCGGGCGCTAATGACCTAGCCGTTAAAAGCGACCTTAAATAAAATTAAAAAAAAAAAATTTTCAAACCGTTGCGTTAAACTGTAGTGACGCAGAACAGAACTGAGGAATCCGTTAAATAATCGAAATTGGATTTTATACAATTTTCAATGTAAAAAATTAGTTTGACGAAATCTACCCACCGAAAGTGGAATATTACCCTTATATAATTCTTATGACTTTTCTTAAGATTTAACCTATATATATATATATATATATATATATATCCAAGTTATACTAATTCCATCAAAGAAGTTGGACGAAAAAAAATTATTTTGTTTTTCACTCCTTTAGTTAATTTACATATCGGTCTATATTTGTTTGACGTCTATCGCCCTTAATAGTCAATGCTCGATTTACTGGTTAATTTAAAAAAAATAATTAAAATCAAAAGACATAATAATATTAGATAAATAAAACGAGAAGATATGTCGTGTACAACAATAAATATAATAAAACGTTCAATAAGTACTACATGTACTAATTATGGCAAACGGAATTTTCGAAAGTTTTTATTGCATAATAAAAGAGGCACGCGAATATTTAAGGAAAGTCAACGTTTACAACCAGATCCAGAAATACCCATCGATAGTATGTTCTAAATTCTAATCAATATTTATCGGTATGTAATTAAGTAATTGATAAATTAAACTTGTTTATTTATTTAATAGAACGAGGTGTGAGAGATGTAGGTTACATTGATGAACATGGTCAATTTGTAACAATTCCTGAAATGATACCACAATTAATTGTACCTGATTTAACCGATTTTAAGGTAAGAAACAATATTTCATACCTAAATAAACAAATATCCAGTTTACTTTCGTCTTAGATCACAATATTCGCAAATTTGTAATTAAACATTAACGTTCATTGGAACAAATATCCTTATCGATTAACAATTTTGAGATATTTTTTGGCACAAGTAAAGTCAATGAGCTCTTGGACTAGTAAAAAACATCAAAAAATAAAATGAATTGATTGAACTATTAACTTATTTCAGTTAAAACCGTATGTGTCATACAAAACTGCAGATGTAACACAATCAGCATTTACAAGTGAAGATCTATTCAATGTAGTATATGCACCAAAAATTAAAGAAGACTTTGAAAAGAACAAATTAAATGAAGATGGCACATCTAAAGAACCATCAAATGAAGAATTATTAGATGCTGACACAGCTAAACTATTGGCTAGAAAAACTGGTTCAGATATTTTTTAGTTATATTTGTTTTTTTAAATCTTAGATTGTACTGTTATTAATAAATCATGAAAATAATAAAAATTGTCTATTTTTAACACGCTTTTATTAGCTTGGCATGTATCTATGTAACGGAATCTTTGAACGTGATTTTCACCCACTTCAAAATGTCGGATTAAATTGAAACTTCGCACACTTATCAAGATTATCTTGACCAGGATCTCCAGAATTAATATTAATAAATAATCGTTTAAATTGTACCTAGCTGAACTAAAAAACAGAGTAATTAAGATAAAAATCATTTTTCTTAAAAAAGCGTGGGGTGCTCTTTAAGATATTTATGAATGACTTTACTTTTACCAATATCTGTCAGTAAAATTTTTAATAATTGAAATCTTGTAGAAGTTTTATTTTGTACTTTTTAGTCCAGCTAATTACAAAAGCGTATTTAAAAAAAAAATTATTATGCTTTTTGCTTTGAAATTCAATCCAGTATGCTGACTGGTTACTATGGTAAAGCAGCTTATTTACCAAGCATTTGCTGAGCTGGTGTTGGATAATTTTAGTACACATCCTATAATTATTATAATTTTAGTACACATTCTACCCGACTGAATTTTTTGTTTCTTGAAAGCATGTTTTAGGGCTTTATCTTTGGGCCATTCATATACTCCCTGCAGTATTAACTCGGCTGTAGAATAGAATCAAATTGTGGGGTGGTATCAATTAGGATTTAAGGATTAAAAAATGCGTATATTGAAAATAAATATAATTTGAGTATTGTAATGAATCAATTTAATTAATAATAATTAATATTTATAAATAATAATGAATTTAAGCACTAAGCGCATCACATTATCACATATTATATAACAATCTATGTGGTGTAAGCGTTTCATTTCAAATACAATTTATGTACAAATAAAATATAATACTAGAAGCCGAAGTGCACATACAGAATGATTTGTCAAAGTATGAAACATTTTCTAATTACATCTCACACTACAGCGTAATCTCTGTAACAATTGATACAAATGTAAAAATTTACAGATCTGTAACGTGATCACTTTAATAATAATGACTGAAACATTTTTATGAAATTTGACGACTGCGACATATCATTTTCTCTGTGCCTTGGCCATAATTTATTTAATAGAGTATTTTAGATGTTATCTCACTAAAATATTAGATATTGGCCGTATCTGATTCCTGGTTAACACATAATCTGATTTCACATTTTTTTAAATAACGTTAGTTATGATATTCGAAATTTGACGACAAGTTTTGCTTGGTTCTAACGTTTTTTTTTTTTCGAAAACAATGTGATCTGAGAATTTTTTTTTTTGCCAATTCTCAAGTACTATAAGAATAACTCTTTTCGAGACCGCTTTTCAAGTCGTATGTTTAATATTAGGTCGATCAATAGGCCGCACATATATATAATTTATACAAAAATATATATAAACGGGAACATTAAAAAGTTAAAGTTAAGCACTTTCATTAAAATTTGTGCAATTTCTTAGAATAGGCGCTTGGATACTTGAGATACATATCATTCGATTAACAACTATGATCTAGGTCTGGTACAGAGCTTTCTTTTTTTAAGACCTACTTAATCTTAACCAGTACTAAAAGAATTACTCTTTATAAACCGCTTTTCAAGACTCATGTTTTAATATTAGGTCGATCAATAATAGGCCGTACAAAATTTTCTTTCTTATATATAATTTTTAAACGAAATAAGTAAACGGAAACATTAACAACTTAAAGTTACGCACTTGGATTAGAATTTGAGCAATTTCTTAGGATAGGCGCTTGGGTACTTGAGATACATATCAGCCAATTAACACCCATTGATATAGTTCTGGTATAGAGCTCTGATTTTTTAAGACCGACTCTATACATTACAATAGTTTTAAATTCAGTTAAAATGAAAATTTACTGTCCACTAAAAATTACAATGCAACCACTCTCTATAAAGAAAGTATAGCCCTGCACGCTACGGAGACAACTAACGCCGAGTTATAAATATTTTGAAGTTGATTTGGATCAACTCAGTATTAGTCGACTGTAAAACCTGCAGATCTTATTAGCAGCCTAACTTCCTAAAAAATGATTAATAAATAATCCTTACGCCACTGCCTTGAATAATACAACTAACGTAATCAATGTTAAATGAGTTAAGAGCCAACATGTTAACGCGATAATAGACACGACCTAATTAATTTAATATTAATGAGATTGATTTGAATTCAATAATTCTTGAATACGATCAATACATTTTTTAGAACCTTCCTGAGCTTCTTTTGAAAACTAAAAAACAAAAAATAATAATACATAAGTTTTCAATCTTAATTATCAAAAAATTTGCGTAACATACCAGTGAAAAATTCAGAAAACCATGTGGTAAACCTTTTAAAATATCTAATTTAACATCACAATCTAGTTCTTTTAATTTTTTAGCATATGTTACACAATCATCTAAGCATGGATCTAATTCAACTGTCTGAAAATGGGAAATAAAATTATAAATTATTAGCAGTTATCCATGTCGTCATGTACTAAGTTCTTGAGTAAGACACATAGAAAAGGAATAAGTGTCTATAAATGATATTTCGATTTTTTTTAGCTTTGTAAATACTTACTAATATTCTAATTGGAGGTAATTTTTTTAATATATCATTGGATGCATAATACGGTGATAAATATGGATCAAGTGGAACATTTATATTAAACTCTTTAATCACATTCTCTACATTGTTATCATCCATATCATTGATTAATGCGTCCGTGTTTGTTGCTGTTTCTGTATTACTAGCTTCAGGACCCGTATTTGTAGTTGTTCTCCATTTATTTAATGTATTTGTAATAACGTTCACTAAATTTGTCATTCGTTGTTTAATTTTATTTGGTGCTATCATATTTAATTGTTGCTGTTGTTGTTCGTATGTGGTAGCCCGTTGTATTAAACTTTGATTGTTACAATCAAATTCATGTATCAATGTTAACTGCTCATGATCTTCATGGCTTGTATCTAATTTAATCCAATCAGAATCATTATCATCATCTAATAAATCACAATCGTTATCATTGATTATTGTATCATCACTTATTGTACTTATTTCAACATTATCATTATCACTTGTACATAATATCACCTGTGATTTATGTGCATTTAATAAATCACTTGTTGTTATTTGTTCAAAACTATTTGTTTGTGTTCGGGCTGTACCATCATTTACACCACCACCACAACTTTCTGATGGTGTACTAATATTCGATGTGGAATCGTATGTTGTGTAGGATTTAATACAACGTAACATAAAACCTGAAATGAATATTCCTAATTAATAATTACTTTCTTAGAAATAGAAACATAAGGTCAAGATCAAAGTTCGCAAAGTTTGCTTTGTGGATGGATCATCAGGAATCCAGAGGATATTAAAATGGTGAATAAATTATTTATTTTGGCGTACAAAATTATTTTATGCCAATAAAGGAGATTAAATTTAAATTTTGCGCCTCCAGCGTTTGCTATATCAATTACTTTAAACTTCACTTCAATTGATATACGTCAAATACGTATCTAAATCTAAGCACATAAGTAAGTTGCTGGTAGTAACTTGCTACCCATATAAGAATATAAGTAAAGTTTGTTAAATAAATATTTATAGCATTAAAACAGCCTCGATTGTCGATTGTTCGAGAACAAGTCGATTTCACTGAGAAAAATGACATTTTCGTTACATACCTAATGGTAACAATGGATCCATTAAACATAACATTCGGGCTGGTGTTGGTTTAAAATTTAATATTACTGGTACGTATGCGTTAAAAATACCATTTGGAGGTTGTATATTTAATTCTATACATTTTATGGCCAGAACGTTAATTAAATTTGCTCCAGCAGAATCACCTGCGAAGACTATATTCTCTGCTGTAGTACCTATTTCAAAAAAATTATCTAATTTATTTATTTTTCTTGCTAATATAAAAAAGAAATGGTTATCCAGACAAAATTGACATTTAAAATCAGATTTCCATTTGGCGTTTCATTTTCAGAATGTTCTCTGACTCTATAAAACCCGCAGTTTGAAAATGGCAAGAATTTATACAACTGGTGCCCAAAAAAATCGAAAAAATAGAAGCAAATCGATAAAGGTGGGGTCTCTAAATTTGGTTCTGCCCCACGGCCTCTTCAGCTCTACTTTCGGCTCCTAAAATATTTCCTACTTCGTAAATGGAAGTAGAAATTTTAAAAAATTTTCCATTTAATACGCCTTTATGCCTGTTTCTTGTCTGAATACATCATTTTATAATAATAATTGTACCTAATAAATTTTTATTATTTAACGCCCATACGTATGCATATAATATTTCTTGTACAGCTCGTGGGTACGGTGCTTCTGGGGCTAAACTATAATCAATAGACAATATTGGTACATTCAATTGTATTGCCCATTCTTTTAAATATACAAGATGTGATCGTGATGATTGCGCTACAAAACCACCTCCATGACAATGTATTATTAAACTTTTACTGGCTTCGCTACAAGTACTTGTACTTGGATCCTCACTGCTACTTCCAATCATACCTTCACGATTACATGCACTTATTAAACGTACTTGTATAGGTTTAATTCCAATATGAGCTTGTGGAATTGGAATTTGAATACGTTCTTTTGTTGTTTTATTCAAATATTCTAATGGTTCTGGTGGTATGGATATTATTTTGTTCACTTGTATCACTGACGATGCTGGTGTAATTTTTGGTATCATTTGCATTATTTCACTCTCTGCTAGAAACCAAAATGATTTACAAAAATCGATTGGTGCATTTTGTGATAAATTTACAACCCGTTTTGCACGTAATTCTGGATCAAGTATGTATCTGTAAAATTAAAATAAGTAAACTGGGCGGAATTTTTTGAAATTAGTTTCATCAAAATCTGATCAAATGAAGGCCACTTACCGTCCGGATACCCACATAGAATTTGTAGCTTTTGAAAACAAACTATTACTACGGTTAAAATAAATTTCCGAGAAACTAGTCATACATAATATTATCACTTTTAGTACATTACTCATTGCTTCACAAAACTACAAAAGAAATTTAACATTAGATATTAATTTAATATAAATAGTTTAGAATATCTCGATTCCTCTGTCAAATACTTATTTACAGTACATATAAATTTTAAGAATTATCGAGCATAAAAAATAAGAACGGCAAAGAGCCTATTAAGAAATGTACTTTACTTGAAATCCTAAACATCTTCCGTAGAAACAATATTGATTGATATGCGTCTGTGTTGACAGTAGATCATAAGGAGTGTGATTCTCACGTGGAAACAATTCACCAACAGAAGACCATTTCGATAATGTTCGTAAATATTCTAAACATTGTTGTAAACTTGCTAATAAGTGTGAGCATGATTCTATTTCCCTGTAAAGATTGAACAAGAAATCAGTAATTATATTTATTATGTGCTATCAAAATTATCAAAGACTTTTAGAGTAGGATGGTTAATAAAAATAGAGAAGTTGCATGTTTTAAATTTATTTTTTCAAAAGTTAACTAAAAATTATCAAGAAAAATTAATTTTTTGTTTTTAAATTAATTGTTTATGTAATATTACAATTGAAAATTGTTTTCCTAAACTGTAAATTCAAACACCAGTGACGTCAACATATCGCTTTAGTAGCGCCTCCTCGAGGAAAAATTATAAAAAAACATGCAGAGTGATAAATGGTTTGTTTCTTAACTTGTTTTCACTATATTAAATCCGATTGGATCCCAGCCTCAACGGATATCAAGACGTGAAAACCAAGTCGTTTTCTTATTCAAAAATATAACTTTTTTGATTAATAAAAGAAACAATAACATAAAGAAAATATAAGTTTTAATGCTAATTCTCTATTGTTCAGTTACGGATAACAACATAGAGTCCTAAAAAATAGGGCTGCTCTGAAAATCACTTACATATTTAAAAACTAAGCCACTTACTTAACATAAACACTTTTACGGAATAACATTTGATCACGTTTTAATACAATACGTTTAGTCACATTGATCGTATGTTGAAGTCCACGATACACAACTGTTAAAAAGGAACGATAACCATTACCAGGTACGTTCACATCGTAATCATATTTAGGCGCTAGTTCTTGTATTTCAACAATTATTGGACGTAAATTTTCTAGATGACAATCGATGCCGACATATGATTCATATATCCGTTGGCCAAACTCTGTATCATCTGCACGGAAATACTTTTGATTGTTTTCAGATAAATCTTTTAATATATCTATGATTACAAATATATCATCAGATTGTTCCTTTTTGTCCCCATCATTTGTTATATTCTTATCTTCGTCCTGTTTTGATGTTGATGTAGGCGGTGGTGAACCCTCTCCTTGGTCTTTGGCCGTATTTAACATGGTCGCTTGAAATTCTTTATCTGTTATTAATTTAAATTGATTCAATTACAATTATTAAAAGATGTTATTCTTTAAAAGTGCTAAAAATTTTTAAACAAGTGAAAACAAACAATTGTTTGAGTTAATTGTTGAAATACCATGCATACCATGCATAGACAGTGTTGCTTACTCTATCACGCTACAAATACATACATGTCACACATACGTAACAATTTACGCATAATTTGCGCCCTCACGGGTAAACAGTAATGTTTACGAAAAAATTTTTCAAACAGTTGTTTATTTTCTGATAAGGGAGATTTTTTACATTTAAACTTTTGTTCTATCTCTAATGGTTTACAAGATGGGTCCTACGGACCCATAGGTCAAGACCCAATTGACCTATGTTGCTCATTTGACTTGGCCTCACTTTTTACGTCCTGAGTACCCTGTAAAAATTTCAACTTCATATCTTTTTCCGTTTTTGAGTTATCGTGTAGACGGGCATACAACCGAAAATGGACTAATTAGGTGATTTTATAAACACCTATACCAAAATTTTGTTCATAGCAATAATATTTTTAAGCGTTACAAACTTGGGACTAAACTTAGTATACCTTGCATATTACATGTATGCATGGTATAAAAAATTAGATGTCTTGGGATAAATAAAATCTGAAAACAGAATTTAACCATTTTTCTGAAAAAAAAGTGTTACTCTAAAAGAGTTTATGCTAATATCCAAACCTCAAGCTATCTTAATACCATAAAAAGCGTATCCGTTGCTCGATTTCGACAAAAAGACGACAAACAAAATAATAAACTGATATTGGAAATAATATAAACTAGAAACAAAAATTTAGTTTAAGAATTGGTATGAAAATTCGAGGATGAAAAGCTATTTTCTATATTTGTCAACCAAAAGATAGGAGATACGGTTTGTTCCGGGTAAACTTTTTCTCAATTTTTATGAATTAATTATTCATCATTTTATATTCATAACTTTTTTTAAAATATAAATAATACGTATCTAACCTTTTTAGCAGGAAATCGAAGTTTTTAAGCCTTTTTCTTACGCTTACGCCAATTTTACATTATAATAAAATGTATAACGGGATCTTTTATTTATTTTTAACACAAGTTGCAAATGAATTACTTTAAAAGTTATTAGTAATGAATCAACTGTACCCAACCCATACAAAACATCTGTCATATGTCAAATCTGTCAACAATAAATGAAAAAACGAATAACACACAAATGCAAATACAAATACTTATTACAAACACAATTTAAATTTATTTTAATATAAATATTTAAAAAAAAATTTAATCACCAAATGTTTATTCGACTTATAAAATACAAATATTACGTTGTTTTAAAATTTATACAACCATGAACCATGGAATTGTCGAAATTGTTGGACATGGACATGCATATTAAAATGTGATTATTTTTTAGTCACGCTCACTTAATTTGATTTTGATTGACGCTCCAAATTAAAATATATTAATCGTTTCTTTAATAAATATTTATGCATTCATATGTAAATGCAATATGATTTCGAATGTTGCGTTGCAGTATTGTTCTAATAACACCACGTCCGTTTGCGTTTATTTACTTATATTAGACATTGAAACAGGACTATGTATGGGGGTTTATTGTTCAACCATTTAAAAAAAATCCGTAATTGACATGCAACACAAACTTTGGTTCAAGGTTTTTATCCAAAATTATTAATATTCCATTTGCAAATTTATATACATATCACTTACAATCCATAAAATACATTAAAAAAAATTATTTTTACCTGTGCCATTATTTGTTTTGTTTGTCATTAATCTCCCACCTGAGAGTCGATAAAAGGATTGTTTAAATAAAAAATGATCATTGCGTAAAATTGATATCGAATTACAAATCATTATTGATTGATTTTCATTTAATTTGTAAATATTCAAAATATGTGTAAATTGACGCTGTGAACATGAATTTATTCGAAATAACAACAATTTAAATAACGTTGGCGTTTTTAATAACATTACGATGAAATATTTGTTGATTGTTTTTATCAAAATTTCCTATCAAGTAAACAACAAATTTTACGTTATCTATCAACTTTATTAGTTCACTACTGTCAATCGATTTAATTCAATAAAAATATTCTTACAATTATTAGATTCTATTAATAGTTTTATTACTTAGATTAATTGATGTATAATTCTTTATCTTGAAAATTTTGGTTTTGAATAATATGATTTAGAATGATTATTCGTCGTTAATGTTGTCGGCAACATCGTTTCGTACTCTCGAAAAGAAAATTTTCTACGAAATGTTTTTAAAAGTATTCCTCCTTTTATTTTACATTTGTATTTATATGTTATATTATGGTCATTTCTTTGAACATCATAAAGCTGAGCGAGTTAAAGCATGAGGCTTAGTTCGAATCCAGCAGGATTTTTTATTTTTTGATAACTATATTGTTTTGATTACGAGTTGGTTTGGTTGAGTTTATCCTTCATCGACTGTAGAGTTCTGAAGTTTTTAGCCCTTGCGTTCAAAAATGGGACACTATTACATAAAATGGAAATATTATCGTAAACCTTTATGAAAAAGTTATAATGAATTGAATTGAATTGAAAATTATTTATTAATATCGTCAGTTTACAATGTTAAATTACAATACGTCCTAGAATCTATAGTTCCTAGCCTAAGCTTTACCTATAATAGATCATCTTTCGAAATATAAGATTCAATTTTATTTCCAATACTGTTGTATATTGTATGAAGAAGTCCGATGAATATAATACAATTTTATGAATTAATTAATTTTGTTAATTTATTTAATAAATTATGCTCAAATTAAAATAATGTGTAATAATTATATTTTTTTTTATAAATGAATGATTAACATGTTTGTATTTAGAATATTTTAGCGCCAAAATAATAATAATCGATTGTAGTGTGATCTACATCGACTTTTTTCAAAGAAAGTTTCCAGTGTTTTGAATCTTTGAATTCAATGACAGATAGAAACACTAAAAAGCGGTAAAAATTTATAAATTAATAAAATTAAGTTAATTAAAATATATAAAAATGACTGAATCGGTTGCTGGATCAACAGCAACTGCAGCCGAAGAAGATGCAGATTATGGATCATTAAATTCTATTTCAAAGCTAGAAGTAAGTAAAGTTTAAAGTATGTTTACTATCTAGGGCTTAATTCCATACTTAATTTGAACATTTATTTCAAATAATTTCATTCAAATCATAAATTAGTTTACACATAAAAAACTTGTTTTCATTATTTTTTGCATAAATGTTATAATTAACACTAAATAATTAATTAAATTTCAAAAGCTCGCATATGTGACAATTTCCAATCTAAAAAGGTTTTGTCCAACTTTGGATAAAAATAATATAGGAGGACCTTTAAAAAACAAAGTTAAATGAATGATGTTAGAAGTATTAGAGACGCTGTAATTATATTATCTACTTAATTGTAGGGCAATGGAATTACTGCAGGGGATATTAAAAAATTGGAAGAAGCTGGCTATCATACCGTTGAATCAATTGCAATGGCACCAAAAAAGTTTTTAATTACAATCAAAGGAATATCAGAAGCAAAAGCTGATAAAATAATTGCAGAAGCTGGTAAATTAGTTCCATCATTTTTTGGTTTTACAACCGCTACAGAATTACATCAAAAACGTTCAGAATTAATTCAATTAACAACTGGATCAAAAGAGTTGGATCGATTATTAGGTGGCGGAATTGAAACTGGATCAATTACAGAAGTATTTGGTGAATTTCGTACTGGTAAAACTCAATTGTGCCATACATTAGCTGTTACATGTCAGGTGTGTACTAAATATTATGCTCGAATTCATTTGACCATTAGATGAGTTTTTTAAGGTATCTTCAGAATCACTCCGAAAGAACAACTTTTTGTATGGGAATTTAAGGGATACTTCAAAAACTACACATCTAATCGTTAAATTAGCCCAATTTTTTAGTTTTTTGCATGAAAATTACCCTTTATACCAAGTTTTATCAAATTTGGAAACCAAAATTTTTACGAAAATTACAAAAAATTGACAAAAGTGAGCCCATCTCATGACAAGAGCTGATCAGTGACAGTAGATGAGACATCATTTCTTCCTACTTCCCACTGTGACAGCTCCTGCAATAGTCGTGATACACTGCCAAGCTTAGGCGTTCAGCGTACCTGCTGCATTGCCAGTAGGGCATAATACAATTCTATCCAAAACTCGAAGTGAATTCATGGAGCTCGCTTGTCAGTCTTATACTGTGCCTTAGTGCTGCAACTATAGTAAAATTTTTGTATTTAGTTATCAATAGATCAAAATGGGGGAGAAGGAAAATGTATATATATAGACACAGAAGGAACATTTCGACCTGAACGTCTTTTAGCTGTTGCTGAACGTTACAAATTAAATGGTAATGCTGTGTTAGACAATGTGGCGTGTGCTCGAGCCTATAATACAGATCAACAAACTCAATTATTAATCAAAGCAGCTGCATTAATGGCTGAATCAAGATATGCCTTATTAATAGTTGATAGTGCTACAGCTCTGTATCGTGCTGATTACTCTGGTCGGGGTGAATTGAGTGCTCGACAAACACATTTATCTAGATTTTTAAGAATGCTGTTACGTTTAGCTGATGAGGTAAGTGTACAGCAGTTCATAGAATGTTTTTTAATTTATTGACAAAGTGGCTACTAGATTAACACGGAAAAATAACTGTTTCTCGTAAGACTATTAACATTTTTGTTCGAAACATTTTTTTGAAAACCCAGCCGATTTGGTATAAATCCAAAATGTAATCTTTGCACGAATTTTTGACGCCTATAGCTTCGTAGAAGTCAAAGTAGTCGTTTCTTGAGTTATGTTTTTTCAATTAATCAATATACTACTTACAAAAGACTGAATTACTCCAGGGAAAGTACGAAAGAAAACATTATCCATGCTATCGGGTAGCAAAAAATTTAGTTGTGTAAAAGAAAAAATTGTAAGAGAAATAGAAAGATTTTTGCATTTTTCCAGCTGGTGCACAACCTAAAAAAAGTTTTTAAAACGGCTTTTTACATTTATAAAAAGAAAAAACAAAGCAAAAAAGGAAAATTAAATGAGAAAGTTGTAGAGAATAAAAAAACCTTCCGAATGACATAGGCTCGGTACGATTTCGTTGGTTTCCGCTGTGAACGCTTCAATTTTTGATTATAATTCGCTTCGTTCGAAAGCAAATAATAATTTTAATTCAATTTTATAGTATGGCGTTGCTGTATTGATAACGAATCAAGTAGTTGCACAAGTAGATGGCGCTGCAAGTGTTTTTGCTGCTGATCCAAAAAAACCAATTGGTGGACATATTTTAGCACATGCCTCAACGACACGATTATATTTACGCAAAGGACGTGGTGAAACACGTATTTGTAAAATATATGATTCACCGTGTCTAGCCGAAACAGAAGCAATGTTTGCTATCTCTAATGAAGGAATCAATGATGCTAAAGAATAAATTAAATTATATTTTGATTATAGTTGCGTTTTTTACTCACATCAAAACGAATAATTAATCATTTCTTCTGGAAGGAAACGCATATCTGCATATTAATGAAAATGATGTGATACAATTATATTTTCATTTTGTTATTGTTATTTAAATATTACTAAACATAATAAATACATCCTTTTTTTTAATAAACATGTGTATTTTTTTAATTTTAACTACCCAGTTTGAGTTGTTTGTGCATCATTGCATGAAAATTGCAATGAAAAGTTCAATTTTTATCTATTGACACATTTACACCGTGTACTATCATTATTAACACAGGATGGAAAGGAGGAAAGCAAGGATAGGCAATTTTGATTTATCTTATTAAGAATTTCCCAACCAGAGCCATAGACAAGTGGCGAGATGATAAGAGAACCATATACAAATGAACTATAATATGAAATCAAAAATTGGTAATAATCTATCAAAATAATTTTTAAAATCGCGACGCCGGCGTGAGAGTAAGAGAATCATATTCCAATGAACTGTTTGAAAACTATGACTGTAACAGTATATTGAAATGTGATTCATCGCCACCTCCACGTCGCTCTCATTTAAAAAAAAATTTTTTGTACAAGTTTTCCTACAGAAAAGTGTCTGCAAATTTTTCAAAAACAATGCTTCAGCGTAAACTAAATCTCATGCTTATTGCTGACAGGATAATTTAATAAATAAAAACACATATTTTAAAAATATAAATTATTATTTTGAAAACTAATAAACGTTTACAAACTCATAAAACGAGTTTTCTAATTTAATAAAAAAATTTTACAGTTAAGTATTTTATCAAAAATATAAAAATATATGAATCAAGAACATACATAATAAGAACATGACACCTCCTATTCGAGCTATAAGCGCCCGTGGCTGAATTTAAGGTACCTGTCTGGGCGGGGTCTAGTCACCGATAGATGCGTACTTTGCACTGCGCGTCAGGCTGTCTAAGTGAATCAAGTCAGGCATATCTAAGTGACAATAACGGCAAATTAAGTATTTATCGTGTGCTCTAGGGGGTATTGATAACATGTTTTCAATTACTTTCAATTGATTCAAAAAGATAAAAAATTGAAAACAAAAAGAGCCTGATGCGCAATACAAAGTACACAACGACCAAGAGGAAGATAGGTGTTTTTTTCCTGATACCTTCTCCAAACTAGTTTTGCGTCCTTAATACATATGTTCTTGATATGAATATACACACTTTACACATTATAATATTAATAAAATTAAATCACAGACATATATATTGTATTGCATTTTTATTTTTTGATATAAGTACGACATTCCTCACACAGTTTATTTTGCAATTCTTCATTATTTCTCTTTCTTATGATTGCTAATTCTTTATAAAATTCTTTTTTTTTTGTTACCTCACGAAGTGCTTTGTCATAGTGCTGAAAAGATAAAAATTTTTAATAATCATCATAATGCATGAAAAAGTGGGGAAACAGCATCCGTTTTAATGAAATTTTTTTTGTAATGTGTTTATAAGATCCCAATGAACATTTAGTCAACTTAACCTAGTCATAGGGGGGCATAGGGTCCCAGTGGAGGGCATATGCAGCCTAAATTTTTTTGAAATGTTGATTTTGGTTTAAGTAGTAGGTATTTTTGGTCGCTGATTACGAATTAATTGTCGGATTATACTGATTCTGTAATGTCTTCCGAAAATCGTGTCATTTTTAACCAAGAATTTCACTTTTTTGGCACAAAAACGGCAAATTAAGTATTTATCTTTAAAACTATGAGAGATATTTTTGGTCGCTAATGCGAATCCGATGCCAGATTATACGGATTCTGTCACGTCTTCCGAAAATCGTGCCATTTTTGTCAGATACAAAAAATTAAAAATTTTCTTCTGAACATAGTTTCTAGAAACTACTAATACCTTGTAATTCAATTAATCTGCGAAACGGATGACAAAATTTGTATCAGAAAACAAAAAATACGTTGTTATAGAATAAAACAACCCAAGAAACTAAGCGTTTTTTATTACACATATGCTCCCCCTCCCACTGGGAGTTCTATTGATCCAAATGACTAGGATTATTTGACTGAATGTTCCTTGGGGTCCTATAAAAAAGTTTCATTAAAATCGTTGCAGTTTCCCAACTTTTCCACTATCGACATTTTTTTCCAGTTTATTCCCTGAATTAAAATATGTATTTACTTATTTATTTAGTAAAGATATTTTTTTACTTACATATTCAGTAACAATTCCGCTTCCATGAGCATAACCCACATTCTAAAAATGAAAACAGAACGTATTACTCCTTACAAATAAATTTGAATCTTTTTTAATACAGTAAAAGATTTGAACTATACTTACAGTAGTATCAACTTGAACACCACGATCAAGTTTAGAGACTGGTGTTGCGCATACTGTATTGCTGTTGGACGCTAAATGTTGTTGAGCCGCACTTAATTCATTTTCCATTCGAAGTTTTCTTGATTCATCAAATAATTCATTACGTTTTGATATACTTGAACGATTTTTACGTACCGTATTCGGTGATGGTGTGTTACTACGATGATCGGGTAATCTCAGTTCATTAATTTTATCTTCTAATTGATGAATTTTCGTTATATACATTTCATTCTCTGTTTTTAATGATGCTAATTCTAATTCTAATTGTTTATTTAAATTAATTGTTTGAATAGTAGTATCATTATTTTTGGAACAATTTTCACAACGATTTTGTTCAATTTTCTCAATTAATTCATTTTTTTTCATAATTAAAATTTTATTTTCTTGTTTAATTTCTTCATACAATAATTTTAATTCTTTTTCAGACGTTTCTTTGGTTTTAAGTTGTTGTCTCAATTGCGTTAATGATTTTGAATTCATTACACTAATTTTCATAAAACGATCTTTTTCTTTTATTATTTTTTGTATTTCAATCTTACATTTTTCACAATCATATTCGTGTTGATTATAATTTTCTTTATGTGGACCATTATGATTTTTTAATGGTAACAATTTGTTATTTAAATCACTTATAAGTTTATCTTTAGTGTTTAAATCTTTTGATTTTAAATCTAGTTGATTATTTAAATTTTCAAGTTGTTTCATTAATTCATCTTTATCTTTTTCCAATTTTTTAATCGTTTCGTTTTTCTGTTCTATTTCTTTTTCCAAAAATTCAGCCTCTGTATTTAATTGTATGTTATATATTTCAGCTTGTTCATCATTGCGTTGTACCATTTTTTCTAATCGGTTCGTTAATATTTTGTTTTCTCTTTCCAAATCCATTACTTTTTTCTGTAAGCCACGCATTTTTCTTTTCATTTTTTCTATAGTCTCTTCGAGAGCAGTTCCCTCGTTGGGAGTAGTAATCGTTGATCCTGTTCCCTTTGAAGGCGTATTATCTGTTAGTTCGGTGTTGTATTTGTTAAGATGTTGTATTTGTTCAAGGTTTCTTTTTTCCGAATTTTCTAAATTCAAAATTTTTGCTTCTAATCTTGATATAATATCTTTTTTCGATTCAAGTTCTTGTTTTAATGATTTTATACTGTTTTCGAAATCAATTGTATTTGTTTCTAAGTATGTTTGTAAAATGGGACCTTTTTTTTCCTGATTTATTTTTTCTAGATTTAATATTGTTGCTTCTAAATTAGATATAGCAATATTTTTCGATTGTAATACTTCGTTTAAAGATTTTATATTGTTTTTGAAATCATAATGTTGTTGTTCTAAATTTGCTACATTATCTTTTAAATTTCGAATAATTGAATCTTGCGAAGAGTGACTTTCTTTTAATTCACAATTTAATTTTTCAAGTTTCTGTATTGTTGATTCAAGATTAAATATTGTATTATTTTTTATATCTAATTCCAGTTTTAGAGATTCATAATCGTCAAAACCTTTAAGTTTCTGTTCTAAACTTTCTTTACTTTCTTTTAAATTTTGAATTATGATATCTTTTGATGTGAGATTTTCCTTTAGTTCATCGTTCAGTCTTTCTAAATTTGATAAAATCTTCTTGTTTGATTCTAATTGTTGTTTTAATGATTTTATATTGTTTTCAAAATCATTTCCATTCTTTTCTAAAGTTGTTTGTCTATCTTTTTGTTTCTGGTGTACTTTATCCAAATCTAATATTGTTGCTTCTAAATTTGATATAGCAATATTTTTCGATTGTAATACTTCGTTTAAAGATTTTATATTGTTTTTGAAATCACAATGTTGTTGTTCTAAATTTGCTACATTATCTTTTAAATTTCGAATAATTGAATCTTGTGAAGAGTGACTTTCTTTTAATTCACAATTTAATTTTTCAAGTTTCTGTATTGTTGATTCTAGATTAAATATTTTACTATTTTTTATATCTAATTCCAGTTTTAGAGATTCATAATCGTCAAAACCTTTAAGTTTCTGTTCTAAACTTTCTTTACTTTCTTTTAAATTTTGAATTATGATATTTTTCGATGAGAGATTTTCACTTAGTTCATCGTTCAGTCTTTCTAAATTTGATAAAATCTTCTTCTTTGATTCCAATTCTTGTTTTAATTTTTGATTAAATTCATGTTTTTTCATGAATTTTTCTTCTAACCGTTCATTTCTTTGTTTTAAATTTTGGATAATAGTTTCTTTATTCTCGAGATTTTCTTCTTTCAACTGTTTAAATTTTAATTCTGATTGTTCCCGTTCGATTTCTTTCTGCTTGTACTGATCTTCTAACGTTGTTAACTTTGCTTTAAGAAGTAAAATTTCACATCGAGCTTCTTTATATTGTTTCGCAGAAATTTTATTGTTGTTGGTTAATTTCTCTTTTTCTTTCGTTAGTTTATGAATTTTTTCTTTGTAAATATCTTTACAATCTTTGCATTTTTTTTCCAACTCACTTTCAAGTTTTAAATAATTTTCTTGAAGATTATTATACTTAATATTAATTTCTTCAAATTTGTTCTTAAGATATTGTATTTTTTCTTCATCGGTTTCATTTTGACAATTTACTAAATCAGAAATTTGATTAAAACTTTCGATGCCGCTTTGTTTCAAATTCGATTGAATGAAATCTTTTGTCATATTTTCAATTTTCTCTTGAGAGCTAATTATACGCGCACTTTGGTCTACATTAATTTGTTTCATTTCCTCGATTTGATTTTCTAATTCACATATTTTTAACGTTTTTGAATTTAATTCTTGTTCTACCGAATTTATTCTATCTTCAAGATCTTTTAGTAGAACTGCTTTTTCCATAAGAAGTTGATCTTTCAATTCTAACTCTTTCAATTTATTCATTGTGCTACTTATTTCTACTTGATAATTCTTTATACGTTCATTTTGTTCCAAACTAATTTGCTCTATTTCTTCTAG
The DNA here is from genome assembly GCF_905475395.1 of Chrysoperla carnea. Lineage (NCBI taxonomy): Eukaryota > Metazoa > Arthropoda > Insecta > Neuroptera > Chrysopidae > Chrysoperla > Chrysoperla carnea. The sequence goes on from NC_058338.1 coordinate 18,143,732, forward strand.
TTGTTTTTGTAGTTCTGATATTTTTAAATTCCTTAATTTAAGTTCTTCTTTTAAAGGATTTAAAATTTCCAATTCTATATCAGTTGAATTTTTGCTAGATTTCAAACTTTCAATTTTGTTCTTCATAGTTTGAATTTCCCGTTGACAAAGATTTACATCGTGAGCACTTATTTGTTGCTCTAATTCTAAAATTTTTAAATCCTTCATTTTTAGTTCTTTTTCTAGTTCTAATACTTCCAATTGCTTTATTGTGCTATGCATTTCTACTTGTTGATTGTTCATACGTTCATTTTGTTCCAAGTTAATTTGTTTCATTTCTTCAATTTGCTTTTCTAATTCCGATATTTTCAAATCTTTAAGTTTTATTTCTTCCTTGGTAGAATTTACAGAATCTTCAAGTTCTTTTATTGCAGCTGATTTTTCCGTATCTTCATTATTCTTTATTTCTAATTCTTCCAACTTTTTCATTGCGCTCTGAATTTCTTCTTGGTAATTTTTCATCTGGCCATTTTGTTCCAAATTAATTTGTTTCATTTCTTCAATTTGTTTTCCAAGTTCTAATATTTTTAAATCTTTCAATTTTAATTCTTCTTTGGTAGAATTTACGGAATCTTCAAGTTCTTTTATTGCAGCTGATTTTTCGGTAACTTCATTATTCTTTATTTCTAATTCTTCCAATTTTTTCATTGCTCTCTGCATTTCTTCTTGGTAATTGTTCATCTGATCATTTTGTTCCATATTAATTTGTTTCATTTCTTCAATTTGTTTTCCAAGTTCTAATATTTTTAAATCTTTCAATTTTAATTCTTCTTTGGTAGAAATTACGGAATCTTCAAGTTCTTTTATTGCAGCTGATTTTTCCGTAACTTCATTATTCTTTATTTCTAATTCTTCCAATTTTTTCATTGCTCTCTGAATTTCTTCTTGGTAATTGTTCATCTGGTCATTTTGTTCCATATTAATTTGTTTCATTTCTTCAATTTGTTTTCCAAGTTCTAATATTTTTAATTCTTTCAATTTTAATTCTTCTTTGGTAGAAATTACGGAATCTTCGAGCCCCTTAAAAACAGCTGATTTTTCCGAAAGTTCGTTATTTTTCAGTTCAAATTCTTCCAACTTTTTCATTGCGCTCTGAATTTCTTCTTTGTAATTGTCCATACGGTTACTTTGTTCCAAGTTAACTTGTTTCATTTCTTCAATTTGTTTTTCTAATTCTGACATTTTGAAATCTTTTAATTTCAATTCCTCTTTGGAAGACTTTAAAGATTCTTCAAGCTCTCTTATTATAGCTGATTTTTCCGTAACTTCATTATCTTTTATTTCTAATTTTTTCATTACATTTCGCATTTCTCCTTGATAATTGTCCATACGTTCATTTTGTTCCAAGTTAATTTGTTTCGTTTCTTCGATCTGCTTTTCTAATTCCGATATTTTCAAATCTTTAAGTTTTATTTCTTCCTTGGTAGAATTTACAGAATCGTGAAGTTCTTTTATTGCAGCTGATTTTTCCGTAACTTCATGATTCTTTATTTTTAATTCTTCCAATTTTTTGATTGCGCTCTGAATTTCTTCTTGGTAATTGTTCATCTGGTCATTTTGTTCCATATTAATTTGTTTCATTTCTTCAATTTGTTTTCCAAGTTCTAATATTTTTAATTCTTTCAATTTTAATTCGTCTTTGGTAGAAATTACAGAATCTTCGAGCCCCTTAATAACAGCTGATTTTTCCGAAAGTTCGTTATTTTTCAGTTCAAATTCTTCCAACTTTTTCATTGCGCTCTGAATTTCTTCTTTGTAATTGTCCATACGGTTACTTTGTTCCAAGTTAACTTGTTTCATTTCTTCAATTTGTTTTTCTAATTCTGACATTTTGAAATCTTTTAATTTCAATTCCTCTTTGGAAGACTTTAAAGATTCTTCAAGTTCTCTTATTATAGCTGATTTTTCCGTAACTTCATTATCTTTTATTTCTAATTTTTTCATTACATTTCGCATTTCTCCTTGATAATTGTCCATACGTTCATTTTGTTCCAAGTTAATTTGTTTCATTTCTTCAATTTGCTTTTCTAATTCCGATATTTTCAAATCTTTAAGTTTTATTTCTTCCTTGGTAGAATTTACAGAATCTTCAAGTTCTTTTATTGCAGCTGATTTTTCCGTATCTTCATTATTCTTTATTTCTAATTCTTCCAACTTTTTCATTGCGCTCTGAATTTCTTCTTGGTAATTTTTCATCTGGCCATTTTGTTCCAAATTAATTTGTTTCATTTCTTCAATTTGTTTTCCAAGTTCTAATATTTTTAAATCTTTCAATTTTAATTCTTCTTTGGTAGAAATTACGGAATCTTCAAGTTCTTTTATTGCAGCTGATTTTTCCGTAACTTCATTATTCTTTATTTCTAATTCTTCCAATTTTTTCATTGCGATCTGAATTTCTTCTTGGTAATTGTTTATCCGTTCATTTTGTTCCAAATTAATTTGTTTCATTTCTTCGATTTGGTTTTCTAATTCTGATATTTTAAAATCTTTCAATTTTAAGTCTTCTTTGGTAGAATTAAAATTATCTTCGAGATCTTTTATTATAACTATTTTTTCTACAAGGTCTTTATTTTTTAGCTCTGATTCTTCCATTTTTTTGTTCATGGCATAAATTTTTTCTTGATAATTTACAATATCCCGATTTTGTTCTAAATTGAACTGTTTGATTTCTCCAATTTCCTCTTCCAATTGTGATATTCTTAAATTTTTAAGTTTTAATTCTTCGTTTAAAGAATTTGTGGAAACATTCAATTCGTTTAATAAATTCTTTATTTTCTGTTGATAATCCGCAATATCTCGATTTTGTTCTAGATTGAATTGTTTTATTTCTTCAATTTCTTCTTTTAACTCGGATATTTTTAAGTTTTTCAAATTCAGTTCTTCTTTTAAAGAATGTAAATCTTCAAATTCTTTATTAGTTGAATTTTTGTTGGATTCCAATATTTCAATTCCATTTTTCATACATGGAATTTCCTCTTGACAAAGTATTACATCGTGAGTGCTATTAACGTCTTTGATACTTTTAATTAGTGTTTGTAATTCAGAAATTTTAAGATCCTTCATTTTTAGTTTTTCTAGTAGAGAATTTTCCTCTTCATCAATTTCTCTCAGCGGCTGAATTTCTTTTTCTTTGTTAAGTGAGTTATAACATTTCTGATCATTATCGGATAGAAATTTATCAATTTGTAATGTTAATTCACTAATTTTATTTTCGAATTCATATTTAATAATATCTTCATTTTGTAAATATTTTTCAGCACATTCAATTAAATTTTGATATTGCGCTACTAATTGACTTTCTTTCGAGTTCTCATCAATAGTACCATAAACAAAAAATGATGTTTTTAAAATTAATTTTTCGAATCGATTTGTTAATTTTTGTAACTCTTGATAAAAATTGGTATGTAATATTTGCATTTCATTATAATTATTCTGAACATCTTTATAATTGATTTCTAAACTTTGATGGTTTTCTTTTAAATTGTTTATCTCACTTTCTAGTGTTTTGTTAGACGTTTCAAGATTGCTTACTTTAATTTGGAATTCATTGGTGATATCTTCTATTTTTGCTAAATATGTTTCCTCTAGATTTCGCAATTTTATATCAAAATCATTCTTTGTTTCTTGTAATGTATCTATTTGTTGTTTTAAAGTTTTATTTTTACGTTGTAATTCTTCCCAAAATTCTTTCTCTTGTTCAATTTGCTTAGCAAATTCAATTGATTTCATATATTTCTGTTCTAAATCAAATTTTTCCGATTTTAACATATCGATAGTGACTTGTGATTTTTTATTATCATTTATTTGATCTTTAATTTTAGTTGAAAATTCATCACGTAATTTTTCGTATTCTGTTACCATTATATGATTATGTTCTTGTAAATATTCTATATGAGTACTCATCTCCCGAATGGTAGTTTGTAAACGTTTAGTATCGGTTATGATTTCATGTATTCTACTTAAATATTCTTCAGAATCTTCATCCTCTTCAATTGTACCTAATTGAAACATACATTTATATTAGTATTCATCTTTGAAAATAGAATGGAAATATCTGACATAAATTCTACATAATCGGCGTTTAGTTGTGACCCTTATTGATTGCATTCAGACAGCAACTTAATAAACTATGATATATTTCTTATATACATGGTATAATAATATACGTCGATAATGTTCCTTTTATTTTGGATTTTATAGCTGCCACTTTGCAATATATTCTAGGATATAGCACTTAAAAATTTATGAACTCTAACTATCTGTCGCGTAGCAAATAAGCTCCTGAGTTATAGTATTGTGTACCGTTTGTGTGGTCGTTATGGAAATTTTTTGGTGAGCGGTAGAATTTTTTTTAAGTTTTTACTTACTTTGTTCTACAGCAGTTTTCGGGACTTTTTCAACACTTGATTTCAAACAACCGTCATACTACTAATCTAGGATGTCTGTCACTATTTTTCTATAATAGTGCATGTTGCCACAACAAAATCGCACTTGAGTTAACTAATTAGGATCCATTTTTTTCGGTTTTCTTCAACCCCACCCCCTTCGAAACCGCTAAAAAGTTTTGCCTGCTACTATTTTTCCCGGCTTATAAAAAATGATTCCTTTGCCTTATCGTTACTTCCAGGCGGTTAGGATTCACTTTTTCCCCATAATTCTACACTCTCTCTATACGTCCTATGAGATTAAATGCTCAACATCGACTCATGAACTTATTTACTACGCGGCAGAAAGATAGAGTTAATAGATTTTTTTACGTGCCATATCCTAGAATAATATCAGTCAATGTATGTAAACAAGTTTAATTGTACACTTACCTAACTTATTACGTGGTAGTTTTATATTTTGTAAAGTTGTCTTATAATGATGATTCAGTCGTTGCATTGCAGTAATTAATTTTGCATTCGCATCAAATACTTGCAAAACTTCTGTAAATTCATTATGTAAACGTTTTAAATAATCTGTGTTTTTATCTATATCTTGTACATCATAATTAATTATAGTTTTATTTATATCATTTTTTATTACTAAAATTTCATCTTTCTTCTGCATTAATCTTGTTATTGCAGCGTCAATTGGCTCACTACCAAGCAATGGATTAGCTGACGCGTAACCACTTAATTTTATATTTAAAGTGTTTATTTCAACATCTTTTGTATTTATTGAATCTTGTAACTTTGAATTATCTACAAGAATTTCTTCATTACGTTTTTCTAATTCATTAATACGCTCTTTAAGTATGAAATTTTCATCTTCTACAAATTCTTTTAGCGTTTCATATTCCGTCTGATAGAAATTTAACTGTGTTTTTAATTTTTCTACTTCAGATTCATTTGTTTCAGACTTTTGAGCCACTTCAATCACACCTGTTGATGGAATCGATGTTAATGTTTCATTTACTTTGTTTTTTACACTCTCAATTAATTCTAATTCGAATGGTTCCATAGGTATAGTTTCGTTATCTAAAAATTTAAAAATAATAATTTTAATAAAACATTCATTAAAATTTATAAAGGTAAAACCACATTTTATGCTAATTTTTATAAATACGTATTTAGTAATGAACTTATTTCATAATTACGTATAATTAAGGACGTCAAGGTCAAATTATTAATATGATTCAGAAAAAATAAATCATAAACAGTGCTTCGAAAATTTTGTGAAATTCATGGTCTATTCTTTATACTTGAGATCAGTGTTTTCTTAAGTGAACGATACCCCTTCCTTTGTTGTCTAGGAGCTGTTAGGCTTTTTTTTTTAATTCTAAAAATCTTAAGTGTTTGCTAGTTAGTAATAAAACTTTTATTTCTTCTACACTTAGAAGGTAACCAATCCTTTTCCGAGATATTGGGCCTTGACGTGTTGGAAAGGATCAAAATAGAATTTTTTTGCTAGCTTTACGAAAAAATTGCGCTCGGTTCCATAAAAATCAGAGGCGTTTTTATTCAGAGGCGTACTTTTAAATTCCGAGCTTATAGTCATTTCTCGGTTTTAGTACCTCAATTATGATTGAACTAATATAAATAAATAGATATGCATACCGTTGTTTTGATTGTTTTCTTTTAGTAATAAACTATTATTAAAATTGAATACTTTATCAAATTCAAAATTTTCACCGGAAATAAAACTTGAGGAACTATTCAAAGAGATGTCGTTTAGTCTACTTCGTAACATACGCATATTCACATCTTCAGTAAATACTTCCTGCGGTGGTCGTGGCAATGAAAATAAACTTTTAGCTGGTGCACACCATGTTTGTCTGCGTATTGTTTTTTCAACACTTTCAGGTACAAGTGATCCGATTGCTGGTAATATTTGTTTCACGGGTGTTGTTTGTGGTCGTAACATAAACTTTTGTAATAAAGATATTCGCTCCCGTAGTCGACGATTCGCTAACGAAGTTTCTTCTTTCAAATTTAAATTGACTTTTTGTTCTCGCTCTAATTGATCCTGTAATATTGATATTTGTTTTGCATAACGTTTAAGTAGTGTATCATTCGATATAATTTCATTAACTTTTGGTTTATTTTTTATTGATTTTGCCCGTGATGCAAACGCTAACGTTGAAATTGATTCATCTAATGATGCTGGTGTTATTGCACAGATTATAGCAGTCTTTGCATTTCCACCCAATGAAGATTGTAAAATGCGGGTTAATTTACTGTCACGAAAACTTATAAATTTTGTTTGGTCAATATTTTCACTTAATTGGTTGATGACATGACTTAGCGTGAACAATGATTTGTTGATATGTGCGCCTTCACGTAAACGTACACCTTTAGCACCTGTTTGGCTAACTCGTTCAGATCCAGCTAAATCCACTAGATTTAAATGGGCTACTTGAACCGCACCATCTGGATCATTTGTATCTGAGTTTCGAGATTCAATTATCTAAAAATATAAAAAATATATCCAACATTATTTTGAAGGATTCACTCCACGATTTTCTTTATTTTGAAAAGAAAAAAAAAATGAAAAGAGTTAATTATTGCGTAATTCTATTAAATGCAATAATGGCATATTTTTAAGTCACATTTTCTCCGAAAGCTAACAATTTTCGAAAAAATTGAATCTACTGAAAATGAAGAAAAAAAACTTACAATTCTGAAGATTGTGTGTGATCTACTACTCCTTTCATTCATATTTGTTTCACCAATAACCCGATTTTTTTCACCACGTCGCATTATATCCATTAAACTAGCTGGTGTATCTGATATTTCTTCTTTAACATTTAATTTAACTACACCGTCCTCTTCCCGAACCTTAATTGTTTCTTTGTTGCTCTCCTTTTTACTTTCGTCATAGTCGAGTAGATCGTGAATCTTTTCATTATAAATTTCTATAAAAGATGCTCTAAAACAAAACCATTGTTACTATTATTTATGTATAATATATAAGAGGGGTACCGCAAGTGGATCTCTAGCACCTAGGCCAACGGGTTCTCTAAGCCTTCTTGAGAACAACCAATCACCCGAAAACGAGGCGTTTTCGGGTGAGAGATGCCATTAAAATCAGATGAAGCTATAGGATTCTGTTGAGACGAAACACCAGCCCAAAGCTTTCCGTCAGGATCTCTCTCAGGATTGATGGATCCATAGTTTTGGACCCAAGCATTCTGAAGCTGACGTCCTGCAGATTTATGCAGGTGCAAAAGAACAGATATTTTCAGAGATAATTTTGTTAAATCATATTTTAAAATAATGAAAAAAGGAAATAATAGATTTGTGGAACCGCTTGATAAAACTTTAAAAAACCTACCTTAATAAAAATTCTCGATTAGAATGAGTTGCTATAAGTTTGAAGATATCGTTTATGACTAGTTGAACAATACCACATTCTTTTTTTGAGCCCGTCATTGTGTAAGTTTTACCAGATGATGTCTGACCATATGCAAAAATAGTTCCGTTAAATCCACTGACAGCAGCAGCGGTAATTGGTGCAACCACTGCATTGTATACATCAATATTTGTTGCCTTTGTATCGAAAACATGGTCTGTAAAATAATTTTGATTTACTTTTCTACTGTTATCTTTTTTACTATCCTTAAAAAGGAACAAGTTTTTATAGATTCTAAAAAAATGAGGAGTCTTGGTCCCGGAATTAAGAACATATGTGATAGCTAGCGAAAAACTGACATCACAGCTGAAAAGAATGACTAAAAAATAGTGGGTTTCAAAAAAAATTCCAATAAGATCGGATCAAATTTGGTTGTGTTACCAAAAAAGTCGTTTTTTTTTACTTTATGACGTCATCAGAATCCAAAAAATTTAATTTTGCTCTATCACATCCAAATTTAATCCAATTTTGTTAAACCAAGTATGTAATTCTACTAAATTTGGGTCATAATTTTCAAATTTGTGATCAAAATAAACCTAGCTCTAATAGGTTTCAAGAAAGTGGAGTCTTGGTCCCGGATTTAAACACTTTAGTGATAGCTAGCGAAAAACTGGCATCACAGCTGAAAAGAATTACCCAAAAATAGTGGGTTTCAAAAAAAAATCCAATAAGATCGGATCTAATTTGGTTGTGTTATCAAAAAAGTAGAATTTTTTAACTTTATGACGTCATCAGAATCCAAAAAATTTAATTTTGCTCCATCATCCAAATTATGATATTTATAAAATTGTAAATTAATGAGCGCCTTTTACATGATTCTTTACCTCTTTACCGTGTGGCTGGTGGCGAGTGCCTCCTTTACCGCGCCCTAGTTACGGACCTGATTCTACGGATATAAGACCCATTTGGCCTATGTTTCCGATTTACGAATTTAGCTTCACTTTTTACGTCCTGTGGATTCTATAAAAATTTCAGCTTGATATCTCTTTTCGTTTTTGAGTTATCGTGTCCACAGACGTGACGGACAAAATTCTCTATTATCTGTATATAAATAATTTGCTTACACATTTTAAAAAAATGCATTATTTGCAGTATTCATAATTTTTGGTTTGGTTTCAAGTTTATGTAATAATTAATAGCGTAAACATCCTAATGTTTTAACAAAAATATTTTGAATAAAATGTTTAAAACTTTGTTTTCATAAAAATCAACAAAACAAGGTTATATATAAGCTAAGATCACTTTTTTAAATTTTGCGCGATTAAAATAATTTTCCCTAACAACAAATTTCAATATTGATAAAAGCAAATGATATCTTTTTTTATCAATTTATTTATATTGAACACGTGCTATGTTCATTTTGATATTTTTGTAGACATCAAATTACAATAAATATACAAACCAAAATAATAAACTTCATTTGCTGAAGAGCTTAGTTTTGGTTTTAATGAATTTTCTTGTATGATCCATTGCTCAGGTAAATTTTCGTCCCTTTCTCGTGCTATTAAAGGTCGAACCTTAATAGCAACTTTTATATTGTCACTCATTTTAATCACTTTTGAATTAAATTAAAAATATATATATATAAAATTAAAAAAGTTAAAAAAATGTTTTTGTAACTTTGTTCATATTTCTGTCACATAAATACGTTAATATTTTATTGCGCAGTAACACGTGAATGGTACTTTGCACATCAACGCTTTTAAAAAGTCATTTTAACCCGACCGTTTGTACACGAGTGATTTAAATTTTTATTTAAACAGAGTGTAAGTCAAAGAGGTGATATGTTATTACTTTAGCGCTATCCTTTTTTTTACCCACACTTATTAGTGTACTACAGACACATAAAAAACAAAGTGGAAAATTTTAATGTATGTATTGTAGACTGTACTATGTACAATAGAGACGGAATTTCTTCGAAGAAATTTGTTTCTAAAGTTAAATTTCGAACTCAGAATTTAAAACTTTCATAAATAAGTTTAAAAAACCAAGAAGATTCATGTAAATGTTTTTCCCGAAAATTGACCTTTGACTCTAATTTGGACCATCGCGGAAAAACAATATTTATGAAATAATATTTCAAACTAAAGTTATTAATTTTTATATAAAGAACATTTTGGGAAAATACATTTTTTTTTTCATTTAAATTTTAAATCTTTTACGGTGCAAAATATGGTATTGAGTTACTACTCGTTTACGATTTCAAAGTCACTTGTTAGCCCCTTAATACCCAAAAAAATGTAATCTTGATATATCCTGCAGTTTTTGAGTTATCATATGACAAACGAACAAACAAAAATGGGCTTATTAGGTGATTATATGAACACCTATACCAAAATTTTGTTTGTAGCATTAATATTCCCAAGCGTTAAAATTTGGGGCTAAACTTAAGATACTCTGATATATTCATAGAGATAATAATACCATAGAGATAGACATGCTAGTAATAATTTCTAATTTTACTTGATTATGTTGGTACTATCTTTATCATTCTTATGATTCTTGGTTGCGAATGCGTTCTTTTATAAATACCAGCGTGCTGCTGAGTAGGTAACGTCGTCGTTGGTAATGTTAATTATGCATACTTTGAAATTCCAAACTGTGCTAGACAGTATACTGATATTAATATTAGAACGCCAACATAATTAAATGTAAAAACTTTGGTTGGCACTCTTATTAATTTTGGCGCGATTATTTTTTATGCTAGAACAGAAGGTTGATTAAGTTTCATTACTATTCTCAATTTTCTGAAATTTCCTTTAAATTTTATTTCAAATGGAAGGTTTTGATCAAGGTGGAGTATTTTTTAGTGATAATTTAGGGGAGTTTAATACTGGAACCGAAGGTCAAGTGAATTTACAAGAAGTTAAGAGAAAGTTCAAAGATTTTATTCGTCAGTTTAATGAAGATAATTTCAACTACAAATACAGGTATGTCCTTAGATTACGATTAAATATGTTCTTTGAAATTTAATGGTGTCAATAATGAATAAACGTATTTTAACCAAACATTTTTTATCCTTAGAGATGCATTAAAACGAAATTACAATTTGCGTCAATATTATCTTGAAGTTAATCTAGAAGATTTGGCTAGTTATGATGAAAGTTTGGCTGATAAAGTATACAAACAACCTAGTGAACATGTTCCCATATTTGAAGAAGCTGCCCGTGATGTTGCTGACGAAATTACTTCACCACGACCAGAGGGCGAAGAACAAGTAAATATAGATTTTAGTTTAATAGAGATTTAATTTTCCTTTTCGAAAAATTTTAGAGGTGGGTTAAGACAAAGGTGTTCGAAGATGTAATGACTAGGTCTATGTATTTAAGGACACTTTTATTGTTTAGGGACTGGAAGTATGTCATATTATTTCTATAAAGTTTGGTCTTTTGTGTTCAAGTAGAAGACATTCTACTGAGTAAAAATGGGTGCCTTTTATTTTGCTGTTATAATCCCATTCTGTTTTCCATTAATCTGAGATCGACACCTGCACAATCAGTAATATTAATTAAAATTTTCTTAAAGGATTTTTGTAGAATTTGAGCCATTTAGGAGTGCGATATGTAGAAATTATTCTATCTTAATTGTAAGCAGTCGAATGAACTGACACAATTACATGAAATAGTACCTATCTATTTGTTAAAATATGAAATTTTTTTAATTGATCTTTAAAATATTAGGAAAACATTGATGAGCTTTCGAAATTAAAAGTTTTTTGATGAATTTTCGTTTTCCGAAACATTTCAGCAAAAATGAATTTCCAAAACATCCAAGTACAATAAACTTACCTTTTTCTTAGCTAAACATTCCTACAAAATTATTTTTAACACTTCTGCATAATTATTTTTTTAGATTGAAGATATACAAATTATGCTTACATCTGATGCAAATCCAGCAGGACTACGTGATATGAAAGTAGGTTATCTATTTAATATACAAAATTTGTAAATTATTTTAAAATTAATTTTTTTATTACACCTTTTTTAGTCAGAAGTTGTATCACGATTAGTTAAGATACCTGGAATTATTGTAAGTGCATCGGGAGTTCGAGCTAAGGCTACCAAAATTGCAATTCAGTGTCGATCTTGTAGTAATGTCATTCCTAATTTACCAATCAAGCCGGGCTTAGAAGGATACGCAATGCCACGAAAATGTAATACGTAAGTGTTTTTTACTCCAAATGTTACGATTTTTATTTTTATTTTATAACAAATTTTAGGGAACAAGCTGGTAGACCAAAATGTCCATTGGATCCATATTTTATTTTACCAGATAAATGCCATTGTGTTGATTTTCAAACGTTAAAATTGCAAGAGTTACCAGATTCAATTCCTCAGGGTGAAATACCGAGACATATTCCACTTTATGCGGACAGATATTTGTGCGAACAAGTGGTTCCTGGAAATAGAGTGTTAATTCTTGGTATTTATTCTATTAAGAAATTAGGGCGAGCTTCAAAGGTAATAATTTTTATCATAACTTATTTCTCCTTTGCAATTTAAAATAACATTTCCACGTCGCAGTTGTAGAATCGATCGTATAGTTATCTCTAACTACTTTTATCTGTAAACACGTTGGCAAAAGTGTTCTATTCGAAAATTCAGATTGGAACATGGTTTCCAGTTTAGATTAATTTGAAAAAAATATTAATTTTTAAAGATTTAAACCCATTTATTACGATTAAAAATTTTCAATGTATATCGGGATTGATTAGAAATTGATTCTTTATAATTAATTTAATTATTTATAATATTTGTTACTTTACGAATTATAGCAAGAAGGAAAAGAAAAAAATATTACTGGAGTGCGTTCATCATATGTACGAGTTTTAGGATTAAAACTTCTTGGAGAAAATTTAGCTGCCGGTCGTACTGGTGGTATAATATCTGCCACAGAAGAAGAACAATTCCGTAGACTTGCAGCATCACCAAATTTATATGATCGTATCGCCCAAAGTATTGCACCAAGTATATACGGGGCTCTTGATATTAAAAAATCAATTGCTTGTTTATTATTTGGAGGTAATTATGTTATTAATTTTACTAAAAAAAAATTTTTATTTAAATAGTCCAAGTCGAAATACATACTTTTTTCAACAAGGAAATACATTTTTACAATAATAGAGAAGTGATAGTCCCGTGCGCAAGAATCATTCTAGGAGGTTTAAACTTTTGATCATCATGTAAAGTCGCAAAGTCAATAAAAGCAAGAAACTCTTTTCGAGTTTCTGAATATTTTATTATATCAAAAAAGGTACGTGCCTGATGTATTTTCTAGAGACATCTTAATCGCAATATCAAAAGACTTGAAGGTTCCTAAAAATCGATAATAGGGAGCTTAATTTGCATTAGAAATATTTTTACAAAAACAAAAATATGTAATTAATTTTTTTAATGAATTTAGGATCCAGAAAAAGAATGCCTGATGGATTAGCTCGACGTGGTGATATAAATGTCTTATTACTTGGTGATCCAGGTACAGCTAAATCTCAGCTGTTAAAATTCGTTGAACGTGTATCGCCCATTGGTGTTTATACTAGTGGTAAAGGTAGTTCTGCTGCTGGTCTAACTGCATCTGTTATGCGTGATCCTGCTACGGTAATTATTCACAAACAACAAATCACTTGAATTACTTTGAAGTTCGTATGTTTGAAAAATGATTGTACAAATGTAGTGAGCCATGTATGAACAAATGGTCAACAATCATGGGTGGTAAGCCACGCTGAAAAAAGCATTTGGAATTATAAACATGTGTCTGGAAAACGCCTTTCTTTGGAGCTATAAATATCAGAAACTTTGCACATCATTTCAGTTTCGGATAAAAGTTTTCTTTTGTTTGTTTATATTATATTACCTCTCTTCAAATATGCGAACTATTAAGGAAAAAACGTAAATTTCTTATGGAATTTTAAGTTTAAAAATTTAAATTTCTTACAGCGAAATTTCGTCATGGAAGGTGGAGCAATGGTATTGGCAGATGGTGGCGTTGTTTGTATTGATGAATTTGATAAAATGCGTGAGGATGATCGTGTTGCTATTCATGAAGCCATGGAACAACAAACTATATCAATTGCCAAAGCTGGAATTACTACAACATTAAATTCACGTTGTTCTGTGCTAGCAGCAGCTAACAGTGTTTTTGGTCGATGGGACGATACAAAAGGAGAAGAAAATATCGATTTTATGCCAACAATTTTATCACGTTTTGATATGATTTTTATTGTTAAAGATGAACATAATGAAGCACGTGATGTGGTACGTATAATTTTTTTTTATTTTTAGAAATTATAGTAGTCTAGTTTTTAATTTAATTTGAATTTTTTTAAAGACTTTAGCCAAACACATTATGAACGTACATATGAGTGCCGGACAAACAACCGAGGAACCTAAAGAAGGTGAAATTCCATTGGAAATGCTTAAAAAATACATCAATTACTGTCGAACGTACGTAAAGAAGAAATAAATGTATATATAAACAAATTTTAAAAAACAACTTATTTTAGGCATTGTGGACCACGTTTAAGTGCAGAGGCTGGTGAAAAATTAAAAAGTCGTTATGTATTAATGCGTTCAGGTACTTTACAACATGAAAAAGAGACAGAGAAGCGCATAGCTATTCCCATTACTGTACGTCAATTAGAAGCTGTAATTCGTATTTCCGAAAGTCTTGCAAAAATGAGATTGCAACCATTTGCTACTGAAACTCATGTGAATGAAGCATTACGTTTGTTTCAAGTTTCAACATTAGATGCGGCAATGACAGGCTCACTTGCTGGTAAGTTTTCAATATTATTGCATCATAATAAATATTGTAAATGATTGATGTTATCTTTTAGGCGCTGAAGGTTTTACTACGGAAGAAGATCAAGAGATATTATCTCGAATTGAAAAACAATTAAAACGAAGATTTGCTATTGGCACACAAGTATCAGAACAAAATATTATTCAAGATTTTCTACGACAACAATATCCTGAGCGTTCCATTATTAAAGTGATTCAAACAATGATTCGAAGAGGCCAATTACAACATCGCCTTCAAAGAAAAATGCTTTACAGAATCAGTTAAATTTTGCAAGTTTTTTTTAATTTTATACTATTTTTGTAATATTCTTTTTAAGTTAAAATAAACCCATTTTCTCTATGTTTTACAAAACTTGTAATCAATTTTATTTCTCGATGTTGTATCAATTCGATCCTTCTAATAAGGTGATAAAATTAAACTAGAATTTAATTTAATTGATAAATGATAACGAAACGTCCAAGTTGTCTATAAATTTATTACGCACTGATCTGAAACCACAATATCATTTGCAAAAAAAAACTACTTTTTTTAAGGTGCTAAATTTGATTTAATACACCAAATGGCCATGAATATGGTGATCGTGTATCCAGTCATCCAACATAATGCTCGAGCCGGTTGTCGTATTATAACTATTGTATAAACAACTGTGTGTAGAAATCTTGCAATTGTAAAAATTCGAAATAAATTCACGGCGATAACTGGTTTTGGTTTGGTTAATGAATACAAAAATCCAATGGATATGAACAGTAGAATATTTTCGATGTCGTTATAATGTGCTCTGAAACAAAATATAGAATAAAAAAAGTGAAAATAAACAATTGACTGAGTTAACTATTGAAATAACCTATATAGACGAACATTTAACATTTATGTCATACAAGATGCCTATTTACTAATTTTTTTAACTAATGAGTTAACTATTGAAATAACCTATATAGACGAACATTTAACATTTATGTCATACAAGATGCCTATTTACTAATTTTTTTAACTATTGAGTTAACTATTGAAATAACCTATATAGACGAACATTTAACATTTATGTCATACAAGATGCCTATTTACTAATTTTTTTAACTATTGAGTTAACTATTGAAATAACCTATATAGACGAACATTTAACATTTATGTCATACAAGATGCCTATTTACTAATTTTTTTAACTATTGAGTTAACTATTGAAATAACCTATATAGACGAACATTTAACATTTATGTCATACAAGATGCCTATTTACTAATTTTTTTAACTATTGAGTTAACTATTGAAATAACCTATATAGACGAACATTTAACATTTATGTCATACAAGATGCCTATTTACTAATTTTTTTAACTATTGAGTTAACTATTGAAATAACCTATATAGACGAACATTTAACATTTGCTAGAAATATAATTTGCATATCAATAATAATTTATTATTTATGAAATAATATGATTACTGGCAATCAAGGTATATTATTATTTCGACGAAAAATAATTATTCATAATTATTCCAAACAGTATAAACATAAACAGTACTTATCATTGTTACTTACATCTCGATTGGTATAGCTTCTAGATAAATGCCGTTTTTCTTCAAAAGTTATATAAATTATTTATTTAGATGAAAAATTCTTGAATAACAATTTAGTTAAGTTATTAAAATTCACAAAAAGTTTTGTTCGAGCATAATTACTATTTTATAATTTAATATTATTACGTCTGGAAATAAGGTCCGGAGAGCGTATTATAGCCCATGTTCGAAAATATTTGATTCTTGTAAAGTTCGATAATAAGAGACAGCAGCATTTTTATTATCATTTTTTTTGCAATATTATTGATTTACTTAGTTGAATATTGATTTTATTTAGGTTATATGAGTTAAATTGAAAAATATTTTCTCAAGGTTATATTATTCTATGATATCTACCTCTATTTTCAATTTTTATCAGTTGTTTTCTATAAAACTAAGAGTGAAATTAATAAAAATCAATGGCAATAGGTAACAAACAACATACAATTAAAAAAAAAGGGAAACTCCCTTGCAAATAAATAAAATTTTATCTTTAATTATCACGAGTCAATATTTTGAATGTATAAATTTAATCGCACATAGGCACACACATACATAAACTTTTGGTGAAACCTACCTTCTTATACGTTCCACGTATGGATCATCTAGCGCCACTTTCGCCCCAGAAACCATTGTGTCTTCTGGATTTGCAAATACCTATTTAAGTTTAAAACAAAATTTTTTATGTTTATTGTTAAAATATTAAAAATTATTTTGAAATATTAAAATAAACTAACCTTTCGCTTGAGACGTTGAAATGCCGTTAACGATGCCATTAGCAACATTTTTATTGCTAATAAAGATGCATAAAAACAATAAGATTTAAAAACGGGTTCATCGTACCAATTCGTAATTTGTACCGGAAGTTCATCTGGTTTAGATGCCATGAGTGTTTTTCGAATCGAATACAAAATAGTTTCTAATTATTGGAGAAAAAAATTGTGTTTAATAAATATCGTATGAGCATAGATAAAAACGAAATACATTTCACTTTTTTACTTATTAGTCAAAACGACACATATTCTTAAAATAGTATACACGTATTACATAGTCTAAGAGCTCTCGCTTAGTTTAATTTTACTAGAAAACTGCTCCAAAAGGTATATGTTAATCAGAGAGGAAGTTTAAAACGAGTATTCTTTAAACATTTGAGCTCGTTTTGAAAATCAGCTAATATTGCGATTATGCTTACAAATTTGCATCTTCCAGTTTTATGATTAATTGCTAATCTTAGTTAGTTATCTTGATAATATTTGTCCATTCTTGATCTATAAAGTGCATCAATTTCGTAGATTTAATTAAAATTCGTGCCTGTTTTTGTTTTGATTTAACTATGATGGCATAATTTCAGGTAAGTTAAGGAGTATCAACTGCTCCAGTGAGAGTTCAATTTCCGTCTTCACAACAAAAATTTATTTAAATATTTATGATGGGATGGTTAAGAGAACTAGTGGGCACCAATTGCTCTTTGTACTCAGTAAGCTCTGCAGGTAGTTTTCGTACCCCCCAATAAGAGTAAGCAAGAGAGGTATGTTCTGAGGTGAGAATACAAAAGAAAGATGTCTGTGAAAAGTATTGTGGTCGATGAAATTTTGGCTTCAAATATTGATTAGCCTACCAAATGAATGGTAAGTTCAGGATAAATATTAATATTTATTGGTACACGTATGTACATACAGACAAAAAAGGGTTCTGACATTTGTGAACTACTCTTAAAATTCAAACAATTAAAGCAAACTATTTTAGAGAAAAACGTGAACATTCTTTAGTCATTGTAATGCTAATGCAAGGCCTGGTTTTTTAATTCTTTTTAGGGGTGTTCTATACGTCGGAAGTAAACTTGCCCTGTAATCTAACGTGGACTCTTAGACTAAAAGTCAATGTTTCAATAATATAATAATAATATGCATTTATTAGTTAAAATAATCAATAAAATTTCTATTATAATGATTCGTTTAGTTCATATTAATATTTTACAGAGGTAAAAAACTTTTAAACTTAATACAGTACATTCATCAAACATGACGTTACAAAAAAGGTACAGTGTACTTACTTGTCATATACATTCATTTTCTTCAGGCAAAAGCTAGTTGTAGTTGAACTAAAAAGCCGCCGAAATGGGAAAAAGGGAATTTATGAGAAGGGAATGCTCTCAAATTAAAAACTTGGTGATATTTTACCATGTATATATGAAATATACCTAGTATATTAAGTTTAGTCCCAAGTTTGTAAAGCTTAATTGTTGAAATACCATATGTAGAAAGTGTTGAATGTCAGTACTTGTATTATTTTTTTTATGAATTAGAAGAGTTTAAAAAGCCAACTTAATTATGCCTTTTGGCCGCCATTCATTTCGTTTTCGAAAATTTCGAAAATTGGGTGAAGGTATAATAAACGAGTAAATTTTTGAATTAGGTATTAAATAAATCCAAATTAATGAAAACGAAACACTTTGTACCAATCGAAAAAATAATTTCTTATCGTCATATCAAATTTTTTTAATGGATTTGTAATCTTTAATACCTATCAGTTAACTAAATAAGAATTAATGATTTACATCAATTACTAGTAGATACTCGCCCGCTTTGTTGGGCAATTTCTCCTTTAGACTATCACGTTAAAGCCCTCACTTATCCACCCTTTTGTTCACAGTTTTATGGACTTTAATTTTTTGAACATTGTAACTTTCTACAGGTTCGTTCAATCATTAAATTAACCTGATTTTTATACTTTTTTTCTAACAAAATTTTTTTTGCAATATTCTCAATTTTATCAAAAGGACCCTTAAAAAAATTTCAAAAAAATCGAAAAATTTTTTTTATCTCCAATTTCGATAAAACTCAGTACATAAGGTAATTTTGACCCAAAAAGTACAAAAATCAGGTACATTTGTTGACTGGTCTAATAGTTCTTGAGATACGGACTAAAATCGATTAAAATATTGCGATATCTCAGAAACTCTGCATCCAATCATTAAATAAACCTGATTTTTATACTTTTTGGATCAAAATTACTCCATTCATCAAGTTTCATCAAATTCCAAAACAAAAATTTTTTTTGTGATTTTCTCGATTTTTTCAAAGGGGTACCCCTTAAAAAAATTGCAAAAAATCGAGAAATTTTGTTTATCTTCAATTTCGATAAAATTAAGTATATAAGGCAATTTTGACCCAAAAAGTACAAAAATCGGGTTCATTTGATGACTGGTCTAATAGTTTTTGAGATACGGACTAAAATCGATCCAAATATTGCGATATCTCAGAAACTCTGCATCCAATCATTAAATTAACCTGATTTTTATACTTTTTGGATCAAAATTACCCCATTCACTAAGTTTCATCAAATTCCAAAACTAAAATTTTTTTTGCGATTTTCTCGATTTTTTCAAAGGGGTACCCCTTAAAAAAATTGCAAAAAATCGAGAAATTTATATACTGTACCCAAAAAGTACAAAAATCGGGTGCATTTAATGACTGGTCGAATAGTTTTTGAGATACGGACTAAAATCGAACCGAACATTGCGATATCTCAGAAACTCTGCATTGTAACTTATTATAGGGGAAATAATTTTTAAAATCGGTTAAGTAATTAATTCAAAAATGACGAATTTTCATACAAACTATCATACCCTTTTCCCCACCAAAATTTCTAATAAATAAAGATTTCTTTTTTTATTACCCTGGAAAAAATTTTTTTTTATTACCGCGACGCTGAGATCTTAAAATTATTCTCGGATAAGGTCACACGATGCTCACAACAGATTTTTATATATTTTAAGCCTTAATTACCGTATGAAAAATGACTTCCAGAAAAATTATGGGACACATGAAAATATTGTCCAGGCTCATTAAGAAGGAAAGGTTCTTAAAATAAAAGCTTTTGAAGTAGTACCATTCAGTATCACATTTATTATAATATATATGTATATTATCAGTAATAATACATTATAGAAATATTTACAGCTATTTACAAAGTTTATATAATCTCGTTTACTAAAATGTTTAAACAATAATAAAAACATTTGTTTTGTTGTTGCAAAAATCTATGAATAAGTAAAATTTTGTCAATATAGTTTTGCGCCTTATTCATTTATTATTAATTAATTAATTATAACTATATAATATAATTTCTTTTATTAATTTATTTATAAATATAATTAATTACTGTAAGTATTCATTTAATTATAATTAGAGAAAGTATATTAAAAAAAATTTAAAAGTTTTTTCTTGTATGTTTGTTTAAAAACTATTGTCACAATAAAAACTATGTCATTTTTATAAACAATTTGTTTATAAATACACAAAAGCGTGTAAAAATAGTTGTTTTATTACAAAACACGAGAAATTGTTTTATAAACAATTGACATTTTATACATTGAAGATAGTTTGTCTACGCCTTCGATTAGAAATGGTCTCTTTATGATCAAAATTTTATCTTTTTCGGAGTAAATTGAGATCATATAACGAAAATCAATATTATATTATAACGAGTCATTTTTGAATGGGACCCCCAAAGATTTTGTCCCGAGGCCTTTTCAGCTTTTCTTGGTCCTGATTAAAGTATAGTTATATTTAAGCTAATTGTTTATACTCGATAGAGAACTTTTGATGTTGGAATTTGTAGGTCTGATGTTGCAACCTGTAGTTTCTAATAGAATCGTGATGGCGGAAAGAATTTTATTTTTGTTGAATTATTTTTGACAAGCACATTTTTCACTATCATTAATGAATCGCCGATACATCTGAACTACTTTTTCACTGCCTGGATATCGATATTCATGCCCTGGACACGAACATTTGGTTCAGGTAGTAAAACTCCCATTTGAAATTGGTCCAGTACAATCTTTGACCCAAATCATTGATAACTGAAGCTAATAGGGGTATGTAATTGATTTCTGAAAGTACTCTTCTACCGATTTCGCTATGATTGTTTTCGATTTTTGAAATTTACATGCTTTGAAACAAATTTTTAAACTAAAAAAATGTTTCTTTCAAAAATTATAAAATTTTAGTATAAAATTAGGAACAAAAGACTAACTATTCGAAGCGATGCATTGTCTTTTTTAAATTTTATTAAATTATTAGTCTATTTAGTTGATAGGCATGCAACCCCGCCACTGATTTTTGATTAAATTCTAAAATATGGAATTTCTCTATAATACACGCTTCTGTGTCACATAGAATTACTCAATTATAGATCATGATCATGAGGTTGAATTTTTAGCCGATGCGATCTATTGATTTTAATAGGGCTTTTCATTTACAAAATGATTCTTTTTTGTTTCGGACTGTTTTCAATCAAGTAAAGACATATCTTAAATATTCTATCCTTGTCAAAAAACACTGCTTGAAAAAGATAAAATATATTTAACTTTCTTAGCTTGAATAGTTTTTTGACAACTTTCCGAAACAAAAGCAAATCGATGAAAAGATCTATTGTCATTATGGTAAACAATTTTTAATATAAAATTGTTTTACCATACTAAATAATATATTACATATTAATTCGACGATTCGAATATGTTGAAAATTTTTTGGAAAATTCATTATTTTGAACGAATAAAAAAAATACATTAATCTAAAAAATTATTTGCTGTTTTTATATATTTACAAAATCAAAATTTCCTTTCTACATTCGAACCGTGTAATTATTATTAATTCGTCTTAATCGAAATAACTTGGCTCTTAATAAAATATAAAACGCCATTTTACTATATTTTATACAATTTTCTTTTTTATAATAATTATTCATCAATATTAATAAAAAAAGATATTGATTTTCATCAATTAATCATCATACATTCCATTTCATATTTATCATTGTATTTAAAAAAATTTTTATTTTAAACGCTTATGAAATTATAAGCGTTTTATTAGTTTTAATTACATTTACAAATTTAATATTTATAAGGGAGAGGTTGATATGTACAAGAAAATTTATATTAATTTGTAGAGATGATTTAATTAGTGGGAATAATTCTTAGATAGTAGACATTTAAATAAATTATAGGCCTCCGATAAAAAGTTTTTGAGATTTCATTTCGATAGAATCGTGGTTTATGTACATTTTCAAAATTGGTGTATTTAATACGCCATTTTTCATAAAATTTATAAACTAAAATTACTCGCTTCCATCATAGATAAGTAAGGAAATAAAAAAGTTACGAATAGCTTGCTGCTCATTTATTTATCCAAAACACAGATCCCGATCTAGCTATTTAGCCACTCCGGGCAAAAAATAATATTTGCCGCCCCCTTACACTCATACCATATACAAGATATCTTATTTAAATTGGCATATGCTTGAAACTCGATAAATAAATTGAATCGAGGAAAATGTTTCAAACGAAAAATATTAGTTTCAAAGAGACACATGTTATACCGGTATCGAATTCGATCTAGGTTTTCAGCCTACATTAAAGCCTGACTCTAATTCATAACTGATAAACAGATGAAGGCTTTAAAATAGAAAGTTGTTCTTTATAAATACGAAAACATTTTTTTTTGTAATTCGAATAGTTTGGACAGTAATTGATAGCAAAAATCTATCTTTTTGTGCGTTTGTTCATTCACTTTGAACTAAAGTGGTCTTTATAGAAAAACGAACCATTTTTATTGGAAAATTTTGTCGATGAGTGCCTAGATTTTGCAGAAACGATTGTACGAAATTACAATTTTGGGTAAAACTCTTCAATCCGTTTTTACTTTAACTGTGCGGTTTGCTGAAAAATGTTTCGAACAAAAAATGTTACTTTTTTAATCATAAACAACTTTTTTAATTTGAAGCGTTCATCTATCGATTGCCAGTTATGGAGTGAGCTTGAAAACCTAGGTCGCGTTTAATGTCTACGTAAGATGTGCGCCTACACACCCAATATTTTTCGTTTGAAGCATTTTTATCAATAAAACTAATTTTTTGAGTTTCAAGCATACGTCAACTTAAAAAAGACACCCTTTTGCCGCCACTTTTTTGCCGATCCGGTTGCCCGGATCACTCCCCCCCCCCTCTGGATCGGGCACTGCCAAAAGAGACACCAATGTATTATAACGACCTCAAAAAATTATTCAGGCCATATTTGATTTTTGTTGACCAACTACTAATTGTTTAATTGTGCGCATTTTTTAAATTCTCTGTTACAATTCTTCAGGCTTCAGGCGTATGATTCTCTTAAGACATAAGGTTTTGAGAATAATCTACTGGTAGTTCTTCAGATTATTAGTATTGTAAAGTTTCAAAAGGGCCTCTTATGTATGTGTCACATGTATGTATGTGTTATGCGATAAAGAAATCAACACTGACTATGCATGGTATTTCAACAATTAACTCAGTCAATTGTTTATTTTCACTTGTTGTTGATAAATTTTGTCAATTCTCTCGCTTGAAATCGGTCTTTTTGTGTAATGTGCAGTCTCCTTTTCGTCTTATGTTTGGTAAGAATATTTATTAAATAAAATATTAACAAAACTAATAACTAAAATTAATCAGTTCATCTCTACTTTGTTAAGATAATTAATTAGTAATTACAAGTGATCTTAAATTTGATTCCTAAATTTATATACTATTTATTAAAAATAATAAATAAAAAATTTAGTTTTTATAGAACAATATTTTCTTATTAAAATATTTTGACTTATAAAGATATTATTGATTTTTTATGATTTATTTTATTTTTAATTTATTTATATATTTATATATAATATTTAATATATAATATCTGTACAAATTTTCAATTCAGTTAGATTTCGTTTAAAATTTATTTATTATTATTTATTTCAATCTATAAATTATATAAATTCCTGGTCCTTGGAGAAACTGCAAAAAAAGAAAAAAAATTAAATAAAAGTCGTTCACGAGATTTTGAAGATCGTAATATGACATTGGAACGGATGTCTCGACATTTGTTTCTGTCTAGGAAGTAAGAAGGATGTGAAAATGATGCATTTGCTGACTAGAATTAGGGAAAATTTGCGACAGAAAGGCGCAAAAACATGTCTATTGATTGGAACAGAATCTCTCGACCTTTTCTTATGTCTAGAAAGTAGAAAGGATGTGAAAATGATGCCTTTGTTGGCTAGAATTAGGGAAAATTTGCGACAGAAAGGCACAAAAACATATCTATTGAATCGATAGGCATGTGGATTGAAAGAAGAGCAAAATGTTGTAAAGTACAAAGGTTGACATGGTAAATATCCAGCGAAAAAATTTTAATTTGGAATTTGGCCCTTCGAGGTTCGTGTATTCTACAAAACTCTCTCTACGAATTTATTAGAAAGTGCTGCGTTTTCAAATGAATATGATAACGTTATATTTAAGCTATCGGTTTGAAAAAACGCAGCAGGAAATTTTTCGGACACTATGACTGACAAAAATACGGTATCGATGAATTTGTCTACCACCTCGAACTTGCTGAATTTAATTCATTTTTACTTCAATACATACACAGTTCATTTGGCTGAATTGTTTAAAATTATCAATATTATCAAGTGGTCAAAGTGTTCGACAAAATTCCTGCTGCATTTTTTCAGACAAATAGCTTAAATATGACGTTATCATACTCATTTGAAAACGCAGCACTTTTAAAAAAGTAGCAGAAAGAAAGTTTAGAAGACTCAAAAAAAGAAGTACATTTTGGCGGTTGCCCCGTGGACTAATATTTTATTTACACGTTTATTTCCGCTCACTTAATTAACACTGATATGTTTTTCAGTCCCCCAACGAGGTAGAAGTGGAAAAGTGATGTCCCATGATCTATTACTACCATATTTTGTATACCTAACTGAACAAAACTTGTTAAGTGTTAAATCAATTATTTACCTGTCATAAGTTAAACGCAACTTTCTTGCTGACATCCCATGAGCGGTGTTCGAACTGTAACTACTTCCCTATGATGATAAACTCCAACAGGCGGTGGAGGTGGTCGTCGATTGTGATCGATTTGAGCGTATATTGTTGTGTCATCTTTTCTTGCTGCACTCTCTGTCAATGGTCGACCAAGACAAAGCTCTGCATAAGTTACTTCATTTCCAACAATCTATAACAAAGTTATTAAGTAATAAAATTTTCTCTTATTGCTTTCAAAAATTCTTACCGGTGAAATAATTTTTTGATCTCGTGGAATTCCATTTTGAAATACTACAGGTTCAATTGTTGGTATTGGAGTACCTTGTAACGTATGAAGATCGTCCGAATGAACGCTATACGTTCTTTCTCCGGGCGTTTGTGTTGCAGAAGTTAATTGATAATCAGAATCTAAAAAGATATTTGTATTATTTTTTGTCGTTAGTATATTTTTTAATTCGGATAATTTTTTATCCGAATCATCTCTTATTTTATAGGGAAGGTTTCTGCTAAAAAATCGCAAAAAAATTTTTGTTTTGGAATTTAATGAAATATGGTGGATGGGGTAATTTTGATCCAAAAAGTATAAAAATCAGGTTAATTTAATGATTGGATGCAGAGTTTCTGAGATATCGCAATATTTGGATCGATTTTAGTCCGTATCTCAAAAACTATTAGACCAGCCATCAAATGCACCTGATTTTTGTACTTTTTGGGTCAAAATTACCTTATATACTGATTTTTATCGAAATTGGAGATAAACAAAATTTCTCGATTTTTTGCAATTTTTTTAAGGGGTACCCCTTTGAAAAAATCGAGAAAGTCGCAAAAAAACTTTTGTTTTGGAATTTGATGAAACTAGGTGGATGGAGTAATTTTGATCCAAAAAGTATAAAAATCAGGTTAATTTAATGATTAGATGCAGAGTTCCTGAGATATCGCAATATTTGGTTTTGATTTTAGTCCGTATCTCAAAAACTATTAGACCAGTCATCAAATGCACCCGATTTTTGTACTTTTTGGGTCAAAATTACCCTATATACAGAGTTTTATCGAAATTGGAGATAAAAAAATTTTCTCGATTTTTTGCAATTTTTTTTGAGTATCCCTTTGATAAAATCGTTATTTTATTTAAATATGTATTATCTACAGAATATGTAATAGAATAGAAATAGAAAATGTAGTAATTGCATACCTTTATTTGCTGGAATAACATCCGGATTCTTATCATCTTTTAATTCTTCAGATTCTGAATGAAGAGGTAATGATATGGGTGGTTTTTGTTTTAAGGGCATAACGGATGGTTGATGTGGTGGTTGTCGTCGACCTTTCATTCTTAACGCACCAACAATAATTACTGTGACGAATAAACATGCTGTCATAATACCAATTAATACTGATAACATAGGTGTAAATTCTGTTGGTGATCCTAAATTATGGAAAAATAAATTTGCTATAATATAATTTTTATTTCATTTTATTCATTTATAGATCGGCTAATTGACTCTAATTTTTGACTTAAATTTTTTTTTGACTTGTAATACATACTGCGAAACCCTCAGTTTAGGCAAACAGACTTGGCCACAAACTTGGCCATTTTAAATACGAAACATTATATTGTATTAAACTGTTTCAAACTTATATATTTTTTTGTAGTTAAAATAACAAAAATATAGAGTGGGACAAAGGAGTATGTGATTTTGAAAACCCAGTTAAAAAATACTCATTAATTTTTACGATTCTAATATACATAAAAAATCATTTAAGTCTTTAAGGCTGTTGTGTAAAAAAATTTTGCAATTTTATTTTCACCATTTTAATGGGCAGATAGTTTTACCTGCCCTGGGACTATAGAAATTTTTCTTATTCCACTGTATTTGGGTGTGAAAAATGAAAATTGGAAAAATTAACAGGATTTTCAAAAAATAAACCCAGGGCAGGTAAAATGTAAATTGAAAATAAGTAAATAAGGTTAATTAAGTATACGTTGTAGATAAGTCCGTTCTAACAACTTGTTTACTCGAAAAGAAGAGTATCAGGAGAAATGGAAACAAAAGCGCTAAAAGAACGGAAATGATAATATAGAAGGTTAAAATCACGCGGCACGTAATAATTTGATGAATAGCTTGGTTGCCAGGATTAATGTGTACGCCTGGGAGTCAAAATTTTACGTTGTAGTTATTACTGAACTCGCTTCCATTAAGTCAATTTTCGTGAATGCATTTTATGTAATTAAGCTGGCTCAGTTATCGTGCGATCTAAATCGTCTTAAAAACGTTGGGCTACTGATTGGGAGTTGGACTACTGATGACAAAAAAATATTTGGAAAAAAGAAAATAGATTTTGTTTCACCATGCTTTGAAAATCACACACTTTTCTACCCCACCCTATAGAAGAAAAACTCTGAACGGAAAGAAAATAAAAGTAATAATAATAGATTTATAAACACATTAATTGATTTACCAGTTTGTTTCTCTGCAATTTTCAATGTGAAACCTTCCAACAACACCGGTTCACTTCTTCCTTTTGAATTGACAGCATATACAAGAATCTTAAGTATTTTACCAGCACCCAAACCATTTACAGTAAATATTGGTATATTACTACCCGTAATATTTGCTTGTAAAATATCATTCTGTTGATCAAACACTTCAACCATAAAACTTTGTTGTTGACCACCATTAAAGCCCTCAATACACTCAATTTGTAACGATTCAGTTGATTGATTTGCTAATGTACAATTAAACGGTGGATCGGGTTTACCCGCAGCAATTATATGAAAAACACACGGTTCAATTTGTCGGCCAGCAAGATTATTTGCCCAACACATTACTGTACCATAATCCATTTCGGTAACGGGTGTATATTGTAATGTTGACATGGATAATACTGAAGTGGATTTAAAACGAATTTGTGGTACATCGATCGTTTCTGCAGTGTTATTGAATGACCACTTGAAACTTTCAGGTGGTGGAAATGATTCTACTTCACATAATACTTGAGCCTGTTCATGTCTAGCTACACCATATATACGTTTTTGATCACTTCGGCAAATTGGTTTGACTGGAAGAAAAATATTGAAAGAATTATTATACCATAATAATATTATACCCTGTGTTTATCGACTTATTTGAGTGTACTATTTTACATATTGATAGTTTTCTTTCTAGAAGATTTTAGTGCATAAACTATAGCTAAGGAATTCGACAAGATTTTAAAAAATAACAATACATTTTTCAAACAAATAGACCAAAATAGCTTTACGTTTTCATATACGTATGTCTTTGTCTGATGATAGATTCCTTGTCTAATACATTATAAGCACAAATATAAACCCTATATTACAATAATGTAGAAAAGAAGCAAGCACAAACGTATACTCAATGTCACAAAAA
Organism: Chrysoperla carnea; assembly: GCF_905475395.1. NCBI lineage: Eukaryota > Metazoa > Arthropoda > Insecta > Neuroptera > Chrysopidae > Chrysoperla > Chrysoperla carnea. The sequence goes on from NC_058338.1 coordinate 18,172,198, forward strand.
ATGCTCGTTTTAAAACATTCTAAGTGTTACTATTATAACATAACATATGATGCGTACGCTTAGAATGTTTTAACTGTGGCACTTTTTCTGACAGTGAGTGTACATGATAACTTACAACTATTTTGGTCTATTGATATAATAAATATGGTGGGAGCGCAAATAAATACAAATACTATAGGGATAATTCATATATAACATAATTTAATTGCATTTCCACCATTTATTTGCTTCATTTATAAACATCTAACTATGACAGGGTGCTTTTTTAACTTGACATTTGCTTAACTTGACATTTGCAAAAGATGTATAAAAGATTTATGAAAGAAATTTAAATAAAAGATACTTCTTCACATTCTACGAATTTTCTTACGTATAAGAAATCAAAGTAAATATATGTTATTTATTGTTCAGATCATAAAAAATATGTATTAAAAATTTTTTTGTTCAGATAAAAGTTATCTTTTTTCACTTATAAAATACGAATCACCAACAAAAAATATAAGGTTCCATTTGAAAAAATGAAGTTTGAATGGTGCAATTAACACCATTTAACCTAGAACCTATTCACCATTAAAAATAAGAATGCATTTGGAATCGGAATCGAGGCTTTCATACGATCAAACTTTCGTTTGAAACAATTCTTTTGTACCTGACTTATTTTTTAATTTGTTTGCAAATGTCAAGCTAAAAAAACACCCTGTATTAAAACACCGTGATTTCATAATGAAGTAAATTCTGATTCTTCTTAAATGCCATTTGGAGAATTGGCAAGCTTGGTAACTTAAGCAATTTGAGGTTTTAATTGTGGCCCGAGTAGCGTTGATGAAAAATTGAGTTTCTCAATTTTTGCCCTTTTTGCTTAGCATTTTTTTTCTGCCATTATACGTTAAAAAAAGTTATTGGTAATAAAAAAATGCAACCAGGAAGTTTTTAAACGTGGGTTGGTTTTTCAAAACTACACTCCACTTTTCAACCTTTGGCATTTGTAAATTCTCTGGCTCTATTATTTAATCGAAGAAGACAAAAAATTGAAAAATTTGATTTCCATTAATGTATTTCCAAAATTTTTTATCAAGGTAAAAGGTCTTAATTTACCAAACTTAATATAGTGAAGCTGCGAGTGCAACTAAAACAATTATTTTAAAATGTAACGTCTGTCTCTGATTTATCTAAAGAAAATGATACGTGAAAAAGAAGAAAGAATTGCAAAAAGCCGGTACCCGTATGTGACTGCTATTATTATAAAAGCCAAGTTGACATTTTTGCATAAACAGGTGATATTTTTATAATTATTGAATGAAACTCAATTCATTTGTAAAAACTGTCATAAAAATTTAAAAACTGAATTCACAAGAGTCAGGCAGGTTATTTCTTGTAAATTTCCAAATAAAATATTATCGGCCTAGAATTTAAAACAATAAATTTATTTTTGGATTTACATAATACTTTAATCGTCTTATATCTTCCGTTTCGACGCAAAAGAAGGATGAAAATAAACATACAAATGTACAAACAAACAAACCTGACATTTATAATATTAGTATACTGGATAAAAGAAACAACATTATATAACTTACACATAATTTTCAGATTCACTGTATTACTGATTCCATCTCCTTCAACATTTGATGCAACACAAGTATAATTTCCTGCTTGATTGCGTCCAACATTTTGTAATGCCAAATCTCGGTTACTGACTATAACGCCTGCTTTTTGATTATGTTGAATAACTTGCCCCTGTTTATAACAACACATATATATGTGAGTATACAACAATATTATTATACCCTTTTACAAAATCTAAATTGAAATCTTTGATTTTCGGAATTTTTGTTCATTTTTATTCAGTTTTATTTTTTTACATTTTTTTGTAAATTGAATAACTGATTTAAATGTATGAAAGAAAAATATATCTAGTTTAAATAACAGTCTAAAAATGGTGTATATTTTTTTAAAAAGATCGGTTTTCTTTCTTTTTAAATGATTATCCATTTTTTTGTAGTATGAAAAGTAATTGAAATTTTTTTTCTATATACACTTGCAGAAGCATTACTGTTTGTATGTACATGAGGACAGTATAGTTATATGAAACTAAAAATTCTGATACAAAATATTGAAAATTCCTAGAAGCACTTCGTCGACTGATCGTTTTTTTCGTCGAAAAATTAAAATCACGTTTTTGGTTAGTGGATCCTAAAATTTGATTGCATTAAAATTTGGTGGGAAGCATTTATATTGCTTTATTTTCTAGACATTTCAAATTCTAAATGATAAACGAAATCGAATATTCGTAGTTTTTTATACGCACTTTAACCGTTTGTCTACTTAGACTTAGGTTGCGGGTTCGAATCCAGGCAGTGGCAGTGTGAACAATTATAATAATTGGGGGCGATAGAATTGATCACATTGTCGACGCTTGGATAAGAACGAAGTAACCAACTCCACCCACATCATAAATGTAATTGTATATATGGATGTAGTTAAATAAATAAAGATTAAAAATAATGATGTGGGTGGCCTCTGTTATAGGCGTAAATGTTAGAGAAACGGTAAACCCTATTATTCTTATTATTATACGCATTTCAGAAATGTGATACATATTTTTCAAAAGGTTTTGGTGCAAGAAATATTGATGAATGATTAGAGTCGTTTTCGAAAACTTCAAGTTTTATGGCTTCAAATTTAGAGCGAAGACATTCGAAATGAGATAGCGAGACTTACTATATTTTTTAAATAATCCCAAGGAAACACTCAAGAGATGTTTAGCCGTCGGAATCAATTGAAATACCTTTGAATAATGTGCGTTCCGCCACAGGCAAGGTTGCCAAAGATTTCTTGATTATAGACTTCGTGACTTGCCTTTATAGCAGCCAAATTGACAGACCATGCATTCTGAATTTCAAGATAGATAGTCCCGTTGAATAGAGAGGCATAAACGGCTCCTTGACTGTTTGAAAACTCTTTGATAAAATATTTACTTAAATGATAAAAACATTTATCAAAAAAAAAAATAAAAATTAATTTGTAATAAAAAATAAATAAAAAGGAAAAACTTGAATTATTTTGTCAAACGAAAGATAATTTATAACATAAAACGAAATTTATTTATTACTTACGTTATGTTTCCAAAGCACTTTATACGCTTGAGGATTTGCTTTTATTTCACATCCGAAATAGACATCATCACCTTCTTCTATGTCGTCTGGATTTAAACTTTTTCCCAATTGTAATTCTAAAGTTGGTATAACTGTATGGAGAAAAAAATGAGAGAAAATATATTAAAATTGAAAAATATAAATGAATTTACAATATTTATATAGTATGTTTAAAATACTTCTAAATTAACAGAAGGCCATAAGTTTATGTGTATTCAGAATGCCCACATAATGTTTTTTTAGTTCGAAAGCATTTAACGTAATTGGGGATTAAAGTAGGAATACTTAAGGCTGTCGCTGTTGTCTCGCTATAGGCATAGTGTCAGAAAATTTTAAATTTTTATACTTATTAAGGATATTATAATACAATTACCATAAAAATTTGAAATCGATTGGCCGCATCTCGACCAACTCGAGATAAACTTAATTAAAGCTCGGATAATTAACATGGAGAGCATAGGAGAGTATGTGTTTTTAACAAGTTTTTAAATTCTAAAAAAAAGACTAACATTCAGATATTTTTAAAAACTAACTGAAGATTGATCCATCTGTTCTGAGTTGAACAGAAACAATAGGTGGTTGAAAAGAGACATCTATATTAACACAGCATTGATACATAGTATTTACTACGAGAAATAGTTTTTTGTATACTAGAGTTAAAAATAACACATTATTTGATTATTAACATAGTCCAAAACATTTTTACAATATTATATGGACACAAACACCTTATAAGTAAATCAACTTTGCCGAAACCCGTAGAAAGTAGCTTATTGAGACTCGTTTTATTTCTGAGAATGGATCCGTTAGATTCGCGGCAAGTGTCTGAGCTACTTGAAAGATTGTATATGCAGTTTTTTTTAATACAAAAACTTACTTTGAACACAACCATTCAAAAATTATTTAACATTTTTTAAATTACTAAACTTTGAATACAATCAGTCATTTCATTAAATTTTTTTTACTTAAACGTTTTGACACAGAATAATATTTAAAATCTGTTAAATGTTTTGAAGCGCATTTACTAATTTGTATTGGTGGTTTACTCTGTTGGACCGTGAGCTTATAATGAAGTAAAAATTCTGTGATTATTTTACATGCAGATTGATTAAATTAAATTGACTTTCATGATAATAATAATTTAACGAACGTCATTTTAATGGAAAACGAGTATTTAATTTTTCATGTTTTTGACGATAGCTTTTGTCTGAAAAGAAAGTCATCTACTTTTGAATAAGTAAAAAGAATATGTAGAAAATGTAGTATTTTTTTAAGCGCATGTCGTTTTTCATATCTTTTAATATTTGCAAAATTTCTGCTATCTAAAAATTCCTTTTCGAAATGATTAATTCGAAGCACTTCATTATGGGCTCACGATCTTTGTGTATTTATTGTTAGTAATACCTAATACAAATGAAATGAATTGTTTAGTGAAGTGACATTTAAATTTGTGAAAATATTGTGTACAAAAGTTAAAATTGTAATAATAATTAAACTAACAGAAAACATTCAGCCGTAATGTTGCTTCCTCGACACCACCATGTACATGGGTGTTCTCTGCACGACACGTAAGGGACTTATCATTGTCAGAGCGTGTGGGCATTAACGTTAACGTCGAAGTGCTGACGTTCCCATCCGCTGAATTCTGTAAACACATCAAAACCACATTCATTAGTCAGCATCATACAATATAGTCTATATGTATACTTACTTCATTCATTCTATTATTATTTGTTATACCGGATGTTTTATTTGAAAATTTTCAATTTGTCTGTAGCATTACCTTTTTTTAGTGAATATACCCTAAATACTTTTTTGGAAGTACAAAAAGGCACAAAAAGAATAAAATTTCACTCTAAAATTTTAGTAGAAGAAGAATTTAAAGCAGCTTCTTGTTAAGAATAATTACCTGGGAGTAGGTATATATAAAGTATAATTTTGAAAAAAATTCTGTAATAGAAATCTTTGAAAGTAGTCCTTTTTGAATGGAAAAATTGTGAAGAAAAAGATCCCCAGAACGATTTTTGCTAGAGTTAAAACTAATTCTTAACGAAGCAAATCTTTGTGAATCATAATTTAATTTTTTATAATATCTTGGTTAACATTAGTTACTTTTAAATTATGCTAAAGAGAGAATTTGCGTAGTTTAAGTTTACAGATGCACCTGTGAGAATTAAAAAAAATTTTTTCCGTCCACGCGGAGAGTGTCGAACTTCGTACCGCTGTGCTAAAAGAAGTTGCCGCAGTTGAATGAAAGCTTCTTGAATAATTACATTAAAATTTATTTATTTTGAATATGTTTGATTTGAGTGTTTTCAGGGGAGTTTATTGTCATAATAAATTTGCATGAAAATGTATTTCAATTGGAAAATTTTCAAACAAACTCCCGGTATAAATGAACAATACTGAACTATATTAAAAATACACTACCATCAAAAAGTTAATAAATTGTTACGCAAAAGTAACGGTCCTAAATTTATTGAACGTAGGAAAGGAAAGGATTTGGTTCTTTTTCGACCAAATAAGTTGAGAATTGTAAATTTCATAGAAAATAACAAACATTAAGAAAATTCGCAATTTTTTTTAATTTTGAAATTTGTAGACAAATTTTTTATAGTTAGAAATACACAGACTTGGATTAATTTAAACTCTTCGACCAAATATGACGACCTGCAATGATCTTTCTCAATACATCTAAGATGCTTTTAATGCACAAACAATGCTTTTACGCTTCGCAATTTTCCCATTTTATTATTAAATCTATACATTATATCCAAGAAAAGAGCCGATGATCAACTAATGGTTAATTAGAGTTTCAACAAGCGAAGATAAGCTTATCAGCATGAAAAAAGCATTGAAATAAACAATCCTATTTGTAGCTGCACTATTCAGCACAAGAGCTGGTACTTTTATTGGATGTTCAAAGAATATTTAAAAAAAACCGAAAAAAAATGTGACAAGGTAGCACACGATTGTTTACTGAGCGAAAAAAAAGAGTTTTGATTCTAAAAAGTAGAAGTGTAGTTAAAATAATATCGAAATGAATCTCTCAAAGATTGTTCTAGAATCTGATTACTATCTAGATTTAAGTTTTGATTGTGTTTTTGAAAGCGTTTATAAGTCTTTATAGTTTTTGAACCGAACTATATTCATCTTGAATGTTATTCGACAATCATTCAATTCTATATTCAACCATCCATGTTATTGTTCTAAAAACGTTTGTATGTTTATTTATTTCAAAAACGACGTTTTAACATCGATTTGTTTGATTTATATCACATTTGTGAATTATAGGTACAAATGAATATCGATTTAAAATGTTTGTTTTTAAGACACGAAAAATCGATTATATAAACTCTATATACCTACTGGGTGTTCAGATAATTAAAGACAGAAAAACACCTCTACATCGAAGTTTTTCATGTATATGAACCTTCTTTGCGCGTATACTTTGGTCGAAATGATCATGCTGTGTTTTGTAAAAAGGCTGCGATGTATTTCAATTTACTGACTTTTTATGTTAATTTTTTCGAATCCAAAAATGAATTTTTTACCTGTTGGCTATGGTTGCTTAATTGTTTACCATCCATCCACCAAGAAATTTGCGCTGGTGGTCGTGATCCAACACTTTGACATGGTATTTCATAACTTCTATCCGCTGAAAATGGTTGATTGCTGCTTAAAATTTCAACGCTGATTGGTTTAACTGCAAATAAATTATTAAAATATAAACAAAAACTTATTATAAGTATAAAATTCTTCATTTTAGATTAATGAATATAGAGAATTGGATCAACTCATAAATGGAATTGTGAGCAGTTTATATTATACTTATAATTTAATTAATTTGGCAATTTCCAAAGATAACAGCTGAGAAAGGTTATGTACAGATTATTAAATTTATCAGCAATATACATTTATTAGGTCAACTTTACGATTTGGACTATCAAAATAATTGAGACTAGCTCGTCTCGTACGAAATTTCGCAGTGCGTACCGTGGATAAAAACAGGCTAAGTAATATAAAAGTGGTAATTTACTTTCTTTTTATTTATAGGCGATTTTATTTCAGATATGATATACAAATTGCCTGTTTTTTCATAAGTGTTTTCCATTTTTAGATCAATTTTTCGTCGTTAATCAGCACGATAAACTTAAAAATGAGGTCTAAATCATGGAATTTGATAAAGAAAAAAATAGGCTAGCGCAGATATTACAATTTTTGAGATATTTCAAACATTCAAACTATACATTTTATAGGATCCAATTCCTTTAAAATGTAAAGTTTTAAATGTCTTAAAATATCAAGATATTTCAAATGATTGATAAATTTTTGGATAATAAATCAACAAAAAAAAAAAAAAAATAAAACTTTTAAAAAACTTATATTTCTATGTGTATAAAAATCTACAAATAACAGTTTTATCAATTCTTTTTCGTTCATTTAGTTTCCTCTAAATTTTTAAATCGTTTCGTAAATAAATAATATAACTGTAATGATGGCGTAACACTTAATAAAAATAATAATGCTGTAAAAAATGAGGACAAATCTACTATAGGTAAAGATAGTAATACTAAATTTAGTTGAGTTTAGTTTAAAGATTACACTAGAGATTTATTCTTCTTTCTTACATAAGTCTTTATACGAGTATCGTCAATGGCAGATTTGAATTTGGTCAATCTTGATAAGGTCTAGCTCTAATAAAGAGGGTTACAAAATCAAGTGAAATTTTTGAGTTTTTGTCATTTCTCATTGAGTTTTTTAAATATCTCAAGAAAGGCAAGTTTTTTGCCAATGGTTTGCAGATAATTTCGGAGTGCAAGGAAGAAATATGAGTCAACATAAATTAAGGATGTGATCTGTCAGTTTTTAACAGTTCAATGTACTGTTTATTACAGGTGTAATACTCATCGATGTAGTAATTATAGTATATATTCATGGTAATATCATACAAAATATAAGTAATTAATACCATACAATATGTCAACAAGTCTGACAAGCCTATAGAAATAATAACATTATATATAACCTCTTTTGACAAGCCACATATTATGACGTTACGTCCGTTTTAAAATTTAAATTTCCGTTTTAGAAATTTGAATTTCTCTCACTGAATTTGTAATTTTAAGCTTCATTAAAATCGGTAGAAGTATTATTACTATTAAGTAGAAATATTTGGAAATATAAAATTGGAAGCAAACATATGGAATTTCAAGCAGGTAAATAAGATCGTTTAAAAATTTGGTGGATTTACCAATCTGAATAACCGACATCTACTCCGAAGCTTAGGTACATTACTACTTGAATTTTACATGATATTTCTTCACCAAATCTTATATCATATTTCAACCATTATTTTGATTTGGTAGCTTAACATAATAATATGTGGCCATCAATATAGATAATATGATATGTTAGTACCCAGATGGTGGCAGGAGCTTTCTTATGTGGTTGGTAAGTTGAGGTAATACGACGAGTTACTTATTTCATATAAAAAAAGAATGAAAATCATTTTCTTTTTATAGCTTGATTTTTGGTAGAAAGACGATGGTATTTATTTATCATCGATATATATATATTTTTTATTTTTACCTTGCCATATTGAATAATTCATATTTTTATTATTGTAAAAGATGAACAGAGATGTTTAGATTGTAAAGAGATAAGAAAAGCTTTAGTAATTTATTGTTTCGTAAAATCATGAAAATATCCATGGAATTTTGTTGACATGCTCGTCTATCTCTTTAGCTATCAAATTCAAATTATCAAAGGTATAGATTGATCTGGTCAAATTAAATAAAAAAATATGATTGTATGTATAATAATACAGATTTAGAAAAGTAAGCTAATACATTTGTATATAATATTTTATTTAACGTCTACATTTGTTTTTGCACAGGTTTCGTAAGGTTTTTCGTTACTAACGGCTTTAGGCCATCTTTTATTGATTTGGCGCTTGTGTGTGGCGGGCGCAATATTAGAAGTTAAGCTAAGTATATCTTCCTTTATTTTTTTTCCGAACATTCACAACACATTACATAACAACTATTAATATGGATGTAAATTTTAATAATAATATTTAATAATAACTTAAATTTTTTTACTTTTGAAAACTAATTTGTAGCGCCAAAGTTGTTTGTAACTGAAAATATGTGATCGTCATATTCTTGAATGATCTGTACCTATCTCTCTATTGATTTTATTATGAAAAACGAAAAAGAAAAGATAACGTACTTACGTAACTTTATTAAATATGTAATATAAAAATATTACATAAAGTATATTAATAAAATACCTAGTCTATGATTTATGTATAATACGTATAAGTTATCTTTATTTAAGGGGGTATTCTAGTCTAGAATATTGAAAAAATAATTTTTTGTATGTGCATATTATAATGCTTATATGTTTAAAAATTATATCCTCCAAAGGAATTTCCAAAATTTCATTACTTACGGAGTATTTATGAAGTATAATGAACTATAACGCTTTTTTCTTGAAATATCTTTCTTCAACACGGGTTTTTTCTTCAAAATATTACTTGATTTATTAAAAAATACCTCGGCTAGTAGCCGAGCTTGTTAAGGCGTCTTAAATTACTGTGGCTACTAGCTGGGAGGTTGTGAGTTCGAGTCCATGCAGTGGCAGTGTGAACAAAAAAATTAATTGGATGAACTGACCGACTCCACCCACATCATAAATTTAATTTGTGAATTTATTAATTAATTGATGTACTCTACTGAGCGAATCAATACATAGAATCAATATTACAAACGTCTTACAAAAAGAAACAATAACAAAAATATTATATATCACATTATATGGTATTTCCAAAACAACACTAAAAAAATGAAAAGGTATAACCAAAATAATCAGAAAAAAAAAAAAGATTAATTAATAAATAAATAAAATAAAAATATTCTAACATAGGAAATTAATGTAATACAGAAAAACTATGAATGACATATCTACAACACTACAAATAACAGGTACCAAAATATTAAAAGCATTAGATAATTAATTTAAATATTTTTCAATTTTGTTCAAAATGGAACGTAAGTAATTGGCTACATCATGTATAGTCTTTTTGTCTGTAGTATTAAGCATGTCCTCAGCAGTGACTATATTTTGATGGATCACAACATTTCGCTCTTTACCACTCGTACCCCGAAATTTAATTGTATATTCTAATTTAGTTAAAGAAATAAATAAAGATTAAAAATATTGATATGGATGGCCTCTGTTATAGACATGGTCTGAGAAACGGAGGTTAAACCTCATTATTACTATATTAAAAAAATTTGATAAAAGAAAATAATTAGTTTTTTATTTCAACAACCGCCATTTTGCGATTTATTTTTCTTTGAGGTAGGGTCTATATAATGACATCCTTACTTAGTTAGAATTTTATTTATTTTTTGTTTAGGTGACTAGAAATATTGGAATCGTGTCAACCGGGACGCACCATTTTTTTTACTTCCCACTTTATCAGGCTGTAGCTTGAATTTTGAAAATTTTTTGTTTGTTAAAATATCAATAAATATCTGTTATATACTGCAAACTAAAAATATTTGTTAATTTTTTCTTTTTAAATTTTTACAGGTGGCAAAAATCTGTACTTTTAGGCTGGAATACCGCCTCAACATTTTCAGTTCATTTTCTACTAAAGAATACAAAGTAGAAAATTGCATATTAATATCAAATACTATTATCATGAACCTAATAATAACAAATGGATTCCGAAATGTTCGCTAACACAATTTTATCATCAGGATTATATTTTGAGAACAAGCTTTTCTTGGAGCGATGAAAAGACGATTTTTGTTTTTGAATTTACTAGAAGATGCAGTATAAACATTTTGCAAAACGAGATTTAGTGCGGGGGATAACATCCTTTTTTTTAAATGATCAATACATACATACTTTAAACTTAGTGAGTGGCTTGATTTTGGCGACTCTATCAAACCTTCTCTCTACGAATTTTATCGAAACGACGGATTGAAAAGATGTAGCAGGGAATTTGGCGGACACTATGACTACTTGATAATATTAAGCCGGGTAGGATTTTTTTCCTACAAGTAGAACTGATAAACAAAATTCATTAATCAGTTACAAGTGTCTTGACTAGATGTTATTGTTTCGAATAATAGCGGATTATCTTTTTATGAAAATAACTTTACTTGTGAATTTTACTTGAACCCTTTTGAATATACCCCTTTTGAATATGCCGTCTTGTTATTAGTTATCCGCATTTTCTCTGAAAAAAGGTCCATTGAGAAAATTCGTTTAATTTATCTAGTAAAATTATTATCATTATGTACTTTTTAATGAATTTAATATTGCAAATCTATATTAAATTGAAATATACTTTTATCGGTGTGTAATATAGACAAATGAAAAAAAAAAAAAACTGAAAGAATATGATACCATCGTAACGAAAATTCGTGAAACCTTCAGGCAATAAGTCTTTCGTATAACAATCTACACAGCTAGCTATTATACATGTTACCTATACATGAATGGGAGTATTATATACTTATTTGGTATGCGATATAAGTACTGGGAGTTAACTGACTCAAAGGAGTTTCTACCAACATACAATATTGGTGGTAAACCATCGATACAAAGAGTTAAAAAATTTTTTTTGAGAGTAATTTGTTAAAATTTAACTGGTGTTAAAAATTATTCGAGAGGATTCAACTTGATTAACAAATTTTGTCTCTATCATCAATATTTTTTAACGTAAAAGCTTGAGAGTATAGAATCATTGTAATTACATTATAGTTTGATGTTTTATTGGTTTCCTTTCCGTTTTCGAGAAATACAAGTTGATAAAGGTTATACGAACACTTTTATTCTATTTGTTAAATATAAAATAAAATGTAAGCAATTGTAATTAGTCGGAATTAGCCAAATTGACGAGTAATTATTTTCGGTTAGTGTTCAGATAATTCTGTTAATTTATAAAAAGAACATGCTAATGTAATAATAATAAGTTCGTAAAGAATTTCTGGTTATTTGAAAAAATTCCATTCTTAGTTCACTATCTAGAATTATGATTAGAAAGTCGTTTAATTTACTTTCGATCCAAAAGCTTCTTGAGCACTCTGTAATCATGAAACTTCTATAGTCATCATTCTATTGGCATAGTTTTTAGTGGTGGTAAAGTTGTTCTCTTCAACCTTTCTTTTTTACCAAGGTTTCACATGTCTTTTCACCTTTTATATTCTTACTTTTATATTCTATAATATCCACCTGCAACTAAATTTATTTTATCGACGAATTTTATTTACTTAGAGGAATATTTTAATTTGTAATTTTTATTATTCACTCATGAAATGTATGATGCCAGTTTTTTTGGAGCTTACAATTGACTTGTCATTCAGTAGAACAAGGAATATTCATGATATTTTTTTCTCATTTATGTTAGAAAGAGTAGAGAAAAATTACTTTTCGTAAAACTATAAAAACAACCTAGATAAAAACCATCAAAGATTTGTTTGTATCTCTTTCTAGCAAAACAGAGTCAAATGCTATCCCTTATCTCTCTATCTAATTAGTAATTTCAAATATAGCATCCTTATTTCTTGGCCAATTTTAATTTTGATTTCACTTTTTGTTATCTCTGAATGAAAAAAAAAATCATGAATATCCCTATTTTCAACGGATAATTCTAAGTTGTAAATACGAATATCACAAAGGTATAGTATTTTCATACTATTGGATTTTTCAACGAATCCTTACATTTTAAGGTACTCTAAATCGTAGAATATAATTTTTGTCGTTGGGGTCTCTATAGATTTACATATATTAGTGTTACCTAATTGTTCTCAAACCAAAAGATCTAGACCATTGAAATATGTTCCCAAAGTTATGTATCATTTTTTAAAAGAGAATTGTTTTACATCGCTATTATAGTAAAATAATTTTACCTTAATCTTATGGCAAATATTTGTATTAAAGATAAATGTTGTCCAACATGCCTTGCTCGTGATTATTTTTTTCCATTATTTAATTAAAAAACGCTTGACTTTTAGCCATTGAAAAAAAAAATTAAAGTTATTAATTTTCGACATATTATATAAAAATACATAAATAATATTCTAAACCATACGTGCTTTTTACATATTGCAACAAAGTCGCAAGCTTCTACAAAGATATACTTTAGTTATTAATATTATTTTCTAGAATGTATATCTTCGATTATATAAATCTATAATAAAACCATTTAGGGCAAAAAGTTTCTTTCAATGATTTTTATTTAATGACTCTAATTAAATTACACAACAAAATAATAATTTTTATTCCTAATTAAAAGAAAGCAGAAAATTTTGTTGTAATTATTTTATATTATTAATTTTATTATTTTATAAATGAATTTTTTTTTTATTTTGTTAATTTTTTTCTTTGATTAGATGTTATATTAATTATTTGTATTTTTAAACATTCACTTATATTTTCCAAAGATTTTTTAAATATTTTTAATGATTTTAAAAAAAATGATGTGGGTGGCCTTTGTTATAGACATGGTGTGAAAAACAAAGGTTAAGCTCCATCATTATTATAATTGAACTGAGCTTCACTTTTTAAATAACGTTTGGTTTATTCACGTTTTATATTAATTTTTTTAATTCATTTGGGTTGATCTAATTGGCTCTTCTTACAGAATACATTTTAGAGAGCTCAAATATAGTTTTTGAAATCGATTTTTACACCAAATAATTATATAAATTTTATAATTTTTTAGTAATTCCCGCCGCTATTGTGTAAATTAGGTATTCGAATTTTCTAATTTAGTTGTATTGATTAATTTATCTGTTATAATAATTTTAAATTTATTTTACAAACTGATAACATTTTTTTATTTATTTTTCAAGAAAAATAAAAAAAGTTTTTGATTAAAAACAAACAGTTGCTTTATACAAATCTTCACAATTTTATTTTTACACGAGAAATTTCTTTGAAGTTCTTTTTTTATTCACAAATATATTGCTACATTGAAAAAAAAGGTCTATTTTATTATAAACGTTGTTTTCATAAAAGCAAGGACGTTTGTGTAACCTTTCACGATTTATAGATATTATTTATTAATAAAATGAATTTAGTTGGAATCGAATCAACATTCTACATTACTTATGAATGCAAGAAAAACTTAAAGAATATTAATATACTCCGTGTATGTAGTAAATCAGGAATATATTAAGTTTAGTTCCAAGCTTAGAAATATTGATGATTAAAACCTGTCCACCTGTCTGTCCGAAAAAAAGAGATATCGAGCTGCAATTTTAAGTGTTTTTATTTTCGTAAAAAGTTACTTTGAGTTTTCAAGAGCAACAAAGTTCAATTGGATCATATGTTCACCCGAAAGACTCACCTTTTAGACTGTAAGAGATACAAGAAAAGTTTAATTACAAAAAATGTTAGTTATAAAAACTAAAAAAATTTTGATTGTAAACATTATTGTTTTAACTAGTAACTGCGATTTTGCTGGACAGCTCTTGTGAGAAAATAACAATTTTTCTATGACTCGAACGCATATTTCTAGCTCTTATTCAAATCTTTTGTTTGGACGACGCTCGCGTCTTATTTCCTTGTTTACTGAACCAGTTAATTGAAATTCGTTGAAGTATTTGAGGCATCGCATACGCGAGCTTGTTGAATATTAGTTTAAAATTTGGAAATTCTTAATGGAAAACCTTTTATAATCGGCCTAGCAGAAAAGATTTGCGTACAACTATTAGAATAAAAATTCGAATATGAATTTATTTTACTGTAACCGGATATTGATATAGACTTATGTATGTATGGTTACATGACAGGAAATATGAGTTAAAGCTGTAATCGAAACCACACGAGTATAAAAACAACAAGTTATATTTTATTTGTTTATTGTTTAAAAATAGAGACCTTCAGATAAGCTTGAACAAAAACCATACATCAAGTAAATCGAGCACAAAATAATTTCGAGATACCTACTCGCGCTTTTTAACTCACTTGATAAAATAAGTGAAATAAATTGATCGTACTGGTATTTTTAACCTAAACAACTTCAACAGTGCTTCGTAAAATCGTAAATTTCTGTGATGAAATTTCAGTGTTTCATGTATTTTTAAACCCTGAAAGACAATAGCAAATTTCCATTCTTTCTTATTCAAATAAAAATTCTTATCGAAAAAATAAGGTTGGCATACATTATATTTGATTAGACAACAGCGCAAATGGTGCCCCACAAAAATATTGGGCCGTTTGGTGTGACCTCCATCCCCAACATGTCGAAAAAACGGGGATTTGAAAATTTATGAACATCCGGTTCATTTTTACACAATTGTTTAATAAATACAAGTAAAATTAAATGTACATACTGGCCTACATATTTCATGAGCCGTTTTCTCAGACCTACGTCAGTTTAACGACTATATCTTTTATTATGCTAACGCCCCAACTTCCAAAGTTTTCGTAAATAAAAATGTTGTAGATTACACTAAAATGAAGCCACTCACGAAGTTTCGTGAACGAAGTCATACTCCCATCTGTACTGTAGACAATTAGATACGGTATGCTTAAAAAAATAAAGCATTATTATATTTCTTATAAAAATTTTATTGTTGAAACAAATATTATATGCCAAATGGAAAAAAAGGTCTAGTTTTGTGCCTGTAAAATGATCGATTACATAGAACGTCAAAAATTGAAAGTATATTTTTATAAAATCCATCATTTAAAAAATGTATGTCAAAAAACTTGGAACATTTTTTTTTTCCACAAGAAACAATAATATAAAATTTTATATTTCTTCAGGATTGAAGATAATGTCAAGAACCACTTTCATTTTACTCATGTTCTATCGTTATATCGGCGGACTGTTATTTTGGTATTCATAATTTGGGTTTTTATGGACATTTATGAATTAAAAATATTGATAAAAATTTTCATACTTACAATAAATTTCAATGGTAACTGATGCGGATACTGGCTGACTTATATTATTATTCGATGCTTGACAAGTGTATACAGCATGCTGATCTTCTCGTTGTAAATTTCGTACAAGAAGTTCATTTGTTCGTACATTTTTGTATGATGTGGTACGATCTGTTGAATCAATTAAAGTACCATTTCGCCACCATCTTACTGAAGGCTCTGGCCGACCTATTAAAAAAAACAATTACAATCATTAGTATATTCTTTTTAAAAAATAAAAATACAATTATGGCCTGTTACTTTTGTCATATAGATAACTGAACAAATCCACACAGATTTTTATACAAAGTTTTTCGCTATCTATCACATGTGCTTAATTCCGGGACCACTCTAAATTCTTGAAACTTATTAAAGCTAGGTTAATTTTGATCACAAATTTGAAAAATATGACCCAAATTTAGTAGGATTACATACTTGGTTTATCAAAATTGGATAAATTTTGGATGTGATAGAGCAAAATAAAATTTTTTGGATTCTGATGACGTCATAAAGTTCAAAAATTCGATTTTTGTGATAACACCGGCAAATTTGATCCGATCTTATTGGAATTTTTTTTAAAACCCACTAATTTTGGGACATTCTTTTCAGCTGTGATGTCAGTTTTTCCCTAGCTATCATTTATGTGCTTGATTCCGGGACCAGGACTCCACATTCTTGAAACCTATTAGAGCAAGGTTAATTTTGATCACAAATTTGAAAAATATGACCCAAATTTAGTAGGATTACATACTTGGTTTATCAAAATTGGATAAAATTTGGATGTGATAGGGCAAAATAAAATTTTTTGGATTCTGATGACGTCATAAAGTTCAAAAATTCGATTTTTGTGATAACACCGGCAAATTTGATCCGATCTTATTGGAATTTTTTTTAAAACCCACTAATTTTGGGACATTCTTTTCAGCTGTGATGTCAGTTTTTCCCTAGCTATCATTTATGTGCTTGATTCCGGGACCAGGACTCCACATTCTTGAAACCTATTAGAGCAAGGTTAATTTTGATCACAAATTTGAAAAATATGACCCAAATTTAGTAGGATTACATACTTGGTTTATCAAAATTGGATAAAATTTGGATGTGATAGGGCAAAATAAAATTTTTTGGATTCTGATGACGTCATAAAGTTCAAAAATTCGATTTTTGTGATAACACCGGCAAATTTGATCCGATCTTATTGGAATTTTTTTTAAAACCCACTAATTTTGGGACATTCTTTTCAGCTGTGATGTCAGTTTTTCCCTAGCTATCATTTATGTGCTTGATTCCGGGACCAGGACTCCACATTCTTGAAACCTATTAGAGCAAGGTTAATTTTGATCACAAATTTGAAAAATATGACCCAAATTTAGTAGGATTACATACTTGGTTTATCAAAATTGGATAAAATTTGGATGTGATAGGGCAAAATAAAATTTTTTGGATTCTGATGACGTCATAAAGTTCAAAAATTCGATTTTTGTGATAACACCGGCAAATTTGATCCGATCTTATTGGAATTTTTTTTAAAACCCACTAATTTTGGGACATTCTTTTCAGCTGTGATGTCAGTTTTTCCTTAGCTATCATTTATGTGCTTGATTCCGGGACCAGGACTCCACATTCTTGAAACCTATTAGAGCTAGGTTAATTTTGATCACAAATTTGAAAAATATGACCCAAATTTAGTAGGATTACATACTTGGTTTATCAAAATTGGATAAAATTTGGATGTAATAGAGCAAAATTAAATTTTTTGGATTCTGATGACGTCATAAAGTTCAAAAATTCGATTTTTTTGATAACACCGGCAAATTTGATCCGATCTTATTGGAATTTTTTTTGAAATCCACTAATTTTGGGTCATTCTTTTCAGCTGTGATGTCAGTTTTTCCCTAGCTATCATGTATGTGCTTGATTCCGGGACCAGGACTCCACATTCTTGAAACCTATTAGAGCTAGGTTAATTTTGATCACAAATTTGAAAAATATGACCCAAATTTAGTAGGATTACATTACTTGGTTTATCAAAATTGGATAAAATTTGGATGTGATAGAGCAAAATAAAATTTTTTGGATTCTGATGACGTCATAAAGTTCAAAAATTCGATTTTTGTGATAACACCGGCAAATTTGATCCGATCTTATTGGAATTTTTTTTGAAACCCACTAATTTTGGGTCATTCTTTTCAGCTGTGATGTCAGTTTTTCCCTAGCTATCATTTATGTGCTTGATTCCGGGACCAGGACTCCACATTCTTGAAACCTATTAGAGCTAGGTTAATTTTGATCACAAATTTGAAAAATATGACCCAAATTTAGTAGGATTACATACTTGGTTTATCAAAATTGGATAAAATTTGGATGTGATAGAGCAAAATAAAATTTTTTGGATTCTGATGACGTCATAAAGTTCAAAAATTCGATTTTTGTGATAACACCGGCAAATTTGATCCGATCTTATTGGAATTTTTTTTGAAACCCACTAATTTTGGGTCATTATTTTCAGCTGTGATGTCAGTTTTTCCCTAGCTATCATTTATGTGCTTGATTCCGGGACCAGGACTCCACATTCTTGAAACCTATTAGAGCTAGGTTAATTTTGATCACAAATTTGAAAAATATGACCCAAATTTAGTAGGATTACATACTTGGTTTATCAAAATTGGATAAAATTTGGATGTGATAGAGCAAAATAAAATTTTTTGGATTCTGATGACGTCATAAAGTTCAAAAATTCGATTTTTGTGATAACACCGGCAAATTTGATCCGATCTTATTGGAATTTTTTTTAAAACCCACTAATTTTGGTTCATTCTTTTCAGCTGTGATGTCAGTTTTTCCCTAGCTATAATTTATGTGCTTGATTCCGGGACCAGGACTCCACATTCTTGAAACTTATTAGAGCTAGGTAAATTTTGATCACAAATTTGAAAAATATGACCCAAATTTAGTAGGATTACATACATGGTTTATCAAAATTGGATAAAATTTGGATGTGATAGAGCAAAATAAAATTTTTTGGATTCTGATGACGTCATAAAGTAAAAAAATTCGACTTTTTTCATAACGCAACCATATTTGATCCGATCTTATTCTATTCAATACTGTTCTCTATTCTCTGTATTATAATTGATAATTTATGCAGGACTTTTTATCATGAAAAATTTTTTTCATAAAACAAATAATAAAAAAGTTTTGCATTTGGCGCCGAATTAATTGGACATACTGTAGAGATATTTTTCCATGTATCAATGATTTTATTTGATATTTCCCGTGTAGGTATGGGAAAAATTTTGTACTTGAGCCAAATTTTTTTTAAATTCAAATATAGGTTATAAAACAACACCTGTGATTTTATTTTATGTATTTTTCACTTACAACTTATTAAGGATGAATATTAATTAATAATTTACGTGTAATTTAAATATTATTCTATATTATATATTTATTTTAATAAAATTATTATTACGAATCCATTTCTATATCCTATTTGAAATACGTCATTTTTATTATAAAAACTAAAATCGGGATTTGAAAGAAGGCATTTTCTCCTTTCGAATAATGTCATAACGGTTTCCAGAGCTACAATGAATAGAAAAACACAAATTTGTATTTGAACACAAATAACTTTTTTTCTATTAATTGTAGCGTGTACTTTGCAAATTAGTTTCGAACACGAAAAATTAGATTTAGGGTCTCTAAACAACCTCCAATTGAATTACTGAATAAAAAAAATCTAGCGTTATAAACTTTTGGGTAATCCCTTTTTGATTTTCGTAAATACATACTTTATTGTTTAAAAAATGTTAGGAGAGATTTCGGTCATCAATAATAATAATAATAATAATAGGGTTTAACCTCCGTTTTTATGACAAACACTTTATCACAGAGGCCACCCACACCATTATTTGTTAATCTTTATTTATTAAATTACATTCATATTTACAATTATATTTATGATGTGGGTGGAATCGGTTACTTCGTTCTTATCCAAGCGACGACAATGTGATCAATTTTGCACCCCCATTAATTATAAATTGTTCACACTGCCGCTGCCTGGATTCGAACCCGCAACCAAAGTCTAAGTAGTCCTACGGTCGAAGACTAATGTCTTTGACTGTTCGGCCTTTAGGTTCTAAATAATCAATAAGTAAATCGTCATAGTCGTATAAATCATAAACGGTTAGTGATACAAAAAAAAAATATTACAAAAGACAGGAAATTTAATTATCTACAATAAAGACCATTAATTTTTTTGGTCTTAAGTACACGGTTATGGAGATATAGCCCAAAACGGATTTCCTTAAAATGGAGGCACTTCCCCCGCCTAATTTTGTGAGAATTTTGTGCATTTACTTTCAGTACGTTAAAATAACTACTGTAATTTAATGCCGAAAAAATTCTCTGTAGTCTGAAGTATATTAATAATAAAGACTGATTACAATCCTTTTAGGGTTGTATGATGAAAAGAATCTCTCATTCAAAAGTTCTCGTGCATAAACCTTTGTTTTACTTATACATTTGAAAATTAAACCATCCGTACAAACATTCTTCGATTATAATACGTTTTGAATCGTCGATGAAGTTATTGTGGATGTAAAATGAAATTTCTTATTTAATTAAAGCATCTGGTTGTGTATATATACATAATAATATTAATAATATACACAGAAATATAATGTATTATATTACAATTTGTTCATTATTTATAGTATTGAATAACATGCTTATTGTATATATTAACTTTTTAGAATACCGTATTTAAAAGCTCTTTTAAAGGAGCAACGCACAGTGCGGACAAAGGCACAAGCACAAAAATGTGTTGTAAATTTGCAAAAATTTTTTAGATAGGGCTTCTCATCATTAAGCTTGCTACAGGGTAGATCTCTAAGAAATGAAAACTGCTCACAGTAACGTCCTGTATCTTAATTCTCCTCTTTACGTTCAGTCGGAATGTGGTCAAGCACAAAACTATTGTAGACTAGCAGATACCCGCCCGCTTTGCTGGACAATTTCTCCTCCAGACTATCACGTTATAGCCCTCACTTATCCACCCTTTTGATCACAATTTTATGGATTTTAATTCTTTAAGTTTTGCGTATGATACTCGCTGACATTGTAACTTTCTTTAGTTCCTTAATGATTGAACCTATATAAGGTAATTTTGACCCAAAAAGTACAAAAATCGGGTGCATTTGAATAGTTTTTGAGATACGGACTAAAATCGATCCAAATATAGCGATATCTCAGAAACCCTGCTTCCAATCATTAAATTAACCCGATTTTTATACTTTTTGGATCATATAATTTCAAAATTGACCAAGTTTCATACAAACTGCCAACACTCGTAACTTAAGGAACGTGAATTAATTTTTAAAATCGGATTTGTAGTTTTTTAACTTCACACCATTGGACTATTTTCTTTGCGATTACGTTAAAAATAAAGTCTACGCTCATGCTCTAGAAAATATTTAAGCCAAAATTTCCACTAAATTTGCTTTGTTTAATTTAGTTTTGATCCAAAAGTATATTCTTATACGATACCTTTTTTGATTGCATAATTCATACTCTCATTCAACATTTATTAATATTTTGTATACACGTTTACTGACGTTTTATCGTATAACTTTACATAACAAATTTTGTATAACATTATAATAAATAAATAATATAATATATTGTTTTTCATAAAATTCAAGTATTTTCATAAAATACCAGGAACGACACAAATTCCAAAAAAATTAGAATCGATATTTGCTTAAAATCGTTATAATTTCATAGCATTAGGGCCTGTTTTATAATAAACATACATATAAATATTATCATTAACATTCCACCCCAATATTAAAATTTAATTAAATAAAATTATTTGAATAGGTGATATTAAAAGACCAGGTTGTGAAAAATTTTGATCATCTGCAGGATTTCCTGCATTAGTACCAATATTGCTTAACGCCTGGCTGGTAATTGTCGAGCATTACAAAAAACTTGGTTATTAGTCTTCGCCGAAGCCTGGGTAATAGTTTGTTGAAAATCAAAAGCAAATAATATCATGCTGCGGGTTAATAGGAGGTCTATACGATATTTTAACAACAGTATTTAACCGGTTGACTAAGAATTAAAGCGATAGCGTGTAAATATGGTCATTCAAGCCCATAAGGGAATTGACAGATTTCATTTTTGTTCAAAAATGTACATACAATTCAAACCCACTTCAATATTAAAATATTTAAATTTAAATTTTTAATAAACTAATAAAATTTGTGGATTTTTATAATAAAATAAAAAATGATGTTAGCCCCAAACAACCTCTGTATGGCGACTACGTATTTACTGTATATATATTTTTTAAGGAATGTTATATGATATATTTTTAACTCCTACATAAAATTTTTTGGTAAATAACAACAAATTCTTATGGTCTATTCCAGACATTGAAGAATTCATATTTGAAGAAGAAAACTTTGATGATGGTTTTTACCAGAATATTTCCAAGACTGAACGAGTCACTTAAGTTACCAGTTAAATACTATCGACATTTTGAAATACCAAAATTAAACGCCAAAAAATTGAATTGAGTCGCAATATCAAATGGGAAATTTTTTTTTTGGCCATTTCTTTTAATGAAAATGAAGTAAGAATATTATGTACATGCCAAAGGAAGGTTTTTGTGAAAAATTGAATCAATCTATAAATTCGTTATTCTCGACTAATCGCTTACTTTTAAATGCATAGTTATTTTAAAAATTTTTATTTGCAATGGCACCTTCAAATGTGTCAAAAAAATTCGGTTATTTAGCGGAAAATCTAGAAGAGATACGATTGAGAGTGTCACAAAAAGTAGTAGAATGTCTCCTATATGGAGGAAAAAGGAATTAAATTGGCAATATGTAATTGAATAAAAATGTAATTAATTAAATATCAGAATAAAATGAATTTATTTCAATGGAAATTTTATCAAGGAACAGAGCACGGCTTTAAATTTAAATCAATATTTAATTGCAAATATATTGTGCATTATTTCCTATACGCATTATAATTATGATTTAGAGAGTTGTATATTTTTTAGGGCAAATGGAATAAATTTTTGCGTGTCTTGAATTAAAATTTACCTTTATTAGACAATTGTCTTTTTCGCTTAGTCATGGTAGGGGACAATAAAATCGATGCCAGCGCTTTCAGGGAAAAATTTTGGCGTTAAAGGAGGCTGTTATGACTAATTTGCATGTTAAAATTATAGAAAATGTCAAATCAAAATTATTGAAAAACACTAATTAATTAAACTTAACGCATTAAAAATTGTGAAAATAAGAAATCAAATTGCACAAATATTATTTTTCAAATGTAAATTATCATAATTATTTATTTAAATTTTTGAGACAATAATATTAAATTTTCAATGTGAGTCATAAATGCAATCCATACAATTATATATGCATCTATACAATTCTATAATTAAAGTAATATATCGTTACCACAGAAACGCCTTCAAAAAACTCACTCACGGTGCGAATACGCATTATATTTATGAATTATAGAGAGTTGTACCTTTATTAGACAATTGTGTTGTCATAATAGACAGTTAGCCATATTTCCATGAATTTGTTACTATACTTAAGATACTGAGCGATGATCTTGATGTTAACGAACCTTTTCAATTTACTTTAGTGATGCAACTGCCATCATATTGTAAAGATTTTGTTAATTTTCCAAAAAAGAGTGAAATTAAACTATCATGTAAGAGAATTTAATTAAGAAATCAACCCATATGAGTACACATATATAACATATAGTATTATTTTTTTGTATGAGCAAGAAAAAAGAAAAACATCATAGAATCAAGAGAAAAAAGTTAATCTTTTGTAATTCGAGACGACGAACAAGAAAATTGAACAGTGATGGAGTAGTTTGCTATAAAAAGATGATGTTACTATTTACTATAACAATGTATATTATGATTCAAAAAAATTTAACGATCTAATTTCAAACAAAAACGAATAACTTTAATTTATGAAAAACGTCACAGAATATGTAACAAAAAACTACTAAAAACGAACGCTTTTAAATCGTCGTAAGTTCGCAAAAAACAAATTTTTAAAACCGTACCGAATTATTAAAAAATCCGTGGATAAGTTTTTGGGCCCTCCGTTGCATTTAAAAAATAAAGCTGTGCCTCAATTTGCTCCTCCCAAGGAGGTTTCGTGAGAGATATTAAAAAGATTCGTATTGTTGTAATATAGCTCGTTGGAACTGATTAAAATTTCAGCTTTTTATATCGAACCGTTTTGAAATAATTTGAGGTTTCTCGAATTTTATCCCATTATTTTATAAAAGGGGGAAGGAAAATTGGTATCACCAAAAGGCACTTCCTTGACACCGACTTAACTTATATATAAATTTTCTGTGTAACATTATTTGGAAGATCTTTGGAGGTGTGCAAAAAACCGCAAGAAAGCATAATATTTTGACATAGAAGAAACAGGGCTTGAGAGTCGATAATCCCAAAAGACACATTCTTGATACTAACCCAACTTACATATTAATTTCCAACCTGTTATCTCAATTTGGAGAATCTGTACAGATATTACAAGCCCTAAAAACAAAAGCAGTTTTTCTTCTTGGAATTCCCTTTTAAATACTGAAATAAGCGAAATGAGCATCTCTAATGGTTAACAAGACGGTTGTCAAGACCCATTTGATCAATGTTTCTCATTTACGAACTCAAACTCACTATTCCTGAGCCCGCTATAAATATTTCAGCTTAATATCTCTCTTCGTTTTTGACTTATCATGTTGACTGACAGACAGACAGACAGACAGGCGAACCGACGGACGGGCAAACGGAAATGTACTAATCAATTGATTTTAGGAACACCCAAACCAAATTTTTATCGTATCATCAATATTTCTAAGCGTAACAAATTTGGGACTAAAATTAGTATACTTCGATATATATTTCATATATACAGGGTATAAAAATATTGATTATTTTATATTTGTTTTTTTTTTGAATTGAAGTATACAGTCAGATATACACATATATTCTCTGATATACTCAGTCATCAAAAGGGTTTTTTCTCTATTTTTTGAGTTAGTTCACAACTATTTATTCTTTATGGTCGGGTCATATGAAACATGAAGACGAAGTTTGAATACAAGTTTTATTCACAAGCATTTCACTATTGTTATCATACATTTTTCTTTTTTTCAATACTTCCATTTTCGTTTCTGCTTGCGTTGACGTAATAACTATATTCTATGCTTTAGCAGGTTATTCCCTACAGTCTCAAATTTATCACCGAAAAATTGTCGAAACTTATGTTTCAGAAGTGTTTTAAATAAATTAACATAGAAACTTGGCGTTTACTATTCTCTAACTAACTACGAGTTAGTTAGTTTTCAGATATCTGTATTAATTTGTATTAAGTTTCTACCCTTAAAGGATCCTGCACGATAAGATAGGAAAATAGTTTTTTCTGTAAAACTTTTTCAAACTACCCCAAAGTGTTATTCGGGTAAATTTGATCCAAACTAACACAAAAAAATTTAACGAGTAGTTTTCGAGATACAGGCAACGCAAACTGTTATGAATTTTTATTTTAAATTTTGGTGAATTACAAGGAAACCAGCAATGGCACATATACAATATGGCGTTTTGATTGGTTATTAGTTGACAAAGTTTTGCACCTACAAGACTTCAAAACTGCAATATCATTTGAATTAGTAACCATATATTAAGAAAGTACCGAATTTTCGAAATATTTATCTGAAGAGTCCCACTTTTATTCTATTTTAAAGAAGGTGTTTAACGTTACGCTACACAATGGTGGAGTATGAAACTAAAACTTCCCACATCAAAAAACTGAGGTATCAACAATTTCGTGCTGAGAGAAAGAAATACGGCCAGATATTTCAATAGATATCATGAGTTTAGAATAGACTATGATACGGATGATCCTGTTGAGCCAATTGAAACTAGACAATTTCAAGTAAATGCGACTTCTGGCGGACAGAACCGATCGTTTTCTTCTCGAAATCAGAAACCAATCTGTTTTTGTCAACTGAATGAAGTTGAAAAAAGTTCAGTTTTGTACACGGTTTGAAATGCATGGCGATTATTACAATGCTGTTATGGTATATGGCGTTATTTATAAAAGAATGGAATAAACAAAGCCAATTTGGATTGGATACACGGTAAAAAAGATAGTGTTTATTACAATTCTAATATGGTATCAATTAATTAATCTTAGAGATATCATATTCTTTCATTATTAGCCAGAAAATATCTAGTTCTGATTTGCTTCAGACGTTAAAAATTGCAGTAATAGTGTGATCAAATAAAAAAAAAATGGCGTCAATTTTTAGATAATTCTGAGTTCGGAGAAAAAAATTGAATTTAGTAGATCATTATAATAAAAATTGAGGAAACTAAAATCTAACATTTTTTAATGGTCGGAAGGGGTCCAAAAAAAATGGTAAAGTGGCCTAATTCGGTCTTTCGCGTCAGACACCGTCGGATTGAGTTAAAAATAAAAAAGTGTTTAATAAGCTTAGGCGCCGTAAAAAGGCGAAAAGAATGAGCTGCGAATGAACCCGATTGGTCCATCGATGTCCCCACAAATTGCAAAAAACCATCGATTTTGCTCGAAATTTCAAAACTCCATAGCTCTTGTTGTTTTAAAGATTCAAAGCTGAGATTTAAATGGATTGTAGCTTTTGTACCCATGAAGTATCACACACAATTTCAGCAAGATCGAATGTATACTTTTTGCAAACCGCAGCTGAATGCAAAAAACAGGACTTTTGTAAAATGGCCCTAAAAAAGTTGTGGTGCGGTAACGCGCTATTTTTTTTACGCGAGCATATGCTTCAATAGTTAAAGTAATACCTACTAAAGTGCCAACCTCTCATCTTTAGTAAAAGTTACTAAAATATTAATTTTAAATTACTATTATTTTAAATTATAACATTAAAAATAGGATGGAAGTAATGGGAGCAATTATTAAGAGACAGAAGTTATGTGACATTATAGTCTTAATAATTGCTCCCATTACTCCCATCCTATTTTTAATGTTATAATTTAAAATAATAGTAATTTAAAATTAATATTTTAGTAACTTTTACTTAAGATGAGAGGTTGACACTTTAGTATGTATTACTTTAACTATTGAAGCATATGATCGCGTAAAAAAAATAGCGCGTTACCGCGCCACCACTTTTTTAGGGTTGTTTTACAAAAGCCCTGTTTTTTGCATTCAGCTGCGGTTTGCAAAAAGTATACATTCGATCTTGCTGAAATTGTGTGTGATACTTCATGGGTACAAAAGCTACAATCCATTTAAATCTCAGCATTGAATCTTTAAAACAACAAGAGCTATGAAGTTTTGAAATTTCGAGCAAAATCGATGGTTTTTTGCAATTTGTGGGGACATCGATGGACCAATCGGGTTCATTCTCAGCTCATTCTTTTCGTCTTTTTACGGCGCGTAAGCTTATTAAACACTTTTTTATTTTTAACTCAATCCGACGGTGTCTGACGCGAAAGACCGGATTAGGCCACTTTACCATTTTTTTTGGACCCCTTCCGACCATCAAAAAATGTTAGATTTTAGTTTCTTCAATTTGTATCATAATGATCTACTAAATTCAATTTTTTTCTCCGAACTCAGAATTAAATTATTCAAAAAGTTAATTTGATCACACTATAATATGAATAAAAATATTATGTGGCACGGGATGAGGCGTTATTTAAGGCGGTGTTTGGCATCACCCTTGTCGCACAATGTACTATTTCTTTCGTCATATATAAAATTACAGAAGTTCCATGAAGTGATTATATCCAATTGGACTGTAGTGCGGTAACGTAATATATATGCAATCAACCAAGCATGTGTTTCGAACAATGAATTTTGTTTACATGTGGTAAGTTTTACTAAATAAAACTTAACAAAAAAGAAGCCGGTCAATGATGCCACAAAATAAAAGTTCATCATTACATTTGAATTCAACAAAGATATGTACAATTTTAATATTCTGAAGCATACGATTTGGAAAATTTCGCTTATCATCACTACATAGTATAAAACAAAGTCGCTTTCTCTGTCCCTATGTCCCTATGTCCCTTTGTATGCTTAAATCTTTGAAACTACGTAACGGATTTTGATGCGGTTTTTTTAATAGATAGAGTGATTCAAGAGGAAGGTTTATATGTATAATAACATCCATTAAATAGTGGAGAAGTACTGCTATTTTTGAGGTTAATAGTTAAAAATGTAAAAAGTAAATAAGTAAAAATGTAGTGTATGAATTTAGATATTCCAAAGATAGCAGGAAATCTTCATGGTAAAGGGAAAGGTTTTACTCCAAATTTAACGCGTGCGGGCCACGGGAAGTAATGAATAAATCAAAACTACTGGATCGATTTTAATCACATAGGCTATATATTTTATACCCGTGCGAAGCCAGAGCGGGCCGCTATGTTTTTATATACAACGTTCACAGTTTTTCTGTAGTGTATTTAGTATCAGCATTGCACCCGTGCGAAGCGGGGGCGGGTCGCTAGTTATGTATAAGCACATTAACTTGAAATTTAGCATAGTTACTCATTTCGTGATGTAGACGAGTAGACAAGTTTGTATAAAAATCCATCATTTTGGAATTCATTACTTAACCGATCTTAAAAATAAAAGATCAAATCCATTGGGGCTTGATTTATAAAGGTAACAAATTACCTAATTTTTGGAATTTTTTACGTATAAAATGTCTTTATTAAACGTAAAAATTCTAAAAAAGTTTTTTTTTTTTTTTAAATAGAGTGTGCCTGAATCTGCCATTAAAAATACGTACCCTTCATATCCGATACGAATTCTACAAGTCTTTGCAAGGTGACCTAAAGTTTTTGCGTGTTCAGCTGATTTGCATGACTCGTTGGTCTAACTGGAAAGCAGGCAGGTCAAAAAAGTTATAATACATCTTAAATAAGAAATCTAAGTTCAGTGATTCTCACAACAGAAGAAAATAACAGTCATTTAGAAGGTCGTGGATATCTCGCTGGTAGATCGAAAAGAGATAATTTTCGTATTCAATATAAAAAGGAAAAACTAAGTGGCAATGGTCCTAATTTTGACTGGTTGACGTACTATACCTAGATACAGTATATAATGTTAAAAATTTTGTATTTTATATAAAACATATACTTGAATATTCAATTTAAAAAAGTTTTATGAATAACTTATATATTAAAAAATAACAAACTGTTACCTACCTACTCTGAGTGTTTGACTATTTTTGTTTGTAGTTTGTACGTCAAATACAGTTTATAAAATTTTAAGTAGGTTTCAAAGTTTTTAAAATAATTCCTAATAATGCATTGTATAGTTTTAAGTAGTTTGGGAAACATTCGAAACTATCACAGAAAAAAATTTATGTAATGTAACGTGTACCATGCATCGTACCGGCGCTACTTCGTTATTTGAATTATATTAATATTTGAAAATTTTTAATTATTCTAACTATTTGAGTTAGAACAATATCACAATTAAAATTATATACAGGATGGTACAGAGAAGTGTGCAATTGAAAAACAACAACCTAACAATTTTTTATATGAAAGCTGGTGCTTCCCGTGTGGTTCTATTTCAATTTGGTCCAGTTATGGCAATGAAATCTATGAGAAAACCATATAAGTCTTAAGTATGTGCACGACAAATGGACGAATAACTCAATATGACGCCAATCGATTTCGATAATTCTTTCAATAAATCAGTTAGTGTAGTCAGGTCCACTAAAAATCATTCCGAACGTGTATTAAAATTTCATATTTGAAGAGAATTTGACTAAACATTTTAAGCATGTCTACGTGCAAATAATATTTGCTATTATTTGAATGTTAATGGTGCAAATAGACACTTTGTTAAAATTAATTAAATGCTATGGCAATTAATTTACTTTATGTATACTTTGACATGGATTTGACGAGTTTTATTCATACAATATGTATACAATAATAGTCATTATATTATATTAATTCTATCGAACATTCATTCATTGTTTGCGTACTCAAGATTATTACAAAATAGGTATACAGATTGTTATTAGAGAAGTGAAATTGGTTGGCCGAGAAATTAACACTAACTTAACGTGTTGTTTGGTTGATATAATTTCAATCAACGGCATTTTCAAAAAAATCGAATTTTTCGGCATAAAAATTTGTCTTGATGTCTCTACAATTAAAGAATACTCTCCTAAAATTTTAAGGACAAAGTAAGGTTGAAAGTTTTTTGGATAAAACTATTTTTGTGTGTCACAATATTATATCATTTTTTAAATAGACTGTCAGTCACTATACAAGTATTGTGTCGATCGAATCCTGAACATATTTCAATATTTTTTTAATTTAAAAATTATATAAATATTCCGAAAATATTGAAAAACTAAAATGTTTAATCTACTTCTTCTCTTCCCGTCGCTTCCACCATAAATTATTACATGGGTAACATGGGTAAATGGACCAATCAAACCTTTTGTATAGATTATTTTAACTCTTCTGTAGTAAATTTTGTCAATTTACCTATGAGGGAGTGAATTTTCCGCTAAATGAGAATGAGAAGTAGCTGAGTCGTCGTTTTGAGTTGAAGCTGATTTCCGTCAGACTTCCGTAGAGAGTTTTTTTTACATAAAAATAGTAAATAAACTAGTCTCTTTAAATTTCTGACGTTCTGAAACTAGAGACGAAATTTGCTGCTAAGAGGTAGATTGATTCATTGCTATCTATCTGTCCATGTTTTGGAATGTAGTCTTTTGAAAGTTTACATCTCTCCTTTTATTGGGTAAACGAGATCAAATGTGGGTACAAAACGATAAATATTACGACATATTTGACTGTTATTCTTTTCTCTAGGCAGTAATCTCGGATGATTTTCTCTCGTTTATCTTCGGGACCATCTGTTAACTTCTATATTTAATCAGTGATCGTTATTATTATCAGGATCGCTAAATAACGTCACCTTTCAGCCATGAAATCCTATATTTAAAGGAAACAAACTTTTTTTTTGACATGTTTAAGAAGAGCATCTTGTATATTATAAAACAATGCTATGTTATTATGTAAGTAATATATATAAGAAATATTATTTGTATAAAGACTGTAACTACTGACTGTATATGTATGGTGGATATTTAATGTTGACTGGGTATTGTAAGTATTGCTGTACTGTTGTAACAATGTAAGAGTACAAAATTCTCTCTCATAATATAACACCAGATGTGACATTAGAAGTTTCATTATTATGAAATTATTAATTACGAGTTATTTATTTAATAAAGTGTATTTGTTTACACAAAATGCTGTTGTATTATTAGTTTGTAAGGATTGCTTATAGTCAGTGCCGGATTTACCTTTGACGGGCCCCCAAGCAACCTCAGGTTTTTGGGGCCCTCATTGTAAAATACCCCCCCCCCCCGATATTTCAAAATAATGAATAACTAGTTAATTTTGCATAATCAATATATTTTACAGTTAACTTATAATTTACTATCTAAATTACAACTTTTTTCTACTTTTCTCAGTCGCAAATTGATGAATGACATCATCAAAGTCAAGTTTTTCAAGCTTGTCTTTTTCGATAAACAGTAAGCCTAAATCACTAACTTTTTCTTGACACATCGATGAGCGTAAATAATTTTTGACGCGTTTTAATGCGCTGAGCGATCTCTCCCCTGTACTATTAGCTTTCGGTATTGTAAGGAATAGCCTGATGAGGCATTCAACATTTGGAAACGCTGAAAACAGTTCATCCTTGAAAATGATTTGGTACAATATATATATTGTTGACATGGATTTTTTCTTTTTTTCATGTGTTATTTATTTTTTTTTCAAATTTATCGAATGTGTTTTCAAAATTTTCCATTTTTTGAGGCCCCTGTCCAAGCGGGGCCCCAAGCAATTGCTTCCTTTGCTTCCCGGTAAATCCAACACTGCTTATAGTCTTCATACGAATACGATATACTTTGTGTACTTACTGAATGTCTCAATCAAAAATGAATTGAGTTAGCTAGCTATGTCTTGTCAAAACGATTAACGTAAATTGAGTTGAATGTAAGCTGACAACGCATGATCAGAATTTCTTATACGAAAGTCTGACAGCAGTCAAAGCATATATTTTATATAAGATGACACATCCTATACGATTTTTAAGAATATCTGATAATGTGCACTAAACATAGTACCGAGCATTACTGCCGCATCCAATCTAAAAGAAATTGTACATACTGGCCCTAGGAGTTAATTAAAAACCCAAAATATTGTCATAAAATTGAAAATTGGAGCCCCGACTAAGATTATACTGGGGACAGATTGTTCCATCCTATAGCTGCAAATTGAGTTTTAGCACTTTTAGCACAAACCATGAAGCTGTCAATAGGACGAACTAATGTTTCGTAGTAAGTTGTTTATTTTGCTTCTCTTTGTAACATTACATCTGCATTATAATAATAAAATATAAATAAGTATTCGAGCATGTAAGTGCATAACGCTTTTGTCTTTCAATACTGACAATATATAGCAGTGTGGCTGGTGTTGTAGCGACTAGAGATCAAATGACAAAATAAGACAATGGAATTGGTTTGGTCTTTCATCATTATATTATTATTATTTATACTTTAGCTTATACAAAGTATACCATGTGTGTTTGTACCATCTAGGCATATACATATCTGTAGTATGACAGAATACATCCGTTTAGTAATGCATCTAAGCGAGAGGTATTATATACATGTATTGAACATTAGTTGGAAGACGCTTGGAGAGTTGGAGTTCTTTAGTCAATTAATAATATTTGTATGCAACAAAACTTCCACTCTCTGCATGCATACAACAGAAGATCTGTCGTATCGTACCTCTCGCTTAGATGCATTACTAAACGGATGTATTCTGTCATACTACATATATGAATATGCCTAGATGGTACAAACACACATGGTATAGTAAAGTATAGTAGTCGATGTTACCAAGGTTTTTTAAATATACAATATTTACAATATTCAATAAATTTTCATTATATATATATTGATCGAAAATCTGAGACTATATTTAATCGTTGTACGAAATATTTGAAGCAATGGTTTTAAAGCTATATACTTAAAGTTCAAACCGGCAAGAAGATTCTTTTGTATGGAAATTCGTCCTTTTTGAATCGATTTTAGTCCGTATCTCATAAACTATTCGACCAGTCAACAAATGCACCCGATTTTTGTACTTTTTGGATCAAAATTACTTTATAAACTGAATTTTATCGTAATTGGAGACAAAAAAATTTTTCGATTCTTTGCAATTTTTTAAGGAGTACCCTTTGAAAAAATCGAGAAAAAAGGAAGAGAAATTTTGTTTTGGAATTTGATGAAACTCGGTGGATGGGGTCATTTTGATCCAAAAAGTATAACAATCAGGTTCATTTAATGATTGGACCTATAGAAAGTTACAATGTCAGCGAGTATCATGGGCAAAACTTCATTCTCTAAACAGTTAGATTAATCAAATCTTTGCAGCAAATAGCAGATAGGATGATATATTTCATTGATAATTAAGTCTATATTAGTAATCTTACACATATTTTAACCAACCATTGAAGTGAAATTGTTTTTACAAACTAAAAACTATTATCTGTTTTTGGTAAACGCCGAATAACTAAAAAATATTCAACATGTATATACAGATCATGTTTTCACAGCAAATTTTCTATTTTATAAACAAAAAACTTAAAGGATAAAAATCCCTTTTCATGTATGTTTTGCTACTTAATAAACCAAGCATAGTGTAAAAGTATATTTAATAAAAAAAGTAAATCAAATATCCTTTAATATCATAATTCTGTTTTTAGATCAATACGAAAAAAGTTCAAAAAGGAAAACGGTATATGCTTTCAGAGCAACAACGAAGAAACAAAATAAAATACATGAGGAAAAAAAAACCTAATAGATTTTCATTTATTATATAAAAATACGTGAACATAGCACACAATATACAGTGAACCACCAAATTGGAATAGAATGTTTTCGGGGGGAAATAAATGATTTAAAAAAAACCGACAGAGCGTGTATCAATATTTTCATATACTAAAGTGGTCGAGCGGTATAAGGCGTTAGTCTTTGACCGTTTGGCTACTGACTGGGAGGTTGCGGGTTCGAGTCCAGGCAGCGGAAGTGTGAACAATTATTGTTAATGGTGGTGCAGAATTTATCACATTGTCGTTGCTTGGATAAGAATGATGTAACCGAATCCACCCACATCAAAATGTACATGTAAATATGTATGTAGTTAAATAAATAAAGATTAAAAAATAATGATGTGGGTGGCCTCTGTTATAAGGCGTATATGTCAGAGAAACGGAGGTTAAACTCCATTATTATTTATATACTGAAGATTTTATTAATCAATATTTTCATACTCTGAAAATTATATTAAAGATTCCAAAAAAAAGTGAAAACATTGTAGACATGGCAGCACTGATCTTAAATTTGAAACAATTCTGTACAGTATCCCCTTAATAAGATGAGCTTTAATTACTGAAAGATATATTGCATAACATAATGATTGAAAGAAAAAGAACATTAAGGGCGTTATTTTATTAGCTATAAAAGAGTTTTTTTTAAATAGACTTGGCAAAAGTTTTCGAAAGGGCATTACTTGCTGATTTTTATAATCTTCTTTTCTGAATTAATCACACCAAGATAAGTCAATATCTTTAAGTTAATCTAAGCAAGGAAAAACAAACAATTGACTGAGTTATTTGTTGAAATACCATGTATAGACAGTGTTGATTATTCTATCACATTACACATATTCATATCACGCACGCATACATAACTGATATTCCCATATTAATACATATTATAAAATTTTCATCTAAAGTGTGCCCTCGTGAGTAAACAGTGATGTTTACAAAAAAATGTTTCAAATAAAAGTTTGTTTATTTTCGATAAGGAACATTTTTTACATTTAACATTTTGTTCTATCTCTAACGGTTCACAAGATGGGACCTACGGACCCAAGACAAAATTGACCTATGTTGCTCATTTAGGAACTCGACCTCACTTTTTACGTCCGGAGTTCGCTGTAAAAATTTCAACTTGATATCTTTTTTCGTTTTTTGAGTTATCGTGTTCACAGACGACGGACAGACGGACGGACAACCGAAAATGGACTAATTAGATGATTCTATGAACACTATAAAATTTTTTTCGTAGCACCAATATTTTTAAGCGTTACAAACTTGAGACTAAACTTAAAATACTATGTATATTTCATATATACATGTTATAATAAGAAATGCTTTGCACCACGTGGTAGAAGATTTGATATACATAATTTTTTTTTAGGTTAAAGAAAATATCATCTCGCTCCAAGAAATTTTTTTCTTCATTTTAAAATGCAAAAATATTCCTGAGTTAAGTAAATATTTATGGTGTCAAGAAATCCTTTTTTCACGTGTATGTAAAAATTTGTTTCAAATATGTTGATTCTATACTTGAAAACTCTAGTGTTTGTTTGTCCTATTGCACTCTATTGCCAATGAATTTCTTTGATTGAGTTTGGTACGGAATACCAATAAGAAAAAAAATGAAATGGCTCCTTTTTATTTTTCGTTGGTTATTCTTTTTTGTTTATGTGAGGGTATGTGTTTTTATTTTACTCGTATGGATGACTGACGACGATTGACTTTTGACTACGTTTTTGGTTTGATTACATTCACATTTTCCATTTCTTTTTAGAATATCTGCTGTAGGTATTTATTAACGTGAAGATTTAGAAGAGACTTTTTTTACTGACTTTTTTCTGGAATATACCATAGGACTAGATAAACTTCTTGAATATTTCTTAGACTTCATCCATACTCTTCCAGAGTATCCTCATCGATTATACTCGCCAAAGTTAGCCGAAGAAAAACATTGCAATGGCTTACATCAAGAGGGCAAATTGTTGAAATATAGAAATGATGGTCGTAAAAATACGTGTTGTATTCGGAATGATGATATGGAAAAATGTGCCAAAAGCATTTTTCAGCACATAAAAATTTGATATATTGATAAAAGTTTTTTTATGTAAATGGTAAAACATTTTTAAAAGCACTTAGGTATTGACTAAAAACCCAACATTTATTATGACTTGTTCATATGTCACCATGTAATAAGGGCTGTTTTTAATAATTAATTTCTCTTAAACCATACAGAGAATCGACTTAAGATTTATACAGAAGGCGTATTAAATACTCATTAATTGACACAAAAAATTTCAGTTGTTTGGTATCGAAACACCTTAAGCAATGTAAGCAGCTTTTCTTACATAAGTTGTAAGCAATAAATTTAGTTACATATTTAATTTCTGATCGTGTTTTCTGTAAAAATTGTAAAAACTTTTAAATTGTTTTTATTCAGTTCGATCTCAATATGTTAACATGATCGGGAAAACACATGTCCAATATTCAACTTAAAAAGTGTGTCATATCTGCAAATTTTTCTATTTTTGTATTTAGCTCGAATTTTTTCTGGGTTTAAGTTTTGAAGATAAAATTTATTAAGAGGATTTCAATTCATTCTGAATTTTTCCATTTCAATATTGATTCTAATTGATAGAGTGTCTGTTAAAAGTTTTTATTCAGGTATCTTTCTTCCGATGTTTGTATCAAAATCTTAATCCTCAATTGAACCTTTCTATTTTAATTTACTTATTAAGTGCGGTTAAAGTATACCACCTTTTAGCAGATGGGTGTTAATCATTTCTTGGTATTTGATACTTATTTATGATATTAATAATATCAAGATATGTATTTTTATTGATAGTTACAAAAGATAAAAATAACTCATAGAAAACAGAAATAAATTACTTTTTTTTTATTAAAAAAGTTTTTTTTTGCAATCAAACAAACGTTATTGTTACTTCAAGTAATTAACGTTTGGATTTATAAACCGATTTCAAACAAAAGGGGAAAATTCATTAAATAGAGAACACATTCATTTTTACAGCGATTTATCAATTTATTCTAGAAATAAACGCTATTCAGGTTAAAAATAAATGCTAAAAATTAAAGTATTTGCAATTAAAGTAGGTATCTGGAAACTTTTAAATCCGTTGAAAACTCATTTTCGGGGAGGAACATTACTTTCGAGTGAAAAGATTAAAGTCGTGATTATAAATATTTTCAAAATTTGTGTGTGTGAATTTTTCTTTTAAAAAGGTTAAAAGTAATCACGCAGTAGTTGCGTTAATTAAGCGAATTTTCTATTAAGAAAATTGAAAAATTATTGAAAATTAAAAATTATTTTTAACGATAGATTATCTCGAAGTGTTTTGATTCAGTTTTATCACAAAATTGTTATGTAATCGGTTTTCTTTTCGTTTGTCAGTAATCTTCATGTTATATAAAAATATAATTAAATAAAAATAATAACATAAAGAATTGATTATATGAAAAACAACTTGAACGTAAAACAATCTTGGAAAACTTTTTATTTTTATTATATGAAGGAAATGAACAGGAAGATAAATTACAAGGTGTGACACGAAATGTAATATCAATAGAGAAGACGCAAGTTTCTTGTTTTGTATCAGACTAACCTAAAAATAAATTAATATTTTTTTTATTATACCACGTTGTTAATAAAACGTACTAAAAATCATAAAAATAATTTTTGGGGTCACATATCATGATTCCGAAGTTAGAATGTGGATATACGCTGCTGGGTTGATTCGTCCCCGCTGGCCCAACGCAGCAATATTCTGTAAATATTCAACAAAATGGACCAACAAATTATTCTCGGGGATGTTTGGGGTCAATGATCACGTTTCCAAAATCAGAATTCCGATTTTTTAATCCCTTCTAGAGTAATTCGACCCACTAGCCCAAAACAGCAATATTCTGTAAATATTCAACAAAATGGGTCAACAAAGTTTTCACGGGGGCTTTTGAGATTGCTAATCATAGCTCCGAAATTACGCATCTGATAATTAAATAAACGCCATTTTTGTTTTTTTTGGGTCAAAATTACCTTATAAACTAAATTTTACCAAAATTGGATTCAAAAAATTTTTCTCGATTTTTTCGATTTTTTTTGAAGGGGTACCCCTTAAAAAAATTACAAAAAATCGAAAAAATTTTTATGTCTCCGATTTTGATAAAACTTAGTATACAAGGTCATTTTGACCCAAAAAGTTCAAAAATGGTGTTCATTTTATTATTGGATGCGTAATTTCTGAAATATCAACCAAAATCTCATACAAAAAGCGATTTTCTCCGAAATTACGCATCTGATAATTAAATAAACGAAGTCAGAATTTTGATATAGTCCCCATATCCTAGTGCAATTCACCCTCGCTGGTCCAAAACAACAACTGCAAATATTCAACAAAATTATGAATTATATTAGAGGGAGGGGAGTGCAAACCGGAAGTCCGCGATTTTAAAAACTTCCGATCATATTTTTTTTGTCAATTTTATTGAATATTTGCGGAATATTGCTGTCTTGGACCAGTAGAGAGTAAACTACTTCAGGTGGGGGAGGGGAGTGGTTAGTTTATCAAAATTCTGATCAGTGAATAACCAACCAATAGGTTGAGGTACAAAAATCCTCATTTTTCACTTTTTTCGTCTAAAATGATTCGTCTAATATTTCAGATTTAAACATATCATTAAATTTTCGAAAACGAAAAGTGATGTAACTTGAATCTAAAACTAAAATTATACACCTTGGTGCATTCGATTGATACATGATAATATAAACATACGCGCTAAATTTTACAATTATATAATATAGCCCATAAAAGCAAGAGCCGCTTTAGAAGGGAACGTGCTCGGACTGCCGGTAAATTTAGCACTGCTGTTATTTTTGCTTTTGAAGGAATTCTGAAATTCAATGCCTATTTATATTTGAGAATTACAAAAAAGAAAAGAATTGTATAACATAAAATATAAACATAGTAAACATATTGTTTACGTTGTAAACATTGTGTGACATTATTTAAAATTACGTTTCACTTATATATGTACAGTTTACGTCAAATTTATAACTTTGGTTTCATCTTGACATAATATATATAACACAAATCTAAAGACGAAAAGTGGCAGGCAGCCAGTATCACTGATGACTACCGTCAATTTGATAGGGTGATACCTAAGCTGTAAGCTTTAGCAACGTGCAACTTATATGATTCTTATATATAACATTATTTATAATATACACAGTGATTCCTAATTTATAAGTTATTGTATTAGAATCAATGACGGGATGAAACCCATGCAATTATGGATCGTAGAAGTAAGGAAGATCATCTTAAAAAAAGTGTCCAGCTGAAAATATCAAATAATAGTTCTAAAATTGACTAGACTGACGCTTGTATAGGCGCAAAAGATGTGGATTTCTCTGCCTTTCTCTACAACTTGTTTAGATCTTTATCTTATACATATTACTTTGAGACCTTTTTTTAAAACTTAAACTTCTGCTACAGCAGCGCCATCCTCATTTGCTGCTTTTCGACGGACACTTTTTGATGCACAAACCTATTTATCCTTATTTCTACCCTCCATACATTCAATAAAACTAAGATACACAGTGGAAAATTATAATCTGTTCACTCAATTACAACTTGTTAGAAGTTTTTATTTATGACTAGACAAACAAAATGGAAATATAAGAAAGAAAGGTGCAGAAAATCGAATACAAGAAGCGAACGAAAAATCACAGTGATATGATTTTTATAACCATTAAAAAAAGGAAATAGTTGTTTTTCATAGCGCCTTTATTACTATGCCGTACGTATGTTTTCGAGAATATAAATATTAAATAAGTGATGGTAAAAACTGTATTTAATGACTATATGTTCCATGGATCACATTATTATATACCTTGGATCATACGCATCGATTATAACATGTAACATGTAATTTTTCCATTCTCTAAAAAAACTAGCTGCATTGGACGTATGCAAGCCGGTTACATGATCTACTAGACTATATTTAAAGTGGCTTTATAGTTTAAAGAAAAATTTAAGATGAGTAATTAGTGACGTAATTACGTAAGTCAAATACCCAATACATAAACAAGATACGCAATATTTAACTTGTAAATAAATAAATAATACAAGAAAAATTATTTACTTTTTACACTAAACAATTGTGTTTATATTCTACTTGAAAACAACAGCATATGGATAATCATTTCCTTGTATGCTTAGATTTTAGCAAGTAAATAAGCCAATGATCTTCGAAAAAATGTTTTAAATAAACAAATGAAAACAAACAATTGAGTTAACTGTTGAGATACCATGTATAGACAGTGTTGATTACTTTGTCACATTACACATACATACATGTCACACATACATAACTTATATTCCCATATAATATATACTATACAATTTGCGCCCTCGCGGGTAATCAGTGATGTTTACGAAAAAATATTTCGAACAAAAGTTATTTTTTTATAAAGAACGGAAAGGAATTCTTTACATTTTAACTTTTGTTCTATCTCTAACGGTTTACAAGATGGGTCCTACTGACCTAAGACCCAATTGACCTATGTTTCTCATTTACGAACTCGATCTCAATTTTAACATCCTGAGTATGCCGTAATTTCAGCTTTAAATCTTTTTTCATTTTAGAGTTATTGTGTTCACAGACGGACGAACGGACGGACAACGGTAAATGGACTAATTACGTCATTTTATGAACACCATACCAAAATTTTGTTTGTAGCATCAATATTTTTAAGCGTTACAAACTTGAGACTAAACTAATTATACCTTGATATATATTACATATATACATGGTATAAAAATGTGACTTTTTATGAGGATCAACTTTCTAATTAAAGTGTTATTCTATTCCTTACATTTTAGGATATAAATTGGCTATTAAACAACGTGGATAACTAGATTCGAACAAATATTAGAGCATGATGTATACATCAAACTCTGCAACTTTTGTTTAAACTATTTTTTGATGTATTAACTACAAAACGACCTATTACCAATAATACATTAAAATGGTCCACCCTGTAGACCATCCCGTATAAAATTAATCAACCAATAAAAAGCCTCATCCTACTCATTTTATATTCACAACTATCAATTGAGAGTGTATAACAATACAAAATAGTTTTCATACTTTATACATGAATTTTACTCAAGTTTTTTTCCTTCTATGTAGCATAAAATATTTTCATAACCATGATAAATCATTTTGTAGGTAGGTAGTTTGGTAGATACATTGTACAATGGTTGATTGTATATATAATAGTATAGTATATAGTAAGTAAGGCACATACTATCATACATTCCAAAAGATGTCTACAAAGTTAAACCACATAACAGAAATAAACTGTTAGTAAAACAGAAAATGTTACCTATATAATATACGTTATAAGACAGAAGAGGATATAATGTAGAGAAATTTACGGGAAAAATGTCAAAACAAAATAGTAACAAAACTAACATCACAGATAGTTAGTCGGTACAAACACCATTAGAGATAGTAAACTATTCAAACATGTATTAGGGTAAGATGTAGTAGCCCGCGGTACAGCACCCTTTCCTAGTAAATGATTAATGCAAACTTAAAACTTCGTGAGTGGTTTACTTTTTGCGAGTCTACCAAACTTTCTCTTTACGAATCGCATAATATTGTATATAAGCTATTGGTCTGAAGAAATGCAGCAGGGAATTTGTGCAACAATAAACTATTCGGAACGGCAAATGATACTGCACCTTGTCTTCCACCTCGAACATGCCGTACTTAAGTATTTTTGTTTTTAACTCCCGAACCAATAAAATGAGTGTTCGAATGAACCGATTTTAATTTATCATTTGAAAGGTAATCTCATAGAGAGTGTCCTTAGCTATTTTCCAAGTGCGAGTTTAGGGTTCCTTACCCGGAACAAAAAAATATGCGATGATCTTGAAAATCAGTTCAGTTTGGAGAAAGCTCTAAGAAAAAAGATAATTTAATGGTGAGAGTTTTTAGGTATGTTTCAAGTGCGAGTTTAGGGTTCCGTACCAGAAAAAAATTGTTGGGGGTTTTCAAAATTTGTAAATTTCACTTGTTCAATATATACATAGTTTAATTTTGTTAAATTGTTTAATAATTGTTAAAGTTATCGAGGGGTCGTAGTGTCTAACAAATCTAATTAACAACTGTGGAAAAATTTCAAAGATGCGACTCGTTTTTCCTTTTACATATTTAGTTTCATTGTATTATTTAAAAAGATTTTTTTGTACTACACCTTCCCCTACAATATAGATGGATAGATGTTTTTGTTTTTTATGGAATGGATAATATGGAAGTTTTATTTTCTAGATATACTTCATTCAAAGATTCAATAATTGACACCGGAAAAAATAATTTTACCTTTCGAAATTTAATCAGGCTACGAAACAGCAATCAGCGGTCTAGCTAGCCTATTAACTAACTCTCTTGGGTCATCTCGAGAGGATCAGAACATTCTTCAAATAGCTACGTTTTTAAGTACTAAAAGAGCAATAGTGTATTGTGATGAAGCGAAGGTTCATTTTAAAACCTTTACTCAACTATGTATTTACTTTATTGGTTAAATTAAACAGTGCCCATAAAATACTCACTTAAACTATGTCCGCCGAGCTACGAACACGCTGTATATTTATGAAACATATTTTTGTAACCTATTATACAACTTTTGGAACTCGCTGTATATTCATGATATTAAAAAATTTCTGAAAAATGGCTATGACATGGGAATCGTGACTGTTGACATCCCAAGATTGAATAGAATATTACTATGTATAAAATATAGACTGTGTAAAGAAAATATTGATATCAACTTATTTTATCATTCAGAAAATAGTTTCTCAAGTATTATAATAATTTTACCACCAATTATTACAATATAGAATTATTACAATTAACATAACTAACCTATAATTTTATATACAAAATAGTGTTATGTAGAATGACAAATACAAAAGAATTTATTAAATAAAGTTTTAATGTTTCCGGTTTTAATATGCACAACATTTCCTGCCTGAAAAGAGTATTGGTGAGCTCTCTTTGAATAAAATTAATGTTGTATCAATTTTTGTTCGTATATATACTTTTAAGTTTTATCGGGATTGTTAAAATATGTCTCTGTACACTCTCATAATCCAATTAAGGTATGCCCAAGACATGTTCCCTGAAGCTAAAAGTCCTTCTTAAACCTTTGCTTATCCTCTGTCACTTTATCAGTCAGAAACTGACAAATGTTTAAGAAATACCCATCCTATTTTCCAAAGTTTAAGTTTAATTGAATTGTGATAAATCCAATGAAACATTTAAAAATCCAAAACTATATTCATTGAAAAGTCGACCACAAGCTTGTGGTCGATTGAGTAAGTTTGCCCGTAATTATTCCTTTGTTCCGTATTTTGATTTCCAAAAGAAAAAAACGTCACGTTACAACTATTTTGGTTTGTAAGAAGCTAACTTTAAATTTTCCAGTCACTCTGATTAAGGAAGGCAATAATAAATTTACGATTGATTATATAAAAACAGCACTTGCCTTCTTTTCGATAAAAATTTTTGAAATTGACCTTTTTTCTTCCTATTCGCCCCGTTTCTTACTTAATGAGAATGCCATTTCTTGATTGAGTCGTCTGTTAGTTTCACCTTCAGACCACAATATCTCGAAAACTAGGTAAGAAATCTATGAATTCCATCAAGCTCTAATATTATTTGTAATCAAACCAGAAATTATAACCGCAAATACTCTTCTAGACATATTTCCTTATATCTGAATAATTTTAGCTACTTTATACTCATTTTAATGTTGTTATGTAATAACTTATAACATCTTACAAATTTGTTTAACAAGTTGTACACGTTTCTTATCTTAATATGTGTGTGCGAGTAAGAGGATGAGTTTTATATAACTTACATCTCTCCCTTCGTGTGTAAACATTATTCTGTATACACCGTGTTTAGAGGATTCGACATTAGAAAAGTTAAATATACTTTATTAATAAATTAAAATACTTGTGAAAACCGGAAGGTTTATGTAGTGGGAGGTGGTAAGAAAAATAATGGGATATCTAAAGTTCCTTCCTATTTTCTATTCGAAGCTGTTTTTAAATGATTTTTTTTTTTTGGTTTTTGTCCAATTACATAAACAAGTACCTACGTATACAGAGAAATTTAATGATCAAACTTTACAGGCGTTATTGGAGCAATTTAAAAACTTGAAAATCATTAAATATTCACCCCAATGGGACCAGAGTAATCTGGGGGTTTCAAGAAAGGAATTTTCAAATGAAAAATGTTTAAATCAAATATTTCAGTTCTATATTCTGTAACGATAGTAACGATTGACAATATCTTATGACTGCGATGCCAAGCCAGTCACTTTTCCAGAAACTTCATCATGAAGGTTTCTATCGAGTGCTACAAATTATTGTACTTTTATAGAAGAATATAAGATCGTTCACTAAGCCACCGCTCTTCAAGTGACGATCACTTTTTAATAGAAAACATATTTGATAACCATCAAGTTCTGATTAAGCCAGGCTTGATATAGAGACAAAGCAACCTCAAAATCAAACAGGCAAACTGGCCAAAATAGTCACTCAAGAAGAAGGGAAAAAAATCAGAAAGGTCTCTAATATTAAATTTAATGAAAAAAATTATTACACAAAAAATTGCAGCAAAAATTAAGTTACATACAACTGTTATCAGTTCAGAAACCCTATTTTTAAGTTTCATATTCTCCCTAAACTTATTTTGTATATTCTACATTTATGCTCAATAACATCCTCCAACAAATTTAAGTTGGCGTG
Organism: Chrysoperla carnea; assembly: GCF_905475395.1. Taxonomy (NCBI): domain Eukaryota; kingdom Metazoa; phylum Arthropoda; class Insecta; order Neuroptera; family Chrysopidae; genus Chrysoperla; species Chrysoperla carnea. Next base: position 18,217,138 of record NC_058338.1, read on the forward strand.
GGTAGAATAATCGAATCTTGAGGGAGTGTTTTGTAGCAACAGTAGCTGAGAATATGGAAATTAAAAAAAAGGAAAATTGCAACTATGTTAAAAATAGAAAGTAGTAGGTGAAGCCAAAACTCACTAGTTTCTTTTTATGGTGTTAATATTCTGGTTCGCACCAACACGTGATAAAAGTTTTATTGATTAAGTGACAACCTGTACATACTATATTATATAAAGTTAAGTTTTTATATAACTTAATTTATGTTATATAATATCTAAAATATATCTGATCACGTTGGTGAATAACTTAGAACGTACGACAACAGTTAGAAGAACATACCTAGAAATATGCAATACGTAGTACCTATACACAGATGGAGCTATGGAACTTGGAACGGAAAACATGTATATAGAATACATACATATGTACCTCAGTTTCCGTTCGAAAACTTAGTGCAATAAGCATATAGTAAAACTTATTGATGATACTCTCAACTACTATAGAAACACATGTTTTTCTATCTTTTACTGCACAAAATGAATATCAGACTATTTAGCTCCAAGTATTGTGTTTTATTTTGTGTAAATGATTGCTTTGACTAAGTTCAATTCAAAAGTACAACTTTTACTCCAATCAATAAGTATATACCAAGTATATCATCTAAAAGGAAAGATTAGTTCAGAAAAAAATTAACTAATTTCTTCATTTTGATTTATCGATTTTAAAGAGCCTACTCGAATTTCTATAGTATATTAGTCCAATCATTTTAGGGCTTTACCTTGGAATCTAACAAAATGAGTTGAATATTTGTTCAAACTTTTATTTTAATAGTACAAATGTTGTCTCAAAAGTCACATATGGTCACGTGCCAGCATTATCCGATATTTAGGGTCGAGGAATGTCTCGTTTCCTTGCTTTCAATCGTATTTACATTTATTACAAATAAGTTGTAGAGGATAAAATTCTCCACAAACTTCGGCTGAAAATTTTTTTATACGTTGAACCATTTTTAAAACATAAAGTAAGATAAACATAAGTAAAGTAATTTCATTGCTTTGGGATCGATAAACTTTAAATAATGAAAGATAACTAATGACAACTAATACTTTGAGAAAGAAAAAGAAATAGAACATCTACCGTATCGATATCCGGTTTTTTAATAGTCTGACCGGGGCTTGGAATGTGGGTAAAGAAAATAAATAGCTCTGCTTAGAGCTTAAAATATTTCTAAGCAAAAGTTTTGGGAAGTTTATCATATGTTACTGCATTCGAGTAAGAGTTTGCATTGTTGGCTTAGCAATTGCAGAAACCTGTAGAACTTATTTAAATAGAATTTCGGCTGAACTATAATTTCTTAATCTATGCTCTTATTTTAAGTCTATAGTACACTCTCATTGTAGAATTATAGGACCCACGTGATTATACCATGAAATTACAGTACGACGTTTGTAAATTTTATAGTTGCCTGAAAAAGAAATTGTTTTTATAACAAATTTCATGTAATTCGATTGAAATACGGTAGTCTTTATCAATATATTATGACAAAATGATCACGTTCATAACGAATAACACATATGACACAAGTTCGAAGTGACATTTCTATGTTATTCTATTTTCAAGGAACGACATACATACTTTCGGTTTATGTATAACGGTGTTTGTATTACGAATAGTTAATATAATATATACAGAATGGTATCTACTATCAAATAAAATGGCATGTTTCGATGTCAATTCTGAAATGTGTCAAATTTGTAAATACAGGCAATTTTTCTAGTTGCTCAACTTAAATAAAAGAAAAAACGTTTTCAAGATGGAGACCGTATCGATTCAATTTAAGTAAAGCTATAGATTCCTAACAGTGCACATATAATTTACTTCTAAATCGTTAATTAAATTTGTTTAAGAGCCATTCTATGAATAAGATATTTATACACCTGCGATAGACCTTGCTCCAAAGGGCGTAAAATTAGCAAACATAGTCATGAAAAATTAATATAAGCTAAGGCAACCTCGAGGAAGAAATATTTGGGTCCTCTTGGTCTCTTATTGAACTTTTTATTTTTTTATGTTTCCATTTTTTTTTTAATAAATGATATGACCCGAAATCGCCCGGTAACGCTACATTTGTATTCAGCTCGGCGAATTTTCGTAATCTCAACTTTAATACGCTGTAAGTCTTTGGAATTTTAAAGTGAGACCTGTGAGGCTGGTAGCAAACAGTATATCGGATCCTTCTTCCACCAACTCTTTTGCCTCCACCCTTTCTCCAAAAATTACAAAAACCAGCTAATCACCTTCATTTGGACATAAGAATTCAAGATATTATGCCTTTAACTTTCTGGATTTTCAAATTTAGGTCTGTGAGGCTATAAATGTGGCAAGAATAGTGCAGCGGGTCATTTTTGTATTTATAGCATTGATTATATTGGGTTTGAATAAGTCCAGAATAAAGATATTGTTATTATTGGAGACAAAACATTTATTAACAGACTTTTAGAAAACTGTAAAAATAATGGAAAAAAATGTCTCTCGATTTCAGTAAAAACAATTTTCATAGACAGTTTTTCATCGATTATCACAAATTTCAAAAATCATATTCATTTAGGTCCTTAACTTGGAAAATTTGTATGTTCCTCATTTCGATGTAAGGCAAAAGCGGTAACTTTTGAAGAAATAATTGTATTTTATATATAGTTAATACTTGACAGTGCTGATAAATGGAGGTAAAATCCCATAATCAGCCATTTATACCATAATTTTTTAATTTTGAATCCATGAATTCGAATATGTCCCATGAATTGGAACATTTTATTTACCATTTTTGTAACATCTTGTAAAATTGAGTCATAAAATTTTATTCGTCTACTACAACTACTAATACTATAGTATTACTTTGTACTCACCTCCTGAAACCATGCACGTGAGTTTCATTTCACCATCTTCTACATAAGGACCAGCTATTGACGGTACTTCTTTACCATTGTCATCAAAGATAGTTGGTTTTTGTGGTGGCACTAAAACAAACACAAGAATTATAGCTATGTCGTGTAAGTAAATAATCTGGAGTTCAACTATGTAGTAAAACATGGTGGTACTAGTTACAGATATTTTAATATATCAAACATATAGGATGATTCATTTTATTTTGTTCACGTCAATTATACAATAAAAACATCAAAAATGAAAAACCACGCAAATCACTTGTAATCGATTTCAAAATAGTAATACCATTCGGTTAGACACCAAATAAAGTTTTATCATCTTTAGATTCTATGACTGCTGTGATTTTCCCTTGACTTTGGTGTATAACTCTTTGTTTAATTGTAATTTGGAAAATTTAATGTATTAATTTAAGAAGCCAAATACTTATTTTATTGTTAATGATTTCTATACTTTATGAATTCATTGTAATCTTAGTTTAAAAAAGACATACTCCTTATTTTTTAGTTAACCCAATATGTGCGTACATTACCCACAATTTGTTTGATCAGGATATTAAATATCATATAACATAAAATTTCCTTGTACTTAATTTTAAATTTTCTTTATTATGTAAAAAATTTTTTAGTTTCATCGCTCTCTTTTTCGATCGGTACGGGTATTTAATTGATTACGTATCGATTTTTTTTGGTTCATATTTTAGTTCTAAAAGCTGTGTTATTGTTTAAAATTAAAAATTTACTGTCAATTAGTTTTCTTATTTTTTTATTAAAATAAAAAACTCCCGGAATTACGTACTACCCCGTAATAATGTACATTTACCTCATTGCTATTTATGACATATGAATAAATTGTGGTAATGGTTTGTTTCACTTAAGTAGAAATTATTTTATAATTAGAAATATGAAAAACCTTCGTAATTCCTAGTTTCCATTAACATTTTAAATAATCTCGTCTATATGGGTCATATTTTATACACTGATTGCATTAAAATTTATGCAATCACCAAGCTGTTCTTACTTTTCAAAAATGATAATTTAATCCGCAAGATTCTACCATCGCACAGAAATGCAAAAAGTATCAAATACAAAACTAATATTGATAATTAATTACTAATACAGTTATTTGTAGGAAAGGGACATAGTTCATACCGGGTGTTCCTTTTTCAAAATCAGGTTGAAAATTTCGGTTTTTCAGGTATTTCAAAAATTAAGCCAGATAACGAAAAATTTTATTCATTCTTTTTGTCTAAATTCGTGAAGTTATAGCAAAATCCATCGTCCACATTGAAAATTTAACTACAAAATTTCAACCTACCCTGCTCGTACTTTTTTTATTTCATAGTCTTGTTTTGATTTCGATTTCAAATCTATCTATATTGAGTAAAATTGAATTTATAAAATATTTAGTACTCCTTAAAATTTATACAAAATATATTCCTAAATTCAGTCGTATATATCGATACGATTGTTCGCACCTGTGTACACTTATGTTAAACCAAACACATTAATAACAATATTTTAATTATAATTTTGAACGTATAAATACACACCTATGGCTTATAGCTCATATATGTATAAAACAAAATTACAATTTATTTGTATTCACAAAATCAATCTCGTTCAGGTTTTAATTACAAATGACATGAAACAATTTTATACACCCACCTCTGTATTATGTTTATAGTCCAAGCTCCTTGAGCAGTTACAAAAGCGTTAATAAACTCTTTATAAATGATAAAAGGTAAGGATGACAGTAAAACATTTAGAGAATATGATAAGCTCGGAAGAATAATGAATTTTTGTCAAATGAGAATTTTTTGAAAGAAACAAAAAATTTTTTTTAAATAGCCGATATTAAAAAAAAACCTCTTTCAAACCTGTTATATAAAGAAAATTGATTTCGTTAATTTGAAAATTGATTTGCTCTGTCGCCAATATTTTTTTATCTTGACAACTTTTAGCCTACCCAAAATTCAAACGTTCATAATCCTATTTCATAGGGAAACAGCCACAATTTCCCAATTTAAGTCTATGTACCAAATCTACCCTCATATAATTTGACTGCCTGCCATAAATAAAAATAATATTGAATTTCGCCGAGAAAACTTTTTTTAAAAGTTAAATATTAGTTAATTAAAATGAATAAAGTATACAAAATAATTCACAGATTGCAAACGTTATTTAGGCAAAGTGTGGGTGACGTAGAAATGTTTAAATATAAAAGTTGTTGCACATGTTCGTTCGCGCCATTTTCGATGGGTCATTTCGATAGTCATGCCATTCTTAACTTGGACGGAAATGAAATTGATTACAAAGTTGCAATTAGTCTTTCGTATTTGCTGTCAGTAATTTAAAAGACATTTTGAAACATATACGGTTTAATATAACAACACAAAAATGAAAAGGGATCTCGGTTACATTTATCGAGAGCCACAAATAATCTTTGAAAGAGTCGCAGGTTGGCCATCCCTGATTTATAGAGAAGATTTATTTATAGATTACCTACTATCATTTTACTTTTTTAAATTTAAGGTGCTTTATGATGTACTCGTTACTGATACGAGAACTTTACTTAGGTGTACGGATCGTTGTACCTACGTATAAAACTAATTCACAAAGTTGTTCTCTCCTTGTTACGTATACGCTTATATTTATATTGATACAATTTAATGATGTTGGTATATTATATTAATTTATATAACAACAAACAGGATAGTTTTAACATAGAATAAACATAAGCTTCGATATGCATATCCATATACAGATTGTTATATTTTTTAAGGACACTGATTTTATGTTGAATCACGCTTTTCTGAGTCTTCACTCGTATATAAAATTGCACTTTTGGTAATTATTAACCCCCGTACTAAAAACAAGAGATGTCATAAGTTTGACCGCTATGTGTGTGTGCCTGTGTGTTTGTCTGTCTGTGGCATCGTAGCACCTAAATGGATGAATCGATTTTAATTTAGGTAATTTAACAGAGTGTTCTTAGCTATGTTTCAAGTGCGAGCTTGAAGCGGGAGCTTGAGCAGGTTACATACCCGAAAAAACTAAAAATTGGCGATGATCTTCAAAATCAATTCAGTTTGGAAAAGCCATGACATATAATTTTAACATATATAAATAATTACTATGGAAATGAATGGTCAAATAAACATGGCTCAATTCGTTTCAAAAAGTGGTACCTAATTCAAAACAATTCAAAAGAACAAGTTCAACTCAAATATTTCAATTTCAATATTTCCAAAAATTTGCCCCAAAAATTGATAGCTCTCTATATATCCTTTTCATTTCATCTGATGTCCTTGAATATCACTTTGATATTGATTAAAGAAGGAGTGTTTATCTGTGCGTCTATGTCCTTCTCAGTGGCATCGTAGCCCCTAAACGATTGAACCGACCTGATTGAGAATATTTTATAGCTAAGTTTCCAAAAATAAGTTACAAGAATAAATCGCATTTGTCGAGGGTTTGAAAACATTTATATTGTGAGAATTCTTAGCACAAACAATTATATTTTCGGAAGGATTGTTGCACTTGCAATTTTATAATGAATTTTGGTATGTTTTTTTATAAATAATTCTTTAAATTTCAAAAACACTCTGTATTATAATTTTGTTTATAGAGTTGTTTAAAATAATTATTTTAATAGTTGAGGTGTAAATATAATCGATATCCTACAAAAAAATATATGATATCTCCATAATTTATTATACGATAAAATAATATATAACACATTTATACATAAATAAAATCATTAATTATTATTATTGTTATAATTTATACTTTAATTTACAAAAAATAATGTTTTTTTTTTAGAATTTAAATATATTAAATTCAACACTACCAACTCTATTTATACCTATTTTTGATAGTGTGAGTTTTTTTTTAAATAATTAAATTTCATAATAAAAAAACATAATACGAAATTAAAAAGACTCGATGAACAGTTGAAAAGACTGAACACGAAGCATAGTGAAGTTGTTTAGACCTACAATCTAATTTTTGGGTTCTCTGCTTATTGATACCTCTGTACTTCCCCAACATCAAACTTTATCCTACCTTACCTCTTCGAAAATTAATTTTGTAAGGGCAAAATTATTGTGGTTGATTCTTCTTTTCTTTTTTTGTTTACTATTGGAAATTATAAAAAACGTGTCGTGGAAGATTGTATATTAATTAAAACATTGATCTGGCGTCATTATTGCTCGGTTTCTAATACCCTACGGCTCTTAAAACCGTAATAACTTCAAAACAAAATACGCACAGTAACGGCTTTCCTTGATTCACCTCTTACGGTGGAGTTTGCTGGTCTGTCACAAGGACGAGGGTAAGTTTAGACCCGTAAATAGGGCGTGGCAAAGGAGGCACCCGCCATCGGAGCATAAGAGATAGAAGCGCAAAACAAAACGTATGTTTTTTACATAAAACAAAAAGTTAAAAATCATGTAAAAGGCGCTCATTAATTTATATAAAGTCCATACAGTTAAAAAATTCGATTTTTTGATAACAAAGGCAAGTTAGATCCGATCTTATTGGAATTTGGGTTTTTTTGAAACCCACTAACTTTGGGCCATTTTTTTCATCTGTGGTGTAAATTTTTCGCTAACTATAACTAATGTGCTTAATTCCGGGAACAGGACTGCACAATTTTAAAACCTATTAGAGCTAGGTTAAATTTGATCACAAATTTGAAAAGTATGACCCCAATTTAGTAGGACTACCTACTTGGTTTATCAAAATTGGATAAAATTTGGATGTAATAGAGCAAAATTAAATTTTTTGGAATCTGATGACGTCATAAAGTTAAAAAATTCGATTTTTTTGATAATACACGCAAATTTGAACCGACGTTATTGGAATTTTTTTGGAAATCCACTAATATTGGGGCATTCTTTTCAGCTGTGATGTAAATTTTTCGCTAACTATAACTTATGTGCTTAATTCCGGGTCCAGGACTCAACATTTTTAAAACCTATTAGGGCTAGGTTAATTTTGGTCACAAACATGAAAAGTATGACCCAAATTTAGTAGGATTACATACTTGGTTTATCAAAATTGGATAAAATTTGGATTTGATAGAGCAAAATAAAATTTTTTGGACTCTGATGACGTCATATAGTCCAAAAATTCGATTTTTTGGATAATACAGGCAAATTTGATGTTATTTTCAAGAGAAATAATGGCAGGTAACCTAAATGCGATAATTTTCAGTATGAATTATTTTGAAAACTCTCTAGCATAATAAACATGATATTCAGTCCATACTCCAGTCATACTGATACACCATCTGGATCAACAGAAACACACATATAGCAGCAGTTCCATAATGTTTATATATGAAGAGAAGTAAACGGTGTGATCAAATGGTATCATCTACCTCTCATCTCCATTATGATCCAAACAAACCTCTTTTTCCTGGTTCCATTACATATACTTTTTGTGTTGCTCATTACGGAACGTTCGTATTCGAATATCAAACTTTTTCAAGGGTTCTTTTTTTAACAATACTTTCTTTCTCTCAATGTACAATGTGTTAAAGTTATGTTTATGCAAATTTCGCTGGATCTCAGAGACTTTTGTCGCCAAACAATATTTAATTGGACATTACTCTAAAGGTTATTTTTGCTCATCATATCACCTTTTAATTTCATTATAAATGATAAGGCATCGAATATTATCATTGCCAATCAGTATATTATTTTTTGTAAAACCAAACAATACACTTGTTGCTCACCGAAGCGAAGATATTACACCAATAATTGAGTAACTAACGACGAATAGTTCGAGTCATAGAGTATACTGAAGTAAAAGACTCGCATTTTTATAGTAATTTTAGTCCCAAGTTTGCAACAATTAAAAAAAACAAAGATATATCAAGCTGAAATTTTAATAGCGTGCTCAGGTCGTAAAAAGTGAGTTTGGGTATGTAAATGAACAACATAGGTCAAATGGGTCTTGTAAAATAGAATATAAACTATAGAAGATAAAACACAATAAACCAAATAGTTAATTGTGTTGTTTTTTGGAATCCAACATTTTATATACAGGGAATTTCAATAATTAACTCAGTCAATTGTTTGTTTTCAATTGTTTTTGTATTGTTTAGAGTATAATAAGTTACATTCCTAATATAATCTTATCATATAATGTTAAAGTAATAACACTTAGAATGTTTTCTTTCATACCAAATATGAATTACAAGCAAGAAAAATTTTGAAAAATAAAGCCAAGGGTATATCATTTTAAAGGCCTGATACATACTGTACGATATATTATTTGATGCCCGTAGGAGAGGGTATAATACAATGAATGTGAATATCTTTCTAGCACGTTGTCACAGTTGGTTTCACAGTAAGTTTCATCACCTGAATCGGTTAAAAAACCCATTTTAATAATAACTAGTCAGTGTATTGTGTTATTCGCGTTTTGAATACAAAACAATATTTTTTTATCCATTTTATATATATTTTATGATTCTACTTAATTTCAACCCTATGTATGAATAAAATTTTCCCCTTATTCCCTACATACGAATGTAACTGTTGTTTTGTTCTGAAATGTATGTCAAAATCGTTTGAAAATGTAGTTCATATTAACGAAGGATGAAATTTGGGGATATCTACATTAAATGATGGGAAACAAGCGGTTTTGTTCAATAGATTTTTGAAGTGGCCTTTACGTTTTATTGCTTGCCTTAGTGATAACTTTAATGTGATTAGGTGAAAAATAGTTTTGCAAATAAAAAATCATTCGCCGTCATCTTGAAACTTATTCCTGAGAAACCCCAAATTTTCTACCAAGTTTGCTCATCGATTTAAGAAAATATATTGTGAAATGATTAGGAATTTCGTATTTTTGACATAGGTACTGAAATAAATTAAATTTGTATGGAAAACATGTGGCTGGTGCTAAAAAAAGATCAAAAAACGATTTTTTGATTTTTGAGAACAAAAGTTACCAAAAAATTAAATTCGGTTTATAATATACCTACACATTTTATTTTTGATTAATTTGATTGACTACAGCGTTTATAAAGTCTGGTAAATCAAAATCATTAATTAAGACATAAATCGTATTTTTTTGGTTTGATTAGAAATAAAAGTAATAACAAATACACTTTTTAGTACATGTAGACATAAATTTAATGATCACATAAATAATATACTTTTCACGCAATCATTTCAATTTAATGTTTCAAGTTTCTTTTTTTTTCTTTTTGATTTTCATTAAATGAGTAATAAATCACTTAAATAATATAAACTGTAATGTACAATTCGACGAAAGTGATCTACCTGAAAAAAAAAATGAAACAATAAAATCAATTAAAGTCAGTTTCGTTGAGTAGTAATGGTTCATAACTAGTGGAAATCCATTTTCAAGTCCTGTTAAACCAAAAAATTCAATTTGGCTTACATTTCAACCATGCAAGCGCACGCGGTAATCTTAAAGTGTTTTTCGTGGAAATGGACACTATGGAAAAGTCATTCTCAAAAGAATTAAAATGATTTTATTTTCTTGACTTTATTTTATTAATAATCACCTTTTATACAGGGCAGAAAAAAATTTAAGGTGATTCTCTTTGCCCAGAAAGAAGAAAAAAATTTCATATGAACGAGAGATTGGATTATTTTTTAACGAGAGATTGAATATAAAGTTAAAGAAAACAGATATAGTTTAAGTACAATGCAATTTTTATGTTATATCATAAAAAATATTCTAATCAATTCAAACGTAAGTACACACAAATTGGGTTGACTATTAAATCAGACGTATGTCTTTTTTAAACTAATACTATAATTATTTCATTCAGTATAAACTAAAAGTAGCTATAAAATTTAATTTCTTTAAAGAATCAAACAAGTATTTGACTTCTAGGATTAATATCTTAAATTTTCAAACAAATATCTTGTAAATAAAAAAAGTAAGCGCTACATTTACAATGCACCAAGGAACGAAAGGAATATAATTCTGAGTGTCCCACGTCTCCTCTGGATCTTTTTTCTCAATTTTTGTAACAAGGCGAATCGAAGAAGATCTCATTATCGTAGGTATATCTCGTTCGAAAAGTCTTTTTTAAAAAGGCTATATGCAATTTTTTTCTTTATTTTTGTGCAAGAAAATTAGTTTTATATATTTTTGCATTATTAATGATACACTCTATATATCTTAAAATAATATCTTCATAAAATGTGTACATACACAGATAGAATTTTCTGATTGTTATTAAAATGCTTCCCGTCGCGTCGTGTTAGACGACGTTTGATTTTTTGATAAGGTTAAAAGTTGTATGAATGTATGGTATATACCATATAGGTAGGTAATACATTGTTTTTATGGTTATTGTATATTAAATTTATAAGACTAACAAGTTAAAACAAACAATTGGCTGAGTTAATTGTTGAAATATCATGTATAGACAGTGTTGATTACTTTATCACATTACACCTATACATGACTGAGCACACATACATAACTGATAATCCCATATTAATACATATTATAAAATTTGCATCTAATGTGTACCCTCGTGAGTTAACAGTAATGTTTACAAAAAATTGTTTCAAACAAAAGTTGTATATTTTTTTATAAGGAACATTTTTTTACGTTTATACTTTTGTTCTATCTCTAACGGTTTCCAAGATGGGTTCTACGGACCCAAGATCCAATTGATCTATGTTGCTCATTTACGAACTCGACTTCACTTTTTACGTTCTGAGTGCGCTGTAAAAATTTCAGCTTGGTATCTTTTTTCGTTTTTTGAGTTATCGTGTTGACAGACGGACGGACAACCGAAAGTGGACTACTTAGATGATTTTATAAACGTGTTTTATAAAAGTGTTACAAACTTGGGACTAAACTTAATGTACTATGTATATTTGTTATATGCATGGTATAAAAAGACACTCTCACATTGTCTGTAATAATAAAAGCATTATTTATTAACTATTTTATTTATTAATGGGTATAATTTTATAACATAATTTATATATCCATGGAATAATATTTATTAGTCGGTATATTTTATGACATAGAAAATTATGATTTAATTTGAAGAAATTATGTTTTTCATATTTATAGAGATGTATACAGCTAGCTGTACACAGCTAATGTATTTTATTATCCATAAATTTATAAAGTTACGATTTTTAATGGCAAATATTTGTTGTGAAGTATATATCTTATATAAGCTGACTAATCGATCAATGCACAGCTCAAACCGCTGAGCCTAGAAGCCTGAAATTTTGTGCACACGTTCCTTGAATGACGTAAGTGAGCGCTAAGAAAGAATTTTTGGATTCATCCCCTAAGGGATTGAAAAAGGGATGTGAATTTCGTATATGGAAAACACGTATTAATAATTTGATAGACAAATAAAGATCAACTGTTGCATGTCTGTAATGTTACCAAGGTTTTGTTAACTTTATGTGGTTTATAAAATTAGAGAGAATTTTAATTATTCTGCTATCTTCTCACAAGTAGTATGTTGGGTTTATGTCGTTATAGTTTGAAAGTCTGAATGATGATACAGCTATACCATAAATGTAAATAATATTCTCTCTATTAATCAAGAAGGGGAAAAATCAACCACTTTAGTTTATCTGCATGGCACGTCCAGTGAAGTAGCGGATGTGAAAATTTTATTGTTATAAATGCAGAGTTTCTGAGATATCGCAATATTTGCATTTGACCAAGCGTCAAATGCACCCGATTTTTGTAATTTTTGGGTCAAAATTACCTTATATACTGAGTTTTAGCGAAATTGGAGATAAATAAAATTTCTCGATTTTTTGCAATTTTTTTAAGGGGTACCCCTTTGATAAAATCGAGAAAATCGCAAAAAAAATTTTTGTTTTGGATTTTGATGATACTCGGTGGATGGGGTAATTTTGGTCCAAAATGTGTAAAAATGAGGTTAATGTAATGATTGGATGCAGAATTTCTGAGGTATCGCAATATTTGGATCGATTTTAGTTCATATTCATTTTTATAAGCCTTTTGACTTGACTTCTCTGGATCATATCGACCAAACGTTTCCACTTGAATGACTTTTAAATGGTACGCAAGGTTTAGGTAAAATTCAGTGTCCTCATTCGATTTTAATTTTGAAAATAAAAACTTTCATTAAAATTTTTTTTGTATTGAGCCTCATTACAAAATATTTGCGTTGATTGGTTCAAATGAAACACTCGGTAGGCACATGAACTAATTACGATGTAACAATTGTATTTAAGTTTAATAACTGTCTAATTTTATGTAAATGTCAATTACTTTTGCTTGTGAAGTGTAATTATCTACTAATGCTTATTCACATATGCTTATGCCACTGTGCTTGCTGATAGTAGTACAGTCAAACTTGATTATAACTACATCGGTTATAGCATCCAACTTAGTATAACGACGAAAATGAATGACACCAACTGAATCTCTATATAAACACATACATGAATGTTTCAGCTTTCACGACATCGAGAAAAACAACATATAGGCGAATTAATCTGTGATTTACGTCAAATTATGAGTTTTAGGGAAAAAACGAGAGAGACTATTACGTAAATAGTGGGGGGAGACTATACCCTTACATGAGGATAAGGAGGGGGGCATAAATCGGCCTCTAACTAGATAAAAATAAGTTGATATTTATATAAAAATCAATCGCTATCATCACTCTTTTCATTTTTTATTACACTATATGTAATAACATATTCATAATATGCGATAAGTTTTAAAGAAATCTGTATTTCGTGACTTATATCCATAATAATGTATTATTTAGTTTGAAAACACATTATACGTATATTGGATTTCAAAAAAAATGTTAAATTTAACTTGTTATAACTTGAAATTTAAAACTAATTTTAAAATATAGTTTAAAACAAAAAAAAATAAACAATTAAGTTGGTTAATTGTTGAAATACAATGTATAGACAATGCTGAATAACAGTGCTTGCATTATTGCCAGATTTTCAATTTTTTATCTTTTATAGTTTTGGAGAAAATAGACACTAAAATTTTGCCAAAAGTTGTTTATTTTTTTATTGGGAACTTTTTTCTATATATTTAAACTTTCGTTCTATCTCAAACGGATTATAAGATGGGTTCCACAGAAGACCCAACTGACCTATGTTGCTCATTTACGAACTCAATGAAACTCATTTTGTACTCTATCTATGTCTTTTCGTTTTTGACCTATCGTGATGATAGACGGACAGACTGCCAAACGGAACTGGTCTACTTAGGTGATTTAATGAATTCCTATACCAAAATTTTTAGTAGCATCAATATTTCTAAGCCGTACTTGGGACTAAAATTAGTATACCTTGATATATGTTTCATATAAACAGGGTATAAAAAAACAATGATATATGTTTATTTATTGTGTATGGTGTCAAGTGTATTATACATTTTTACGGGAAATATTAACTACATAATCAATTGTAAGGAAATTCAGTTAGAAAATGATTTATTTAAGCATTTAATCGATGTGATTGGGTTCAGGTTATGAACCTTAGAAACTGATAAAAGAAAAATATAGAAAAGAAAAAATCATTTATACTTATTTACATCGTTCTTCATATTGAAAGTTCTCTCTCAATTTAAGTACTCATTAATCAAGATATCTGAATAATAAAAGTTGGTTTTAATACTTATACTGCAGCAGCGGTCGGGGAACTTTTTTAATCATTACCCTAAAATATTCTTGTATAAGTTGATATTACCCCATGGCGAAGAGCAAACAAAAAACCGAAATGAAATCGCCTCTTTTTAGCATCTTTCATATTATAGCCACCATGATAATTTTGAAAAGAAAACAATAACTAAAAATTTAATTTAAACATCATTTATTCAATTTATCAATGTAATACCATATAATATATTAAAAATATTTACTTTTTACTCACAAAAGTTTCATTTTTACCCTTAAAAATTTCATTTTTACCCCATTTGGGGTAATTTACCTCGGTTCCCCGACCGCTGTACTACAGGTTATATAGAAATTAGTTACTCTTGTTCATAATGCACTAAATTACAGGAGTTTTTTTTTTTCATTTAAACAGATTCAGTATGACGTTCTGAATGTAAATGTACAAAATCCTTACAAAAATAGGCGGCAGAAGTGTCTTCATTTTAAGGAAAACCGTTTTAGGCTATGTCTCCATAACCGTGCACTTTAGACCAAAAATGGTGATAACCTTTATTGTAGATAATTAAATAACCTAGGTACCTTTTTTGTAAACTAATTTTTGTTTGTATCACTAACCGTTTATGACTTAAACGACTATGACGATTTACTTATTGCTATTTGACAATATCCAAGAGGGAAATAAAATTATGGAGGTAATAATCAAAAACTTTATAATTGGCATCGTTGTTTTTTTATGTGCTCTGCTCTTAAACAGTTTGTTTGTGAAATTATAAACATCGATGACCTCTATTATGTTTTATGGTTTTAGGTACAAAGGTTATTTGACTAAAATCATAAAAATTGAACGAAAAGTACCCATTTACCTTACACACCTAAATATACATTACCCATATGAAAGAGCGTTGTACCTTGTATTATATGTTTTAAAATCAATTTTTGAAAGAAAACTGTGGAAATTATTGGCTTTCATAGCTTATTATTTAAATAACATTCTGATTTCTATGGTACAAGACCATAATGTACTATGAACCATATTCACCGCTTGTACATAGATGTAACCTATCTATCTAATATATAATTTCTATAGTTCATTCCAAGGAACAGATTTAGAGGAGGTACGCGATTGAAATCAATGGGAATTAGATCGAAGAGAAGGTCACGTATACAGTATTTACAACAGAATCAGTATTTACAATAGAATCAGAGTGGCGTAGTGGGAGCATGATGGGCTCATAACCCAGAAATCTCTAAATCGAAACTACGCTCTGCTAACATACTTTTTTTAAACAAAATTATTGAGGTGAAGAGTGTCTATGACTGGATTCAATCATTAAGGCGTTGAAACTCGTATACGCTTTTTTAACATTGCCAGTAATGAGAGCCTTTTCCTCTATCTTATACTCCGATTGAAATATTATTACAATTAACCTAAACAATTTTTATTAGGTTCAATATTATTGCTGTTAAGTCTCTAGCTTATCGGGAAGTTAGTTTAAAATTGCAAAATTCCACCCGCACATACAAAAGCGAGTTATTAAAAACAGACATGTTAAAAAATACGACGAACTGAAGGGTTCATTGCCAAGGTACAATACTTTATCCTACTTATTATTTAAAGTACCATTCTTTTAATAGTTTTGAAACTAGGTAGACACCGCATGGTACAAAATTGTTATAGTTCCGGCGGCCGCCTGTCTACGTATCATTCAAATAATCAAGCCTTCTTTTTTTTTTTAAGCATTTACATAACAATTGTGTTACACGAAATATGTATTTACAACGGATTGAATGAAATGATATTACGTATGATTATAAAATTGTCTGCAATTTAAATATTAAAAATGTGTGAAATAAATATGTCATTAATAAGATATTAATGGAGGTATAAGACAAATGAAATTTTACAAAATTTAAAAAACCCCCGACATATGCGATTTATTTTTTTTGGAAACTTAGCTATATAAAACATCCTCAATCGAGTCGGTTCGACCGTTTAAGGGCTATGATGTCACTGAGAAGCACACGGACGCGCAGATAAACACTTTAAACTTATAACACTCCTTCTGTAATAGAAATATTTAGGATACTTGGAGAGCTATCAATTTTTTGGGACAAAATTATGGAAATATTTTAATTGAAATTGAAATATTTGAGTTGACTTTGTTCTTTTGAATTATTGTTTTCAATTACCTAATTACTTTACCATTTCACACACGTGCGCATAGAAAAAGCCCACTTTCTAATCAATATGACTTTGTTCTACACACTCATACGCTTTTAGCCGGGTCCCATAAAAAGTCATATTATTCCATAGAATTGCCTTTAACCTTATGACCTTTTTCCGGCTTTATTTCTTACAGTAATAGAATATTGAACTAATAAAGATTTTTAAGTTGTTGAAGGTTTTTTTAACAAACAGCTTCATAAAATGTATAATTATAGTATTGATTGCTATTTATTGCTTGTTAACTAATATGTATATTTCTAGATTTCTACTGATTAGTATAAGAGTATAAGTATGTACAGGATTTACATTAAATACACTGACAAACATTTTAAGAAACATATTTTGTAGCCACAATCTCTAAAACAGTTTATTCGACAAATTTTCTCTTAGAAAAGTTGTAGAAAATATACTCCGCTATTCGTAAATATCTGTATAGCTTAATAATAAACAATACATGATTTTTCAGTGAGATGTTACACGTAAATGAATGAAATTAGTCCAAGAAGATGATATCTATTAATTAAACTCACCGGAACAGAATTTTGTAACAACTGAATTATCAAAGAATCTGAATTTTAGATGTAATCTGTATCTCCACAAAAAAAGATTCGAAATCAATCAAAAGTCAAATCAATCGATGAAAACTGATATTATCAAAAAACTGAGTTTTAAGGGCTACTTATTAATTATAAAAACGGAATTAGCAATTGTGGATTGAAATGACTGTATATTCATCAGTTATTTTTAGCCTTTGAAAAGAAAGTCGAAATCATCTTATGGGAAATTTATGGAATGAAAGTTCTAATAAGTCATTTGGGAAATTGTCGAATTATTTATATTTGGTTCAAATTCTGTTCAGGTGATATACTGCTTTTGGAATTTTTTTTGACAGAAAGGAAGGGAAAAATTATTTTTGAGAAAAAGTGCATTACAAAAGACTTTTTTAGTTTTTGAATGCTGTTCGTTGAATTTCTGTGCGATCATTACGATTTCTGTGCGATTATTTACCTAGAATTCGTTTAGGGGCTACAAAAATTCTATGAAAAGGCACATTTTTATCTGAGACCACCGAAATTTGAACCAATTGTTCTCTTATTTAAGAGATACAATTTTTCGAAATTTAAACCACCTATTTTCTAATTTAATGGTTTAAATTTTTCGCTGATTTGTTGTAGCTGATCTAATATACAATCGTTTTGTAACATACTGTACTATTTATTGTAGGTTGCATATATATATATATAAACACACATACTTTACTTTGTGAAAGATCGTTTAATTAAAATCAAGTGCTCTTTGATTTTCATTCAACATTTTGTTTATTTCTGTAGATAAAGGTAGCAGGTAACATAAATAGTATGAGTTCGAAGGTGTTTAGACAAAGGTAGGTGTTTTATTATTATTTGTACGTCTGTACTGTGTAATTACATATAGGCAGATAGGTTAGGTACATATAAATCGAAGTTTTCCATTAAGAACGAACTTGATACTTTAAATTAAAAAATTGGCAGTATATAGTCGGTGTTGTACTGAAGTCGTGTGAGTGCGATCCTTGTAGTCCTAACTTCCCAGAAAGGAAAAAACAATAAAAAAGGTCTTGTTAGCCTTCATAGATTATTCTTCGAACATTGACTGCAGCTTATGCTGGAACGATCATTATCTCCATAGATAAATGGTGGATTTATCCACTTTTCAGTTTATGCAGTTTTTTCCAGTTTTTTTTATTATCATTAAAAAACCACTCAAATAATTCTGCTAAAAACTCTTACAGTTCTTAAATACGCGATTACGCGCCGAAAAAGCACAGAATAGTCACGTGTTAATGGCGTAGCTGGTTCGAAAAGGCGAAAAAACCCGAACGAACATACGAACATACGCACATACGTACACACACACACAGACACAGATATCACATTGAAAAGGTTTAATTCGGATATTGCGGCCTTGAAACTGCGGAAATATAACAAACTGGAGATTTTCAAAATCGGCCCCATTACATAAACTTCCCCTGGGAAGTTAACAATTTGTGTATAAAATGCTTAGTTTTATTTGAAGGAGTTTATAATCCAATAACCTTGTCGCTTGGAATTACAGAGTAGTTTGCATCAAATCCAGTATTTCTGATGTTTTTGCAGACTTGTTTATGATGTTGGCACAATGAATAATTCAATAATTCACAATTTAGAAACACAAATTAAATAATTTGAATAATTTTAGTTCTACTATTTTCCGTTTCGTAATGGAAACCCGTTTACATACATACTCACATACATTTATTATTGTAGTGTTTCGTATCACATTTAAATTATATTTACTCACATTTTCAAATGTAAATTATTCTTTGTTTTAAACTTTAGTCAAAGAATCATTCATATTATTATTATTATTATTATAATTATTATTATTATTATCATTATTATTATTATTATTATCATTATTATTATTACGAAACGGAAAACTCATTGAAACTAGCTTCGTAATCCAAATGATACAAAGTGCTTTAAAATTTCCCTAGCTGCAGCAGTTCAATCTAATTTTTTGAAAGCTTTTATGTATTTAACATGTTACATATGTAACCTGTCTGTATTTTCAGTTCAAATTTTGTAATTTTTAATATATTCTGACAATAATGGTACTTACTGGTCATCCGGTTCTTCAGAGACAAATTTAATTCGAAGTTTTCTAAAAAAAGGTGTTAAATAAAACACCCGTTATAATTGAAGTATAAATATTATTTTTATAAAATATAAAGGTGAATATTCTATGATTCGCATATTTCATGTGTTGTTTTGTAAAATAGTGGTTAAAACTATGTATATAGAACACGCGATAACTATTCAAAACATTAACTTTCACACAATCGAAACGGAAATTCACTAATTGACTTTTGACTTTTGGAAGATTTAAAGATACTTAAATAAATCAAGCATTATATTCTTTAACACATTATTTATTTTAAGACAATACGACCATTATTAAATGTTTCTAAGTAAATTATTAACTATTCTTTTCAAAATTTTAATTATTAATGAAGGATATTAATCTTGGGGTACGATATTGTAGTTTTCTTTTGACAATAATTAGTCCATAACAAGAAAACTTATGACCTAAAAGCCAAATTGAGATATAACAGACCTTCGCCTATTATCTGCTTACCGTATGAAAATTATTTTTGTGAAATAAAAAATATTCAATACATTCTTCCAACGGGTTGCCTAAAAATATGTGGTACCATACAATTAAACACCAAGAGTCAAATTTTTTGAAAATTTCCCTTGACTTGCTTGTCTAACGGCTTTTGGGTCTATTTAAAAGTAAAAAGCATATAAAATATGCAGCAGCTGAGTTGCCTGATTGTTTTCGTTCGCTATGGCATGTACAGAGTTGATCGTTTGAATCTATTTTGGCTAATAGCTCGTATTATAGTTGGCCAATCAGGAAATAACTTAAAAAGAAGTTGCAGAGTTCGATGTGGGACATCATGAGCTTACATCAGATTGGACCTAGTTCTCCGAGTTGCCTTGATAGTCAATTTAGATCCTAAAAGGTAAGAGATAGAATAACATCTTAAATGAGAAATTTGATCCTCATAAAAAAAAACAAAATTTTTTAGTTAAAACATTTTTCAAAAATCCAAGAGGACTAAATTAATAAAGGTGTATTTAATGTTTTCTTAGACTTGGTTGTCTTTATTTGGCAGGCATTATTTCATTACTTCACTTAAAATGAACCCCATTCGAACTTCTTGAAATGAAAATCTGTGGACTAGTCAACTTTTTCGAATTCTTAGGGAAAGAGTTTTCTTTATAAAGGGGATGTTGTATTCGAGAAACAAATATCTATTTTTTTTTTAATGAAAGACGTCATATAATGCAAAATTCACAATAGCAAGCAACCCAAATGTTACATGAAAATATATCCTATATACATCAATTGATAAATAATAAATGAAAATATGTATATAACATTTGAAAAAATAACACATATTATACACACATACTTCCAATAAAATTTATTGATTATTAAAATATAGATTCTTTATTTACAAAACCGCTCGGTGTAAAATTTTAGATTCCAATCAAGTAACACTATAATCGAGCGCCAAAGGTGGTATTGACCAATCACAAGCCATGCTGGTTGCCGCCTATGACGTAAAGATGTGGTGTTAAATGTTAAGAAATTGGATGGTGCTCCGCATACGGAAATATTCATAAGTTCTATATCTTTCTATTGTATGATTAATACTAGCATGATTCCCGCCCATTTCACTGGGCTTAACAGTAAAAAATACCTCCACCTCTCTTGATGTGCACATTTTTCAATTTTGTAAAATAGTCGTTATTCATTGAGTATATCAGAAAAGTTGGCCATGTATGGTTTGACATTTACAATTTTAAATTTTTACAGAATACTTTAATTTATAGTTCAAAATGATGATTATCTATCTGCTCGATCTATAATCATCATTTTGGACCATAAATTAAAGATTTCTGTAAAAATTTAAAATAGTAGATAAATGTCAAACAATTTATGGCTATCTTTTCTGACACACTCAATGAATTACAACTATTTTACAGTTAAAAAATTGAAAACTATCCATATCTTTTAGCTGCGTTAAACAATACTTTCCAGTGTTATGGAAGGGGGATAAGTGAGATTAAGAGAGGTGGAGGATATAAATAATATTAAATGATTAATTTTGCGTAATTTTTTCCTAATTGCTAGCCTTCGTTTCTATTTGTATATATCGTAATATCTACAATCTAGAATAAAGCATTACCGATATCTAGAAAATTCTAAAAAGAAAATAATAAAATAGTATTGGAAGTATAAATAATAATAATAATAAGCATTTTGTATTTTATCAAAGTTTTATTCATATGTTTTTAGTTTTTGAAAAATGTGACATTTCATTTATATTTAAATAGGAAAACACGATATGTTCCTTGACAATAACGACATACAATACACAAAGACCGAACAAGATTGTTGTTGTTACATGTGACTGTATGTATGTATGTATGTATGTATGTACATAAGAAATTGTAGGTACGAACAGTAGTGCCCTCCTCAACGGCACAATTCTTTGTCGTAAATTTTTTTATATATAATAGAGTATACATGAAAATTATAAAAATGTAAATATTAAAATATAATGTAGAAATAATTGAATAAATTACTCAAATACCACGAATTGATACCCATACCTCAATCATTAGACTTGGTCGGTTATTCTTAGAGCATGGAGTAAAATTGTGATCCGCGTGCGTTTTTTAAGTTTTTTACCTTTATACTAAACTATAAGATACCAGCCCGCTTTGCTGGACAATTTCTCCTTTAGACTATCACGTTAAAGTCCTCACTAATCCGCCCTTTTGTAACCCACTAATCCACAATTTTATGGATTTTAATTTTCTAACTTTTGAAAGTGAAGTTTTGCCTATGACACTTGCTGACATTGAAACTTTCTGTAGGTCCAATCATTAAATTAATTGGATTTTTATACTTTTTGGATCAAAATTATCCCACCTACCGAGTTTCATGAAATTCCAAAACAAATTTTTTTTTTTTCTCGATTTTTACTAAAATCGATCCAAACATTGCGATATCTCAGAAGCTCTGCATTGTAACTTATTATAGGTGAAATAATTTTTAAAATCAATGAAGTAGTTAATTCAAAAATGACGAATTTTTATATAAACTTTTATCCCCAATCATTTTCTTTTCATCACCATATATCATTTATTATATTTCTAAATGACATTTCTAACTTCAAAATTAACCAAGTTTCGTATTAACTTCCAACACTCATTTTAACTCCTTGAGGGGTTAATTTCCGAAAATCCTTTCTCAGTGCTCACTTACGTTACTTACTTACAACGTGTGTACAAAATTTCAGGCTTCTAGACCCAACGGTTTCAGCTGTGCGTTGATCGATCAGTCAGCTTCCATTCTTATAAATGCAGATTACTAATATGAGTTTTCATACAATAAAACAATAAAATCATCGTTTAATGAAAAGAGAATTGAAAAAGATATACTCGTCCCATGACTCGAAATTGGATATTGGATTATTGGATATAAACGGTAAGTTATACAAAAAAATTGTTTAAATAAAAGTTGAAGATAATTTTCAGTCAAACAACTTTCTTATTTACACTTTTACAAAAAAATCATTTTTTCTTCATGAAAATTGTGAAAAACACTTTTTTTGATACTTTAGCGCCATCTACTTTTTGTAATTTAACTCGTATGACGTTGCTTCTATGACATAAAATGTAGCCGACAATGTCCTCTACATTTTTTATTTGAAAAACTTTTCCCTTAAACCAATAGATTCCGAGAAAAACACATTCCAAATTTTTTTTTCCATTTTTTTGGATTTTTTCAAAAACAGCGGAACGAAAAATTCTCTTAATTTTTTTTAAAGTTATTTACATGCCCCCCTAACGATCTATAACCTCAGGTCCACCATTGAAATTTTTTCCAGTCAAAATGCCAGATTGACTGTACCATATCTTATACGTAGCCAAAATACTTATGTTTGAACAAACCTTATCGGTTCAGTTTGAAAATCTATATTAAATTGTTGACATCTATTGATAATATTCACATACAAGATGAAGAATAAAATGTACAACAAACACCAAGAACATATATGGAGGATGTATATGTAGCTGTATAGGGAAACATGTATTAAAAACTCTCATATAACATTTACAATAAACATCTTAATGCCAAATGCATGTGCGACCACCACTTTAAAACTAATTTTACGACAATATACAAACATATTTGTATATATAAATATAAATATAAAGATATATATTTATACTTATATTGTAAAAGAATATATAATACAAAAATAAAGTTTGAACAATATGAAGTTTTATATATGTTTGTAGTATGGTGGTGAGTGAAGCATATTCAAAATGAATTTTCTGGAAAGAGTATTTAATTGATTTTTTATCCCCTGAATTAAAAAAAAAGTAAGTAGTACCTTAACGGAAGAATCGATTTTAATTGTTTTTTTTTTATTTGAAAGTTAATTTAACGAAGAGTGTTCTAAGCTATGTGCAAGCATATCGTTCCGCTCTCGGAAAAACTAAAAATTGGCGATGATCTTCAAAATCGATTCAGTTCAATTTTAACAAATAAATAATTACTATAGAAATGAATGGTTAAATAAACCTTGCTCAATTCATTTTGAAAAATGAAATGGTAAAATAATTAAGGTAATTCAAAACAAATAATTTAAAAGAACAAAGTCAATTCAAATATTTCAAGTTCAAGTAAAATATTTCCAAAAATTTGTCCCAAAAAATCATAGCTCTCTAAATATCCTTTTCGTCTCATCTGATGTCCTTGACCATCACTTTGATATTGATTTAAGAACGTGTTTATCTGTGCGTCCGTGTGTTTCTCAGTGGCATCGTAGCACCAAAACGGTCGAATCGACTTGATTGAGAACATTTTATAGCTAAGTTTCCAAAAATCGGTTTACAAAAAATAAATCGCATTTATCGGGGATTTTTTAATTTTTGTAAATTTCACTTGTTATTGCACAAATTATTATTTTACTTCATTAAAACGTAAAATGTGGGTATACAGAGTATGTCGAAAATATATGTACACTTTTAATTTAGGTTTCTGGATGTAATGATAGTTGGTAATCTCTAACTTCTTGGATACAGTGTGAGGAAGTTTTAATTAAAAATTTTAAAAACATGACGATATATACATACACTTACTAGTCAGCAAGTAGATACTCATTTATATAGAATACTCGTTTATATAGAAATAATAATTTAAATTTTAAAATAATTTTTCCTAAAAAAGTTATGGAATTCATACTTAACTTTATTAAAGAATATTCATAAGATTACATATATGTAAGATATTTCATATAATCTTGTTGTAGGGTTGCCAGGTACACAAAATTTAGTGACTATGACAAAAAACTAGTGTATTTCACATAAATTTTTGGGGGTGAAAACTTAGATGGTAGGCTAGGTTAGGTTATATTGGATGTCCACGAAGGACACACTTAGGCTATAGAGCCCATTGTGATACCATACATGTGTTTTACCACGTTTCCGCTGATAATTTCATTTATCTGCTCCTCAATTTTAGAGCCTGAGTGCACCTCCTTCATGCATATACCATGCACTACACCAGCCCATCACAAATATTAATTAAATTAATTTTGTTGCGACGGCGGGAATCGAACACGCTACCCTATGCATAGCGCGGACGTAATTAGTTACGCCTTAACCAACTGAGCTTGAGCTAAAAATGGAAGGCATCAACAAACTATGAATATAGCTACAAATATAACACCGTATTCTAGAAAACTAAAACTTTTTCCAATCAAAAAAACGACATCTATGTAATAACAATTAAAGCTGTACAATTAACTATTAACTAAGCAATTTTGATCGTTGGTAACTTCTAATGCAACTTCTAGATACAACTTTTTTGTAAAGAAAAAATTCGAAAGAAACCTTAGATTGGAAAAAAAAAGAGTTTTAAGTAAATGAACAACTTATACGAAAATGACTATTCATTTAGAAAATATTTCCTTCTGTCATTTAAAACATGAATAAATTTATGCAATTAAAAATGTCTTCTATATAATTTAATGTTATGCATTGTACAATATTTTCTTTTTAAAAAAAATTATTCACAAAGATATGAGAAGTTTTTTAATTAAATGAAATAGCTAATTTTGTTGGAGGTGTTTTGTACATATATATATTTTGTGTTCTAATGCAACTGAATTGTATTGAAAAGACTCGTGCTGTCTCAATACTAAAGAACGATACCAGGAAATTCCAGGTCAATTTATTTTATTTTGAATATTGCTTTTAAAATAAAATCCTTTATTATGAAGATATTTAGCATTAAAATTTATACGGTGTTCAGCATTTCAGAGTTCACGAGTTCCGCTTAAAAGGTAGGTAAAACCTTAACAGATTTACCATTTTCAAAAAAGATATTCAAGATATCTTTGACCTTTGTAAAAATTTCAATATTTAACAAAGAATGCTTTTTTTCTCATTTCCAAATCATTATATCTTCTTTCTAAACTGTTTTACTAAACAATTTTAACATATGCATGCAAAATTTTTCGAGATTCTTGGGTTCACGAAACGTTGACACTTTTATTTTTAGAGAGATGCATATTTTATGAGTAATTTTTTTTACGAGTTGTTTATAAAGTGCAAAAATTTTAGTTTTCAGTAGCTTTACAATGCAACTTTTTCTACTGAATAATGTTAGGTACTCCATTTTGATGATATGTTCCATAGGGTTTCTAAGCTATAGAATAATAAAGTATTCTAGTAACCCGTACGTGCATTGTATATGTTACTGTAAACGTTTAAGTTTAGCGATATATTCGAGGACTTGTTATTTTATACCGATAAATCACTAAAAACTACTTCTAATACAAAAGATTCATATTTTATTTTCAAAATTGTTTCTCGTGGTAGAAGAAAGAATACAAGGCAAAAAACTACACGGAGATAATTTTATTTTTACGGTAACAATCCCTATATTGTAGCTGCTACTATCTCATATGGTTACTAACTTCTCAAAAGTTAAAATGTTGAATACAACTATATAGAGATTGTAATTGGCATAATCATCATATGTTAATTCCTACAGTGAAGATTGTACGGTTTATTATCTAGATGGTAATCTTTACCATCGGAAGTAGTTAAAATCATCAATCGTAAAAATTACACAGAAAATATAAAAAATACAATTTTTTCGGTTTTTCAGTAAAAATATAATAACACAAATTTATTAAAAAGCACCACTCCAGCATTAATATAGCACCACCCCAGCATTAATAAACCGATAGAAATGAGACTGCAGCGCTCGACATTAGCAAAAAAAGAATGTATTATACTATCAGCTCTGATGGTAACAGTTACCATCATTGATCGTAGGATTTATCTACATGAATTTTGCAGTTATTATAAATTATGATAAAATTTACGATCTTTAAGTTACCAACAAGATGATAATAATTATAATACAGATGGTAAACTTTACTATCTGTATGGTACAGCGAACAATTATAATAGTTTTTGCAAGTATCGATATCAGTTAGCCTGTTTTTACAATACTTGGATAGCAGTATTTATAATAAAATTCTGTCCGTGTAAAATTTAAGGCCAACGATTATTAGACGGGTGATTGTATCATAGAAAGAAAACTAGGAATTAAGATTACATCATATTTTGCACTTTTACTGTAACATTTATGCATATGCAATGTGTGATATTGTTGTACACTTGTTTACTATAATGCTTAAAATATTTTAAATTTGTTAAATAAACTTTTCATGTAAAATGTACGTATGGGAATATAAAGAAATTTAATAATTTTATTTTATTAGATTTAATTATAATTATAGAGTAAAAAAAACTACCATGTTATTTTCAGGAAAAAAAAAAAGAATACAAACACAAAAAACTTTGATTTAATTAACTTTTTTTTTTAGGATTAGTTTGTAAAAATTATTTAAATCTGTTACCAGATGTGAGTGTAAAAGGATTTGGGTATACTTACATATATCTCTCCACACATCTTGTTACAAATTTTGTAATGCGAAGAGCTTCTTGGCTTGTTTACAAAATACGTGTGCACTTTTGAGAATACTTATTTTTGAATTTTCGCACAACACAAAGTACTATTAATTAATTGTGATGGGGCTTTATCAAGAACTATGACAATAAATAAAAACAAATGTTAAATTGTCAAATATTGCAACGATTCGTTATTATTTATAACTTCATCAGGCAATATTTGAGGTTTACATTCACGTAAAAATGAAAATAAACTAATCTGAAAATCTTCATCGTTAAACAAAACGTATAAGTGAAGTAAAACAACTTAAAATAGAACACATTAAAAGAAACTTTAGAGAAAATAATTGTAGTATCAATTAATTAATTGATTCCTAAAACAACATTTAAACAGTTATCATCGCTGGGAGGTTTTTCCGGAACTATTAATGTTATAAAAAGTAGAAAAGTCAACAAAAATGAATCATTTGTTTTGTAGTACAGACGAAAAATTACAGAAAAATCAATCTTGTTTAATCTATGTATAGATTAGTCCAAGTTAAAAGAACTGGACTTTATCAAATGGGTGAAATCGTTCCAATAAGAACATTTTCTTATGGATCCAATAACGTAAATGTAAATGATTGACGCAAAATCACAAAGGTTGAAAAAAGTCACGAACACATAATAATACCATACAGGAAAAGTTATACAGTGGATGTTGTGACAAATGATCTGCAAATAGTGGGAGCGAGAGATGCAGTTAATAACATAATTTGGAGGAGCAATGTAGAGGAGGCCTAGTCGTGGCATGGACTGTAATGTTTTGAGTGGTTAAACGTTTCATATTATAGTTATATTTCAGAGTGTACTACAGTATATTTAGAGAGACACACATACGCGATTGCTAGAAAAATTAATAATCTTTAATAATCTCATCAAAGTAAAATTTTGTAGAATTCAATCAATCACGAGTGTTTTATTAAAGGATTACTATCCTATAATGTAAATTTCAGAACACATTGTATAACAGAAGTATTATGTACAATGAAAATAACTGGATGGAATTTGATCATTAAAACTTTATATGTTCTAACATTTATGTACGAAAATCTAACTTTACATGTATGTATATTATGTATGTTTTCTGGGAATTCATCAGAATGAAAATTCCCATTTGCATCTCTACTTTACACTAAAAATACCTTGATGCAAGGTAATATAGTTTTAAATCATATGTACGTGTTTTGAATACGGCATTGTAGAGTAAATCGTACATGGTCATACAAATGCACAAGATTTTGACTTTGCAATCTTTAAAATATCTACGAGTGTTTTAATATTTCAGAATACCTATATGACTTTGATTTTATCCTTATACGATGGGTGTTCCAATAAGAACGCCGATTTCGAGTTTTAAATAAAACATGTATATTTGTGGCATAAGTTTGAAACATTTATTGAATAATGTCGTACATATCATGAAAATGACTGCCTTGGCTTTGCTGGCACAGACCTCCTTTTTTCATGAAATTTTCAACGATTGTGTCGCATAAATCTTGCAGTATTTCAGTGATACAGCGTTGAATTTTCATTTTTAACGCTTCCAACACGACCAGGAAATGACGCATGCAGTAATTCAATAGTTGAAACCACATGCTAGTCTTTCAATTTTTTGTTAAGATTTGATGCATAGTGGTTGTGGGAACACAAATTTCCTGAGCTGTATGCCGAATTGATGTGGTTGGACTTTGATCAACAATTGTTCGCGCTGTTGCGATATTTTCAGTCGAGCGACCAAAACGGGCGCGCCTTTCTATTCTCTAATCATTTACAGGCCCAGTTTGCTCAAATTTTTCCATTAATCTGCTCATAGTGGCTTTAGTTGGGCAATTTAGATGGCTCATAATTGAACGCATTTTGTGAACTGTGGCAGGGAAACTTTCACCATTTTGACAATCATGCTTCATAATGAAAATTTGTTGTTGTGTATTGTAGCACTTTATTTTACTTAACTGCCTGCTGTCTAGTAACGAATGGCTAATTGTTTTTTTAAATCACTGCTGATGGCGTACAACTCTCTGAACTCCTCTTAAACGGCTGGGCAGATTTTGATGAAACTTTGTGTATGTATTTTAGTGGGTCTTCTCACGAAATGCACGGATTATATATAGTACTATATGTAATCCGTGCATTTTTTGTGACACAGAAATACATTGCAATCGATTATAAATTCTTTAGCTTAACCAAATCTTCGGATCTACACAAAACTTGATTTCATATCATGATTATTACTTCAAAGTTTACTTTAAAAGACTAAATCACAAGGTATGGAATCAGAACATATCAATAATATATAGACCATAGACATGACTGTTAGATATTTAATATTCATTGTGCATAACTTGTGTTCTCATCAAGAATTGACAGTAGTCATGCTATATGCTACCATTATATCAATTATTATTAACACTCTAATGTTATATTACGTAAAGCGAAGTATTTTTTCCATTATAAATCTATATAGATTTCTAGTTGAACTACTGCTGTTTAAACGATTCAGATTGCAATCAGTTGGTTTCGATGAACCATTCGTGAAAACGCTAGTTTTGCAGAGTTAGGAAAAAGTTGCATTCGTCTTTTTCTAAATGCAGACTGTTTGAATTTTGGAAGAGTACCTATGGATATTTTTGTGAATATTACTAAAATGACTGCGTAGAAAAATTTGTAATTTGACAGTAACGATGCTTTATAATCTAAAACTTATGGTAATAATCTACGAAAACTAGTGGTATGGAGAAAGATATGCCGTCACCTCGTTTCTAGAAAGAAAAATTACAAGGGCTAGACTTGCAAATATAGTAACGTTATGCAATACTCCATGTTTGGAGCATCCAGGAAGTTGCTTGGCTGCCTGGTATATATTATTATTTTTGTCTAAAATTTGAACATCCTGTATTTAAAAAGAACGCTTTCCCGCCTATAAGCACTTTGTGAAATTGTCATTGTTTTAGCATTTGCTACCATTTGATGAACTGCTGTTAATAACTTAAAACAGTCAGTATATGCATTCACAACTACATTTAATTGCAAATGTCCAAATTTGTAAACACTAAGTCTATGTATAAATGTATCAAATGAGCTTTAAAGTTAACTGAAACTTTATACTAGCGGATTGTGCAGCAATATGCACTGTTATTCTGTAACTGGAAATAGGTTCCAAATATACTTCAATGTTATATTTCGATCCCTAGTTCCAAAACTGGACCGGCACTCATATCCTTTGGAAACTACTCACATCAATTGTAAAAACCCCTTAGAAATAAAACGGTTAATTTGTTGTTACACAAATTGGATCTTGACGCCGTTTATACTGTTGTGGAAAGATGCCAAACTGAAACAAAACTGAAAAATGGCGTGAGGTATCCAAATCAGAGATTCGATCCATTTTTCGGGATACGGGCCTCTCTATTATAAGAAGTCAATGAAATCCACAATGGCAAATTTATCTTGTATAGATAATGTTTCGAAAATTTTAAAATACAACACCACAGTAACAATCCAAATACATTATGTTTATTAAAAAATGACTAATGTTTTTTGTTTAAATTCCACATGTATAATATATGTTTTGAATGAGTTATTTTTTCTTTTTTTTTTTTTAATAACATCATCTGTTTTTACTACAGCAAAAATCCTCTACTGTATCATTTGATTAATGGGCATTATATAGCTCTCTTTTTATTTAAAAATTTCGTGGAATATTTTTGTGATACCAAGTGTTTGAAATCAGTCTAACACAGTCGTTTTAAAATATAGAATGTCGGTTTTAAAAAATTTCACTGTCATTTGACGTGCGCATAATCGTGCATTGGTCTCTCAGACCCGCGGTTTAATCATACGTTGTTTTTTCAAAAAATATCATTTCTCTGATTCAGTTTTTGTACGAATTCACTCATTCAAAATAAAATAAAATTAGAAAATTTTGTAGAAAAAGTGGGTGTGTGTTTTAGCTTGCTTTCTTTTTTCGTTTTGGGTTAACGTGTTGTCTGACAGACAGACAGACAGAAGGCCGGACTGATATTCAAACGGACGGATTTTGCTCGTAGCATCAATATTTTTAAGCATTATAAACTTGGACTAAACTTAGTATACCTTGATATATTTCATATATACAATGTATAGAAAGCCAATTGTTGTGACTCAATTGGTTAGTTAGTTCAGTACGCGGTACGAATGGGTAACTGGTTCGAATCCCACTTTTACGGTATAAATTTAGTTAACTAACAGTGATTAAATAAAAAATCTAATTAATGGTATGTAATGAGCTCGTATAGTGAAAGGTATATTCTCAGCGAAAATATGGTAGCACAATGGCCCCTATGGCTTAGGAATATCATAAGGCCTTCAAAAAAATATGAAAAATATAAAAATAAAAGTCGTTTCCTTTATTCCAGCTCAATTTATCGTGAACTGAGAAGTAATCGCTCGCATTTTAAATAGTTTATTGAATATGGCAAGTTTTTTAAATCAAAACTTGAAATTTCAAGCAAATTTCTCTAGAAAAGAAGTTTTTTGTTCCCAATTCGAATCTTTTCCTGTAGCTCATGAAAAATCGTGTCTATGGGTAAATATATTTTTGACATACTCAGTAACTTTGTATAAAATTTGATGATGATATTAATTAAGTTGTTTGGTACTTGTATTATTTTGTCATATTAATGGATAAGGGTTCAAAATGATTATATGCTTTTGATATGATGATTTTTAATAAAGTGTAAAGGACAAAATACCACTACCATCAACCCAAATATTATGTGTATGTATGTATCTATGTATGGATGGCGGAACGAGACCAGAGCACTCAACATATTTTCATATGTTATGTGATGTTTGTTGGGTTTGGTTATTTTTGTGGTAATAAATTAAGTTTTAAAACCTTTTAATTAATTAATTAAAAAAAAAAAAAAAACAAAAATTAACAAATATTTTTTTTTTTTGGTAGACTGAATATATGCGAAAAATTGTTTACATAATTTTATTTTTGTTAAAAATAATCATTTTATTTTAATTATCACGGTTTTTTGCATAAATATAAATTTCATATTTTTTTTAAATAAAAATTTTTTTTTTTGTTAAATAAAATTTTGAAAATATTTTTTTTTATATAGCTTCATTTCTATTTTATAATAAATAACAAACAGTTGGTTTATTTATAGCGAGAAGAAGCACTTCAAAAGTATTGCAAAATAAAACAAAACTTATTATTTTATTTTAGAATTTCTAAAAAGTGTACGACGAAATATTTTCTTGCAGATCAAACATTAAAAAAAAAAATACTTGTGCGTATAAAAATCAGTGTTTGTGGGTGAAAAATTTATTAAAAGGGAAATTATTGCTGCAATATATGAATTTTACCCAGATCCAAATGTAGGACGGTAGTAACTGAGCCTCAAGGTCCCCACCTATTCGGATAAATTGATGAATTATTGGTATGTTTTTTCATTGATCCCAAATTCGTTAGAAACTAAGATAGGTTGAATGGAGATCCCTAGATTATGTAACAGCGGATGTTAAGCAACAGTCACCTTGGGACATATTTGGAACTTATTATTTCTTTCCTTACACTGACCAACTGATCGTATCGTTGAATGTACGAATTTCAGCTTACGAAGTCATTGATGAACTCAAATCCGAAGTCATTGATTCGATTTCTTGGCCGAGATGACCACAATGAAACCTGCTAAGGTAAATAAAAAAAATTTGGTACATCATTACCCTGATAATTAAGATTTGAATTTAGCAAATAAATTGATTCATCTAGCCACTTCTCTACTAGGAAATTCTCTACCGGACAATTTTGCAAAATAATGTGCAGTCTACTTTTTGTGATGCAGAAGTGGCACTTCAAATTTCTTTATCACAGATGGTAACTAATTGCAGCGGGAAAATATTTTTTTCAAAACTAAATATTTATCGACAATTGTAGGTCTAAGTCATCGTCACAGGTGAATGTCCTCTATTGCCCTTGACAACTTTTGGCTTAAGCATTTTTCCGTAGTTATCGTGTTTTCTCTCGATTAAATGCAATAAATAAGTCCAAGTTTTGAAGTCCTATTTAAGTAACTCGAAGAGCTAGGTCCAATCTAGATTGTTTAGTCCTATTTTTAGATTGGTTAACTACAAAACGAACTATTAGCCATTACAGACTAAAATGATCCACCCTGTACGCTACGATGATCTTGTAAACGAAGAATGTATGTTAGTATATAAAAGTCAAATTGATACAGAAATCGTGACTATTTATTTTTTCAATTACTTAAAATGTGAAATGGAAATAACATACCTAATGGAAAATATGGCATATGTATTATATACATTGGACGATCATCCAATGTGTCATCTATGCACGCTTGGATGTATTTATTACTCTTTGATAACATATTTTTTGACTTTCGTGCATAATATTAGTTTGAATGTAAAGAATTTGAATAAATTCAGTATAACTGAATTATTAATGTTGCACAGTTAAAAAAAAATTGATAATTGAACTTATTGATTTATTAATATGGCGTCTGGTGGTCGCCATATTGAATTTTCATTATTGCCATATCTTCAGTAGAACCCGCAAGATGAAAGCAAATCGATTGACGTGAGTCATCGAAATCGGCCCATGGATTTGGTCTCTATTGCGCCACATTGGAACACATATACATTCTTTTCATAATAGGACGTATTTTAATTACTACCATATCTTCTTTAGTAGCAATCGTACGGTTAAAGCAAATCGGTTGATGTCAGAATCATCAAAATTTGAGCACGCGCTTGGCCTCTTATGGGCCACATAGGAACACACATACATTCTTTTTCACAAAATAGCGTCTGATGGTTGCCATATTGAATTTTCATTACTGTCATATCTTCAGTAGCACTCGCAAGGTTAAGACAAATCGATTGACGTCCGAATAATCAAAATCGGCCCACGAATTTGTTCTCTAGTGTCCACATAGGAAAACACCTATTTAGACTTTAATACATTACCATTCCTTTGCGTTTCTCAGTCGGGTAAAAAAGTAGCATTTATGATTTTGTTTTAACATGAAAGTAACATGAGTTGATACTCACATAATATTATAACGTTGAATCTTGTAGATGAAGAATTCTATATTTTATGTCAAGATGAAATAGGTATGACATTTCTATATAATTTCAAGAATTTTTCTTTTAAAAGACGTTAACACTTATAAGACTGACTAATAATAAAATCAATAATTAAATTTCATTTTATTCTATTCGAGATAATTATTGTTGGTTTTAAAATCGCACTAAGCTCTTGGTAGTTATGACAGGTGATATTATCATTTTTGTGGGGACACTTCAACGAAAAGTCCAAGCTCCTATTTAACAAAATAATATTGCATACCGTCAATCAACTACTGAAATTAAAGAATCGAAAATTTATCATCTTCTATTTGTCAATAAATTATTATTTTATAAGACAAATAGAATAATGCCCAGGGTAAACGGTATCTCCCTCGTCTCCTGTAGTTTTTGGAAAATTCGTTATATAATCGGTCTAAACTCGTTACTCGAACGTTTTTGGGGTCGCTGAATACGAATATAGCGACAGAATTGGACATCAGATACCTCGGAGATCAATTTCACCGTTTGGACCGATTATATAACGAATTTCCCAAAACTCTAGGATACGACGGGACGATGCCGTTTACCTTGGGCATTAGGCACCTCGGAAACCAATTCTGATGCGATATTCGTGTTTAGCGGCCAAATTTAGGTCATAATTTCCTGACGCTCTAAGGAATCGAATGCCGAAAACCGCATTCAAATCCGATTTACTGTTCAAATTTTTCGAACTACATTGATTCGTTTCTGCGACTAATTCCCAATATTGACTAATTGTACCTTTATATTTCATCTAAAAAATCTTACCTTACACATTAGTGGTCAGTCCGGTATTAAAAAAAAAAAGTTGTAAAATACCACTCCTTACAAATTTGCGTAAAATTTTATATTCGAACAATTCATAAAAAATTTAATTTTTTTAATTTTTTGTGATTCTTTTTTAACTTTTAACTGTTTTAACTTTTAAGTGGTTTCATGTGAAGTGTTAAAATCCATCCAAGATATTAAACATTGAGTATAAACTAGTTATAATTGAAGATCGAAACTTAGAAAAGAAATTATTGTGAAGCAAACAAAAAGGCACTCTTTCTATCTTAACTATAAGATGTATATTATTTTAAAAAATATTTGTAACATAAATACAAATTTTTCTATATATTTTAACGTTCCTGTTTTAAACGTGAGTGTACAAGAAAAATAAACATTATAAATAATTTAAGTTTTTCTTCGTTTTTATCACTTAATAAATAACACTCATGTTTTTATCTTTTAACAAAAACTTTCAAAAAGTATTTAATATTTAAAACAAAAACAACAAAATAGAAAGTTTTTAATTGGATATTTAATCTTGATATTTTCCGAAAAAAAAGAAAGAAAAATACATAACTTTGCCTTTTAAATTACAAATCAAAGTATAAAAAAAAACAGAGAATGAATTAAAGAATAAATTATAAACTTACCAATAACAGTAAGTCGAACCAGACTGTTCTTTGTTGGCGATTTCAGGTAATCAATACGACATCTGTAGTCACCTTCATCACGTTCACTGATATTGTCAATGGATAATGTGGCAGGTTCTGTAATCGTGCGGAAGTACGCCCGTTCATCTAGAATTTCACCATCTCGCCAATGTTTTGCATGCTCACTTTGTCTACCGCGTGTATCATAACTGCAACACAAAATATTATTTTATTGATAATTGTATTTCTGTTTTACAATATCAAATAAATTTGTTTTAAAATTATTCAATTTTCAACTTTTATCTAAAATGTATGTTCATACATAGATTATAACAGTAATATTCAATAAGTTTATATTTTTGGGGGAAATATAGCTAAAAACAAATGAAAATAAACAATTGACTGAGTTAACTGATGAAAAACCATGTATGGACAGTGTTTACTACGCAATCGTTTGTTGTTTACGTTAAAAAAAATTTTTTTACTTATAATGTAATTTCTCAAATTTAGTTATTATTTTGTTTATAATAAGTGGATAAAAACTGACAATAATTAATTCAAAAACTGCTTTGATAAACCATTTGTGTCAGAAAGCAATGAATGCAAATCTCAATTAATAAAAAACTTGAAAAAATAAAACATTCACTGAATTTGAACAGTAAACTTATTTTTAAATAAAAATGCACAACAAATTCAAGTAAAAAAAATTAAAAAAAAAATAGTTTATAAAGTTTACAGAGAGCAGAACAACGATGGATGTACAAAAGGTGTGGGCGAAAAAATTTATTCGCCTTGTTTGAAGTATGCACTTACACTTACAATTCATACATACATAAATAAAAATTTTCCATAAAAACTATCTATTTAAAATTCATAGCTTACTCTAAACTGTATAAAAATCTCTTGGCAAAAAACATTCTAAAGACAAAAAACAACAACTTTATAGTTGTAACTTTTACCGTTTGTCAGTATGATGGTATATAGAGTGTCTCAAAAAAACAAGAAAAACTGTGAAATTTAATGCTCTTACACGCACTAACTAGTTTTGTCATTTTTGAAAAAAAAAATCGGTTTTAATTTAAAGCTTCTTAGAAAATTAAATAAGCATTTATCCTCAACAATATATCCAAAATTAAAAACCGTGGCTAAAAACAGTGATAAATATCAACATTAATTTACATTATTTTCATTTATACGCAATTTTATTACATATATGATATACAAATTTCAAAATGAACAAAATTCAATGTTACTATTTCTCTAGCCTATTTTTTCCATCTGTAGGTATTTACATTTTAGCGGATCGTTTATTATATGCCAGTCAATTATATGCCAGCACGATAAGCTTAAAGGGGGGGGGGTTAAATCATGGGATTTGATAAAAGAATGAGGAATATATCCAGTGGACAGGAAAAAAAGACGTAATAATATATAAGATTGACATATCTGCTTTTGGATTTGTACGTAAGATTTTTTTCTAAAATATGAATTATTGATTAATATATTTACTATAACTAGCGTTTAACAGTGGCTGGTTCCATGATTTTATACAGAAAATGATAATAATAGTAGAAGTATTAAAAGAAGGAGCATTACTTTTCATAGTTGGAATACGTTTTTTTGAGACCATCTGTACATTTCTACTATATCATTCTGTTTAACAATATAAAGCAACTGTTTTATCATGAATAAAGATGACACTGACTCTTGAAAAGTAAAAGAAAAATACAACTAATTTTTTTTAACTGTTTTTATAATTGCATAATCACTATTTCATTTAATTAGCATTTTTTAGCATAAATTTTTACTGTAAATTCATACTGTTTTAAATTAAATGCATTTTTAACAAGAACAAATATATTCAAATGAATAGTTTAACTATTGTGAAAAAAGTTCAAACAATTTTTTAAATAAAATATAATATTACTATAATAATTTTCAACAAAAATTTGTTGTTAAGAGTATGAATAAGATCAAAGGGTAATACTATCTAAAAAGTTTAGTAAATTATATGTTTCTTTGGGTATTGGTTCTCAAAAACTTAGGTTTTCATCGTTGAATTCAAAAGCGTTTCGCAATTAATTATTACGTTTCAAAGTTTTAATCTACCTGCCCGGCCGGCTAATTTTAAAAGCACCTAGTTACGGTACACTAAAAGCTTAATTAACTAAACTGTAAATAAAAACATCTTCAATTTTGTAAAACTATTTTAGAACTGCTCCCATCGAATATTTTCCACCATGAAATTATATTGTCATATGATTTGCACTTTCTTCGCGGTTTTCAGCTTTTTGTCCTAGTGGAAGTCAATTTGAACAACTCAGTTGGTTAAAGCGTATCAAAATTTTGAAGCAGTATATTGGGTTGCGTTCCCATCGTCGGTTGCAACAAAAGTTAATCTAAAAGGTGGCAATTGCTGGTGTTATGTATTTATCTACCTTGACATATACATGAACGAGATGTGCTCAGCCTTTCCAAATAAATGAGAGGCTGAACTAATCTGCAAAATAAGTAAAATATTGAACCGCGTGGTCTAAGTGTGACTACAATCAAAACAGCAAACAAACCTAGTCGTCTCGAAGAAAATACTTTTTCTGCCTGATTCAAGATGCATATCCGATGTTGTCCGATTCCAGAAACATAACGCACTTTTCTTAAAACCATTTTTTAGTTCATGTCTTTATTAAGATTTTGTAAATTGCTTAACACCGTTACACATTTGGCGGACTAGAAGGACTAGAATGAAAATGTATAACATTTTTAATTATACTACAATTCGTGACTCTGTCTATGAACTAGAATATCCTCTACTCGAAGTAAAGAGCGCCAGACACTGAATTATGCGGAATGATGCATGTGCGAAAGGAATATAGGTTTTTGAATATTACTCTTTTTGAACAATTTATGTAAACTAAGTAATTATTAGAAATGGAAATAGTTTAAATTTAGTGTATTGACATTTTTTTCATTAAAAACATAAATAAAATCCGTATTTCGTTATTAGTTGTTATGTATATATCTACCTAGTGTACGTATATATTTGGAGTTTGTTTGAATTCGTAATTAGTTCGAATTTTGTGTAGATGAATTACATTTAAATACAATTATATGTATACTTTACCTGTAATTTACTAAAAACCAATTACAAAAGTTGCAGTGAATTAAACTTTATTTTAAATTACACAAAATAAAAGTATACCATTGAGTTCACATATGAATGGATGTATATATGTATATTATGTACTTATATACAATACACATTATTGAGTAGGTAACTAAAATACTGAGTTTGGCAATATTAATTTTGTAACATTATACAGAATGATTGAATTATAGCAAAAGAAGGAGGGCGATCCAGAAAGCGATATGCAATTTAATAATATTATTGACATAATTTACAGTCGAATAGTGCCTAGTTCAAGTTCAAAATTATTTATTACTAGCAGACCTTATTACTAGTGGCTAAGGTTCTTGTTATATTACATTGTAGTAAACTATTCAAGGGGAACAGTTGGAGGACATCAGTCATGAAGACCATCATCGTTTTTACATAGATGCCATTTGTAACAAAAGATCCCGTTATCCCTTAATACAATGAAATTATTATTTACGAACGAAGACGGAAACGTTAAAGCTGGTTTAAGAATTCACTGGATTGGGATTTGAAAGGGAAGGACTTTGAACACGATTGATCAAAATTTTCGGACAGTTGATATTAAGCAAAAATTAATACAAAAGAATTAATTTTTAAATTTTATTTTATTTTTTTTATTTAAGCTTGTAACAAATGAGGATATTACAAAGTGGTTGTCCGCCAGGAAATATTAAATTACTTTTAACTAGTATGCATTGAACAGCTCTAAACATTTTTGACATCACTGTTTTTAATCAGCGATTTTCAGCGAGTAACCTGTCCAACTTAAATATCTAATAAACTTCGACGTGTATTGCATGATTCAATCATTCTGTATGAAGACTAAATACTCTACTGGCCTTTATCTAGTATAAGCTAGTATAAACATACAATTTCAATATAACTCGTATATACGGAGACCCTTAATGTACGTGATGTATATAGAATGAACCTTAAATCTGAAAACTGCTGAATATGTTTTCATAAAACGATTCCAATCAAAGGTCGCCTTTTCGTCCACAAGTTTTTTGTTGTAGTTAAACTTTCCTGACAGGATTAGGATGAGAACCTGGTTAAACCAGCGTGTATCAAGCTGAGGTGATTTAAGAGATTTGTGAATGTATAAGATTGAACACTCTCGTATGCACCGATAGCCAAGCAGTGCTAAAATCCTTCAGTTCAGCTACCTAACCTCACAGGTAGCACTGGACTATCTAATGATCTTAAACGAGCTGCCGGAACAATTAAATGTAAACCTGGTATAGATACTTGGGGGCAGAGACATTCTGGGAAATTGTGATGCCGGCGAGCTTGCTAGAAAAGACACAATACTGCCAGACACAAGCATCAAAAGACATTCGGAAGCTCCATTTGCGTTCTACTAGTTACTCCTCAAAGGAGATATCTTAAAAAGGGCCTATATTAGATGGAGGGAGGAACGTACTTGTGGTACAACAAGACAGATATGGTCTTAGTACAATCATCGGTGTTCCGCAGCGCTTCCAAGGGCCTCTATTAGCAAAATTATTGCGGCTTCTATAGACACTGGCTTAAATAGCTTCAAATGGAGTAGTAATCGGAGATGGGCTAACCATTCCAGAATAACCACTCTAACCTAACCTAAACTTCATATTATTTTTGGGGGAATTAAGAAGTTAATTTATGCCCACTCCGTAAATATATCTAGGAATATAGTTTGTACAGAAGCAAGCTGAATATTTATGCTACAAAATAATTTATACAAGGTAGTAGATTAGAGTTATTTTCTATAAACGTTAGCAAATGGCTGTTCTATTTTAACGGGTACAATAATGTTTATCTATTCAGTTCATGTTATAGATTATAATATAATTTGATTTTATTTTATTTTTGGATACATAACTGCAATCTCAGAAAAGCTAGGTCAAAATTAGAAGTTTAGGTCATATCTAATTAGGACCAAATCTTTTTCTTAGGTTCAGATATTTATGCTAAGTAGATTAGAAAACCGAAGTTTCGAAGAAACCAAAAATCCGAATAACTCATAGGAGCTTTTCCCTTCCTATTTTGTGAATAAAAAAATTAAAATTTTTTTTCTTGATTTGATTCCTTTTCAATGCTAATACATGCCATATGATATTAACTCAATGATACAATGCAAATATATTTTTAGTATTGACGCGCCGCGCCGGTAGAGGAATCTAGAGAGGATGTTCGTGTTGTATTTGAATTGTTCTAGAGTGTGTGTATTTTTATTAATTTATGTGTAAACAGATATATTTGCATGTTTTATGTAAACAAAAATGTTATTTACAATTTTTATATTCTATTTACAGTAATGTTAAATTATTAAATTGTGTAAAAAAAAACTAATAAAAAATTATTATAGTTTGTATAATCATTTTGTTTTATTGGTGTTTCATAGTTTTATTTCCTGCATATGCATTGACCTTTCAAATTAAAGTCACCCTATGGGTAAAAATATTATCATTTTCATGAATACAAGCATAAAGAGCCTCGAGCCAAACGTAGTAGTTGGTGGCAGTCATTTTAGCACAACTAAAAAAAATTGAGAAATTATTTTCAAAATCGTGCATAAGAACTTTTTCCTCTATAAAGTTTTTGAGTGCCGGAAACCTCATTTTTCCACGAGCTTAATATTAACTGTAAAAACTTGTTCGAATTTTGATAATTGCAATTAAAATAGTGTCATTTGGGCTACGAAAAAGAAAAAAGTATGGCTCATTTGTTGATACCGACTAACTAGTTTAAACATAAATATGCGAAGCTTGAATAAAGCTATTTTGTCTTTGGCCTTGGTAACTCGCTAACGAGTTCCAAATAGTTGCCAACCCAGAAAACTGCACTTCATATTGCCTAAGATGTTCTTTTTTTGCTATTGTGTTTTCTTTCAATCTCTTTTATTCCAGATACGAAAGAGGTAAATTGAATCGCAGTTGTATTATATTTCCGCTCGATTGCTATATCGGCAACTACACACATATTATTATTATTGTTTTCTTCCATTTGTTTTTGAATATTTTTGGTCAAACAAAGTATATGCCAAATAAATACACACCCAAAGTTTGGAATGTTTTAAAGTTGAAATTGTATCAACAAAATGTAAAGATAAAAATATACTTGCTATTTAAAATATTTGTGCAATTTCAAAAAGAAAATTGGCTATTTCTTTATGATTTTTTGAAAATAATAGAGGAAATTAAAAAACTGTGCACCATAAATTATAATAAAATGATATTTAAAGTAAATTTTAACTATAACCAATAAAAATTGCAATATTTACGTAAATGCTTTGATACATTACCGAAAATATGAAATCGTCTTACAATACCTCCGCACATTAGAAATAGAAGGTTTTATACTTTTTTTCGCAGAGAATCGTTGGTGGCATACTCTTTTTAACCGCACCATGAATCTATTTGGAGCATGTGTATCTCCAGCTAATGCAGATAACAAACCAATGGAATATACATACAAATACTTTACTTTGTACAATATGAAGAATAGCAAATACAAAACAGTGGTGAATGTGGCTTTCTGAGGCTGCACCAATAACTATCTGATCCAATAATTTAAAACGATCAAATTAGAGGAAAAACTAAGCTGCGGGATTTAATGTGTGATCCTAAATTTGAGGCTATTATTTCGATTTCTAAGTCACTGCAGTGTGTATCAAGCGGAAGTAATGGTCATTAACGAGGTACGTGAGTAGCTTAGAATTATTATTCTTCTCTAAACTAGTTGTCGATAAATGCCAATGTAAACTTTTTATGGAAACCAGGCCATCGAATCACTCCAGGAAACTGCGAAGCCTGCGAACTTTGAAAAAATGGCATAAAGCTAAACGGACAAAAAGCTTCACAAAACATCCTGGAAAATTTTGTCTGAAAGAAGTAAGATGAATCTTAATCAAATTATCTATTCATTATTGAACTAACAGAAACTCATATTTCCACGTGAAAAAAATGAAGAAATGGTTTTTTTTTTCGATTTTGGGACTATGACCAAAACGTTTCTAGCAGAAAGCTAATAGATACTTTCTAAACAAACACTGACTGTGACTGTGACTGACTGATACACAAATACAGACACATTTAAGTTACACAATAGAAAATGAAGATACCTAATGCTGTAAAGCTTTTGTATAGAGAGAAGAGAAAATGTATGCATGGGGATGTGTTTGGATGTTTGTAGATGCGTACATACAGTGGGGACAAAAGTAACATATTTGGTGACGTTTTTGTTTTAAGTAATTATTCCTTGAAAACAAATGAAGTATATTATGTGTGAGTACTAGAGTAATTTAAGTAAAGTTTCGTGAAGATTAGTAAAACTCGACATGGTTTTTATACTTTTTTAACAACAACTTTATATTTTTAGAGCCAACACCAATAGCTTGGTTTAAACGTTGCCAATTCCTAGTGCCTATAGTAGCAGGTTTGATTCCCACAATTCAGAATTTCGACAGGCTCACGTTTATGCACGAAGGAAGGTGATAAAACACAGGTTATGACAATGAGACTCTGCGCTCCGAGTGTGAGTCGATACTATCGACCATGCGCTTCAAATGCTTACTTTGTCACAAATAAAAAATATATTTATATCTGAACAGGACCTGATTTCGATATCTGGCCAATCTTTGAAATTACAGAAAGTAAACTTGCGAATTCGTTCTAGAATGCAGAAAACCGTGAATGTAGTCGATATAGCAGGCGTTATGGGATGCCAAGTTCTCTAACTAATCACCAATTAGCAAAGAAGTGTCATAATTTTCAGTTTATGTTTCAGTTTTTCCTGACAATACGGATAAGGTGACATTTTCTAAAAATGAAACCTAAGTAGATCGACTTTTCGCCCCTCTTCATACTAAATTTCATGCAAATCGTTGGAGCTGTTTATGATATTTTTTTATTTTTAATAAAATTATCAAGATATAAAAATAAGA
The DNA here is from genome assembly GCF_905475395.1 of Chrysoperla carnea. Taxonomy (NCBI): domain Eukaryota; kingdom Metazoa; phylum Arthropoda; class Insecta; order Neuroptera; family Chrysopidae; genus Chrysoperla; species Chrysoperla carnea. The sequence goes on from NC_058338.1 coordinate 18,261,204, forward strand.
ATATCATAATTTCCAAAATTCTCTATTATCTAAAAAACAAAAACAAATCAACAAGTGAGCATAATTGAAACGTAAACTTTTTCTTTGTATCTTTATAGTTCATGTATCTAAGCTTTTATTGATTTTACTTACTTTCCAAGTAAAAGATAAAAAAAATAAAATAGTTAAAAGTAGGTACTAAACTCCCCTATCTACTTTATCTGTAGGTTGATTGAAAATTTCCATTTACTTACTCTATTGATGATATTAAATTCGTTGGTCGTAATAGTTGTTAGAAGAAAGATAACCATGAATATCACCGCTTACGATCAACCATAGTACTATTATTATATATAGGTCGTCTGATCGGCCAGCCAACCGTTTACATGTAACTACTACGAATCGGTAGACGTACGTGACATCACTCGGAAATTGGATTCCGGACAAGAAAATCCGGTTACACCCACAAGCATTCACATACACATATACACACGTATCACAATAATAATGTCACTAATGTAGAAAAGCATATTATGTATATATGTGTGTTTAGGATACGAACAATATTGGGCATCATTCATGTGCATATGGCTTTAAACATTGTCTAATCAATTTTATACCAAAGATGCATTGAAATTTTAATAAATTATTCAATATTTGTGAATTTTATGAAATATTCTTATATATAAAAATGAATCGCTGAATGTGTTGTTAAGCGCAAATCTCAAGAGCAGCTGAACCGATTTCGCTAATTCTTTTTTAATAATATTACTTGAAGTACGAAAATGGTTCTTACGGAGAGAAAAATTTAAAAAATTGCCTGAAAAAGTCTACAAACAACACTTTTCTATATTATCATACAGAAGATTCGTAATAATATTTAAAAGTCAATTTGAACTTTAATACCATACCATAAAGTTTAAGTGTTAGTAGAGAGGTTCCGGGAAAGCATAACAATTGAGTGACGTTACTATCGTATAATTATTAATGTCAATATTTATCAATATTTATACTATTGTAACATTACTCAAAAACAAATTGTCTATGGTAAAATGTAAATTGTCTGTGGTAAAATGTCAAATGAAATGTAAACGACTCTTTGCTGACGCGGTGTCCCGAATAGCAGAATAAAAAATTAAAAAAAAAAGAAGAATTGACTGTTAGGCGGTACGAAGTTCGCCAGGTCAGCTAGTATTGAAATAATTTTGAAATTTGAAATAAATTTTAAAGGTTCTTGTAGCAATACTCCAGTATTGATAAAGGTAATTCTAATACTAATTAAAAAATGTAGTTTTAATCGTCCCCCTGCGTGTCGAATTTATGAAAATCGAGTCTTTTTGACAACGGGGTGTGTAGAACAGGGTGTGTCTTTGTAAATTTTACTCCAGTATTGGCTCGCGATCAAACACTCTTAATAGAAGCAATCAAACTATATACAAGTATATCTGGATTGTGCAACAAGTAAAAAAACAGATATATTAACAATATTTGTATTGTTTTAGTTTATTTTAACTACGTATTTTAATGATTTATTTATTGTTTTTGTTTGTTTTATTTAGGTACTTCAATTATATTGTTTTTACATTAGTTGTTACAACGTTGTTATCAACTTTGCTATAAATGTTACGGGGAAAATTATTTACAGCGATATTGGAATCATTAACTCAGCGTCGTTGAGGCAAACAAACATACACGGCCGATGTGATCGTTTATTTTGCGCACATTTAGATAAAATTTGGCCAATGCAGTGCTGTATATATATTTTTTTATTGATTGAATTTATAACAGGTTTTTGGTAGTACATACTATATTATAATAAATAACAAAAATATTAAAAAATAATTTTATTATTGGCGTATGACTAGGAGTTTTTTATTTTATCTTAAAAAATTTCGAACTTGCGTTCATTCTCACGGGATTAAATTAATTTATACAAAATTTGTTTATAACAAATATAACTATATATTATATATAGTTATATTAGTTATAGTTATAGTTATAGCTTTATATTTTTTTAAGTGGTCCAAGCAGCGACTGTGAAAAGTTATTTTTTAAAGTATTATATTAACAGGGACAATAAGGAAGCATTAGGATTGAATACATAACTTTGGATACGACCCACGGATTATCAGCGAAAAGCTGGTATCACAATCGACTTTCTTAATTATTTTCTGTTAAATAATAATTGATAGTACTTGGCGACAGAAATTTTCATTCTAAGAACTAAGAATTAAATTTTATACCTTTTAAAATAAGATTGAATATAAACTACCTAAATGTACATTCAATCATACCAACCCCCCTCAAAACGTCTAAATTGAAACAATTTTTTTAAAGCAATATTTGTTTTTTCAAGATTTTTTTTGTCGAGATATAATATTTTTTCTGGTATCTAATTCTTTCTTTCAAAATATTTAGATTCGTAATAAATAGTTTTGACTATTTTTTTTGTATTAATGTATTGTCGCTTATAAATCGATTGTAAATGGAAAAATAATATTGTTCTTTGTTAAAAAACATTTTATGGAAATTATTATTCTATTTGTTTATTTTGTTTTGTTAATCTATTTTTTAATTTTCTAGGATGCATAGCTGGGAATATTATGTCCAATTTAACTTGGGAGAAAACTGGCATATCAAACAAAGTAAGCAGTTTTTTTTTTCACGTGTTACTAAAACTATTATTCTTTCCTACACTTTTGAGTTAACAATTCGTACAAAAATTAAGTGCTTCTATGAGTAACTTACATAGTTAGAAAGATTAAAGTTGAGACTAATTAAAACCATTTCCGGTTGGCCGTCTGTCAACACGATTACTCAAAAAGGAAAAGAGATATTGAAGCTGATATTTTTATAGCGTACTTAAGACGTAAAAAGTGAGATCGAGTTCGTAAATGAGCAACATAGCTCAACGGGTCTTGGATCCGTAAGATCTATCTTGTAAACCGTTAGAGGTAGAATAAAAGCTTAAATATAAAAAAAAATTTTCTTTTTAAAAAATTAACTACTTTTTTTTGAACCATTTTATCGTAAACATCACTGTTTACCCGTACCCAAATTGTATAGTACGTGCTATATGGGAATATCAGTTATATGGGTGTGACATGTATGTATGTGTGACTATCTAAGAGTGACGGCTATCTAAGAGTGAGCTGTGACATGTATGTAAGTGTGACAATCTAAGAGTTAGTTGCGTAATCAAAACTGTTTATACATGGTATTCTAACAATTAAGCCAGTCAATTGTTTGCTTTCACTTGTTATACTCTAATCGGATTTATGTGCACCTCTGATTTTAAGCTGTTTATCTAATTAAGCTGTGGAAGTATTTTCCAAAAAATTTATGCCACACAAAGAGAAATTATATGCATCAAATATTTACATGCATGTGTATAGACTTGCATTATGATTTTCTCAATAAACTGACAAAGTAAAATGTTTACTGAAAAAGGCTGGTTTGTCTACGGTTTGATGGTTACTATAAAGATTTTCAACAATCACTCTATCTGTTTGCTTGTTTATTCACTAGGTCAAATGTTAAATACATTCTAAATATTTTACCAGCACGTAAAATAACCGGGTGTCATACGATTAACTATGCTTCCTAGTTTTACCAAAATTGAAAATTCTGCAAATATTTTAGATGTGTAAAACAATTCCTTCGAGTATTATGGAAGGAGAATAAGCGAGATCAGGAGTGAAGCGGGCGGGTATCAAGCTAGTATCAGGTAATAATGATATTTTATAAATATGATATTTTCTATAAATAGGCGTGGGCCAGTCTCCTTTCTACCTTCTGGTAATACAATTCGCACAACTAAAACATAATGTGATGTATGTATGCCAAACATTGCAATAGTTTTGTAGCCAAACACGGTCATGTCTAACATTATGATGTTCTGTGCTATGCTGGTGCTCTAAATACACACACACACACCCACACACACACAAACACACACATACATATATATCTAGTAAATTTGTATCTATTGTGTATTCAAGTACTTTTCCATGTATTTCAAAACCACTTTGTTACAAAATTAATCCTCCTCTATGTTTAGTATCCGTCTATATATTATAAATGTGAAAGTAAGGATGATTGTTTGTTTGTTTGTTACGCTTTATAGCTCATTCATCAGAATAACACATGAGCTTTAAATTAATAAGATACAGATACTAAAAAATAACACATGAGCCATAAATTAATAAGATAAAGATACTTTAATTTATGGTTCAAAATGATGACACAGGTGGAGCAGAGTTATGATCATCATTTTGAACCATAAATTAAAGATTTCTGTAAAATAGTAAATGTCACAATTCATGGCTACCTTTTCTGATATACGCAATGAATTATGACTACTTTACAAGTAAAACAATACCTTCAAGTTTTGTGAAACGTTGATAAGTGAGATCAAAAGAGGTGGAGGCCATAAAGCGGTGGTTTTTACTTTTAAGCCCAGTTAAGCGGTCGGGTATCAAGCTAGTATAAATATAAATATTATATGTATATTATAAAGGTATGCATACAGCTTGTTGTGTTAAAAGTTAAATCAAGTTCTCAAATTAGGTGATGTTTAACTAAAAAAACGCGTCGATGTAATAAAACATTGTAGTTTGGTGTCCATATTTTATCATGCAAGTGTAGAAAATATGAATATGCTTGATGTTACGTCTCTATTTTACAATAAATTATACTTGGCATGTTAAAAAAAAAAAAATCAAAATCAAAATGCCTGACTGCGTAAGATTATAGAATATAACGTTTGGCTAGATTATAACCGTCTTCTAGAGAGCGCCTTATTAAATTTGATATGATGCCACATAGCCTATAAGCAGCGGACGGCCAAGACCCTTTTAACGATACATCATTTGTCAAATTATGATACGGAGTTTTGAAGATCGGAGGGATCAGACGAAAATACATACATTTCAAACTATTTTGCGATTACAATTTCGTGATTATGCGCAACATTATATACATATGTATTTGCAAAGTGATAATTACGCCCTTTCATTTGATACCAAATACGCTATCATTAAATCGAAATTTGTTTTTCGACCATAACTTTATGTCCTCTAGAGAGCGCCTTATTAAATTTAATGTGACATAGCCTACCTATAGCCAGCAGACGATCAAGACGCTTCTAACGATACCTCATTTGTTAAATTATGATAAGTAGTGTATAAGATAGGAGGGATCAGATGAATATACATCCATACCGGTCAAACACATAGCCAAAAAAAGTAAAGTACACACTTTGTACACTTGTTTCTATGGAGTAGATACCTAACAGAAAGTTGAGTCCTAGACTAATAAATAGTTTGTTCAAAAGTTTTCTAAATATTCATATTTGTTCATATTGTTGCACCAATGTTTATCTCTTGAGTTATATTTACAGTTTAGTTTCTGATGTGTACCTTGTATTTACATGATATCCCATGGGATAACAACATGTTTATAATATTCCTGTATACACAGATATAGTTGTCTAAACCTACACCTACAGCCTATCAGCATGTGGTTAGAATTTAATCATAAATTGTTTACATAAATTTACTTTTATATGTTTTGATTTTGGTTTTTAGTCGTATTGCAACACCTGTAGCCTATGTAGGTAGTTTCTTTATTAATAAAATATTAAATTTGGTGTAAAAAATGGTTTACATTTCATGTAAATGTTGTAATGTTTAGAGTAAACTTTAATATTACACTATTTTAATAAATGAAAGATCTTATCGGAATTTTGAAAATAAAGGTCTTAGTGTTTCAAAATCATGTCTCTAATCATTTCTACATTTGTAAATTAAAATATAACTCTTTTTCAACTTGAAGTTTGGTTAAAGAGGCAATTTTTCAACTATAAACGTTGTAATTTAAAAAAAAATTACATACGTTCAAAAAATTTGTATTTCCGAGCAATTTTCATATTTTATAACGTACTTTATGTGCGTTCATTGAACTCCAGTTTATAAATGTTGCCTATAACGTTTTAGTGAAGCTCCGATGGGACCAAAGAAATGTTCCCTCAGAAATAAAAAAATATGTATTTGAAATGAAAGCTTCAAGTTATAACTATAGCCTTCGTGATATAGTCTCCGAATGGCAGAAGAATATACACATCAATGTATAGAATATATTTTTATGAAATAGAGAATATGTCGATCCATTTTTATCGTTTTATGAAATTTAGAAGATGGCCATTTTGAATTTAATATAAATACTTGTAATAATTTTTTAAATTATACAGAATGTTTTTTTAACGTGTTTGCTTTTCATGAATGCTCTGAAGGCCATTAAGATTTGGCAAGCACCAAAAGAAGATTCGAACTCGATCAACTGGAGTTCACTTTCGTATTTTATGCGAAAAATATTAAAGGAAGAACTAGGTAGTAAAAGTGGTTCCTAATATAAGTGAATGTAAATGGTTTCATATTAGTATTTTTTCTATATGAATAAGTGATATAAATGTTTAAAGAAAATCAATCCTTTTAGTGAATCAAAAAAATATAAGATAAAGTTCGAACACTAAAGCCCCGACAATTACAGAATCGCACTCTTAAAAGTATGAAAACAAGAAAATATTTTCATCTGAAATTGTTATGATAAGCCAAATCGCCATTACAGGCGGGGGACCTCTTTTTGGCATTGTGGAAAACTGTTTAATCTTAGAGGCCCCCCGACGGTAATGACGATTTTACTTATCATAACAATTTCAGATGAAAATATTTTCTTGTTTTCATACTTTTAAGGGCGCGATTCTGCAATTGTCCGGGTTTCAGTTTTCAAACGTTATTTCATTTAAACCATTTTGTGGTTATAATTTCGTGTGAAAGTATAGCAACATATATATATATTTGAAAAGTGCTATCATAGCTTTATGTCCTCTAGAGGGCGTCGTATTCGCTTTAATGTGACGGTACATATTCTATAAACATCGGGAGATCAAAACGCTTCTCGATATGATACCTCATTTGTCAAATTATGATAAGTAGTTTAGAAGCTAAAAGTCCAGATGAACATACTTACATATCGGTCAAACACATAGCCCTGTATAGTCGGGTTAAAAATATAAGTATACTACATACATTCTCCGAGGTGAAGACGAAAGATTTTTTTTTCTTCAATGTGTGTAAAGTTTGTGGCAAAATCAATAACAATTGAAAAACTTTATCCTATGTGCCAAATTGTCACTACCATTGATTGATGATGTAGAGGGTTTGAGGTTTATTTTTTCTGAATATTTCTACTTGTCACTTTTCTCTTCTTCGATTGCTCGTTACTTTTCTGTTTGTTTAATACAATTTTTATAGATAATTACAAATCCGTTCGTAACATGTTTATTTTCTTTAACAAATCTTTTAAGATAAATAAGATGGTAATAAAATGAACCTGTTAGCATTAAAGACGGTTTGAACGCACGATTAAAATTTGTATACCCTGTATAAATGAAATATATATCAAGGTATACTAAGTATGGTCCCAAGTTTGTAACACTTAAAATTTTGATGCTACGAACAAAACTTTGGTATAAGTGATCATAAAATCAAAATAGTCCATTTTTCCGTTCGTTGACAAAATAACGAAAAACGAAAAGAGATATCAAACTGAAATTTTTATAGTAAGTGCCCAGGACGTAAAATATGAGTTTTAGGTCATTCAAAATGAAAAATGAATGTCCCATATTTGAGACAAAAGTTATCAAGTGATGTAAAAATGAACTAAGTCGCTGGTTATCATGATGCTAAACTTTTCTTATTAAAAGTAATTTAAGCATTGACATTCAACACTTTCTAAACAGTGTATTTTAATAAATAACTTTGTAATTTGCTTGTTTTCACTTGTGACCATTAAAATCTTTTTAATAATTTTAAGACAATCTTGTAGTTTATAATAATACCATAAAAATTGTATAATCCATTAATCCAATGTTAGTATTATGCCATAGATAGTTGGGTGTCCGTAATTCATGTACAGGGATAAATTAAAAAAAGAAATTAAAAATAAATATATCCAATATGACTAAAACAAATATATTTTAAAGTATAATATTCATTTTTCAAGAAGACTTTGTTTGTTTATCTGAAAAAAACGAAGAAAAGTTTTTATTTTTTGAAAAGTAACAAAAATATCATTTGAATTTATTTACATTTTTCAGTATGATATAATTTATATATAAGTTATATTATGTAAAAATAATATAAAAAAAAAACGCAAAAAAAAGAACATTAATATCCATTATAACGCCCCATTAGACACATATTATTACGATATAGGTATTATGTACCTACTTACTGAATGTATCAAAATCATTTTTCCAATTATTGTGAGACAGCTCCAAAGACTAGGAACTAACGTTTGAAAAATGCCGCTCTATTAGCTCTGTTGGTTAAGGCGTAACCAATTCCGCGGTATGCTTAGAGTAGCGGATTCAATTGCCGTCGTCGCAACAACATTAATTTAATTAATAGTTGTGATGGGATGGTGTAGTGCATGGTATATGCATGAAGGAGGTGCACTCAGCCTCTGAAATTGAGGAGCTGATAAATGAAATTATCAGTGAAAAGGTAGTAAAACACATATATGGTATCACAATGGGCTCTGATCTACAGCTTATGTGTGTCCTTCGTGGACAGCCAATATAACCTAACCTAACCTAACGTTTAAATTATGAAAACAAAAACACGTTTTCTTTTTAAATTGCCATGAAGCGTTAATTCTGCTTTTCATTTGCAACCTAAAACGGACAATCGACAGTTAAGACGCTTACAACGGTACCTCATTTGTGAAATTACGATAAGTATTTTAAAAGTTGTGAGGAAACAGATAAACATAAAGGTGTAATAAAATTCAGTAAACATTCGGTAAAATCACAAAAATTTTATAAATATCCGACACAAAAGACTCAAATAATTTCGCTGTTTAACATGTTTTTTAGCCACTTTTTCCAAGGGACAGAGGATGACATTTTGTATGAAAAAACCATTTGTATAAAAAAAAAAAACATTTTTGGATCTTACTATACCATGGAAAATGTTTTCGATTATAGAATGCAAAATTGTCAGCAAATAATATAAGCTATATTTTATTTTCTAAAGAAATTCAAAAAAAATTCAAATCTATGAAATTGTGAACAAAAGGATAGACAAATGCAGGTAAGGGAAGTTTCCCAGCGTATACAATATCCATTGACTGTTGGTGGCATAAATTTTGCCGGGTCTGTTAGTTAATAATAATAAAATGCTACTTACAAAGATTTTTTAAATAAAAAAGAAACGTAAGAACAATCACAACCTAATCCAATTGAATTAATGAATGGTAGACGTAAAATTTAAATTGATGAATTTGTTTTTAAAACCAGACCCCCTTTCATACCATCAAATAACGTATTTGACCCTGCCTCTCTTAAAGGTGCTGCGTGTGTTTGTCGTAAAAATATTCCTATTATAGTTTTCTTCAAAACATAAAAACTTCAGCCTTTTATTCTAAACTGTTTGACTGTTATTTGAGGGTTTCTGAGCTATTCCCCACCACAGTAGATTAGGTGCTTTGTAAAAATTGAACATATTTTGATACATCCGGTGCAACTACAGATGTATTTATACACATCCAAAGCAAAAAAAAAAAAACATATGCTCGTTTTGAAATTAAATGTTTTAACAATTTATCTTACATTGCCAACCTCTTCACCCTATTTCCACATTCAATATATTGATTTCGTGAACTCAATTTTAATAGAAACGGATGGATGTGCTTCCTTCAGCATTCACTACAATCTACCAATATAGCTACTGTTAGCTGTTGGCTCAGGCTGTGTGCACCTACTATGTACCTACTCTCACACTATACAAATCTGTTATCGTGTTTTTGTTGGGTGATAACTATATTTATCATATATATAGGATGTTTTTATTATTTTCTTTTGAGGACCATTCCTCGGCTGTAATAAAAAATAAAAAATACTCTTAATACCATAACCATCCTCATAACAGGCTATGTTATTTAGCGTATTTTGAATTAATTATTTACTGTCTTAATTGATGAGTAAGGTAAAAATCGGTACCCAAATTTTCGGATCTTTATCCACTAATTTATTTCGTCTATTGAGAAGTCATTTTCTTTAACTACATCTCTTTACAACATATTTATGGATAATATGGTTAATATTTTTATGGTTTAATGTAAATATTTTAAACCACAAATAAACTAAGGAACAGAAAGTGTAATACTATATTTTTTTAACCTGGAACCATTAAGCAAGCATCGTTATAAGAAGTGTTACAAAAAGCTAGCAGTTCCACGAACAAGTTGATTTCAAGACTGCTGGATTTTGTAATTCAATTATATATCTGACACCTAAGAACAGTTTGCTAGTACATATTCACGAAAAAACGTAAAAAATGCTGATTTTACAATCGACAATGGCTAGACAGTTTCGCCGTTACAAACACCGCGCCAGATATCCCTATATATATCATAAAAGCGGAAGTCAATATGCTTGTTTGGTTATTTTCACGCAAAAAAAACTGTAGATTTTGCAATAATATAGCTCTTAACTGATAGTTATCGCCCGAAAATTTCTATTTTAAAAGGAAAGACTAAATAGTTTGAATTCATAAAAAAAGTAATTCGAGTGTTACAGAAGAAGGATAAGTGGGAGCAAGGGATGTGAAGCCTATAAGCCGGTGGTCTTTACTTGAGTATCATGCTAATTATTTCAAAAATTTAAAAAAATCAAATTATATTAGTGGCACGTCTTGTCAGTCTTACTTTTGTATATTTTATCGCAAATGGAAATTAACGCAGTTGGTCAGAAAAGGAACACACCCACAATTGCAGAGTGTGTTACTTAATGGTCAATAATATCCCATTATGTTGAGGAAATTGCATCTTAATGTTCTAATAACTCTCTTTGTTTTTGCCTGGGGCTAAAAATATGTATACCAATCAATTATATCAAATAAATTGAGTTATAATGGCCAAAATCTAATTTGATTAATCGGAGTATAATTTGCAGGTATCTCAGTCATAAGCTTTGAATATAATGAGCCAAATTCTTTAAAAATTTGAATTTCATTGTATCCGTTTTTCGTAAAATTTTGATTTGAACTTTTGAAAATCTGCTCACTTTTATTTATGGTTATATCTTTTGTTTAACGCTCCTATAAAGGAGAATATAATTAAATTGCGAATTCAATTACATTGAAAATTATATAAAACAGTTATAAAATAAAAATGTAAATTGAAAAACTTCTCCATATCATTTTCTAAATGTACATATATTTCTTTCTAATATATATAAAAGAGGAAAAAGATTCATATGATAATATAATAAAAAGAGGCAAATAAGCAGTCGAGGTAATGGAGCTGACAACGTTTCAAGTGTCAATTTTAAGACGACGGAATTTCGGATATGTTTTTCCTGATTGATAAAGTACCGTTTAGTGATAGGGATTAGATATGAAGTACCGTTGAAGTACGTTTTGCACCTAGGAGCAGTTGCGTTAACTAACGCTGGATGCGCACTAGTAAAGCAACCAAATTTCTGTCCGGTAAAAAAAAAAATTTTTTTAAATTTTAATACCATATCGTATAAAAATTACTTTGAAGACATTTTATTTTACTATTATATTAATCTGTTGAGATGAAAGCGATGGAAAAACTGTCGGACAGTTATCTTATTTATTATATTTCTCTATTCTGTAATTCGTGTCCATGCGATATCTTCCTGATTCCTATATCAAATTCCATGAACGAAACCCTCATTTTCAAGCTTATCGTGCTGGTTACTGACATAAAATATTCTCACGATCTAAAAATGAACGGCTTAAGAAAAACATTTAATTTTGTTCGTTATGTAATTTTTATTTCATGTCTGTAATAAAATTGCCAATAAATAAAAATGAAGTTAATTACTATTGATAATATGTTACTTCTCTAACCAGTTTTTAGTCACGGTTCGAGTTAGTAGACGAACTTCATTCCTTTCTAATTTTAATAAGAAAACAAGTAAAAACAAACAATTGATTGAGTTAGTTGTTGAAATACCATGTATAGAAAGTGTTGATTTCTCTGTCACCATTATACATACATTCATGTCACACATATATAACTGATATTCCCATATAATACATACTATACAGTTTGCGCATAATTTGCGCTCTCACGAGTAAACAGTGATGTTTCCGAAAAAAGGTTTCAAGCAAAAAGTTTTTATTCTTTTATAACTAACATTTTTTAAATTTAAACTTTTGTTCTATCTCTAATGGTTTACAAGATGGGATGGGAAGAACTCGACCTCACTTTTTACATCCTAAGCACGTTATTAGAATTTTCGCTTGATATCTCTTTTGGTTTTTGAGTAATCGTGATGACAGACAGACGACAGACAAACGGACAGACAGACAGACAACCGGAAATGGACTAATTAGGCGATTTTCTGAACAACTATATCAAAATTTTGTTCATAGTATTAATATTTTTAAGCGTTACAAACATGGGACTAAACTTTGTATACCTTGTATATTAGATATACATGGTATACAAATTTAGACATCATGTAAATAAAATGTTACGTGATGTAGCCAGCACTCATACCAACAGGCTTGTCTTTAAAATTGGGTACATTTAAATGCAATAATGTTGATATTTTATTATCATTACATTCGATAACGAAAACTATACACATATTAAATCATCCTGTTTATAGGGTAATAAGTATTAGACTAGTACATATAAAATGACAAAAAATAATCATTTACGTATAAATTTTTCAAGTATATATACATTAAGTATTATACGAAATATACTACACATTCGGATCACTGAACTTGCTGGTATTTCTTTTTTACGTTTATTCTTGTAGGATTACTGGTAACAATAATTAAACTTCTTCTGGTTTCTTTAAAAATATCTTATTGTCCTTTGTTCATTTTGTGCGTGTTATAAAATGAACGTTAATTTTTTTACTGTCTATGTAGGATTTTATCATAACCATAAATTCTTAAAAACAAAGGCAGTAAAATAATTCATTATCACGTTGCAGCTTTGGGATGGGACACCAATTTCTTGCGACTTTCAATTATGGAAATACAAATAAAGATTGTTTTACTTGGAAATTTTAAGGGCTTATTACCGCATTAATAGTGGTCGAAAATCAATATCGCACAAGGTCACGTAAGTTTCACACTACAGGAAAAAACGAAAATTTCAATTTTAAAAATACACTTCTGGACAATCTTGGGAAATTTATATTTAGTGAAAAAATAACTACTCTTAATTCAAGAGTATTGAAAAAATATACACAAACCAGGAGTCGAACCCGGGTCTCTTTTAGAAATTACACATTTGTCTAGAGCACAAATGATGTAGTTGGTTAAGATACTTGGCATGAATCTAAGATTCCTGGTTTATGCGTATTATTGTCAATTCTCGTTAATTCAGATTACCTCAACAAGTAATTTGTGTATATATTTAAAACATTAATAATAGCCGAAAGACTTTGACGTTTAAATTTGTATACCAAATTTAGTAAACAAACATAAATAATGAAATGCCTATTACTGGTCATAGATTAAGGTTTGGAGATAAATGAGCAGCAGAGCGAAGTTGGAACATCTAGTACCAATGCCCAGCTAAATTTGAAAGTAGCTTTCCGGTTGAAAATGCGACCCTCATAACATACTTTGATATTTAATTCACTGATACAATGAATTGCATTATTGTATACTGCTGGCGCTAGAGCTCTACATTTTGCCAAAACAATTCGTATACATTAAGACATGCTTTTTTCGGTGCATACCTTATCTTCCTTATTCCTTTCTCAAATTCCATGATTTATTCCCCATTTTCAAGCTTATCAAGCTGGTTTATGGTGAGAATAGACTCACAATCTAAAAATGCTCCACTTAGGAGAAAAGAGGCTAGCTAGGCTAATAATTTATTTTAAAGAAAAAATATCACATAAATTTAAATAAGTCTTATAATAAGTGTATTAGGCAAACATGTTTCGAAAGTTGAGAAGTAATAACATATATTTCAAAACCATTTAACCATTTTTGATACCATGTATATATGAAATATACATAGTATATTAAGTTTAGTCCAAAGTTTGTAACGCTTAAAAATATTGATGCTACGCACAAAATTTTGCTATAGGTGTTCATAGAATCACCTAATTAGTCCATTTCCGGTTGTACGTCCGTCTGTGGACACGATAGCTCAAAATCTATCGTAAAAAGGGGGGTCGAGTTCGTAAATGAGCACCATAGGTCAATTGGGTCTTGGGTCCGTAGGATCCATCTTGTAAACCGTTAGAGATAGAACAAAAGTTTAAATGTAAAAAATGTTCCTTATTAAAAAATAAGCAACTTTTGTTTGAAACATTTTTTCGTTAACATCACTGTTTACCCGTGGGGGCGCCATTTGGGCGGAAATTTTATCGTAGGTACTATACTTGAATATCAGTTATGTATGTGTCACATGGATGTATGTGTTATGTGATAAAGAAATCAACACTGACTATGCATGGTATTTCAACAATTAACTCAGTCAATTGTTTATTTTCACTTGTTTATAAACTGTTTTTAAAACATTTTCTCCTAATAATAAAAATATTTGATTTTTTGACGAAACGTTTTTTACGATCACTTTTCTACGAATTTGTTGTTTTTACCCACGGGTAGAGGGTAGCTACGGTGCAGAATTTCGCACAGTTCGAGCTAGTATGAAATTATTTTAGAGGTACAATGAGGTATGTCCTACTTATCTCAATTAAACTTTTATAAAAGAAAATTTATACGAATTCTAGATATTTAATAATGTTTATAACCAGAAAATGCTTTGATATATTTTGTACCGAGTTCAGTGGTGTAAGTATATATTATTCAAGGAAAATGCTGATGACGAAGTAAAAAAGGATGAAAATCGTTTTGTCAAAGGAAGTCAATCTATTTCAAATATCTATATATAAAGCTGTATATGTATATATAATGACAGGCTATAGAAATTGTGCATATAATAGTATAATATCGTTCAAAAATGTTTGCCTAAAAATATAAACTTCGCGTTTACTAAATTACAAATAAACACACAATTTGACAATAAATTGTGTATCCTTTATACAATTTTTGAAATATATACCTATAATATAATTTCTTATATTATATTACTTTATTCACGTGAGATTTTTGTCGGTTTTTCGTCTTTTTTTTGTTTTGTACTTCTCACAATTTCACAATCCTTCTAACAGCAGTAATTCTAACCAGCGAGTTTTTGGAAATGAAGTTCCTTTTCGTGGCTTGCCATGGTGAGCAAATTGTTAGAAATAATCACGTAATCATGTGATATATACTGGGTGAGTGCATTCTAAGCAAATTCATTACTATTACCCCTTTGAAAAAATCAATAAAATCGGGAAAAAACTTTTATGTTGGAATTTGATGAAACTCAGTGGATGGGGTATTTAGATCCAAAAAGTATAAAAATCCGGTTAATTTAAGGAATGGATGCAGAGTTTCTGAGATATCGCAATATTTGTATCAATTTTAGTCCGTATCTCAAAAACTATCCGACCAGTCAACAAATGCACCCGAGTTTTGTACTTTTTGGGTCAAAATTACCTTATATACTGAGTTTTATCGAAATTGGAGATAAAAAACTTTTTCAATTTTTTGCAATTTTTTTAAGGGGTACTACCCTTTGACAAAATCAAGAAAATGGGGAAAAAATTTTTTATGTTGGAATTTGATGAAACTCATTGGATGGGGTAATTTTGATCCAAAAAGTATAATAAAGAAGGTTATTTTAATGATTGGACCTATAGAATTCATTTTAAAAAAAGTTAGAGTTAACCGAAAAATTAAATCCATAAAATTGTGAACAAAAAGGACGAGTATATCATGAAGTAGTGGGCGAGAATGAGCCAACCCTTTTTCGGTTTCACAACGGACCTCATGTTCTAAGTGTGTCCCACCCCAGGACAGCCTTTCTAACCTAATCTAACCTAACCTACAAGTGTAGCTGTGATTATTCCATATACAGTTTAGTTATATCTACATGCGAGCATGATTCGTTTTTATGATAGTTGTACATTTTTTATTATTACTTTGATCTTCAACGAAACGACCTTGTATATGACGTAGATTAAGAAATACGTTCCCTTCAGGTGCCTGAGAGTGGCTTTAATATGTTAAATAAAATAAAGATGCATAAAATTTTGCATGCAATGAAAATTCTTCATGCGTATGAATAATATTTTTAAGGTTTATTGTTTATAAAAAATACGATAGAAACAATACATTTATAACAAAAACTAGATTGATACCCATCCGCTTCGCAGGGTTTAAATCCCCAGCGCATCCCCTTTCTATAACACTCGAAATAATAGTAAGGATTGTTTTACACAGGTAAAATATATGTATGGTTTTCTATTTTTTTAAATGTATAATATATAATAGTCGTAATTATTCATTGAGTATATCAGAAAAGATGGCCGTGAAATATTTTCTATTGACTATTTTTACAGAAATTTGTAATTAATGGTAATGTCAAATGATAACTTTTACAGAAATCTGTATGATAATGTCAAATTAAATAAATTATTTTTTGTTTTATTAATATATTTTTATAAATTATATTTCATGTGTTATTCTGAAGTATGACCTATATTGCTATACAGTTTCATTAAAAACCATTCGCTAGGTTTAGCGTGAAAGCGTAACAAACAAAAAAAAAGCAAACAAACATGCTTACTTTCGCATTTATAATATATAGAGATAGAGATAGAGATGTGTGCTTTAAAAAGTTGGTATTATTTGTTCATAAAAATGAAATTAAAACCAAAGATGTAAATAAGAATATTCTATATATAAGTTGAGCAACGGTTATAAAAGTATCAGCAACCATGGCTCATAGTGTAAGGCTAAAGTGTCTTACCTTGAATCATCCTTCAGTTTCTTGAAAGGTATTACTATTTATGAGACATAAACATATGAAAATAAATTTTGCTTAACAATAGTCAAGCAACGGAAATATTGTTTATTCAGGTGTTTTTTTTTATTAGGATGAAAGTAAAAGGAAAAGTTCTACTTCTACTCTAAAAGAATTTCCGTAATATACCTCGGATCACAACAACGTTCTGTAACATGTTCTGTTAATCATTGAGATCAATCTGTTGATAGGTTGGTATTCAATTTTACAAATTTTAAGTTTCTTGCTATAGATTATCATGTAATGGTGCAAGTGTAAAGGAGCTTACTGACATTCGATAGGCAGTTTTAACTGATATTGGGCATAAAATACATAGTGTGTGGGAATAATGATGTTATTCGGAGAAGTTATTCCATTATTATAATTATAAAATGGCTTTGGTGGATACAAATGTAAATTGTAATCCAAGGTACGACACTTTCCCGTTTATGAATATACGCTAACATTCATACATAACTTAAACTTTTATTTTCTTATTTTGAATGTAGCGCCGGGCGAATTTTGTGCGCATTTTTTTTATATAATACTGGAAGCTTTAACTGCCAAGTTAGTGTATACCGAATATGTTCTTTATACAGGATGTATTAGTACCATAATTTTTGATTTTTTAATCTTTTAAATGATTTAAAGAGTACAATGTGCATTTCTTTAAAAATATGTTGGCAATGTAATTAAGCTGCGTCTTTATCCAACAGTTCATTCTAGTAGATATATACTTTTCTAATGTCCATCAAAAGTTCATATAGACATAAGAAAAAAAAGGTTGCATGGTTGAATTTATATGTTTGAATTACCACAGCATTACTAGCACTATTTTCATTTCAAAACAAGTGAAAACAAACATTTGAATGAGTTAATTGTTGAAATACCATGTATAGACAGTGTTTATTACTCTATCACATTACACATACATACATGTCACACATATTTAACTGATATTCCCATATAATACATAACACACTATTTGCTCATAATTTTCGCTCTCACGGGTAAACCGTGATGTTTACGAAAAGCGTTTCAAACAAAACTTGTTTATTTTTTTATAAGGAACATTTTTATATTTAACCTTTTGTTCTATCTCTAGTGATGTACAAACAAGACCTAATTGATCTATGTTGCTCATTTACGAACTTGACCTCACAAGTTTTCAGCACGCTATAAAAATTTCAGCCTGATATTTCTTTTCGTTTTTGAGTTATCGTGATGACAGATGGAACGACGATAGACAGACAGACAACCGAGAATTGACTAATTAGGTGATTTTATGAAACTTATACCAAAATTTTGTATAAGTGTTCATAAAGAATAAGTGTTCATATGTAACAAAATAATTTTGCAGTGATAATTATTACGTTATTACGTTAAGTCTTAAGTTTTGACCCTCTTTCACCTCTATCGTCGTTACATACTGTAGTTATATACACACATATGTAAATGTAATAAAAAGTGTTTACCACACTCATATAGTATATAAAATGAAGTAAAATATACAAAAGAAAAAGTGTACTTTACATAGACATAGATGTAGAATATTGTATGAAATACATGCTTGTTTGAGTTTGTAGTGTTAGAAATATTTTCTATATGACTATACAACACATCTGCATCAAACACATACATTTACGTACAAGATGTATCATAAAAATAAATTTTAAGTAAACAAGTTGTTCGTGTGAATGTATTCCTTTGTTTAAAAAATAGTACTACTTTTTCAATATAAACCATATATACAATCCATAGACTTCTTATATGCCCATTAATAAAATTATATTAATAAAATAGTATATCGTTACCATGGTAACGGTCTGAAATTAAACCCTTACACGGAGAGAATACAGGAAGTGCAGGGATCAATACTCGCCACTAACAAAATATTATTGTAAATATTAGAATCCGCAAAAAAGTAATCAGGGCATAAATTTCTAGTAGGTATTTAAATTTACAAGAACAAAAAAAGTAAATTAATACAAGTAAAGTTTGTAAAAATAGTAAATATTTGAAAGTATCAATCTCTAAAAAAGATAATTCGATATTGTCTAAATTAGATGTATTCTCTTTAAAGATACAACTAATCTCAAATAGAATTTGTAATAATGGACTCAAATTTAGTAACCACATTCTTTTTAACATTTTGTTGTTGTCAAAATTATCCTAAAATTTTCGAAACAATATCTATTGTAGGAAAAATTGCTACTAAACACCGTATACTCACTAAATAAGAAAAAAACTAAAAATATTCTATTGAGATACCTTATTATGATGAAGAGTTGTCAGCCATGTTATTACGTCATATGGCTGTTTAAACTAAAAAACTCAAAATACAAAATATCAGGGTATTTGTTTACACAGCCAACTAATGTTTTGAGCACAGAGCAATTAATTATTCGTGCGTTTCGTCAAATATGAAATAAATGTTTTTTTATTGCCTATTTTTTTAACTATAGAATCTAACTAAGCCACTTTTTAAAAATGGTTGTAATATCCTTTTATATAAATTATAACAATTAGTTCAAATTAAATTAAATTTGAAAATATGTCTAAAATTTGTAATAGTAATGTTTTTTAGCTAAAATAAAATAGAGCTCAAAGCAAGTACTGTTAAATGCTAGTCGAGAACATATCAAAGAATAACATTACTGTAAAACAGCCGATTTATTCCAGAATTTTGGTGTATATAATTTAGGGGACACTCTGTAAACACATAGTAAATATATTATATACAGTGTTATATGTACCCCCTACAATGCAAACTGATAAGTAATACCCTACGGGAATTTCTTTCTATTCGACGACATACAACTGTATTTTAAGTCTTTGCTTTTTGACTACATACTGTTACGACTATACTCCTGACTGGTGTTTGCTTTGCTTCTGGTTGGTAATGTTGTACAATTTCATATCGATACAACCATACCATATGTGTTAATGTATACTTGTGGACAAAGAAAATGTCTTTTCAAAGATGGATCGAATCAACAGCAATTTAATATCATATCTGTGATATTCATATTTAACCGCAATAATGATAATAAATTACAAATTTCGCCTGATGTTACTGTTTAAACATTAAGATTTTGAGTATCTGATTGTAAATAGCATAACGGCCACTGAAACCCACTTTTAAACCTTTTATCTGGGTGATATTTTAGGCCACAAGTTGTCATATGGGAAATTGATTTTTACAACACCTAAGCCAAAATTCAGAACTAAATTAATATAAAAAAACAAAAGTGTGGGGCTCATAGTTTTATCAAATTTTAGTAAAACATATATGTTTATAATCTCAAAATTAATTATTAAGTGATCTGGTTTAAATGCCTGCGACTGTACACATATATTTATCGATCGGTTTGAAAATACCAAATAGAAATCCATTATGATTACATTATTGTTATTAAAAAGTTTGTTTTCTTTAATATCGAAAATTGTGATTATTGCAGTAAATTTTAAAATATACAAGAAATATTTGTGCACTGAGGATGTTGCAAAAAAAAAACGTCTCTCAATTTTCTGTGGAGAAAATTCTTTATTCCTTATTCCGAAACTACTTCCTTCTAGGACATGTTTAAATCCTTCCTATTAATAAATAGGAAGAACGACTTTGGTGTCGAAGTCTCTTGATGAATCAGTTTCGCTTATATGTAATTAACAATTAAAAAATGCAAATTTTTGTTCGTAGAAAATTGATCCTTATTTCAGGAATTATTGCATTTAAATAAAATTAACAGTTTCATTCTATTTTTATCCTTCTTATTCGAAACGATAAATAAGCATCTTATATATTATTTATTGACTTTTTTAATATTTCGCCGGCAAACACCGATAAATATATAATTGTCGAGAAAATTATCAACTTATTAAATAAATTGTGTTTGAAAATAGTTTAATGGATTTAATGGATGGAAGAATATTGCAATTATATGCTGTTAGCAGCAGGTCTTAGTTAAATGTTTACTTTTACTTCTAAAATGTTTCACTTAAAATACGGAATGAGTGAAATTCGTTATTTTCTATATTGCCTACGGTATGCCTAGGGTAGTGGGTGCGATTCCCGCCGTTTCAACAAAAATTTATTTTATTAATAGTTGTGGTGGGCTGGTGTAGTGCATGGTATATGCATGAAGGAGGTGCACTTAGCTTCTGAAAATAATTGAGGAGCTGATGAATGAAATTATCAGCGGAAAAGGTGGTAAAACACATACATAGAATCACAATGAGCCCTATGGCCTGAGTGTATCTCTCGTGGACAGTCTAAAAATCCACTTCTATCTTTTATTTATATTTACTCTAGAACTTTGTTTCCCGTTTGAGCGTAGCCTCTATATATAATTTTTTTTATATATAGATTGTGGATTGAGTTTTTTTAAGACGCCACCACCGTTTTACAAACGGTTTTCGGTTTTTCCACTGATTTCTGATTTCTATTTTGTGATTATAATAATTGCCGTATTTTTGGAAATCTCTATTAAATAAGTGAAAACAAACAATTGATTGAGTTAATTGTTGAAATACCCTGTTTAGAAAGTGTTGAATATCAGTGCCTTGTTTTTTTTTTGTTTTTTTTGTTTTTTTTTTTTTTTTTTTATAAATTAGAAGAGAATAAAAAACCAACACAATTATGGCGACCTTTCTGCTATTTATTTGATATTTCGAAGAATTTGAAAATTCCGGTATAATTTGTTTACGTTTTTCGAGAATGTTTCACTAGCCTACTGTAGATGTTACCTGCAAATTTTCAACTCTCTATCTTTTATAGTTTTGGAGGGTAAACAGTGATGCTTACGAAAAAATATTTCAAACAAAAGTTGTTTATTTTTTATAAGAAACATTTTTTACACTGAAATTTTTATTCTATTTCCAAAAGTTTACAAGATGGGTTCTTGGTCCCAAGAACCATTTGACCTATGTTGTTAATTTACGCACTAAATCGCACTTTTTACGCCTTGAGCACGTTTCAGCTTGATTTTTTTTTCGTTTTTGAGTTATCGTGATCACAGACAGACAGACAGACAGACAGAAAACCAGAAATGAACTAATTAAGTGATTTTATGAACACCAACATCAAAATTTTGTAATAATAAAAAATGGATTCTTACAGTGAATGGTTATGTGCGTAAGCCTACATACAAAATCAAACTATGTGTAACTAACAATTTTTTGGGTTTTAAGATGCTTGAATGCTGTAAGTTTTTTTTTATAAACTAAAATTTTTAAGATTTTTAAGACATTTGAAGATTTCAGAGAATTGACATTCAGATACCCACCCATCTATCGATGTAAGTGAAATGATAGGAGAAATGTAATATCCTTATACAACATTCATTGATCAATGAACTTTATAAAACTTTAAAAGGCTAATGAATGTTCATGTATGTATGTATATATATGTATAATAAATATATAGTACAGGTTAGTTAAATGCACTCACTCTATCAAGTATCGTATCAAAGTAAAGTAACAAGTTCTTGTGTTATGTTGTTGTAAGTACTTAAAACTTAGATATCATAATAATTACTAAATATTAACTACAGTAATGAAAACTATACATTCTGCTTGCATATTATACTTATGTGTGTACTAGTTAGTTATAGGGCAAACGTTACTAAAGACTTTAAATACTAACAATGGCTTAAATGATACTAAAATTGTTTGTTTTTAAACAACTTTTCAAACCATTTAATTTTAGGTCGTTGCAACAGAGCTCTACAAAAGATTGTTTACCCAAGTTGATAATACTAAGGCTGACAATGTAATCGACCAAGATCTAATGATTTAAATCAGCCCTTGACTAAGGTTTAGTTAATTAACCAAGTTTGTTGTTATATTAAATTGATGGTTTGTGCTTTTTTTGTAGTAGTGATAGTTAAGGCGTCTAATTTTAAAGCAAGCGCCAATATGGGTTCAAGGCTTGGTTAAGGCAAATTCGTTTTTTTACATATACTTTCTATCTTAGAATAAATGTTAAAGTAATAAGAGTCCACATTAATACTCCAGTAAAACGATGCTGAAACCTGTAAATATTTTCCTATATCAACGATTTACTTGGAAATTTGAGACTAAGCTTTGTTCACCTTCTATCAAAATGAAAATTTACATGATGCCTAGTGGTTCTTTTTCCTAGGGGATGGTAACCAATTCTTAAAGAAGGATGGAATGCCATATGTTGAAAATGGCAAGAGAAATGGATAAAATGATGAAATCTAAGCAAAAAGTTTCATTAAAGTATATTTCGTAAGGTCAATACTTTTCCAGCTATTGGTGATTGAAATTCGGAATATTTTACGTTAAACAATTGAAAAATTTGACGTATTTTGAAAAAAGTAGATCATACACTTTTCAATGTACTATAAAAAACCTTGAAAATGAAACATGAAACACACAAAAAGTTATCATGAATTTCGAGTAAAACACATATCCGTACCGAGATATGGTGGCACGGCCATATGTAGCCGAAGGTCGATGGCGGTGATGAAAAATGCTTGCAATTTTAGAATTCGGTATATATTTTGTAGTCATTTTGTGATAAAATATTATTCAATCTAAGCAAAAGGGAAGTAGCGGTTATAGAAGTGTATAGGTTTATGTAAATTGCTCGAAATTTATTGCGTTTTTATTTATTTGATAAGAACTATTTAATTGATAAGAATTGCAATTTTATATTTATAATTCACAGAACAAATATTTTAATTTAAAAGTAATTCAGTATAAGAATGAAATCACAATATATAGTTAATAGGTGGACCTGATTCACAGCAACATCCCATCAAAAGTAAGCTAAACTAGTTGAACACTGCGTTGATGTTGATATTCGTGTCTCTAGATTTAATTAAACTTGAAAAACTCCTTTTTTGTGAAAACAATTCCATTTAGATAATCCTATGTTATACTTAAAATCCTTTGCTTTAATATTTTACAAGAAGTTTTGGACATCAGTTACCTTAGTTTTACGAATGAGGCTCAGGAAATCTATTACTTTAACATTAGAAAGTTTGGACTTCATTTCAAAAACTGGTTCAACCCTGCATCCTATTTTGTATTAACAACTTTTTTAAATTTATTTTTTCTTTGATTTTATTCGTTTCGCAAGAGCTGTAGAAATATCCTTTACTCATATTTATGTAGAATTCTATAATATGTACGTATGTCGGCATTTATAATGAATAATGAAAACGATGCAAAGAGTAAGTAATAACACTTACCCAGTCACCAGTCTATGTAGATACAGTGTACAAAGAATATTTCAAATGACTTTTAGTTGCTGTTTCAAATAGAAAAGAAATATTATAACAAAAAAAAAAAAAAAAACTATTGATAAAGCATCAGTCGTTTGTACCTTAAAGGTACAGAATTTCTCTGAATACAAAAAATTATGTAATGTAAGATTGCAATTAATTTTTATCCCATTTTTACTGCAAGTTCAAAAAATGAATATATTTCGAAATCATCGTTGAAACTTGAAACATCAGAGCTTCCTGGCCTGAATCTGTCTGATTTCATTGTTCCATTTTCCCGCTTGTATCTTGGAGTGGATTCAACAGTAATAAATTACAGAAGCAGGCAAAATTTCTTAAATTTTCATGTGCTTAACATTTTGAAAAATTCACTTTTCACTTCTCGAAACAGTTATAATTTTTTCGATTCTTTCATGTTTGCTAATGCATTTTCTGGTAAAATGTAGAATTGAAAAACTATAGAGCAAACGCTAATAATAATAGCAACTTTCAGGTTTTGATTTACTAAGGAAACATTGCAATTCCGCGCGTTTAACGAGTATTTTAATAACCAAAAATACGAAAGGGAATACTACGATACCCACAAAAGACAATAGCCGTAAATTTTGCTTAGTTAAAGTCCCTTTCTAGGCAGAAGCGATACAATGATATACTCAAATCTGTAAGTGTTCCACGGTCTAAATGATAAATAGTCGGTCTAGCCTGTCACAGTGAAAAAAGAAAAATAAAGTAATTTCAATTGATTATTTTTTAAATTTTGAAAACTTAATCCCAAATTTCGATAGATTTAACGTAATAAAGCTTATAAAAAAGCTACATTATGCATAAATTGTTATGACTCCCGGTATATTTGTAAAGTATACATAATAGAGAACGAGAGAATTGGGAAGGCGTTTGAAGAAGTTATTGTTGAAGTGGTACTTGAAACACTGAATCAATAGTTGGCAGGTTCAACCACAAGTTCAAGAGACAAACTATATTGCTGAACTTGGTTTTATAATCCTTCAGGAATAACATAGACATCCTTTTGTGTGCAAGATTTAAATTCAAATAAATAAATATTTGCTTGTAACTATTATTTATATGTATGAGAATGTGTACGTTGTATGTGTAGTATAAAGCTATACCTCGCGGCTTTTTACGCATTCTAACTGTTCGATACAATTTGTTGTTATACCATGTATATATGAAATATACATAGTATATAAAGTTTAGTAACAAGTTTGTAACGCTTAAAAATATTGATGCTACGAAAAATATTTTGGTACAGGTATTCATAGAATCATCTAATTAGTCCATTTTTTCCATCCGTCTGTCATCACGAGCTCAAAAACGAAAAAAGATATCAAGCTGAAATTTTTATAGCGCACTCAGGACGTATAAAGTGAGGCCGAGTTCGTAAATGAGCAACATAGGTCAATTGGGTCTTGTTTCTGCCTTGGACTCAATCTTGTAAACCTTTAGAGATAGACCAAAAGTTTAATTAAAAAAAATGTTCCTTATAAAAAAATAAACAACTTTCGTTTGAAATATTTTTTAGGAAACATCACTGTTTACCCGTGAAAGCGCAAATTATGCGCAAATTGTTTACTATGTATTATATGGGAATATCAGTTATGTATGTGTGAAATGTATGTATGTGTATTTGTGACAGAGTAATCAAAACTGTCTATACATGGTATTTCAACAATTAACTCAGTCAATTGTTTGTTTTCACTTGTTTTCTATTAAAAAGGATTTGTGTCTTTTGATCTGTGGCTTCATAACATTATTAATCTATCAACTTTCCATTATTGGAAACTTTTTGTAATGGGTTCGAAAATCCTAATCGAAACTTTCAACATATCTTTATGTTTCATCAGGACAATGTTTTAACACCACTTTTAAATTGATGTCTACTGTGTGATGTATACTGTGTGTAGGCATAAATGTAAGTTTTTCCGTAGTCATTTTTTCGTTAACAATTTCCCGTGAATCATATTTTGACAATAGGTTCACAGAAATATTATTTTTATTGTGAAGTAAACATGTATTACTTACGGTTTGTGGTTATTAATGATTTATGTAACGTCTTACCTGAAAAAGGAAAAGTAGGTATTAATAAATTAATGAAAAACAAAATTTAAAGTAACATGGCCTTGTATTCTCTACCGGAAGTTAAATTCAAAAAATCGAATTCTCGGAAAATATTTTAATAATACAAGCTGCAAATTTTAAATATCCGTAACGATATTCAAATTTAATCAACAAAATCATTTTTTGTCATTTTATAACAATGATAAGATCTTTGACAACTTTGTTAAAATATACACTGCCCTTAGGCCTATGAAGAAATCTGCTAATATTTTAGTTACAAATCCAGTACTCTTGATACGTAGGCTAATTTAATAATAGAAATATGTCTACCAAAACAACTCACTTTTAAGAAATTGGATACTTTTCGAGACCTATTAATTAAAATATTATATTCCCACCTAATAATTAATAACATTTGTTTTTAAAAGGAAATATAAACAATTAGGTTATATCAAACCCTTTTTCAATAAATTATTATTATATTTTAATAATGCTAATAATATTCAGTGAAGGGTATAAACTCAACCCCCAATTAAAAAACAATACAAATAACCACCGCCACCTATTGAATATTTCCATCATTTTCTTTTATTTGATTCGAACAATAGTTAATTTCATTTTCCAACCACATGAGCATCGTCTGTTAAATGTTCTTCACTTTTAAAAGCCAATTAATGCTTAGAGTTGATAAGTTAAATCTTAATCATAAAAGCTCTTATAAAGCTGAAACCTTTATTTGGGATATTTTTCCCTAAATCATCCATGAAGTTAATAAATGCTATCGTATTTTATAAAATTTTCAACAATTTATTTTTCTGAAATTGTTGATGATTTTCCTGCTAAATACACAAACTACTACATCAATCCGAAATGAATAGATAGTTTTGTCGCCTATCAGAATTCATTGTCATTAATAATTACACCTCTTCTTGTAGGTAGAGCGTTCTCTTTTACTTAAAATATTTAAATATTAAATTCAAAATTAGTTTTGTTCAAAACTGGATAAAAGAGGGTCTGTTGTCGGGTAACAAACTCTTATAATTCAGTGAATCTTTCTTGAAATATATCCATAAATATTTATTATCTATCAGTTTTTAACAAAGAAAAAAGTTTACCGAGTACACCACATTCTTCTCAGAAATAAATATGTCGAATATTTGTCATTTTAAAATGAATATAAAAATTTTCTTTAGTTGAAAGCTTATTGATTTATAAAATAGTTATAGTACTGCTAATTTTTCAATGGGTTTCATCTAGTTTCATTTACTAATTACATCAAATAATTAATGAATTTTTGTGTTGTTTTATAATATTGTATACTACATAAATTTTAACGTTAATAATTTATTTATTTATTATTAATTTGTTAATTATATTATTTCTTTCTAATTAGAAATTTTATTATAAAAAGCAAATTATATTTTAATATTTTTATTTCAATTTTATTTTGTAATAGTTTGATTACACAGGAGAGAAGTTTAAAACGATTCCCAAAAGCTTATGTTGTAGTCAACTTGAAACTTTCAGCAAAAAATTTTCAGATTTCAAGCCGTTCCACTTCCTAATCATAGTAGGTGTCCCCATAGGCTCGGATAAAATCTAAAATAAAAACATAAATAATACAAAAGAAAAAGTATTTGGCCGAAAATAAGAGCTAAAATTATCTAACGCAGAAAGAAAATAGTCAAAAAATACGAAAATTTCATTTCATTTTCATAAATTCGACAATTCAAATTCTCATTTTGGTTATTATCAAACTTAACTGCATCAATTTTCCGGATAAAAAAAGCATATAAATTTTTCTTCATTATATGCTTACGGTCTTAAACATTTATATATTTATAATACTTATTCTTAGATTCGTTGCAGGTATGTGTATATATAAACTAAATAGTAAACTTTTATAGCTAAGAGTAAGTTTGATTTGATGAAGATGTAGAAATGATATTTTATAATTTGATTAAATATAACAAGTGAAACAAAATTGTAACTGATATTAAAACATGTAGCACAAATCATTTAATAAAATGAATGTTGTTCATGAACAGTAGGTAGGTAGATAGTAGTCAATGTAAGTTACATACCTACCACAAGTATCGAATACATTAATTTGTTGATGGCTAGGAATGGGTTGTAACATCATGATATTTATACTAACCATTCATCTACAGAATGTTTTAGGGCGGTTAATTACACAAAAATTCAATTGAGGTTAAGTTGCCGTATTAGCCCAGTTGGTTAACTCCATTTCCGTCCACGGTATGCTTAGGGTAGCGGGTTCGATTCCCGCCGTCGCAACAAAATTAATTTAATTATTAGTTGTGATGGGCTGGTGTAGTGCATAGTATATGCATGAAGGAGGTGCACTCAGACTCTGAAATTGAGGAGCATATAAATGAAATTATCAGCGGAAAGGTGGTAATACACATATATGGTATCACAATGGGCTCGATAAGTGTGTCCATGAAGCTTATAAGAAGGAGAACGATCGCTATAGAAAATATTGTCCCCGAAATATGGATAAAATAAGTGAGGCGCTGCGACCGCTAAGAAGTATCAATAAAGGCGGGCTGTTGTGCGCTAATTTGAAATGATATATCAATTTGTACATTATGCAACTAACTTCATCCACTTCGCAGATACAACTTCTTGATGACAGCGCGGCTGGTGGCTTAAAAATTAACTATAAATTCTACAAATTTTCAGGGACAGGTGCGCTAATGCTTTAGTACATAGCGATCTTTGTCCTTCTTTATAACCTTCATGAGTGTGTCCTTCGTGGACAGCCAATATAACCTAACCTAACCTTCTCTACGAATGAGCAATCTTTAATACATATATTTTTTGCTTTGGCCAAAACATACAAGGAAATCAAATCGTATAAATTGTTTATCAACCAGTAGCTATTTAATCTCGGTGAATTACAATCCATTCAACATATGCCGGCTTCATTTTGAATAAAAAATATATTGTCGGCACTTCTTTCTTGGAACAGCCTGTATCGACAATCTGACAATGGGAAAATCATTTAAAATAAGAAGTATTATAATATATTGTCTAAATGGTTTGTGGTTTTGATATATTTAAGTAGAATGTGTTATATATTTTGGAGAAGAAGCTCTAGCAGTAGAGTATATGATGCTCTAGGTAGGTAGTAAGTAGAAGGTAGGTAGGTAGATACGTAGATGAGGACACATAGCACAGATAGATAGAAGAAGAACATTAGCGAACTAAAATTATGTTCATTTAAGTTGTTCCTTAAATATATGCAAATTATGATTGGTACTTTATTTACATAATGGTGATGAGTCGACTAGTTCTTATGTATACGTATGTATACCACGATGTACGGTTGGTTACGACGAAACCGATAGTGAGTGTTCAGCCTCTTATTCTTGTTCAGAATAATTCTGCCATTATCACCAGAATGTGATGATCATTGTCGGTCGATGTTGTCACAATGCTTTTGGTGATATGTTTCTTTAAATATGGTTGAACAAATTTTGATTTTTTTTCCTAAATTTTTATCATATAAGTAATGTTGAAGATGATTTCATGTTGTGTGTAATAATTAACACATTCTTGGCTTAATCAAGCTTAAATACTTAT
Source organism: Chrysoperla carnea (assembly GCF_905475395.1). NCBI lineage: Eukaryota > Metazoa > Arthropoda > Insecta > Neuroptera > Chrysopidae > Chrysoperla > Chrysoperla carnea. The sequence continues at coordinate 18,291,089 of NC_058338.1, forward strand.
ACTATTTTAAGAGAAAAGTCACGAGTTCATTTGTTCTTTTGGTGGCGACTCATCGAGTCTATAGGTAGTGGAATTCTCAACAAGAGTTTGAACCACAGAAATGCAAGAAGGCATCAATTGTGTAAAGATAAATCAAAAGACATTCTGAATTGAAGAAAATTTCCTATACGATTTTTCGATCTAAGGTTTGAACAATATGGAGTACAAAACGAGGGTGTTCGGACAAAATAGACCGAAAAAAAAAGACAGAAAATTGTATAGACCCGAAGTGTTGTATTTGGTCTGGTTGAGTTCTGAGCTGTCGACTATCAGGGCCCTTTTTAATAATGTAAGTTGTCTTCCACTTTCAAAATCTGAAGTATTCCTTTTGGATTTTCTCGTAAGTCTTGGGAATATAAATGTGATTTCATTTTCCAATACAAGAACAAACAACATGAATGAATGCTAGAACCCTGAGCTGAGGTTCGTGCAATTTTATGCCTAATCATTCGATTGAAAGGTTTCCAAAAAGTTCCAGAAACTTACAGAACATTTCGAATAAATCCAAATACCTCTTTATAAGCAGATAGTAAGAAACTGTGAAAATTTTTGGATATTTTTAACACATTAGATTGGTATCTATATAACGAAATCTTTGAACGTCATTTTCACGCACTTTAAAACGTCGGATTGAATTGAAACTTCGCACACAAATAACTAATAAACAATAATTTAATAAGTTTGTCCTATTATCCTGACCAAAATCGACAACATTAACGATTAACTAAAAAATTTTTGATGGTGAAAGCGCAGATAACAATTCGATAATATTAATAAATAATTGTTTTAAGAAATTAAAAAATACCCATTTGTAATAAATCAAAAGTACAAAATAAATAAAAGTTTAAAAAACCAGGTTTTTCTAAGCATCTGCACCAAAAAGTTTAAAAAAAAAAAAAAAAAATTGAGTGACTAAGAAAAAATAATTTTATCGTAATAAAACTTGGGGTGCTTATTAAGATATTTTATAATTACTTTACTTTTACTTATATCTGTCAATTAAATTTAAGAATAATTGAAATTTAGCTAGTTACAAAAGCTTGACTTTTAGTTTTTATACCATGTATATATGAAATATACATAGTATTATAAGTTTAGTCCCAAGTTTGTAACGCTTAAAAATAATGATGCTAGCAAAAAAATTTTGTCATAGGTGTTCATAGAATCACCTAATTAGTCCATTTCCGGTTGTCCGTCCGTCCGTCTGTGGTCACGATAACTCAAAAACGAAAAAAGATATCGAGCTGAAATTTTTACAGCGTACTCAGGACGTAAAAAGTGAGGTCAAGTTCGTAAATGAGCATCATAGGTCAATTGGGTCTTGGGTCCGTAGGACCCATCTTATAAACCGTTAGAGATAGAACAAAAGTTTAAATGTAAAAAATGTTCCTTATCAAAAATTAAACAACTTTTGTTTGAAACATTTTTTCGTAAACATCACTGTTTACCCGTGAGGGCGCCAATTAGGCGGAAATTTTATAATATGTGTACAAACTATACACTAAATGTCGGTCGGTAATGCAGAACACTATAAAGTCATTTACATATGTACTATACTTGATTATCAGTTATGTATGTGTCACATGTTTGTATGTGTAATAAAGAAATCAACACTGACTATGCATGGTATTTCAACAATTAACTCAGTCAATTGTTTGTTTTCACTTGTTTTAAACTATCATTTATTCTATATTTTGTTTGTGCAACCCTTCTATAATATTATCTATATCTTTTCCTTTCTATCACAAACATTTATAAGAATGAAATGGTTGATGTAAACGAAGGTACTATACGTACCTATGTAGTAAGTATAAGTATAAACGCTTACTATACCTGCTATCCGAACGAACCAAAGGTATAGTATTATTAGAGAACATGTTTAGTATACTAAACCAAGCACACACAAGCACATACCTATCTACCTACAACCAATATGCAAAATATTTGATTTTATTGTATGTCGTTCAAGCATTTTACTACATTTTACTATACATTTGTCAGATTGAAACCTTTTTAAGATTTATATTACTAACAAACCACATCACATATAAAATGCCTTTCTTTGCACATTCCATTCGTTTGAATGTTTTCTTAAGGTTATTGATTTTTAGTTAAATCAAATTAAAAAGTTTAATATATTTGAATGAATGTAGGTTTAATTTTTTTTATATTATGTAGAAACTTTTAATATTCATATTTCGAAAGTTTTTTTTTTAAGAATATTAAATTCCTCATAGCAATTCGTTCTTGACTAATATTCATTCGTTTGGCAGCCGTTTTTCTTTTGAAAAAATTCGTAATTCATTTCAAACAAACTGATCTTAAATACGTACTTGATCAACCAAAACTTGTTTTCTAATAAATACAAATAGGAAATCAAATTCCCACAAATATCTGTACATTAAAACATCTTTGGATTTTATGTTTTAAACGCTTCACAGGGACAAACAATTTTATGGATTTTAATTTTTCGGTGGGGAACTCAAATTTTTTTGAAGTTTTGCCCATGATACTCGCTGACATTGTGACTTTCTATAGGCCCAATCATTAAATTAACATGATTTTTATACCTTTAGGATCAAAATTACCCCATCCACCGACTTTCATCAAATTCCAAAACAAATTTTTTTGCGTTTTTTTCAATTTTTTCAATTTTTTCAAAGGGGTACCCTTTAAAAAAATTGCAAAAAATAGAAAATTTTTTTTTATCTACAATTTCGCTAAAATTTAGTAAATAGCTAAAGTAAATAAGGTAATTTTGACCCAAAGAGTACAAAAATCGGGTGCATTTGAATATTTTTTGAGATTTTTTGGACTAAAATCGATCTAAATATTGCGATATTCCAGAAACTCTGCATCAAATCATTAAATTAACCTGATTTTTATACTTTTTGGATCAAAATTACCCTATTCACTGACTTTCATCAAATTCCAAAACAATTTTTTTTTGCGTTTTTTCAATTTTTTCAAAGGGTACCTCTTAAAAAAATTGCAAAAAATCGGAAAAATTTTTTCATGTTCAATTTCGATAAAACTCAGTATATAAGGTAATTTTGACGCAAAAAGTACAAAAATCGGGTGCATTTGTTGACTGGTCGAACAGTTTTTGAGATACGAACTAAAATCGATCCAAATATTGCGATATCTAAGAAACTCTGCATCCAATCATTAAATTAACCTGATTTTTATACTTTTAGGATCAAAATTACCCCATCCATCGACTTTCATTAAATTCCAAAACAATTTTTTTTTTTGCGTTTAACAACAACCTTCATGAAGTTGCCTCAATCACATATGGACTAGACATGATAGTTATGCGATTATAATAACCAAATACTCTATTTAAAGCAAACGCAAAGAAGTTTTCTTTTAATTCATCCATTCGCTTTATTTACACGATTATATATTCCAACTAAGTACAATTTTATTTTTCATCAATAAAATGCATGACTTTAAACTAAAATGCAATCTCTATCAAAGAATTAATGATTTTGTTTATTTAATTTTAGTGGTTTTGTATCAAGGAATTCGCATTTTTACTTTAAGTATTTTTACTTTATTTCATTATGAAACGGCCAACTTCGGGATGAGGTTGTCATTATTTTCATTTTTCTTTCAGTGTAGTAATACCCAATGTACTACAAATCTAGTACTAAACAAATTTCTCCGTGTATATTATTGTATGTATGATTTAATTGAATGTTGATGTAATGAACAATGATAAAATATTTAAATAATATCTAGGGATATATATCTAATGCTGTTGATGCAAGAATGATGTTTCTGTCAATATTATTAACTATATTCATCTAATAGATACTGTTTTATCTAGATGTATTTACTTACAGGTAAATAATATATAATATTTGTATTAGAGAGAATACTAGAGAGCACTGAGTCTTAAAATTTCATACGTTCTAATACAGAATGCTCCCTTAAAAATTTAAAATAAACTACAGTTTACTGTCGTAAACCATATTTAAAGTTTCTACCACAATTAAGTCTAATAACAGTTCAATTAAACCAGGAGCTTAAAAGTGAAAAATCAGCGTTTCTATAGGCTTAATCATTAAATCAACCTGATTTTTATACATTTTGGGTCAAAATTATCCCATCCACCGAGTTACATCAAATTCCAAAACAAAATTTTTTTATTTCATTTTTCTCGATTTTTTCAGAGGGATACCCCTTAAAAAAATTGAAAAAAATTAAAGTAATTTTTTGTATCTCCAATTTTGATAAAACTCAGTATATAAAGTAATTTTGACCCATAAAGTACAAAAATCGGGTGCATTTGATGACTGGTCGAATAGTTTTTGAGATACGGACTAAAATCGAACCGAACATTGCGACATCTCAGAAACTCTGTATTGTAACTTATTATAGATGGAATAATTTTGAAAATCGGTTAAGTACTTAATTCAAAAAATGACGAATTTTCATACAAACTAAAAAACTTTTAATTGTTCATTTTTTGCATTTTAGCATCTTCGTTTTTAGGCGAGTTTTTCTTAAACTTTTACGTACGGAAAGATATACAAGCAAACGGACAAATGAAATGATTGAATGAGGAAATTTTTTAAAAGCGGAAACCAAAATTTTATTTCTATCATTACGGTAGAAATCTTTTCTTCCTAGTGTTACAAACTTAAGACATTTATTATACCCCTGACATATAACTTATATGTATAGTACGATATCATAATGTTTTCAGCTATGACTATTAACATAAAGGAGCTTTCGAAAGCATAACAGAAACGGTCAAGACATGTAACTAATTATGAAAGTAATCTTCATATATATCTAATTAAATTATATTATCATTAATGCAATATATTTGTATCATTTTGACACACAATCTATGTGTTCTGTTTTTGTTTAATAAGACACATCGTAGTCACTCTGTGTGACGCGACACACTTACAAGTTTAAAGTGTAAGTACCTTATACATGACGTTACATCGTAGCATTGAGCGTAGCATACACACATACACACCTCCCCCCACACACACATATACATGTACTTAAAACACAACAATCTTGTTGTTCTATAATAATAACATGTAGCATTGAAGTGTAAGGGCAAAGACGAAAGCTGTTAAAGTTCTGTCTGTGACAACATAACGACATGTAAGAATAATGGTACTTTGTTTATTTGGCAGCGACAATAATATAACACCCTTCTTCTTTAAATGTGTATGTGTATCATGGTACATGTATTATAGAATTTATAAACAATCGAACCGTTTAAAAATAAATCGTGATCCGAGAAATCTATTTCGATACGGATACGTAGCACAGTTTTGATACTTGGTTCAACTGAAACCCCACACTTTCTGCATCACTTTTAAAAGGTTTATAAGCGTACTGTTTTTAAATACATTGCTTCATAGTTAAGTACTTCAAAATGGGTAAATATTACGACTTTAATACTTTTCACGGTAGAGAGCTTTAATTTGTGATATTCCTATAATACTTTATCGCAAAGCTTGAATTTAAATAGTCGCATGACAAGGAAATTCTTATATGCATGACTAACAAAAATAACTTGCCGAATATATCTCGAGAATTTACATTGCTAGTTTTTATATAACTTTCGATATTCTCAGAGACATAATCGAAAAAAATCTGTCATTATCGTAGGCTAGCTGTTGAATGAACCGACGCAATTTTGATTGCATGATCAAAAGTTGTAGTTCACGAAGTAGTTCTCAAAGATCAAAAATCATGGCGGTCACTTGATGACTTCTCTAAAGTAATCGGAAAAATTCACCGAAAATTTTAAAGACTCGGAATACTGTTGTAATTATCAGTTGGTTGGATTGAGTTTGTTGACTATAGAAGAGTTGTTTGTTGACTATAGAGGAGTTATTGAAATTAAAATATTTGGGATGAGTTTGTTCTTTTGAGTTATTGTTTTAAACTACCTTATTATTATACCGTTTCACTTTTCGAAATGAATTGAACCAGGTATATTTGACCAGTCATTTCCATAGTAATTATTTATAGGTCATGCCTTTTCCAAGCTGAATCGATTTTGAAGATCATCGCCAATTATTTAGTTTTTTGGGTACGGAAACTTAAGCTCGCACTTGAAACATAGCTAAGAACACTCTCCGGTAATTTACCTTTCAAAAGAAACCAAAGAAATTAAAATCTGTTCAGATGCTACGATGCCACAGACACACACACACAGCGGTAAAACTTAAAACACCCCTTTTTTCAGTTCGGGGGTTAAAAAGTATGAATTTTTTTGATCAGTAGAGTACATTTAAAATACATCTGCATGTGTGTGTGTGTGTGTGTGTGTGTGTGTGTGTGTGTGTGTGTGTTTGTTCGTATTTATATATTTCTTATACTCATTGATAACAAAATACCAAACACAACAAACAAACAAACAAACAGTATTTATTTCTAAGTGAATGTTTGGGCGGAGTTCACATTACGAGTTTGTTTCTCTTGACTTCTTTTAAATAATGTTTCCATTTGTAGGTGTTAACCTTCCTTGTGCCACATTATATATTACAAGCAAAATGTAACAAGTCTGTTACATTTACAAACCATATATATAAACTAGTCATTCTGGAAGCTGCGTTGTTATGGCGTGTTGTGTTCTAATGTTTTTTTGGTGTTTATAATAAGTAACACCAATATGTTGTTGGGATACCATCTATATGGGTTGGTTCACACACTTAGTTCATACTTGAAGCATTATTCATTTATATGTATTTAGGTTATTCTCAGTATGTATGTTACAAAGTTCTTTTAACCAGTGGAAACCTTTGTCAATGTACAAACATTAAACTTCTGTATACTAAGCTATCCAAAATCAATCCCATGCAATTAAATTAACCCAATAAAGCTTGACCCAGTCGTGTTTAACCAAATTGAAAATTATATGCGAATTCAAGTTTCACTCCCAAAAAAATGCCTGGATTACATTAGTACTATATGACATCCGTGCATTTTTTGTGACACAGAGTATACATGTGAATCAAATTATGTTGGGTTTGAATAGAAATGAGAGAAAATGTCCGTAAATTAGTCCAGATATTTTGAAGATTCTTGGCACACACATGGTATTACTGGGTCCACTTTTATTCGCATTTTATGTTAAACGATATGTAAGGAACAAGTACATGATAAGAAATGTATGGCGTTTAATACAATGCTGGTATTGTATAGAGACAGATACAATAGTTTCTATGTGAGCAAAAGTAATATTACATAACTGAAAAGAGTTATCCACCGGAAGTATTTTGATAACGCCAACCAGTATCGGTCTAAATCTTCTGTCATAACTATTGCTAATGTTACTATTTCCGCAATGGTCAAACCGGTATGGCGTTCACACCGATACTGACATAGTGATATCTACAAAAAATTTCTTATCTTGTAGCTTGATATTTTTTTATCAGATCGAACTACTTAAAAAAAATCTTGTCAAGCATAATCTTTAAAGAAATTGTAATGCTATTTGTACATTGATATTATCACATTGATATTATATTACCAACTCTCATAGACTCTATCAGACTCTAATAGACTCTAAGTGTATTATATATTCATATGATGACTTTGTAATTCAGTCCCCAAGAACCGATTTCATTGAAAAGCTCATTTTGAGTAAAAAAGATATGAAATGAATTTTTCCAGCCAAATCAGGAATAAAGATTCTACTATTGACGATATCACCTTTAAAACCCTACTAAAGAAAAAGAGAATTGAAAAAAATACACCTGCACCAGGACTCGATCCCGAATCACTTGGATTCATGCTAGAATGCTGAACATAAAGTAGGAGAATGATTAGAAAGACACTACCCTTGTCAGAAGTAGTGATTTATTAAACACTCAAAGAATATTGTCCGGTTTCCATTCAAAGTTTGCATCATTGAGGAAATATGCCATTGACTAATACTTCATTGACGTTTGGAATGATAAATTTTTTTTACATAGAAAAAAATTTAAAAATAACGCAGCTTAAATTAAAGCCCAATAGACACTACCAGATGTTAATATTACCGTGACAGTACTGCCTTGATATTATAGCTTTTTATTAACATGTATCTTTAGGTATAAGAAGTTCAATGGTACTATGATTATACTTAACTTGTCTTACTTATATGTGAGTGTGTGTCATTGTGGTTACAAAGTACAATAATGAACAGAACAGAAGAAAAGTACTTTAAATGATTACTCTTATATAGTTTATATATAAATTTGTCAAAATTTATAATTACTTTTATACATAATTAATTTATCATTTAGTTTTGTTATAATTATACTTAGATACTTACTATATGTAGAGAAGTAAGAGGTAAGGGGGGATAAAGAGAGTGAGGAGTACTACAAATGATACTTTTTGTTATAATGGTAATAAGAGTATAAAAGTACTTAATTATAATTGTATGATATTAATTTATTAGTAAATCAAAATTAACTTTTTTAACTGTAATTGATAGGTGAAATAAATTTTATTTTAAAATAAATTAATAAATGAATTATTGTGTGTATGTACTTGATGTCTACGATTTGATTTAGTAGCAACTCTTCTTTTAACATATCAATCTAAGTTTGTTTTTTATATAACTAATAATTGTAACTGATATTTTTATATTTAGTTTGATGTTATCTCTGAGCTTAGTTTAACATCTAAGGCCGGGTTTATCCTACTGATATTTTAAAATATTTTGGAGAAACATTTCTATATATGTGAAGTAAATGAGTGTACTAATTAATTCAAAGTACCCTTGCGGGGTCCTGTTTTTGTACAGACAATTAAATCAATCTCAGTCCAGGCTGCTCTCAGGCAGTAATGACTTTGAGTCAGGTAACTGTAAAATTTTCTTGATCAAAGTCTTGGTCCACTTCAAAAATTTTCACATTCTCAAAGCTAGTAATAATGAAATTTATTCTTACCACTACTTGATATACGCGTATTTTTTAACGTACCTGTTCTTACTATAAATCTATATACGTAACTACACCGATATGGTCACCGAATAAAAATTTATTTAAATTAATAGAATTAAGAATAGCTATCAACACTTTCCAATAAACAAGCTATCATAGGCGTGTTTATTATATGTGTGCCATTTGGTTATCAGGTAGGTGAAAAGGCCGATGTTGTACCGTATCTTCGACTATTAGGTTTGTAATAATAAAAGAGAAATACAAAGTATCACTAGAAGATACGATTAAAGCTGCATGATTTTAAGTTAGAGTATTTTATACAGTAGGTATTCCTTATTTTCCAGTTTCATCTTTGAATTTAAAGCATTTATATATACATACTTTAAAGATACGATGCAAACATCAATAATCGACATTGAAAAGGTCTGTATTATCCCTGGAATACTTAGAAACATTTAAGTGTAAAATAATTCATATTGAAAGGATGTGTATGTACAGGAACGACCAAATTAAAACAGCAAAAATTTATCAAGTGGTAGAGAAAGCATAAATAATGACCTTCACAACAAACTTATAAACGCGAAAGCGCCCTTTTCTAGAGACAGGGTGTTGAAATTTTAGAAAGAAAAGAATATTATTGCGCTTATTGTCAAAATGACTGCTGAGCAAATTTGAAAATTGCCTCATAATACTCCAAGCATGGGGCATTGTCAATAAAATCAATAATTACATTGCATAACGTATTGACAATAAAATCAATAATTACATTGCATAACGTATTGGCAATAAAATCTATAATTGCATTGCATAAAGTATCGAAATTAAATTTTTTTCTTGGAATGGATTGATGGCATATCCATGTGGCACTGCCTTTGGTTTCGTAATTTTGAACCGTTAGCCTTAGGCCACAAAGAGTCTTTAACTTATGATGTCAAGTTTTAAAGTTTTCTAAGTAGGTCTTGCCAATGTTCACAAAAATATTATTTTGCTTATAAAATTTCAGGATCGTGTATCGAAGAAAGGAAGCTCTACCGGTTATGAGTGTATTGGGAAATTGTCATTATTTTGACGTTATATTCCATTTGTTGAAAGCCTGTTGTTATAATTTGGATCATGATAATGGCATACCCATAAGTTACTACCACTGTTTTCGTTATTTAAGGCCAAAAGCCTTAGGTCATGAAGTAGTTGTTAAGCTGACTAGGCAATATTCACAAAAATACTCTTTTTTTAACCCCCGAACTAAAAAAGGGGTGTTTAATGTGTGTGTGTCTGTCTGTGGCATCGTAGCGCCTCGGTCATCGGTTCATCGTAACGGATGAACCGATTTTAATTTAGGGTTCTGTACTCGAAAAAAACAAAAAAATTGGTGACATTCTTCAAAAAGTAGTAAAAATTACCTTTAGTAAAAAAGGTAGTTGAATGAAGAGTGTTCTTATATAGATGTTTCAAGTGCCAGTTTAGGGTTCCGTACCCAAAAAATTTGTCGGGGTTTTTTTAAATTTTGTAAGCATCATTTGTTTTCTAAAATTTTAGAACCTTGTATCGAGAAAAGGACGCTTTCTCTGTTATAAGTGTATTATGAAATTGTGATTATTTTAACGTTATATACCATTTGCTGGTAGTTCTGCCTTTTAATACTTGGATCATTTTGTATAATACGGTCATTACTTTATTAACAACAGTAACACTATTAAACCGTATTAATATTAGTAACACCATTATAATTATGATACATAAGTAAATAAATATATAACTGTACAAGATATGCATGTACACCTGTACCTATCCTTAAGAAGTACCTTACTAAATATATATATATATATATATAGGTAGGTAGTATATACAACCTTTAGTTAATGGTATTTGTGTGGATTTACATTAGGTATATACCTAGCTACCTATGTAGGTACAATACATAGGAAAGTAAATAAGTATGTATACACAAACACAAGTAGTTTATTTAATACATAAGTACATTATCTGAATTGTGAAGCACAAATGCTTCTTCTTCTTCTTCTTATTCTGTTGCTTGCTGTTGTTGCTACAAACATAAAGGTTTCATAAACTACATTTATATTTCTTTTATAAAATACAGGATGGAAGAAGCTGGATAAAAAACATTCTAAATGTTTGAAAATTAAATACCCAACACACACAAATCAACAAATCAGAATGATAACAAAAATACCTCTCATTTTTAATAAATAAAGGATAATGATTAAACAAGACAAGATTAAAGGGTAATAATTAAACAAGGCCTGAATGTATTGGGCCCCCAACTTCGATAACATTTGCCAGAAAATCTTTCCTTGCTCCCATAATAAGAAAATGAAAAATCAAAAAGTACGAAGCCGAGGGATAGGAACCAATCAGAGGGAATTGCATGCAAAGTATGTAGTAACTTTTTCTGAGGTTTTCCAAAACAAATAAATTTCTACAGCCAATATTTTTCAGAAGGTTTTTAATTTGTAATGCCCAATTGTACTTAGCAATTTGATCAGGCTGGGTTGAAACATAGTTTAGGTAATCTATGCTGATCCATTCTTTGTAATCTCTGCCGCCATAGCAAAGCCAGATAGACAGTTTTTATGGATATATGTTGTAAGCCACATTCAAATCGTAACAAATACCCTGAAGTATTTCTTGGCTGCTGTAGGAGTTAAAGTTAGAGAAGCTTACTTGTATTCGCTCGATTTTCTCAATACCGTCACAATAATCAAACAAGTGATGCGTATAATAGAGAATTACCTACAATTGCATCATATAACTGTAGCCAAACTTCCCAAGAAACATATTCAGATTCTGCCAAAGTCATTACACTACCAAATCGTTTTAATATACAAAGGTATACATAACAGAATATTCGATTTAAATTTAATATAAATATCACGTATGACAGAATACATGCGTTAAGCAATGTATCTAAGTGAGAGGTATTATATACATGTGTTGAAGGTTCGATATGCGTTAACATAGTTGTAATACGCTTGGAGAGTGGGAGTTTCTTAGTTGAATAGATGAAGTACAACAGATAAGCCACGATACAAGTCATTTTTGCAATTTCATCTAACACCTATAATACCTCTTACTTAGATACATTGCCTAAGGCATGTTTTCTGTCAAACTCGTGATATTTATATGCCTAGATGTAAATCGAATATTCTGTATACCACTCTGTACATAATATCCCATATATTTTGGTGTTGTTGCTGGTTTATATTGTTGTAGGTTTTCTTTAGAATAAGAAGAGAGTAGAGTGAGTAGAATAAGTAGAGTATAATGGTATATTGTACCTTGTATATGAGTGAGAGTGAGTATATGATGTCTTTTTAAATATTTAAATATTATAATGTAATGAATGTGTAATTTTATATAATAACTTAAATATATACCACATATTGTAGTGAATGAATATTATATATGTATACATCTACCTACCTATCTACCTACCACAAATATAAGTTAAGTTACAAACATTAAATAAAGTGCTTAAATATTAACCACTATCAATTTTTATATGTAACATGTAAGAATCGAGGAGACATCGAGGATAAAAGAAGGTATAAAACAGGCTTTTTATTTTTATAAAAGCGATTTCTTTTCCGTGTAATCGTTCTTTTTAACTAAGCCAGGGACGTATTAATCCTTAGCGAATTCTAAAAATATTCAGTAATTTTTTTGTTTACAATTTTTGTTTTTTATAAGTTCGATAATATTTAGGGACCAAGCAAAAATTACGTAACAACCTATGTCTTAAGGAGGATATTATATGTTACGGTTTGTTCATCGACGAATTTTAATTCTGACCCTGAGTGTCGATGTTGTGCTCCAGTGTAGGATCTGATAACCAGATGAGTAATATTTTTAATGAAATTTTATTGATTTTTAAACACTCCTATCACAGTTTTTTTATCGATGACTACTTTTAATTAAATTAAGTTTAATAAATTTTTTCCATGAACGGTTTTTCCATTATTTTTGTAATGATATAGATTTGCAAACCAATTTCGATGGGATAACAGATCGATGTAGCTACCTATATTGACATACTTGTTCAAATGGTATCAGATCTACACCGATTGTGAACCAATCGAAAATGGTATCAGAAGAAAGATTTAATTACGAAAATAATGGTATTTATTTTATAATAGCCTTGAACTTCTTTCGGTAGAAAAACTATGCTAGGGGTGATTAAAAATCAATAAAACTAAATAAAAAATATGTGTCATCTGGTTATCAGATTGGTGAAGATCGACCTGATACCGTCTCTTGTAAGTCTTCTATCATATTCAAGCTTATTCTATACCGTCTTGCTAGTCTATCAGATAAAACATGGATTTGTATTTCTGAGAAAGATCAATACGCTTCGGGTATCCCGACGTTTAGAAGAATTTCACGAGTTAATCTATACAATCATTTATTTAAACCTATACAATCATACCTATAAACGTTAATAATAAGAAAAACTAAATATTGTCATTGGATGCAGAGCATTGCAAAATTATACGATTATTATAAGAGCTCATCCAATACTTAATTAGCACGTCTTACTTGTTTATTTTGTTAATCCAACCCTGTATGTATATATATTGAAGTTTATTAAGGCTTTTAATAATGTAAAATGATATCAATCAATTTAGTAATATGTTGTTTTGTTTAACGACCAAATATAAAAAAGTTTTATCTCTTATACGTACAATTTATAAACTTTTAGAGAAATTCTTAAATCAATATCAAATATGCAATGCAGGGAAGATATTCTAGAAAAATTTGATTAAAATTATATCCCATATGTGCAAGTAACTACCAATCACCTTTATGATATAATAATACATAAGCTTTGAGTAACGTTTTATTCTTTTAGGTGCAAAAAAAAAGCATGTAAAATCAATCAATTAACTTAAATTAACGTCTCTCTGTCTTACTAGTATTTCTTTCTGTTTATGTTCTGTCACTGGCTCGGTTGTCACTATCTCACTCGCATTTGTTACCCATGCCTGTAGTAAAAAAAAAAATGGAAAAAAATAAATCATCTGCTCTGAGTAACAATTAGGTAATAGAATGCTTCATATGCGTCTGGGTGGCTCCTTCACTTATAAGAAAATAACTTTTTAGATTGATCATTATAAAGAGCTTTCATTATTACTAAGATTATAAGTTTGTTAACAGCATCTTCGCCTCTATAAATATTCTAGAAAAATTATAAACCCTCTTTGTTACTACGTCATAATATGTAGATGATTAAAATAAAAGAGTAGGTAGCCGAGTTCTATTATTTCATAAAATTGTACTTACAGCGGTATACAAAATAATGACAAGAAACCATAAGATACTACCACACAAGAGTAATATTTATCTATGTTTCTGTTAGTATTATTTGAATGAAGATAATTATATTAGACAAGATCGTAATGACGGTATATCTTCAAACATTTTCATAATTCTCATTCATGAAGGTATATTTTATACAGGTAATGTATATTTTAATATCTTGGAAGAAAAAAAACTTTAGTTTTAAATTGTAATTCAGAATAGAACACGTATACATTTTTGTTTAAAAATTTGTATTGCAACAAAATTGTTAATTATTAACTGTTGGACTTCAATTAAATCAAAGCACAATAATTTAATGATAATCATTTTTCCTCGTATTTATTTAATTTATAATCAAACCGCTATTTTTTATAAAAAGTAGGGATACTTCTAACAGCTTGTTTCTTTAGTTTAGTTTTTTTTTTTTAAATTTTCTAAATATTTTCCTAATATTTAGAAAATTAAAAAAAAAAAAAAACAAAGCAAAAGTCACTGTATATGCGCTCTTTCCATGAAAATGAATAACCATGGCTAATCCACTGAGCTGTTAATTAATAAACCATGAGAATTGTTGCACTCAATCGCAAGCCTATTTTTACAGCTGCATTCTCAATCCTAATGTGACTTACAGAGACAAGTTTTATAATATAATATAATATTTAAGGAAAAAGTAAAACATAAAATAATCCTGAAGGTTGTAAAAAATGATTGTGTAAACGTAAACTCATACCATATTTCCTTCTGTGATGAGCTCTAAACATTCAAGCGATTTATATAATTATATTTCATTTTTTGCATTAAATTTATGCTTTTATAAATCGTTTAATCTTATAGATATTCCGTTATATATGTCAGATTTCTTAAGTTGAAACTTTCATCCATCTGGCTGAAATTTTCTCCGATAAATTTGTATTCAAATAAGAGAATCATAAAAATACAAAATTAAATTAATAATTTAAAATTCCACAAATATATCGCTATGTGTACAGGGTATCCTAGATAAGTACAAGCAGAAGAATACCAGAAATTCTACATCGCATCGAAAATCCACCTAAAAAGATCCTTTACAGTATTTTTATCCGATGTTCCTTTAACGGGCTAGGCATAGTTAATGAAAGTTCTTTTTTTACAAAATCTGTCAATTAATATTAATCCTCAAAGAATTTTTTTCTCTAAAGTGATTATTCCCGAAGGGATATTTCGACAAGAAATCAAACATTGAAATATATCTGCAATTTTTTTTTTTTTTAATTCAAATTTGGTTTTTTTGAACTTTGAACAATAATAAAATTTTATGGTCTATTTTGCTTTTAAGTTATTATGGATTTTAATTTTCATAAAAATGTCCATCCGATTAATATTCATCGATTCATCGAGAAATTGTAACATTAAAAACGATTATTTAAGAAGTCGTATATCTTTTATGGTAGATACATCGTATCCAAAAACTGTAAAGGAATGTTTTTGGTGGAAATTCGATGTAGAATTGCTGATGTTTTCCTCCGTGGATCAATCTGTGATACTCTGTATATTAGTAATAATAGTTGTAGATACCAACAAAATACGTAAACCACTCTATGAATGTGCTATATCTTACAACAGTCTCGTCTCATCTACCATTGCAATAAACACCTTCGTGAATTCTTCATATAATTGAATACCATTGCAGACACAGAAGAGCTCCTACGTAATCATAATACAGTCTATGAAAATTGAACATAGAGAAGAAATGTAAGTAAATGCTTATAAGTTGGTTTCCATGTGATACAATTAAACCATATCCAGTACAAACTATCGTATGTTCAGAAATACACCCAATGATTCAAGAAAATTAATTAAAAATAACTTTTTAGTGCGAAAAAAAACCCATCAATCGTACCAATATAAATTGTGCGAGAAAACTATGAAAAATATCTTTTTCGCAAAGATCTTAAAAACGGTTTTCAACAAGAAATATCTAAATGAAATTGAAGCGAAGTCAATTTTTTATGAATAAATTATATCTTTTTCAAATTGATTAACAAAAAACTTCGAAATAATAAAAAACAAAATTAATCTGAATAAATAAATATTTTTCTAGGGAACGACAATCAGTATAGTTTTTAAAACTTAATATTACTTAGTTTATTACCGGCCAACTGTAATGTAATTTCTAAAGTAGTGGTTCTTAAAAATTGTACTTAACATATTATTTGATCGTAAGCATTATTAGATTTGTATTTGATTTTTTATAAGAGAATGTGCATTGATACTTTGTCATAGAAAAATCAATCATTTGTTTGAAATTATGCCCCAAGAACGCACCCTTTAACTATGGCCATACGATTAAAGAAATGTCACTAGTACGACATTTTAACGATTGATTGCATCAAAGGACATAATTTTATTTCTGCTTAGGAACTTGAGAGGTATCATAATTAAATGTAACTCGCAAAAGCGTGTTATGATTTACGATACCAGTGGGTTAAGAGTATTAACGCACGCATGCAAAATGTTCACAATACGTGCAAAGCACCAGTTGGGAAATGGCAGAATTACACTAATAATATGTTATTACATGTATATCGCAATAAACTTCTAAAATGTGAAAATAAACGGTAATTTTAATTTAAAATTTGTTATTGAAAAAATTAGAACATTAAAAAAGTTACTATAGTAATTTGCTGTTAGTTTATATTTTGACAGCCATTTAGCTAAATTGATTGGTTTAAAATGCGGTGCGTTATTAAACTAACCCTCGCAAAATGAGTGGGTAAGTAGTTCTTATCTAACGGGCGCAGATAGCTAAAATAAAAATGACTTTTATTTGTATATTGAAACCGAGCGACAATTTTAACAATTAAAAAGCTCTAAAGATTGTCTGCTACTATTATTAAAAGTTTAAAAAAAAAATGTTAGCTTTTACATAAATGAAAATAGAAAAACAAACTGCATACAAAAAGGATGATGTGAAATTTTCCAATAAACTATAGTAATAGTTTTCATGTGATACAATTAAAGACACATACATACATACAAATGTAATATTAAGAAACAAGCAACAAAACAAGTAATGTTGCTTGCGGGCATCTGTCACATCAACCAACAGTTCACACACAAAACTAAACTGTGTGAAAAAGATACATTCATACATACATACATACATACACATACATATGATAGAAATGAGACGACATCCTACATATTTAAACAACAAACCGAAAATATTGAGTGTATCATCAAATAAATACTTTTACTGAAATCATACTCTTCATAATGCATTTATATCGTACGAATAAATTCACCACGCATCTTTAACTATTCATCTTCCTTTTCTCTCTTTCATTTATTTGTTTCTCAAACAAATTTTTTATTTTATTGAAAGATTACGGAACGAACACGCAGTTGAAACTTTTTATATAGAATAGAAGCTTATTGTATGAATTCGACCTAAAACTGAGATGTTGTGTATATGGGTAAAGTATGTGCGTAGTAAAAAATGAACCAAAAATTTTATAGACCCGGATTATTGTTGTAATAACGAGTTGGTTGGGTTCTGAAGTTTTTAGCCTTTGCGCTTAAAAATAGGAATAAATCTATAACAGAAATTTTTTTCGGTTTACTTTTTCGGAGTCTATTCAGTCTTTTTTCCCTAAATCAAATATATTCCTTATACATCAGTGCGATTATATTTCACTGGTTGTTTTTGCCTTTTTTTTAAATATTTGTTTAAGGATGTATGAGCATGGTAGTGGGAGCACAAATTTATAAATAGATATTTTCAATTTTGATGATAAATTTATATTATTACTTGACGATATAAGACGAAAAGTAAGAATAAAATTTTTCGATATCTGGCTTAATTTTCAAAATATCGAAAATTGAAAATTTTGTTTAATTATTTAGCTTTCGATATTTCGAAAACCAAGACACATATCGAAAAATTTTATTCTTATTTTTCGTCTACATTCATGAAGTTATAACAAAATTCATCATCAAAGTTGAAAATAAGATAAAAATAATTTCAACCCTTAATCTACCCTGCTCTTACATCCCTTATATGGACGGTGACACTTAGTTTTTTTCTTTTCTAATCCATTGCTAATATGTTTACTTTCTATTAAAAAGTTTTTTTTAAATTTGTTTTCATTCATTCCAAATGAAAATTATCAAAAACTTCCAAAATATGTCGTTTTTTGAGATTCCTCCATAAGAGCCAATGTATTTTATATCGATTTTTAATGACTTTTTTCTTAAAAATTTGCACCGATACCTAAGCTGAAATTTTAACCACATATTCTTTGAGTAAAAGACTACCTACAAACAAATTTTGAGCCTTTAAATCAAACATTGTTGTCATGCTCATACATCCTTAAAGGGGTTCGTGTAATAAATATGGTGGAAGCGCAAATAAATATACACCACAATAGTAAAAGATATAGTGAATATAATTTCATTGCGTTTCCACCATTTATTTACCGTATTTATAACCAAGTCTTAAATATGTTGTAAAACTATATCTACTCTATGTATATTATCAAAATATAAATTTTATTAATACAGGGTGGGACATTCGAATAGACAATTAAATTTATGATGTGGGTGGACTTCGATTACTTCGTTTTATCCAAGCGACGACATTATAATCAATTCGTCGAACCATTAATTATAATTGATTAAAACTCTTATTCTTTTTGAATAGCGATTGCGCCTTTACTCGTTCAGCCACTAAGCCGGCTGTACTTTGTTACTAGAGAAGGGGTGAGTTTACGATTTGTTATAGTACATTTCTGAAGTTTTTTTTTTCAGGTATTAAAATGTATTAATAATTTGTGTTTGTTTACTAATTTTTGTATACAAATTTAAACAACCAAATTGATTTTTAACTTCGATCAGTTACTTAAGGATGTATGAGCATCACAACAATGTTTGATTTAAAGGCTCAAAATTTGTTTGTAGGTAGTCTTTTACTCAAAGAATATGTGGTTAAAATTTCAGCTTAGGTAACCGTGCAAATTTTTAAGAAAAAAGTCATTAAAAATCGATATAAAATACATTGGCTCTTATGGAGGAATCTCAAAAAACGACATATTTTGGAAGTTTTTGATAATTTTCATTTGGAATGAATGAAAACAAATTTTAAAAAAACTTTTTAATAGAAAGTAAACATATTAGCAATGAATTAGAAAAGAAAAAAACTAAGTGTCACCGTCCATATAAGGGATGTAAGAGCAAGGTAGATTAAGGGTTGAAATTATTTTTATCTTATTTTCAACTTTGATGATGAATTTTGTTACAACTTCATGAATGTAGACGAAAAATAAGAATAAAATTTTTCGATATGTGTCGATGGTTTTCGAAATATCGAAAGCTAAATAATTAAACAAAATTTTCAATTTTCGATATTTTGAAAATTAAGCCAGATATCGAAAAATTTTATTCTTACTTTTCGTCTTATATCGTCAAGTAATAACATAAATTTATCATCAAAATTGAAAATATCTATTTTTAAATTTGTGCCCCCACTACCATGCTCATACATCCTTAAATACGTAGTTGTACAATCTGTATATGCAAACAAATGCATTTTAACAAATTGTAGTAGTGTAGCTACAATGAAGATGAATTCACTTTATACTATGACTATACACTATATACCTTACAAACACATATCCTTTTTGATAGAACATATCCTTGTGAAATTCTAGGAACACCAGTAATGGTAGTGAGTCTTTATGTGTGTATTTGTAGTTGTATACAGCAGCACAACTATAAAGATGCAAAAAAACAGACCAGCAAACAAAAAACAGCAGCGCAACACTTCAATGTAGACAGACTTATATATGCATTTATGTCTGTAATTGTAATAGATAGTATATACTATGCCCACTGTACGTACTACACAACATCAATTGTCTTTTTCTAGAAACTTCCATATAACAATGTAACACATTTACAAATAGATATGTAAAGGATGTTTTTATAAAATATTCAAAAAAGCCATTATATTACATTATTTGCAATTTTTGATATATTTAAAAAAAAAAAAGAAACACTAAATGTATTCTATTTCGTATACCACCCACCCAGAAGAAATATTGAAGTTTATGGCTTTGTTTATATATTTTACAAGAACATAAGTTTTATTACGATCCATAGTTGATAAACACCGTATGATAATGACACATTTCAGAGCCTCTGTGTGTTTGTCTGTCTGTGGCATCGTAGCGCCTAAACTGATGAACCAATTTAATTTTTTTTTTGTTTCATTTGAAAGGTAATTCAACAGAGAGTTTTCCGTTCTCGAAAAAACTAAAAAATAGGTGATAATCTTCCAAATCGATTCGGTTTGGAAAAGGCATGACGTATAATTTTAACATAAATAAATGATTATGATGGAAATGAATGGTCAAATAAACCTGGCTTAATTTATCTGAAATGGTTACTTAATTAGGTAATTCAAAACAATAATTCAAAAGAACAAACTCAACTCAAATATTTCAATATCAATTAAAATGTTTCCAAAAATTGATCCCAAAAAATGCTAGCATTATAAGTATCCTTTTCATTTCATCTGATGTCCTTGACCATCACTTTGAAAATGATTTAAGAAGGAGTGTTATAAGTTTAAAGTGTTTATCTGTTCGTCTGTGTGTTTCTCAGTGGCATCGTAGCCCCTAAACAGTCAAACCGCCTTGATTGAGAACATTTTTTACCAAAGTTTCAAAAAATCGGTTTACAAGGAATAAATCGCATTTGTCGAGGGTTTTTAAAATTTTGTAAATTTCACTTGTTTAATTGTATAATAAAAATGAGTTAAACTATAGATCGCCCTGTAAACATGTACGTACTTTTATGTAAACTTTTATTTCTTTTACAGACATTACTGCTGAAACATAAAATATGCATATAATGCCACATTACATTTTATTTTATTAATTCATCTAGCACAGTGTTTGTAGCCTCTCCACCATGTTATCCAAAACAATTTTTCAAAATAATCGTTCAAGTTTTCTATGCTGAATGCAAAGATATAAATTGAAAAGTATTATCAGTGACACAAGACGGAGTTAAAAGTAAATTTGGAAAATTCTGGGGTTCTAGTCATAGAAACGAATAAGTATTTGCGGAATTACATAATTTCAATTGAATACTATATTTGGAACATATTTTTAGCTCCTAAAAACACTAATTAGCTAGTAAATAACAATAATGTATACAATTAATAAAATGAAACATATTTAATAATATTAAAATAAGCTTCTTTGTAAAACGCAAATATTAAATGCCTAAACAAAATTTCTATTCTTTTTGATTTTCTTAATCACTTTGATTTATCATTAATTTCTTTTTAATAATATTCTTCAATTTGATTAGGAAAATTTATTCGCTGATATAAACTTAAAATACGATTTTCTTGTAATTTTCATTTGTTTCCTAATTTTTAAGTCACACTGTAAATGTGAGATTTAACGAATTTTTAGAATAAATTCTAGTAATCTCAACAACAACATTGCGTTTTATTACATTTTCGAAAAAGATCTAGATAAACTAATTCCTTTAGATCATTGTAACACCAATTTTCTAAAAACATACACATTGAAATACATACCAATTAATAAAATCAATTCGAATCCTTTTTGAAAAAATTGATTTAACGTATCGATTGTTCAATTCATTACAATATATACTTCTGTTTATAAATTACAATATCCAATTTTGCAAGATTTTCAAAAAAAGGGGTGTTATAAAAAAGAGGCGTTATAAAAGTTTGACCGCTCCCCGAATTAAAAAAAAGGGAGTTATAGGTTTGACCGCTATATGTGTGTGTCTGTGTGTGTGTGTGTGTGTATGTCTATCTGTGGCGTCGTAGCGCCTTAACGAATGAACTTGATTATTTTGGTTTCGTTTGAAAGATAATTTATTGGAGAGTGTTCTTAGCTAGGGGATTCAAGCACGCGTTTAGAGTTCCACATCCGAAAAAACTAAAAATTGGCGATGATGTTCAAAATTGGTTTAATTTGGAAAAGGCTTTAAGGAAAACGGTAATTTAATGGAGAGTCTTCATAGATATATGTTTCAAGTGCGAGTTTAGGATTCTGTACCCGAAATTTGTCGGAAGTTTTTTAAATTTTGTAAATTTCACTTGTGAATTATTTTTAAGGGAATTCAAGAAATACCTATGAGATGGAAATTGTTGGTAAATATTATTGAATTTGCAAAAATATACTGTAGCTATCGATATCAATTTGAGGGTTCCTGGCTCTTGTTAAAGTGAAAGGGGTCGACTCCAAACAACAGGCCAACATTGCACATCTAAACGATTTAAATCATTTCGTAAATACTTATTTTTCTTTGAATAACCTCTTTTTTACTAATATAAATTGGATTTCATAAGTTATAAACATTGCTATAATTAGTTGATAGAAAAATTCACCCTGAAATTTCAGAGTTATGGTCGCAAATTTTACGAAAAATAAAAACTTGACACTTTTACGAACAGATTGAGTTGATATATTATTTTTACTTAAAAATAATTGATATCTGTTTGTACATTATTATTATGAGTGAATTGTAAAATGAGAATGTCACAAAAACTTTCTCTTCATTTAATTTCTTGTGCCCATAAATTATTTAGTTAAATTATGAAGATAAGTTATCACTGTCATTAATTTTAAAGTATCTTAACGCTATGATAAAAAATTAGTTTTATGTAAAAATGTAAATTGTTGCTTTAAACATAACTCTGTTGCGTACTTATTCAATGTCATCACATATTCCATAGTTTTAGTAACATAATTATTTTCAATATCCTCAGTTTTATTTCCAAAAATTTTATGTGTATGGAAATAGCAAAAAAGCTATTTTGGATATAGCTTTGTTAAATTCATAATGAAAAGTTCTTGATAAAGTTACGTAGTTCGTTGTAATTCTGTTTTAAGCTTCAGCTAAAAGAAAAGATCTATTTTTGTGGATCTTTCGTTCGAAAATATTAATTGATCTCGAAACTGGTAATAAATTTATAAATTCAAATCTTAAATTATAGTTCTTTAAGAATTCAACTGGTCATATTGCTAAATGGGCGTATTTTAAACTGGTTAAAGTTGATATTATTTCTTGAAAAATTCATCTCCACAGATCATACGTTTAGCAAGCCATAAAGAAATATTGTAGTTTTAAGAAGTCGCCAAATTAACCTATATTGGTTTTTCAAAAATAGTAAATATATTGGGCATATTGAATAGGTAATTGGCTTTTGCCCACGGATTTGCTCGTGATAACTATTTATTTCAATGTATTCCATAAATGATTCATTTAGAGAACCTTACTTTACCTCAATTATCCGCTCTTTATACGCACAATATAGCGCGCTCTTCAGTCATGGAGCTTATTGCGCTTATAAAGAATGAAATAAATAAGTAAAACATTAATCATTTGTTTTGAGGCATAAGCAAATATATATTAATTTGTTCATTTCTAACTCTAAAATGACAAAATTTCATATAAACTTTCACCCCCTATTTACCCCCTTGAAGAATGAATTTTTCGAAATAGTCATCCAGAAAACTTTTGTTTTGAACCATGAGCTTGTATATCATTTACTTTTCAAAATTTATAAATTAAGTTTCATACAAACTTTCTGCTCTCATTTTAATACCTTCGGGAGTGAATTTCCAAAAAAAAATAGATTCACAAATATAAAAAACATATTCTGATTAAAATGTGGACTGAAAATTGTTTAATTTCCCGTCAAAACACTCAAAGCTGTTTTGCCCAAGGGTTGCATAACATTCATTATCACGCAACACAAATGATATTACAAAATTTATATTACTTATGCGTCAAAATTTTTTGAACTTATTTAAAAAGTCGGGGAAAGTATCCCAAATAAGAGAAGAACAAACAAACAAACATAACAAAGTAAGTAAATAAAAATTATTTGAACATCACATTAAGTTAATGGTTTAACACGAAATGCTATTCAATTGTATGTGAAATACTTAAATTGTGCTTTCGTTTTTTAACTGGTAACTTTCTAATGTGCAGCTTTAAAACATATTGATGCGGTAGTGTTTACTCCTTTGATTATTATAATATGTGTTCAATCATTGATTACGGATGATTTAACCTCAGATTTGTATGCAGTGATGTAAATACACTCTGACTGATGGATGGTTGCAGTCAAGTGCTTATCAGTGTAAATATCCCTTTTGGTCTAATAATTTTTCAACGTGTATCTCTTTCAGTAATAAAAAATAATAATGATTCTGCTACATGTTATAATAATATATATATGACTAGAGTTATACCCACCCGCTTCGCTGGGTTTAAAAGTAAAGATTGATAAAGATTGCTCTCGCTTATCCCCTTTATAACACTCGAAATAATGGTAAGGATTGTTTTACACAGGTAAAATATATGTATGGTTTTCCTTTTTTTTTTTTTAAATGTATAATAGTCGTAATTATTCATTGAGTATATCTGAAAAGATGGCCGTGAAATATTTTATATTGACTATTTTAACAGGAATCTATTATTTATGGTAATGTCAAATAACTACTTCTACAGAAATCTGTAATTTATGGTAATGTGAAATAAAATAAATTTTTAAATTTTTTTTATTAATATATCTTTATAATTTATATATCATGTGTTATTCTAAAGTATGAGCTATATTGCTGTACAGTTTCATTAAAAACCATTCGCTAGTTTGAAAGCGTAACAAACAAACATGCTTACTTTCGCATTTTTAATATATACAGATAGAGATGACAACTTATTTAAAGAAAACAATATTTTGTCTCAAATATTTATCATTATATTTTTAATAATAAATAGCATATAATATCTATATTGTTTGTAATATTTACAGGAAAAAACAAACATAACATTATATATGTGATGTTATTACACGACTGTTAGAAGATACACCAGTGAAAATGTATATGGCGTTGCATGTGTATCAAACTCATTATAAAATATTTGTTCATTTTTTTTTTTCAAAAACATTTTCATTTTGTTGTTGTTGCTGTTTTTTTTTTTTGTATATCATTCATTTTAATTATGTTTCCTCTTCTCGTATTTAATTAATTTTTTGTGTTCTTATAAAAAAGTGTGTTAAATACAGCGTGTGTCACAGTTGGTGTAAGAGATGGCGTAAGAATTATCTTCACCCATCTAACGAAATGAGACCTTCTTTGTATGAAATTTTGTCGATTTTTAAACTCTAATATCATGGTTTTTCTATCGAAAAGTATTCATGGCTGTCTTTAATTATTAAAGTTATTTTAATAAATTTCAAATTTATTTTTGCCATGAAAGATATTTCCCATGCAAGCCTATATCACACTATGTTCAAAATTTTATTATCTTATCTGGTTAGCAGATTGCTGTAGTTACCTATAATGACTAAGCTGTTCATATGGCATGAACAGGTCTACACCGATATATTAACCAATCGAAGCTGCTATCAAAACTTAATGATAGAAAAGTATGATGGGAGTGTTTTAAAATCAATAAAATTTCATAAAAAATATATATCATCTGGTTATCAGATGGTGAAAGATCGACCTTATACCGTCTCTTGTAGGCACTAAAACTACAAAACGATATGACTTATTAAAATTCAACTTCGACAATAATAACAATGCTTTTTGCGTTATTCATCTTATGATTTGATTTCCATGAAATATATTAAGAATTTGTGAGAAATCCAAAGCTTTTTTAAAATCTGAACGTAGTAAGAAAACATGTTATGAACAATATGTAATATTTGAACGTTTTTATTGAGAATTTCTAGGTATTCTTCACTGAAGTCGAAATACATATTTTTAATACATAAAAATCATTTCAGGCTTTGAGGCGTATTTAAAAGAGAATTTCTTTTTACCCGACTATCAAGGAGCGCGGCGGTTATGTTTTATGTATGTATGTATGTATATTTATTTGTAAACTTCTTGATAAATACGGATCTTTCAAACGGCTTGATGGCTCTGTTAACCCTGCTCCTGAACACACTGTACATGTATATACAATTTCTCGTTGAAGAAGAAGTATAATAATAATTAAAGTTATTTAAAATTTCATACTATGTTCATTATTATTATTCTGTGTTGGCAGCAGCTATTATTAATATTTTGTATATAAATTATTATATTGCAAAAATATATCTTGTCATTCGATATGCATTTAGTCACTGTATACCAAATATGTCTACACTGAATGCCGAATAACGAAATGAAGGATCTTTCTAAAATCTCGTATATCTTATTTTTCATATTTTTATAGTAGAAAATAAACAACTGGCTGAGTCAATTGTAGAAAAGTGTTGATTACGGAATTGTATGTTTTTTATGTCATGTAAGTAAAGAAAGATAGCACTAGTAAGGCAGCTGCACACACTATTGGCCAAATAAACTCGGAAATAAAATTTTGTTTTCGATTTTTTACAATTTTTTAAGGGGTACTCCATCAAAAAAAATCGAAAAAATCGATAATTATTTTCGGTTTCAGAATTCAATCAAACTCAGTTTATAAGGTAATTTTGACCCAAAAAACTCAAAAATCGTGATAATTTAACGATTTGACGAATAGATTCCGAGATATTGCTTTCATCGGAACGATTTTTGACGATATCTTGAAAAATATTTATCCAATCGTAAAATGAACCCGATTTTTGTAAATTTTGGGTTCAAATTACCTTATAATGAAAGTTTTATCGAAATCGGAAATAAAATTTTATTTTCGATTTTTTGCAATTTTTTTAAGGGGTACCCCTTCAAAAAAAATCGAAAAAATCGAAAATTATTTTCCGTTTCAGAATTCGATCAAACTCAGTTTATAAGGTAATTTTGACCCAAAAAACTCAAAAATCGTGATAATTTAACGATTTGACGAATAGATTCCGAGATATTACTTTCATCGGACCGATTTTTGACGATATCTTGAAAAATATCTATCCAATCGTAAAATGAACCCGATTTTTGTAAATTTTGGGTTCAAATTACCTTATAATGAAAGTTTTATCGAAATCGGAAATAAAATTTTGTTTTCCATTTTTTGCAATTTTTTTAAGGGGTACCCCTTCAAAAAAAATCGAAAAAATCGAAAATTATTTTCCGTTTCAGAATTCGATCAAACTCAGTTTTTAAGGTAATTTTGACCCAAAAAACTCAAAAATCGTGTTAATTTAACGATTTGACGAATAGATTCCGAGATATTGCTTTCATCGGACCGATTTTTGACGATATCTTAAAAAATATTTATCCAATCGTAAAATGAACACGATTTTTGTAAATTTTGGGTTCAAATTACCTTATAATGAAAGTTTTATCGAAATCGGAAATAAAATTTCGTTTTCGATTTTTTGCAATTTTTTAAGGGGTACCCCTTTAAAAAAAATCGAAAAAATCGAAAATTATTTTCCGCTTCAGAATTCGATCAAACTCAGTTTATAAGGTAATTTTGACCCAAAAATTGACAAAAAAACTCAAAAATCATGGTAATTTAACGATTTGACGAATAGATTCCGAGATATTGCTTTTATTGGACTTGGAATGGAAATATTTATCCATTCGTAAAATGAACCCGATTTTCATTAAGTGATTATAATAAGAGAACACCCTGTATATATACAAAGTAAACAAGTATACACGAATGTTTTAATTAATTACCTTGAATATCAATAATAATAATGATGGTATAACAAATTTTAATGACTGAATGAAATATTAATTTTGAAGTATCATTCAGTAAAATTTTATAGAATAATTAACACAACTAAAACCATGTGTCTATTCCTCATTTATATTCAATATTATATGCTTTATCCTTGTATGTATATGTATATGGTATATACATACTAAAATGATAATTTTGTTGACGAAATGAACATACAAATAACTAGGCTTATCCTATTTCTTCTCTTAATATATTCTTATTTATAAATATGTACGATACACCGATGTATATCCATACAGATTTCCGTTTATTTTAATTTTATTAAAATTACCCGACTGCGAAACGCAAAAGGAGTGGTAATGTATTTATCAGTCTATATATATGTGTAGTCCTATGTGGCACACTAGAGACCAAACGTGTGGGCCGATTTTGATGAGTCAGACGTCAATCGATTTGTCTAAACCTTGCGAGTGATACTGAAGAAATGGCCGTAATGAAAATTCAATATTGCGACCATCAGACGTCATATTATGAAAATAATGTATATGTGTTCCTATGTGGCGCAGTAGAGACCAAACACATGGGCCGATTTCGATGATTCGACTGATGATATATTGATGCAATGATGAAAATTCAATATGTCGACCACCTAACGCCATTATTATTTAAAATTTATTTCGTGTACCTCTTCGCAATAACAAAAATGCCCGATTTGTTTTTGAAAAAATTTTTCTTATTTACACTTCCATACCACAAACTACACCAAACTGTAAATTATTGCAAATGTGAACATGCTTAATGTATTATGTATTATTCTCAAGCAATTCCAAAACGACAATGTTTTTCTTACTTATTCATGAAGGTATTTAACAACAAGTGAAATTTACAAAATTTATAAAAAACCCGACAAATGTTTCAGGTATGAAACCCTAAACTTGCACTTGAAATATAGCTAAGAACATTCTCCATTAAATCACCTTTTTCCTTATAGCCTTCTTCAAACTGAACCGATTTTCAATATCATTCCCTCTTTTTTTGTTATTTCGGGTACGGATTCCTAAACTCGGACTTGAAACATAGCTAAGGATACTCTTCTTTCAAACAAACGCTCTGATGCCATAGACAGATAAAGACACACACAAATAGCGGTCAAACTTATAACATCCCTCTTTTTGGTTCGGGGGATTTTTCATGAAATAATGAATCTGTTTGAACATAGATGTTCTCGCTTTGTTCCCATATTTTCAGGAGTCCTGTTGGTATTCGTTAAAATTAACAGCTTGTATATGATGTAATTGGATGGTAAATCATTTTTAAATAAAAATTCCATAGTTCAATGTATAAAAAATAACAAAAATCATACTGTTATATCTCATACCGTTTTGTTTTTATTCCAATTTAAATATTTAGTTTTTATTGAATATTAATGATAGTCTAGTCTTACGCTTTACATCATAGTCTCTCGGAACATTCTATAATTAATTTTTTGTGTGTAAATTTCTAACATTGAGTTACACTCAAATGAAACAGCAACACCAAAGAACCCTTCTTTATTTGTTAGTTTATTATATAATTTGGTATATTCCTTATATAGCTAATGTTAATTTTAACACCATGCCATCCATGGCAGTGAATAGAATCGTATTTCTAACAGCATGAACAACTAACTTATTTGACAATGATGGTATTTAACACTTTCAAATGTTTACATAAATGGTAAGTCTAATCCAAATACCGCATGTTATTTATTTGATAGATCATTATATTATATCCATCTTTCAAATTTTAATTAAGTAATTTTAATTTTAAATTTTAATACCTAAAATATAACTGACTAACAACTCGAAATAATTCCGAATAACGAATTGTTTTTGTAATATAAATAAATTTATTAAAATAATAAAATAAGAGCTGCTTGCTTACACGATATAATATAGTGATTGTATAATTTCAACGATATCTGTAAATTTACTATTTTCATTATAACTTTTTAAGCCACAAAAGACAGATAAATTGGAATACACAAAATCTCAAAGACTATTTATTACTAATAATGTCAAAACTGAATGAATGAGATCTAAATAAGCGACAAAATTAACTAAGTAACTGCTAAGTTTACTAATTTTAATAGTCTAAAACGTCTATAAATGAAAAACAGGAACCTCTATTGGATTCTAACACTAAGATGCTAGTGCCACAAGTAAAAAAATGCAAACCATATCGGTTAGACTTGATTTTCCATTGGATGAAAATAGAAAAAAATACCAGTTTCATTTTACATTTTAATGTCACATTTGTTCCTCTAGTTTTTTATGATTGCGACATTTTTCTTAATTTTTATATGTAAACTTTGCAGTTTTGGGTTCTTATATAAATTTTGTACAATTTTGTACTGTTTTTACTTGAGTCGTGATTTATATTTTTTTGAAGAATTGTAGATTGGCACTTTACAACGATACTTAAACGACATTAATTAAGGAATTTATTTTAAAAACGTCTTATACAACTTTTTAACAAAGTTTTGTTGTCAAAAATTGTTATATTAACCTGTTTTATATGTATAAGAATGCAAACAAAATTTCCGTTAAATATTATATATTTGTGCCAGCTAACACCTATAGTTCTTTTTTCTTTTCTAAGGCTTGTAAGCTTTAATCTTTGAACATATAAGTATCGTTGTAAGAAATATTTGAAACAATGACTATGCAGCTGTATACTTAAAGTTCAAACCAGCAGAAAAAATCGTGGACAAAACTGTTTAATATACCATCTCTTGAACTAAAGGTATGTGTTGATATATGAACTGATATATGTGCTCATTATTTGAGCCAGAAGTATACTGTATCACTCTTTTATTTCATTCTTTGAAGGATCAAAGCGAACTATGGTCGAAGGCTGCGTTATTTTCCAAAATGATATAAGCAAAGTTAAGTGAATAAACGATTCATTTAATGAATCATTTCTGGAATAAACTGAACTGAATCATTATCACGAGCGAAGCCGTGGGTAAAAACTAGTCTATCTATAACAGAGGCCACCCATTTTAAGAATAGTACACATCCTTATAAAAAACTGTATTAAATATACTGTTATTATAAACTTAACAAACTAAATAATTAGTAGTGTGATATAAAATAACTAACATTCCAATTTATTTCAATATATATTCAATTGGATACCATTTTAATACCATCTAATACTAATTATGTACGTTAAAATCCGAAGGGATTTACTATTAATGATGGTTTAACGATAAAAGATAGTGGATATGTGTGATTTAGGGTAAATATTACTCCTCTTTACAATAAAGCTGTGAACATCAAATCCATCATTAAAGATGTGTGACCAACTGAGCAACTCACTACATAACACACACGAAACAAGAGTATTGGTGACACAATACACCACTAACTCTATATACAAAATGTATTATCTAGTATATGTGAATGAATAACACCATTCTCATGTTATTTGTGACTGAAAGTTGCTGTGCACCACGGTCGTATAAGAAGAGTGGATCAACTATTTAGTCGCAGAACAAACCACGTTAAAAGTTCGAAAAATTTGAACAGTAATTCGAAATTTAATGCTGTTTTTGAAATTCTATTCGTTAGAGCGTCAGGAAATTTTTTGATGAAAATAAATACAAACTTGTTACTCGGGGGTTTTTGGGATCGCTGAATACGAATTATGGAATACTCGGAAAACTCGGGTTACTGTTGGCTTTGGGCACCAGATACCTCGGAGACCCATTCTGTCGCGATATTTGTGTTCAGCAACCACAAAAACCCACAGTAACAAGTTTGAAATCATTTTCATCACTTAATTGTGAATTTAGTATATTTACGGTTAGTTTAAAATGCATATTATTTACATGAATGCAATACAATTCTAAAATTAAAGTGTATCGGTACCATGGAAACGCCCCCCAAAAAAACTCACGCACGGTGCGAATAGGTAATAAACGGTTAGTGATACAAAAAAAATTGGTTTAATTATCAATAAAGGTATTCACCATTTTTGGTCAAATGTGCACGGTTATGGAGGTATAGTCTAAAACAGTTTTCTTTAAAATGGAGACACTTCCCCCGCCTACTTTTGCAAGGATTTACTGCATTTACATTCAGTACGTGATCCTGAACCTATTTAAATAATAAAATAACTCTGTAATTTAATGCAGAAAAAAATGTTAAACTATTGAAATTGATATCTACGACCATGGTCGAAACAAATGATAATGCTATAATGTAAAGTAAGTATTATTATGATAATGTTATGTGTGTGAAATAAACCTACTTCTTCAAATAAGATCAAAGCGTATAATGTTGAATTTACAGAGACACATCACATTGTGTTAGATTATTTTCTAGTGTGCTTGTCATGTACATGGTTGTGTATATCTCGTTATTATGAAGGGTTCCAAATTCCTTTTCTATTGTCACATGTTTCTAGATTTAACAATGTGACACAGAAATTCTATATGGAAAAATTAATTTTGTAAGGGATATAGAAAATTTCATAAAGTCCATAATCTTGTACTGCTTTTTCCAATATACATAAAACTGGTTCAAATATGTATTAACTTTGATTACCAACATTACAATCATGAAAGCTATTGGTACGAAGTTGGATACCAAACGTTATTTGGCGGGTAGGACTGAAATAGTTTGATCTAGTGGTAGTTTTGTAACATTGTACAACATTTAAAACAATGTACCTTGTAAAAGAAGAAAGGAGTGGAGCCTTTTGAGTTTAGCTGTTTACTGTTTTTAAAAAAAATCTGAGTTTTACGTTAAAAATAAGTTAGTATGACAAAAAAATACATTCAAAAACATTACAAAGCCGTGTACGGATAACACACAAGAACTATCATTGTAAACTTTATGTGCTAAAGATATTTCGACACCATAGTTTGTAAAAATTATTCAGGCTTTTCAAAGTTTTAAGAATAACATATTTATTTTTTTAAATAAAAAGAACAACGGTTATTTACCAATTTTAAAATGTAGTGCAATCAAAAAATTGCCGAATCTCCTTTTAAGAAAACTTTCTATTTTCATTTATTTCGAAATAAAAATGCTTTAGGATTAATGAAGCTACATTAATCACTTGTAAAAAAGATATTTTGATAAGAATAATTCTTCTTGTAGATTTTTTGATTAGAATAATTTCAATCAATCACTCTTACAGCCAATTTGTTCCAAAAAGTTCCAATTCTCACTGAAACATTTTGTACCCATAAAATAGATAATATCAATATCACTTCAATAATGACATTTTAAATAAAATATTCAAATCCTTAACATGTCAGAAACAAGTAGGCAAATTGCAATGCATTATATTATACAATTTTGAGACTAAATTACTACTTCACAGTAATATATCTAGTCTTTACTAGGTTTATCGATACCAAATGAATTTAATAACGTTTTCCTTTAATTGAAGATATGTAGAAGTAAATAAAAGGGTAGTGGGCCAAATAGTAATAACATTAATATTTAAACTTAAATCATATGCAAATCGTGCTCATCGCAAAAAAAGTATATACAACGATATTGTATGGATTTTTATAACAATATCTCAAAAATAACAGAAGTGTAAAAATTACTCTTGAGAAGATGTAAAAGTTTACTGATTTTTTTGCATAGTTTGCATATTCATTATCGGCTAGCTACCATTCGCTTTTATATACGTTTTTAAAAAAAAAAAAAAAAAAAAATATATATATATATATATATTTATACTTTTTATATCAACGCTTTTCAACGCAACGTTTCAATAATCCAACATTAAGCTTCTTCCTACAAGTTATGAATTGTTAGATAATATTTATTTCTAGTTCATTAAACAAATAATAAATCTGATATTTTTTTTAATGAAAAAGGTATGATTTTCAATTAAAAATGATAGACAGACTTATTTGAGTTTAATGAAAGGAAAATTGTTATATACTGAGAGTAAATAAAAAATTATACAAATTTTATTTTCACTCATGAACAAACCAACAGAATAATATGAAAATAGTTCGATTAAAAAATTATCTATTTTTCTGCGAATTATCAATTTTTGACTATAAGTGTTTTTATTTAATAAATTTTTTAATTGAATTATTGACCTGTGTAAGTACGGAATAGCTCAGTAACTTTCTAGAAAGGCATTTTGAATATTACATTAACTTCATTGCAAATCCGTAAAAGGTACTGCAATGATAAATTATATAGGCAATATTGCAGAAGTTGAAAATTTTACTTTTGTTTAACCACATTTTCTTTTAAATGCATATGTTAAACTTTTTGATTAATCTCTATATATTAGGAATGTGAAAGTAAGCATGTTTGTTTGTTTGTTTGTTACTCTTTTACGCTAAAACTAGCGAATTTTTTTTAGTGAAACTGTACAGCAATATAGCTCATACAACAGAATAACACATGAGATATAATTTATAAAGATATATTAATAAAAAAAATTATTAATTTAATTTGACATTACCATTAATTACAGATTTCTGTTAAAGTAGTCATTTGACATTGCCATAAATTACAGATTTCTGTAAAAATAGTCAATATAATATATTTCACGGCCATCTTTTCTAATATACTCAATGAATAATTACGACTATTATACATTTAAAAAAATAAAAACAATACATATATTATACCTGTGTAAAACAATCCTTAGTATTGTTTCGAGTTTTTTATAGAAAGGGGATAATTGAGAGCAATCTTTATCAATCTTTACTTTTAAAGCGAAGCGGGTGGGTATCAAGCTAGTAATATATATATTTTTAGGAAAAACTTTCTTAAAATATTTTATCGTTCTCGAGTCAGTTAATGAAGTACTAATTGATTATTATTAATGAACAGGACTAGTGTGCTAACTCTCCCTTGCATATTTTTGTAAAGTGTACCAGCTAAATATAAAAAAGTTGCTACCTGAGAAGGCAGTTTTTATTTTATTTTTATTATCAACAAAAAACTAAAAAGCATATTTTTACATATGTATTTTTTAATCATTCAAATGTAAAAAAATTAATTTTGTAATAAATAACTGCAAAAATTTTTCAATTTAAACAGAAAAAATTTTAATATTAAAAAAAAATTTATTTTATAAAAATTTTATATAAATATAATATTGTTATTAGAAATAATATAAGAGTAGTAAATTTTAATTTAAACAATGTGATATAGACCTGTTATTTTATGAGGAAGGTGTATTCAAGATTTAATGCCATGTGTAAATGTGATATACCGTGTTGAACGTTTTACGAGGTATGGAAGAATCAATGGTTTAATTTTCGAAAGTGGATTATAGGTCCACGAAAATCCAAAGGCAAAGATATGTCAGAGAAAAAAAATTTTCACAATGTTTACTTTGATGCTTTTTCGTTATTATTAGACCACTCAATGCACATACATGTTTTGCATTTCATTTTTAATTTATTCTCGCCGATAGAAGTTTTAACTATGCACTCCTACAAAGATAGTGCTAGTGATTATAGCTCAAAAAAATTACTTCGGGGAAATCTAGAAGAAAAGCTGACTCTAATGACTAAATTCTCCTGAATACAGGAGTGGAAAAATGGTGATTTTTGAAAATTTTCCGCCTTAATATTTCAAAATCGTAATGGAAAATCAAATAACATGAAAAAAATAATCTGTTAATTTTTAAGACGATTAAAATACAGTATTAACTTTTTTGGCATGCAAGGTATGGTTCTTCTTGATCAGACAGGATTCTTCTCCATTTTGCCAAATGTTAACATATATTTTTAAAACAAATTTTTATTCTTTGATGCAAAAAAACAACTTCTGTTTGTAACTTTTTAAAAGTTATCCTGAATTATGTGCTCCGTTTTCATGACTTTTCCGTTTTTCAATGTACGCTTTTAGTAAATTATTCAAATATGAAGGTGAAATAACAGGTAAAAAAATATGCGAACATTTTTTCTCACATTGTTGGCAATATTATAAAAGTTGGGTGTATCAAATGATTTATTTTCTCTGGCGAATAAAATTACGTTGTGTGTATAATATAAACATAAAGAAACATGAATATTTATTTACGTTTCAAATTTCGTTTTATTTAGTTGTAGGAACCATTCAACATTTTATAGAATCTTTTCAAGCCTATTAAAATTACATATTTTTGAAAGTACTGACAAGTAAAATAATTAAATTATTGAAAAATCGTTTTATTATGCTTCACGTTGAGCAGAATTTTTACTGCTTATTCACATTAACTTAAAAGTCTTGTAACCATTTTGTAAAAGATAACTTATATTTGTGACTTTCACGTCTGAGAATTTCACGTGTCTTCGTCTTGCAAAATTTTAGGTATCTTAAGTAAAATTGGGATACCTCTCAACAGATCGAAATTCTGTGAAAAAATATGTCTTCAATGGATTATTCAATGACATATAACTTGATTATCTCATTATCTAACATACGGTATCGCGTGCTAAATAATTGACATTATGAAAACGAAAGCTAAGTAGCTTTGATCAAAATATTTGATTATTTGATAATATTTGATAATCTCAGTGTTTTTTATTCAACAAGCTCGAAAACTTCAAAGGCACCTATCTGTGTATCATTTGGTGTATGGGAATCACATTAGGGTGTTCTGTGTACTATTATTATGCATATTTAAAAAATGTTTGTATGTGTGCTTTTATGACAAATGAAAGCTTTTTTAATTATGATTTATGTTTTTTAATCAATCATGCATATAAAATCGGTCAAAGCAATGAGCATGTGACGAGAAGGCTCAGTAATCGTATCATGTAATAGTCGGTAGGTATTAAAATATTTAATTAACTTACACAACTCGATATTCTGACGTCTCTCTTACCTAAAAAATAAAAATAAAATTAGTTTTAGTATTCTTAAATTAAGATAAAATATAAGAAAAAAAGAAAAAATTCTTAACTAGCTTAAGGATTTTAAATTATTGTTTTGTATACTTATTCCTATTGATTAGAAAAAGTTCGTCGTAATATTGGCTATGAAAAATTGCAGTATATGCAGAAAAGCGCAAAGTTTAACTGCACGTCAAGCTAACTATATGTAAAGTAAAATTTTTTTTAATATGATATAAAGTCAGCGTAAATGAAGGATGTAAATTCTATTTTTACCCGACTCGTTATGTTTTTTAACATTCCAATATATCAATAGATATCAAAAGTTAAGGTAACATTATATTTGTCACGAAAATTCAAGCGTTCTTAGATAGTTGTTTGAAAAAACAAAATATGGCGGAGCAAAATAGTAATACGTTACCAAAAAAAATTAACAAAACCCATCCAGTAAGGTATCAAAATAAAGGAAATTAATAGGAGATTAATCAAAATTTAAAAAAAATCATAATTGGTGACGCCATTGGTTCAATATTCAAATAATTGAATCTTTTTTATAGATTTATAACTATTTTTTTATATAAAACAACAGATTATGCAATTTTGTTTAAGCTAGTTTGACTCAATTCAGTTTTTGACCTCCACGAGGTAACGATATAGTTTTTGAGCTGCGTGAGGACACACCCGTCGTTGTGAACTCAAATATTCTAATAATTTTCATAGTTTCATATATGCGTGTTAAATATTCTAGGATAACGTGTAAAAATACTCTGTGTGAATAAGTGTTCCTACTCATGTTTTTAACCGTCGCTATGTTTTACGTTTCGAAGTCGAAGCCAATGAATCAATTTTTATCTCAAAAATATGGTCGATTTCAAATCATTATTGCTCACAAGGAAATTATTGATAGTATTCATTACTTTAAAGTGAAAAATAATCGCTTAATAATAATTTTTTTTATCGGTTCTACTTTTTGCTATTTTTAATTTTTACTTCTTTAGTGATTTTAGGACGTTAACTTTCGTAATTCAAAATACCGGCTTTAATGGGAGAAATTTTCATCTGACCTTTGAAACAACGCTCTTATTATCGTAGAGAAATTTTCCAGAATTGAAGAGTGACGTTCTGTGATAAATAAAGAGGTGTGACGTTCAAACAAATTTTTTGTGAATTTGCTTCTATTTTGTTGTGCATCGATCAACATGCTTGATGTCACAGTATAATAAAAATGCAACAAAAAATACAGTATAATCATTTATTATATATTTTTTATTATAATCCTCGTTCCCATCTAGCTCCCATTCGCTGGTAATGTATTATCACAATCATCATTCACTAAATAAAATAAATGGTTTAAATCAGACACGATTTTATTTTTTACATTTTAATTAATTGAGTGGGTATTTTTGGTTGTATTTTTTGTAACAGTGATTTTTAGCGAATGTTTTATTTCAGCAAAATTAGCTATAGATCAAGCCGATTGGAATACAATTGGATATCGAGATGCTTTTGGAATCAGCAAGTTAGGACCAAGGTCGTTGATGGCTACACTGATAGAAATTATTGATTTGGTTATACTAAAAGCTGGATTTGGAAGCTGCGACGCATTAATCAATAGTATTCGCCAAAAAATTAATAAAAAATTGCACATTCTTGGGATTTCACACATAAAAGTTTGTATAAAAATATGAAAATATGTGTTTGTCGTATTAGTAGAAAATATCAGCCAGCTATTTTGAAGCTAGAGAGTCAAATAAACGAAAATGTGTAGAATTATATCAGCCACAACTTTTGAATTCAACCTTCTTTTAATTAAAATCCCTCTTTGCGTTTATAATCGAAAAGCTGATTTTTTGTTGCTTATTTTCCATTTTCCAAACTTTCCTTGCGTTTTTAGGTCTAGAGTAATTAATATAAAGTTAGTAAAACTGCATTCGCGTCATATCAAAGATTAATTTGAACACAATAATTTGAATACTCAGTTAACTTTTCTATATAAAATTTATTTATATAAAAATTTATGAAATAATTAAAAATTAGCATACAGAATTCTAAAATGAGCGAATTTTAATTATACTAATTTCAAGAAAACACTTGAGTTTTTTTTTTTTTTAATTTTTCCAGAGTGGGAATTCTCTAAGGTAATGAAGATCCTTTGAAACGAATTTTTTTAATTTTAATTTTATTTAGGTTATATTGACAATTATGCAGATATTAAATACATGTTATAGCCGTGTGCTTAATTAACCATATAATATACAGAGGTGGATAGATTGAATTAAATTTTAATGTCACAAGGATTAAAATTTGTAAAAAATATCTAGTAACATGTGAAGTTAGCACCCGTTTAACCAGTTTTAATCAACCAATTAATTTCATTTAAATATCATCCAGGAGACAATGGAATAATTCGTAACCAAATATGAAATTTCTCTAGGCTCAATTCACTTAATAGCAATTTTCGTTCAAACAATGACTATCGCCGGTTACTAATTTATTTGCGTTAATGGTGAACAAATTCAAAGACACACAATTGACCGATCAAATTATGAGATTGAAAACCGTGATTTCATACCAAGAATCATGGAATTTTGCCTTTAGAATTATTTGAAGCTTGAAAATTAAGTGACATTTTGGTAATCATACCTAAATCAGAATGAAACGTTAATTACTTCTGTTACTAAAAGATAACGACTATGGAGGGATGATGAACGGAAAGATGGACGAATGTCAAGCATACTAAACAATTCGAATCTTTAAAATCATTTTTTTTAATTTTTGTTACAAAATTTTTGTAGACTACTAGTGGATACCCGCCCGTTTTGCCGGGCAATTTTTCCTTTAGACTATCACGTTATAGCCCTCACTAATCCATCCTTTTAGTCACAGTTTTATGGATTTTAATTTTTTGGTGGAGAACTGTTTTGAAAATGAAGTTTTGCCCATGATACTCGCTGACATTGTAAGTTTCTATAGGTCCAATCATTAAATTAACCTGATTTTTATACTTTTTGCATCAAAATTACCCATCCACTAAATTTCAAAGGGGCACCCGTTAAAAAAATTTCAAAAAATCGAGAAATTTTTTTAATTTCCAATTTCGATAAAACTCAGGGTAATTTTGACCCAAAAAGTACAAAATCGAGTGCATTTGATGACTGGCTGAATATTTTTTGAGATACGGACTAAAATCGATGCAAATATTGCGATATCTCAGAAACTTTGCATCCAATCATTAAATTAAGCTGATTTTTATACTTTTTGGATCAAAATTACCCCATCCAGCGAGTTTCATCAAATTCCAAAACAAAATTTGTTTTTGAGTTTTTTTCGATTTTTTCAAAGTCCATCCCAGTATATAACGTAATTTTAACCAACAAATTACAAAAATCGGATGTATTTTATGACTGGCCGAATAAGAAGTGATCACAAAAAACATAATAAGTTTAAAAATTGATTCATATAGAAAAACAAAGTAAAAATTCACTTAAAACTACGTAATATATGAAATGTAGTTGGTGGAATGCTTTACATGAATTCAAGAGACCTGGGTTAGATTCCTGATACATCTTTATTTTTTTTTTCAATTCCATTTAATACGATTAAATATCGAATAACACATATGAGAAATGTATGTAATTGATAATAGTAGGTTATTAATAATAATCATTGTGTATAGACTATATCTTATTAATTTGAATCCCTAAAACCATTTCAATGTAATCTGTGTATTACTACGACTAGGTCGTTGAGTTCTTGTTGTAGAATGAATATACAGTATCTACTTCACATATCACACACAGAATAATTGATTTTACTAAATGTTTCAATTTATACCTACAATCAACCCATATTCTATTTTACGTGTCATGTGTCAATATTAAAATTTATAGACGCTAAACTCATAGTACAAGTGAAATTTTCAAAATTTAAAAAACCCTCGACAAATGCGATTTATTTTTTGTCGACTTTGAAAACTTTGCTATAAAATGTTCTCAATCAAGTCGGTTCGACCGTTTAAGCACTACGATGTTACTAAGAAACACACGGACGCACAGATAAACTTATAACACTTCTTAAATCAATATCAAAGTGATGGTCAAGGACATCAGATGAGATGAAAAGGATACTTTGAGAGCTCATCATTTTTTGGGACAAATTTTTGAAAATATTTTAATTGAAATTGAAATATTTTCAGTTGACTTTGTTCTTTTGAACTATTGTTTTGAATTACCTAATTATTTTACACATTTCACTTTTTGGAATGAATTGAGCCATGTTTATTTAACCATTCATTTCCATAGTAATTATTTATGTGTTAAAATTATAATGCCATGCCTTTTCCAAACTGAATCGATTTTGAAGATTATCGCCAATTTTTTAGTTTTTTTGAGTACAAAACTCTTAGCTTATTATTTATTATATTTGAATTGTTATTTTTATATTAAATGATGGAAACGCAAATAAATTCTTTATTATATTAAAACTTAGTATATGATATTCATTTATTTGCTCTCCCACCATGTCGATTAAACTAACTTTTATTTGAAGTCCACGAAATATTGGATTTCCGACATTTGAAATGCATTTTTTGGCAATATTTCTTCGTATTAAAATTTGACTTGGAGAGAAAAATAGGCTACACAAATACACAGACGTTTTATCTAATTTTATTGCAAGTATCAAGTTTTTTCTTACCTCTAAAAATATACACAATTATTTCAAATTCAAACATTGCCCGCAGGCCACGATTCTTTGCTTTCATATTATATTCAATATACTGAAATAGGGGATACGGCGAAAATTCGCAGAGATGAAAAATTAACAAATTAGCAGACGGGAGACTAACGAGTAGGATATTTTAATGCATGAAATCTATACAAAAACAAATATAAAAAAATTTCGTTCATTTTTTAACCTCACAATGTAATAATATATTGCAAGAGCTTGCAAGCTCAGAAGACATGCATCTAGTTTGCGTGATACATTAACTAGCACAAAAGATAGTTTTTATATCAAAGTGACATTATCATGCAATCGTAACCACATACTATCACACAGGTAACGAACAAACATGGCTCAGTTAGTTATAAATATTATGCATATTATTATTTTCTATGTACATTAAATATATTTTACTCTCTTTATGTTGGATACTACTCTTGTTGAGTATAACAAATGGATTGTTAAATGTAATCTACTATTCTCATCCTAAAACATTCATCTTACAAACAATACTCAGAGGTTACAATGCTATCTATATGGTTTTAATGTGAGATGTTGTGTGTGGATAAAGCATGAATGGATGGATATACATTAAAGTAAGTATAATCGTGTTACTTTTAGTCAAGATTTAAACCAGTATTATTCTTTATTATAAGAAAAATACAATTAATTTTCAAGATTATATACCATTATTATTTTTTATTATAAGAAAAATACAATTAATTTATCTGAAATTTTTATTTGAAGATATTTTGATCAATAAATACAAAAAATAATTCCCTCGGTTTTAAAATTGCAATTCTAGAACAGTAACACGTGAAAATATATTTACTACAAAAATTATCAAAAAAAAAAAAAAAAATGCTATCATCTATTATTTTACAAAAAAAAATTTGAGCAACAAATCTGTCTCGAAACTTATGATAAACCTGATTACAAATTTTCAGGTCTAAATTTCCCATTTTATAATTATATCAAAACTCAATAAATTGAAAGTAGCTCAGCGTATTTTAAACGTGCGAAAAAAATGTTTATACTTGCACTGATTACAATCAGTGCTCTTGAGTTTACTCTTTTTCGAACAAAAATGAAATTGTTTATATGGATTCAGAGATGGAAAAAAATATTTTTTTTTCAAAACTAACTACTAATTTTATTAGTAGTAAAAATTATAGTTCAACTAGGACTGAAGGTGTTGACTATTGAATGCAAGAGCTTTGATTGGTACCGAGGTGTTGACTATTGATTGATACCGAGCTTTGAATGTTTCCCAAAATAAATCGAGTGTATATTCATCGCTGAGAACATGATACTGCATTTTTTAACTTGTAAGATGACCTTAGAGCTAAGTGGCGAAATAACCGCTGGTTCAAAAGCTAATCAAAATACTCCCAATTTATCAACTAGCAGTTATCCGCCCGTTTTTAAAGCAAAGACTATCGCATTATAGCCTTCAATTCTATTACCCTTTTTATTCTCCTTATTTTCACCGTGTGTTTCTGAATCGGTTAAGTGGTTGATTCAAAAATGACGAATAACTTTCATAAAAACTTTCAACCTTTTTTTCACCGGTGCTAAATATAAAAATATCCTTCCTGAAAATCTACAGTGTCAAAAGAGTTTGGACTGTAACTTAGTAGTCAGTCACTCAATTATCTTCTATATTTTTACTAGCTTGATCCATGTGGAATTACGCAGCGTGAATGCCGTGGCTAATACATACTTGAGATTAGTGATACAAAATATCAATAGTAATTGACTTTCTTTTTATTGGTAGACAATTTTATTGCAGATAAGATGTAGAAATTACAAAATGAACAAAATTAAATTTTAACATTATTTCCCATGACCATGATTCTATTTTTGGTCATTAGCCAGCATAGATAATAATCTTTAAAATCGAA
Organism: Chrysoperla carnea; assembly: GCF_905475395.1. NCBI lineage: Eukaryota > Metazoa > Arthropoda > Insecta > Neuroptera > Chrysopidae > Chrysoperla > Chrysoperla carnea. The sequence goes on from NC_058338.1 coordinate 18,334,501, forward strand.
GGTAATTCGTGAATTTCACAATGGAATAACGAAGATTTTACGTGGACAGGATAAAACAGGCCAGGAAAATAAAATATAAGACATATAGATTGATAGATAAACTTTCTTATTAAATAGTAAATACCGTTATCTACAACAATTACTGAAAATGCACTAACAATCAATTTTGACCAACATTATTAATATGATTAAGTTGAAATAATAAAGTGGTCACTATCTACAATATCGATAACATATATTATCGTTTATATAATCATACATTTTACTATAACCTGTAACTTGTAACTTGTTATAAATCACATTATTTCGGTAATAAATCATAATATTCAAAACTATATAATACAATATCGAAAACCTAAAGGATATATACATAGAATCATGTAAGTTAATAACAGGCTGTTCCATTTTAAAGAAACATTATCCTTATACGTATGTATAAGGATATATACGCACCATTACATGTATTAGAGTTGTGGCGTATCAGCAAAAATGTAAGTTTGTGGATAAGAATGCGAATTAACGTAAAAATTAACATATGTTTTCTAACAAGTGAAATTGGCTAAATTTAAAAAACCTCTGACAAATTTTTCGTTTACGGAACCATAAACTCGCACCGTCGCCACTTTTTTAATATTTTTCGGATATGGAAGCCTAACTCGTACTTGATAGCTTAGAACACTCTTAGATAAATTAGCTGTCAAACGAAACCAATAAAATTAAAATCGGTTCATCCGTTTAGGCGCTACGATGCCACAGACAGACACATACACACAGATACACACAAATAGCAGAAAAACTTATAACACTCCTTTTTTTTTAAGTTCGGAGGTTAAAAATGTACTCAATCGAGTCGTTCGACCGTTTAGGGAGTACGATACGCTACTGAGAAACACACAGACGCACAGATAAACACTTTAAACTTATAACACTTTTTAAATCAATATCAAAGTGATGATCAAGGACATCAGATGAGATGAAAAAGATATTTAAAGAGCTATCATTTTTTGGAACAAATTTTTGAAAATATTTTAATTGAAATTGAAATATTTGAGTTAATTTTGTTCTTTTGAATTATTGTTTTGAATTTAGGTTAATTATTTTACCATTACACTTTTCGAAATGAATGGAGCCAGGTTTATTTGACCATTCATTTCCATAGTAATTATTCATATGTTAAAATTATACGTCATGCTTTTTCCAAACTGAATCGATTTTGAAGATCATCACCAATTTTTTAGTTTTTTCGAGTACGGAACACTAATCTCGCACTTAATTACGTTAAGCCCGCTACAGCAATAATTAGAAAGATTTTCATATGTTTTTCAAGGAACACACTGTAAATTCTTTCAAAGTTCAATATCCATATAATAATATATTGTTCTTAAAACATGAATGTTTCGTTGGCACATAGCACTTTTTCACTACTGTAGTAACACAAACTCGTTCGTTCGTATACACGTACTACATTCTCCTTTTATCATATTTTTTTATAGATTATCCATCTATATTCTTTGTACCTTCCTCACATGTTTTGTTCGCTAGTTATATTCGTGTTAGACTTTATTAAGGTGTCAAATTCTTATGTAGTTAATTTGTATTTATTACCTTTAGGTGGGTGTTAATAATGTTGCTATATCATATTTAGTTGTACAGTTTTGTGACAACTCAATAGACGGTATAAGATAATATCAAAATTATCATGTACATACAAAAATTCTTTTTCAAGTATTATCGATTCTCTGTTCAAAAATATCACAAAAAACTTTAAAAAAAAAGTATTCTTGTTCGTTTAGTGTGAAAGTCACTTTAACATAATTTCGAGTAGATGATTAGCGTGAACAGATTATTATCTAAGTTCTCTCAGCTTTTCGCAGATTTTTTGAGGTTCAGTGAATGAACGTTATGGCAAGGTTAACCAAAAAAATAAAAAACTCGCAAACCCGTGCTTACTTGACCCATTCAAGTAATGACCAACCCGTGGATCACTAAATGAACGCAATCACGGAGAAAAACCACTACCTGTTCCTTAAAAAACTTAGATAACATCCTGTTGACGGTAATTATCTACTTCAAGTTATCTTAACGTGATAGTCACGCTAAACACTCGGTAGTGTCCGTATATCCTTACGGTAAAAAAAACTAATAGAAATGAAGACAATCATTTGATACAACAAGGAATTTGACATAATTATTCTCTTAAGCTTAATTAATTAACGGGAAGGAGGGAAATCAATAACGTCTCATTTCTGCCCCAGAATAATGAAAAAAATAAAGTCATACGATTTGAAAGAAGACTGTGTGTCCTAATAAAGTTATATATTATTAGGAAAATAACTTAAACTGTAATATTTGCTCAAAATATTATATTTTCAGTAACATTTCAACTTTGAACAGACAAGATATCAATTAAAACAAACGCACAATCACAACAAAAACTATGACTTTGTCGAACTTCTCAGTGAATCAACTCTTAATCCATAGCAGGCATAGTTAACTTTTGCTAGGAAAAGTGTGTTAACTTATTTTGAATCAACTGTTACTGATGTTTGTAGTAAGATTTTACTCTGTCTAGAAAGAATCCACCCTTACTAACAATGAACTTTTCCTGTAACATTTGTCCACATACTAATGAATAGCAATATCATCAATTCATTTATAAGGAATAGGTTTTTTTTTCAAACAAAGAGTGTAAAGAGTAAAAGTGAAAACATCAGCCAAAAATCATACTAACAAAACAATTTTCCTCCGTGGAAAAGTGAAAAGTTTGTTCTCAAGGTAACCGTTGTTGGTATACTGTATATCACTTACCTTACTGTAAATATCGTTGGAGAAAGATTTTGTTCGTGTATCCGTGTGTGCGTTTTTTAGGAATATTGTAATAATAAACTCTCGTGACCATAAAACATAAAGATATCTGATATATGAATGACATTTCTCTACTGGGAAGTTCGGATTATAGATTTTGCTTTGATATTAAAGATAACAACTAAAAAATAATGGCTAAAGTAGTCTAAAAGTAAAATTCTTATTTCGAGTGTTATGGAAGAAGAATAAGTGAGAGCAAGGAAGGTGACGTAAATTTTTTGTTTCTTTCCATTTTCAGTTTTCGTTCACTTCTTAGATCTTAGTTATTGTATTATCTTCTTTAGTGATTTATGTAGTCCTAAGAGAACGTGGCCAACAGACAGATTTTGTAATTTGCTGCAAAACTTTGACCGTGCTCAATGTTATATCGCTATCGTTATTAGCATATCATATCGTTATTTACAACATATAAAACTATCGTAAATTTTTATTTTTGGGACTTTAAAAAGAATATCTTCTGTAGTAGGTACATCGCTGTTATCTTTTGACGTTTTAAACGTCGGTTATAGATTATTTAATAGATTTCTGAAAATCATCTCGAATTATTCTATGGCATTTGATTGTGCCAGTAAACGTTTTTACTTTTAATTAAAATATGTGTCTTTTAAAGAATTACTCGATTTAAACTCTTGAAAACGTACCTTTTAATTTACGTATCAGTGTATTAAAATTTTTAATGTAATATAATAACTAAGCACGCCTGGCAGTGTATCACGACTACTGCAGGAGCTGTCACAGTAGAGAGGAGGAGGAGATTTGCCATGAGAAGACGGACTTACTTGAGCCAGCCTCTCTTTGACGACCTTTCCGACCTAAAGTCCGTCGACGTCAAAACACTCCTGCTGATTTTAAACAGCTCCAAATGGTTCATGGAGTGTTGGTCTGGGATGGTCTTTTTCGGTATCACAACGGACCATATGGTCTAAGTGTGTCAGACCCCTGGCCAGACACTCTAACCTAACTTAACTTACTAATAATTTAGCAATAAACATGTTTGATATTTTTGATGATAATGAGTTGTTCAAGATAGAGTAAAGATAATGCCTCCATTTTCAGCCTTATACCTATACTATTATAGTTTTATATTTATGGCATTAAAAAAGCTAAAAAGTTATAGAAAATCGTAGTCTTATGATGAGACTGTATATGGCCAAGTAAAAAATTGTATTAAACTTGTAAAAATATATTATTCTATGTAAATATCAGTAATTATGATAATATTTTGATCATATGAGTAACTCGATAAAAAATTATGTTTTTTTTATTCGGTTTTATTTTCTTGATTATATAGGGTTTGTTAAAATACCCTGAGTCTGTCGGCTACTGGCTCTTAGACTATGATTATAACAAAACTATATTTACTATATAGGTACATAAAATACTTTGCTATTATATACTGATGTAGCAAATAGTAGACAGTTAAAGAATAAAACATCCACTTTTTTAGAATACATAAATAGTCTAAAATGTATCACGTATTGTGGAGATATCGTACTTTACCTCCAGTGTACATACAAGAATATACTACATATATGAATGGCATACATAAAATAGTCTTTGCTTCCCTAGCATACATACGGTAAATGGTTGTACCTTGGAGAATTTCTTAGTTTTTTTTTTTTTTTTAAATATCGCTATATCTATGACAGATCAACTATTCGAAAACAAACTTAAACAGAAGGCAAGCAACCGAGAGAGTTACTGTCCACGTGTTTGGTGTAAACAATAAATAATTTTACCTTTTCTATAAATTTATTATTTTGTTTTACTGCTTTTGCAGTTTAATTCACTATCGTATTTAATGGCTTAAAGTACATTTTACTTAAATCACTTCTATTTGGTGTATATTTTAGTTCACATATCAGTTTTTCATTAAATGTTGGAAACATAAAGTTTGCAAAAGCCTCATTTTCAATTACGTTGAATCAAAAAAACGATGCACTAGTTAATGCTACCGTTGTTGTCTTTCGCTATATGATTCGATTGTAACCACAAAAAAAAAGTTGCAGAAGCTACTAAAAAGTTGACGAAAAGAGTAAAAGTTGGAGAGAGCACTTTTAGTAACAATCAGTGGAGGAATTAAAGCACATATGTAAGTGATCTTCAGTTTTTATTGTAGAATACAATACTTATTACAAAAATTTAAATTTTGTTTTAATCGATAGCTGCTTAGTATATAAGTTCTCAAACAAATTCAAAGTATGTGTTTTGGTGAAGTTACAACACGAAGCTACAACACTCTCTCATGTATCCAATCTTTTGCAAACAAAATAAAAAAGACGAAAAAAAAAACATAATAAATATTAAATCTTTACCATCTATTTTCTTCATACTGTTTCCATACTACAATCATATGTAAATTTATGTCATTTGTTGACATAAGATTTATTATTTGTTGTAAATATTACTTATATGTTTAAATATTTATCATAGGTAGTACAGATACGATCTGCTGACACGATGCAAAGACAAAAGCTAATTTCACTGTTCTCTCTTTTTTAAGGAAATCTACGGAAGTTTTTGGTGATAATAAAATTGTTAAAAAAAATTATTGTGGGCTAATGTTTGTCTGGTTGCGTTTTACGACTAAATGATTGAATTTGGATAATATTTGACATGGGGATATCTTAAGGTCTTGTGAGGAAAATAGGTATCAAGAAAATTTCTATTGAAAAATTGGATGTAATGCTCTAAATCGTTTTAAAGGAAAAGGGACTGAATAGCGTTTCTGAATTTTAACTTATTTTTACTGCTGAATTGACATTGGACATGAAACCAAAATATATTTTAGTTTAACATTATCATGTTACAGAAAAATGATAATAATAATTCATATTTCTATAATTTTGTCGTGGTTCAAATCAATATGAAAGTAAATTTTGTTCAATACTATCAATAATTTTATTGAAAAACATGTTTATTATTAACTATTAGTGTCTCCTTGCTTTTACAATAAATTTGTTAAATTTTGAAAGAACATTTTGATTTATTTTAGAACAAAATCATATCCAAAAGTTTGTCATATTCTGATTAGCCAGAACATAAATATACTAAATTTCAGGGATTCTTTATTTGTTTATAATAGAGAATATTCATGTGTTTAATAAATATTACGATGGAAATTTTTTTGTTTATAGCACTTTTTCTCCTAAACAATATGTATTTTTTGGAGAGTTGAAAAATTAAACAAGTATCGATAAAAATGTATGAACTGGAGAACATGTGAACCATGATAAAATATCATAATGCACCATGATTCACCTCCTAAATTTTCTACAGTCACTCTCACAAATTGTACATGAAGGCGCTCTTTTCACCATTTAATCGTAACAGTTCACTCCAGGGAACAACATCATATGATGTATGATATAACTGCTTCAGTCGGTATTTTTACCCGACTGTCAAGAAGTATGCATATATATTTGTTTGTAAATTTCTTTTTTAACCTCGATTCATTCAAACAGCTCAACTGATTTTAAAATTAAGGGCCATTATTATTATTAATCCATTATATTTGTCTAAAAACTCAATTGCTTTTCGATAGGCTTAGAACATTGGGTTTTTGAGTTCATAGTTTTCGAAAAAATTGCCAAAAAAGAGATAAATAGAAAGAAGAAGTTTCATATTTTGTTATTATCTTTGTTAATGATATACTTACTATATAATGTTATATCTACTGTATTTGAAAGTACAAAGTACGATGTATTGATAAAGCATTATACATTCGGTTTTCAAGATACTTTAAGACGAAGAATACTTGAACATTTTTCAAATTCTCTGTTTAATATAAGTGAATGTTCTTTGTAGTGAAAAATTTAGCAAAAAAGATATCTATAACTTCTATATTTACTTAAATTGAATAAACATGAAGGAAAAATATAACAATATTATAGAGTTATTTTTATATATTCGTGTTTTTTTTTCTATGATTGTAATACTAAAAATATATGAAATACATATAAAGCTATTTTTGAATGATTACTATCTATTGAAAGTGACTAAAGGCAAAATAAAATACACAGTTCTATGAATTTGTAACATTATCTTTTTATTACTGTTAACGATTTTGTTTTTATACAGTTTTGTTTCGTTTTTTGTATTATACTGCAGACAATATTCGCCATGGGAACTGATTCTAGCGCTGTCTGGTGGTAGAAAATAGAAGCTGTCTATGACAAGTCGAATTTTAACAGAAATAAGAGTACGAACGTGTTGAATTTAAAATAATTTATTTTTTTTATTGCACTCATTATCAAAATATAAAAAAAAATTCAATCATAGCCATGTATAAATTTGACTTGTGATAGACAATTTCTATTTTCTACCACTAGACGGCGCAAGAATCAGTTCCCATAGCGAATAGTCATGGTACATTTTTTTACTTACTTGCCTTGAACCAAGATTTTCGTGAAGAAGATTGGTTATAGGTATAAAAGCTGCACCTGACTCCATTCCGTGCATTTTTGAATTGGCTGAGATAAGCCACTTTTTTCCATAAGTTATTTATTATTAAGCAGCTACTTTTGTTAATAACAACTTTTATAAAAAAAAAAACTACTTTTTAATTTCTTTTTCAATATGAACTTCTTTTTCTTTTAACAATTTTATTATGATTTATATTAAACTGTAGTTAATTATTTATTAAATAATAAATTGTTTTGATACAACAAAAGGCATTAAGAAAATAGGTAGAAAGGTAGACAATAAGTAGATACTTCTAACGATCAAAACAATAAATTTTCAAAACCATACAATAATAAATAAAAATATTTGAAGTGGATAAGAGTTGTGTATTATTTGGTTAAATAAACTTATTGCACACAAGCATCATATAATCAAATACCGTCTACATCAATTACTCGACTATAAAATTTATTTAATTATTTATTATTGTCTTATATTTAATTATTATAAAGTGGTTTCTTTCATCTGTTACTTACAATACAATCATTAATAGATTTTATCATTCACATGAATGTTGAATGTCCTGTGTCTTCTATTCAGTGGTATGGGTCTAAATGTTATCTGTGAGATGTATGAATTCTATAAACGCATAAAAATGCAATTCATGCATTGATTCATTATTCCATCTCCTTTTCACCGTTTTATTTATATTTTTAAAAATAAGGATTTCCGCACTATAGCTTTATTTACTTCCATAGCACACAAAATATTGACAATTCCATGTTTGTGAACAAATCCTACACATGCTGTTCCTATACTCATTTGCCTTCGCTCAAATCGCCACGTAAACACCAGCTTTACTTTGGTAAATAAGACGGATTTTGGTATGGAGTTGTTCATCGAATGGCTCTCGAAGCTCGCTGCCCTAATAATATAGCATAGATATTAGAAGTATTAATATTTTAACCATATCTATGCATTGTAAAAATCGTTTAATCGTTTATGCGGCAAAGGGAAAATGTGAATTTTGTCATGAAAAGTAATATATGAGAATAAAAAAATATTCTAAGCAACTTTTTCTAGTAATTTTTTACGAAATAGCTGACGCTAAACAAGGTATAAGAATCGGCCCTATTTATAAAGTAGTAAGCTGAGTTTAAAGTTCAGATTGCAATTAAGTATCTTACAAAATGTAATACAATACTCTGTTTATGTGTGTAAAATTGCAAGTCAGTATGTCTAAAAATAACGAAAATACGAGGGTCTTCATCTTAAATGTGACACACTGTACCCTCGTAGTCGCTGAGCTTTAATACAAATTACTCATATTTATATGATATTATCAATTAAAATGTGACAAACACTTTAAACTATTAAAGGAGGAACATTTCATTGAAGTAGACAAGCATTCATCAAAATATCTAGCTTGGGATATTTATATGACGATTCTTATACCAGTTTGGGAATTTTTAAACTCTACATAAGAAAATAACTTATCATTGTAAATAAATAAACATTAATAAAATAAACACCGTGTTTAAAAAAATCTGGGACGTGACTGATGACTACACATTCTCATTATGGGCTCACGGTCAGTGCGGTTCTAAAATCAGCAGAAAGTATACGATAAACAGGCAAATAACAGGGTATAAGCTAAAAATCTAAAGTGTAAAAGTTTTTCTATTTTTAGTCTCAGAAACGAGGCAGTGAAGTTCGAAAAATTTGAACAGTAGGTAGGATTTGAGTTGCGTCAGAATTGGTATCTGGTACTCAAAGTAAACGGTATTCCTTTCGTCACCTGCAGTTTTCGGGAAATTCGTTACATAATCGGTCCAAATTCGTTACTCGGGGGTTTTTGTGGTCGTACACGTATATCGCGACAGAATCTTTCTATCGCAAAATTCGTGCTCATTGATCCCAAAACACCCGATTTACAAGCTTGAAATCATTTTAATCATTATTAACTGAATTGTGAATTTAGTATATTTACAGTGAATTTAAAAGGCAATTATAAAATGCATATTATTTATGCAAATTGCATAATTTTAATTTCCTCTAAATCAATTTAGGTCACAAAATTTTCTGACGCTCTAACGAATCGAATGCCCAAAACCGCATTCAAATCCGACTTGTTATTCAAATTATTCGAACATTGAACCGTTTTATTGTTTCGTTTCTGCGACTATATACATATATAAGTCGTAAAATACTGTATATCTTCTATGCTAGCACTGCTCATGGTCTATTAAAAATTGATGTGTTTGTATATGATAAATTTCCAATACGGTATAAACAATTTAATTGTATTTATAGTTAGCTACTCTCTATGTATTTTCTCATTTCTGAAAATACTTGCAAGTGCTTATTTCTGTCAAATTTTGATATGCTAACATTTTAATGAAAATATTAATGTGTTTAAATTCAAAATAATAGATGAATATCACAAATCATTATACTAACTATATGTCATAATATGATGTTTGGGGTATATATATATGTGTACATATACTAAACATGTAGAGGAAAGTTGTCTAGGTTATCCATTGTCTAGTGTGCCTGGGTGCAGTTTTTTTTTTTTTTTTTGTAGCAGTTATTAAAAAATCTGTTTATTTATATTTAATTTGCATATTAGTAACGTTCTTTTCATACGCTGCTACATAAGAAATTTCCAGCCAAACTCTTGGACATTTTCAATGATCTTATAACGTGGCTTTCACCGTTTATTTTGCTACGTTATAAGACCTTCTATAAGTTACTTGGTGGCGATATTCGTACAAAGTTTTGGAATACTACGAATATAAAATCTTTATTCATATTTTGAATAATGATTCCGAAAAACATAGCAGGAAAAATTCATATAATTTGATTTTTAATTTCATTCAACACACATTTTATTGAAAGAGTTAGATTTTCCAAATTTTCTCGACAATCAAAATCAAAGGAAATGTCCAAAAGTGTGGATGCCCTTAATGACCTTCGAACAAAAAATCATTGCTTTTCAATTGCTACTTTTAAACAAACTATCATTGAAAAAAATCAACCATGACGGTCTTCCATCAACACAGAAAGGTATTCTATGGTGACATGGACAAAAAAAAAATAGAATACCTTTTAAGCAAAGAAAAAGTTCCAAGATTTGTTTTCTGTACAAAAACAACTTGTGTCCTTAAACTGTCGATATGATCTCGAATGCTTCGAGGGGGAGGGTATTGAGTACATACCATAAAAACAGTTATTTTCGGTAGATTTCCTTGATCTGCCTTTGAAAATCCTGGGTCAAATTTGGTGGCATTTTATTCTTCACTTTTAGAAATGATATAATATTGACAATCCTTCTTTAAAGTTGATGTTTACGATATATTAATACGATTGTTGACACTGTTTTATTGTCATTGCTTGTCGAATTGACGTCACTGATCCCGTGTGCGGTGGTTCTTACATAGTGTTTTTATTGTTAAAAATGCGTAATTTTCAAGTTACAGGCTCTACTCGACCTATATTTCCAAAAAATTAAACAAAAGCATTTCTGTTTTTCATGAAAAAAATCTATTCTACTCAGGTAATTATTGAAAATAGCCCTGTATAATAATATACAATATACCTATGTGTGTATGTAGGTATATGTACATGGTTGAAGTATTTATTGAATTCAACAAAACAATTATTTCAATTATTTCATTTAAAATATGTTTGTAATGTTTGATGTAATTAATTTATTGTTATTTCTCAAAATTAAATAACATGGCGACTATTAAATTGGAATTGCAGTTTAACTCTCTCTAATAATGAAATGACCAATCACGAATGAATGAATGTGTTAATTAATACACATAACTTAACTTTACTTGTTAAAATTTGAAGAAAAAACAAATTTAACCAAAAAATTGCTTTCAAAAACGGTACTAATTGAACAATATTGTCAAAACTTGAAAAAAAAAAACAAGCCGTTAATAGGGATGCCATTCTTGTGGGCTACACATTTTACCACAAAATTTCTCAGATGGTGAAATAAACAATTCTCTGCAATTTTTAGAATTTTAAGTTGGAACATGGAAGTGTAGCTTAGAGGTTAAATACACCCACTTCTGCGAAAAAGCTACTGAAAATAATAAATATACATAATTGGAAAAATATTTGTATATTATACAATTCATGGAATTAATCATAAAAAATATTTCTGTTAAATTTAGTTTTACAAAAAATATGATCAGGGAATGTGTGTTTTATTTATATTACTTTTTGGAATTATGTTCCTTATCGCACGATATTTGTTTGCTGATTAGGAGTTAACGCCAAAAAAACTGCAACAGGCACCAAACACCGATATCTAGGTTACCTAGGAAACTAAAACTTTTCAATCGATACAAATTTGTTTTTATGTCAAAAAATATGTTTGGCCCGGTATAACTCTATACTTCAAAGGATTTTCATTGACGTAACTACGACAACAGCCTCCTAAAGAGTTGCAAAAAATGTGTACTGACCCTTGCCCTATATATTTCATACACATCTATCCATCTATGGTGGTCATAATGATGAAATAATTATTACAACGTCTTATATGAAGAAAACAGTAATATTGTTCGATTTCTTCAAAATTTATGAAATTAAAATGATATATTATGAAAGTAATAATCTAGATAAGATATGGATTTTATTAACAATGAAACACGTTTTCGTCAACATATGGCCAATGAAACATGTGTGACTTTTACTAAAATATATATCAAATTTATCAATAATACGTATATACCGGGTGCCTCTCTTTGAAAGTAGTCCTCCTCATATTTTGGTTTTAGTAGAGAAAACGATCCAGTTTCTTGCCGCTTTAAGAGACGTATCTAAATGCAATGCTGCTATAAGAGACGTATCTAAAGCTCGATGAGTTGAGATATAGCTATCATTTCATGATTTCATGGCCTCTTGGGTCTTAAGCCCCATCGCAAAAAATATTTGTATATAAGGCATTGTTTTGTAGCGAAAAATGTTGGCTTAAGTTGTTTCTTCATATCTCAAATAATCAAATATGATTTAATTCTGAATTAAAAATTTTTGCAATCAGTTTTCGTAATACAACAATGCGTTATATATTTTTCTCAGTTTTTGAAATACTTTGAACATCAGAAGATCATTTTATACGGTTCTTTGAGTAATATCTAAATTCTGCAACAAACAATTATTTAAATAAAAGAAACTGAATTACAGAGAAGTTGCAATAGGTATCAAATCAGAACAGTTGATCCAATTGGACGTTTCGCCTGTTTATTGAGACTTCTTCACAAGTACAAATTATATTTATAATCTCTAATGTATAATTACTTAAAAAAAACTAAACAAATAAAAATTCAAGATTTTTACCATGAAGTTCAAAGTAACGTGTACTTTAAGGACATGTATAAGTAGTTTTGCTCACGGCTTCGCTCGTGATAATGATCTAGTTCAATGTATTCCATTCATGCTTCAGCTTCCAGAGGTTTCAGCTAAGCGTTGATCGATCGTTTAGTGACATGTATAATTGGTTTTTTAACAAAATATTTTTTTGTTTAGTTTTTTTTTCAGTAATTGATAATAAGATATAATTTGTATTTGCCGATGAAGACGCAATAAAGAGACGAAGCGTCCAACTAGATCAATTGAAATGTTCTGATTTGATACCTAATCCAACTTTCCTGTGATTTACTTTGTTTATACACTTTTCGTTTCAGACGTGACCAAAAATTTTAAATAATTGCAATTGTTCTCCTATACTATAAAATACAAGGATAGTTACATTCAAAGTAAAACACATTGTATACGGATGTCTTATACTTTGTCAAATAAAATATGGTTAACATTTGTATTACATGAAAATGTTTAAGAAAAAAAAAATAAGGATGTTGAATGCTGTCAAACTAATAAGTAATGAACTTTAACTCAAATTTAATGGATCATTATTTTAATAACTGTGTAAACTTCGGTTTAGGTGTTAATCGAAAATGATATAAGCAGAATTATATTATTATATTATAAGCAGAAGAACCTAGACTATCTTTTGGAAGCCAAGTTTCAAACCTAATTTTCGAAATTTCGAATCCAAATATTATGTATAGTGATAATAAAATCAGATGTCCAAATAACTAATACTAATAACAACTAATGTTATTCCTCAATTTTAATATAATTTCTGACAAAGTAAACATAATCACGGATTATCGAACTTCGAGCGTGTAAAGTTGTCGTTGAATATAAACTTATCGATTTATATTTTTTGTTATGAATAAATAGTTTAATTTTAGTATTGTCAATATAATATCTCTTATTCAAAAACCAATAACATGCCATAAATCGAATCTGAAACAGATCCAGGGTGTTTTATCGTTGCAGATGTGAGCAGTACATAATATATATATATATATATATATATATATATATATATATATATATATATATATATATATATATATATATATATATATATATATATATATATATATATATGAATACTCTACCACTATACCAGTTGTCGGTTTTTCAAATCTATAATCTATCCATTCTACCTTATACATATAAAGTGTTTACAATTTTAGTTTTCATTGGAAGATATTATTGCGAAAATAGAATGAAATAATGTTTTGTTATGATTCAGATGTGGAGGACGGTCATATAGAAATTATATTTGAAAGTGTAAGATAATACCTCAATATTTTATCAATCTTTAACGTTTAAAATAAATTTTTTTATTTTGGCTATGGTTAAAAATTCTATGCGAATTTAAGATTGTCAAATATCTTTTCAATAAAAAGTGCTGAAATGCTTGTGATGATTTTCAAACCTGGTTAAACGATGGTGAGCCGAACCAGACATCAAAATATATGAAAATCCAACTAACCGTTAGGTTAAATAAAACTTAAAAGGAACCTCTAGAACAATATCGGATCTAATGTTAGCTATGTTTCAAGTAAATCTGATTAGTCGTTTGAAGAATATCATCTTTTTTCAAGTTAATGAAGGTTAAAATCTCTTCAAAAAGAAGAAGTTAAACTTAACACTCCTTTTTTTTTTATCGGAGGTTTAAAAGAGCTTTTTTTGGGTGAGAGTGCTGACAAAATTTTGATTCGACGTTTCTTGAACGAAGATGGTCGGTCCAATGAAACAAACAGTCATTACAGTCAAGTCTAAATATATCAATAATAAACGAACTAGAAAAACTTAGGAAATGATTGTATTGTAAGAATTTTGAAGGCCTTTACTAAGAGTGTATTTATTATTCGTTGCATGTTTTATTTCATTAATATTCAATGAGAATTTCCGAAAAAAAAAAAAAAAATTTTATCAATTAAATTTTTTTTTTAATTCACAGCTTCATGAACTATTAATATTTAAAAATGGATTTTTTAAATATGGGAGGAGGCGTAATTTCAAATATGGACAGTATATTTAAATGCCGATTAATCGAGATTTCATGAAGGAGATGAGAGAGACAGAATAAAAAACTGTTTGCTATCTCCTTTTTTGAAATTTGGTATAAAATGAAAGAAAATAATTTCAAATACCAAATATGCTTGCGTTTTTAAGTAAAGTAACTAAAAAATCACCATAAACATTTAGAGTATTTTCATTTTCCCTTCACTTCTCAAAATATATATCATGTTATAGGTATATATTTCATAGAAATCGTCACACATGACCTGTTTTCTGCCTATTACAGAACGAGCTTTGAATATGGTGTATAGTATCGATGCATGTTTGTATATATATATATATATAAAATATATGAATGTTCAATGTTCATATATTATATTGAATACTTAAAACGATCTACTACTGTACTACTGTTCCATTTATATTTACTGATTGTTGAGCCATTTCATACATATTTAATTTTATAATAAATAGATAAAACTCGTTGAAAATTCATGAACCAACTAAAATACTTATTGTTAGAGTCGTTTTGTAATAAATACAATCTGATACATCTAGTATACATATTTCAAGTGTTCAGATGTTAGTCACTGTACTTCACCTAAACGGACAGACCGAATTTGATGAAATTTTGATGGAAGTGGATTCGATGATGGTTTAGATTTACCATTCGGTCCACTACAACGGTTTTTGTGGGTTCCACTTACAACTTACTATGTACTTTGCATTTTTAATAGTATTGAGGTATTATTTATTATAATTCAGATATTGAGAATAGGTAGTTATTATAGCAACATACGAGCGCGGCGCAGCGAGCTCCAATTCAGAAGGCCTGCCCATAAGTCCAAGGTCAGACCGGGGCTTGTTGGAATGGATTAAGCGGGGTAGGTTAAGCAGGATGGGGGAATATATAAAATTTTTGTTGAAATAGAAATCGTTATGGAAATTAGTTAAGTTCATAATCAATTTACTTAAATTTGGAATACAATAAAATAAGCCCAGATTCAACTGTAAAGCAAGAATTGTTTTTTAAAGCAAGAAGTTTCAAATATATAATTTTTTCGAACAACGGACAGAGAACCAACAAATTATTTCTAACTATCGTAATATAACCATTGATTATGTATGTGTATTTGAAATAATATTTGCAAATGTATTTGCATAATGATAATATGATTGAATAGAGCTTATTATTAATTCAGATTTAAAAAAAAAATTTGACTACTTTTTGATAAAATATATATTTCAGTATTATCTTTAGGTTACAATGGAATAAAAAGCGGAAATATTAAAAGTTTAAATGTAAATTATTCTAATAAACAAATAATTATTTTGCTTCGATCAGACACGAAAGTGAACAACAAACGACAGCAAAAATATTCAATTATCAAGTATGAAATCGCCTACTATCATTGTTGTTTGGTGTTCGCTTTAGTATCTGACCTCTATTGTCCTTGATAATAGATATTTTTCGATTAAAAGCATTAATGACATATTTTTAAGTCACATTTCCTCCGAAAGCTAACGTTTTTCGAAAAAAATATAAATAGTTTGTTTTTTTATGACGATCAACTTTCTAATTTAAAGTGTCATTCTATCTCTTGCCGTTGAGAATCTAAATTATCTATTAAAGTAACCCGAAGAACTATGTCTTATCTGATGCCAGAACATGACGTCTCTTGTTAAAGTCTGCAACTTTTGCTACTGAATTAAAATGAATTAAAACATTGAGAAATAGCAATAATAAACCATGTTAGTTGAGTTACGGTCCCAAAACAGGAAAAAAAAATTTAGTTTTGTAGATGGAGTACCCCGAAGATGAAGAAGAAAAATGATGTGTGTGTATATGTTTTCTTGTACGTTTATTTTCACAATGCAATAAAAACAGTTAACAATTTGACATAAAATAAATGGAGGAAGAACATTCGTAATGTAGTTACTTAAGCTTTTTTTCATAGTTCCTTCCTTATCACGTATCTGATATTATAAAAAGTCTACTATTTTTTCCCACCAACTTTCCGTTTGGTTCGTTTTTATAATACATAACTGAAAAAGAATTTACCCGTTTATATGTTGAGCGACACAAAAGTGCTATTTAAAAATGCGTGTTGGACGCATTCTTAATGAATGGGACTAAGTGGTTTTAGTTAATTATTTTTTAATTTTTTTACCAAAGTAACTATTACATCACATAAGAAAAAACATATACTTTTGAATGAAGCGAGAAGGTGCGTAGCTCAGTTTGAGCGAAAACAATTTGCTCAAACACATTTATTGTGGGAGTGCTTTGGTTGGTAAGAGTGTGTGTGGTTCAGTTGAGCAAAAAATACTAGAGGAACTCTGTGTAAAAGTCGTTGAAACGCGCCGTAGCTGGGTGCCAATGCCCACATAGGCCCTGAGTTAATTTTTTAAGAGGGTAAACAAATCGTAAACCATCATCGTCAGAGATACCAACAAATGAAACTAATTGGTTTTACAATGTCTCAATCAAACACTTCGTGTAAAACCGTTTCTTCGAGTGCATTTTTGAGATCAAATTTTGAGGAGAATACCTTCACTTACAATTGTTGGGATGAAGCTTTTATCACAAAGGCAGATTAAAAGTTCTGTCCCGCTTCTTATTAGATCATAAATTACTAATTAATATTTACCCAAGATAATGAACCTAGTTTTAAAAATAATTTTTTTTTGAATATTTCTTGACAGACAATGGCCATTTGTCAACGTTTCAAACAATAGTAATAATTAAATATAATTTATTTAATGTAAGATAAAAATAAATTATATTCACTTACCATTACTATATTATTATTTTTGTATTATAAAGTATTCAGTTAATTAGTAAAATGAAAATGGTTGATCTAAATGAGAGGAATCATCATGAATGTCACTGAAAGTAATTTTGAACAATAACTGGCTACAAAAAAGCATACATACACAGATAGATAGACGTTTTTATATAATACAAAACAAATATTGTTCGTCGGAGACATTAATTTATATTTATGAAAGGTGATATAAATATAAGTGATTTTTTTATCAAAATGTATCAAAATAAGAGTCTCACTGAATATGAAAAGTACGTAAGTTTGATAAAACAATATTTGAGAAATATCACCAGAAGAAAGCCTACGAGACTTGAACGAGAATATGGACGATGCTTGATTTGATGTGTAGTTTTTCACATCAAATTTCACAATATTCCAGGCATAATGTGCAGTTTTTTCCATATTTGAATAAACAAATTTCAAAAAGATTTGTCTTTAGTACACGACAATTTTGCTAGTTTGGTTATTTGAATGTATGTATTGGCAGAATAGTTTACAAACTTTCTGATTTGAGCTGTTCAGTGGTCAGTGGAAGGTCCGTTTCTGGATTCTATACATGATACTATAGTTTTTTCTTTCTTTAGTTGCAAAATGTTGGCGAAATAAGCTTTACTATTATTTATCATATAAATTTTTTTAAGTAATATTTAAGAATGTGCTCTTAATATTGCAAAAAAAATAATCCTTATCTTAAAATGAGGAGATAGCTCAAATAAACCTGTAATTTTTTTCAAGATATGCAATGATACAGTTTTGAACAAAAATAACACAAAATATAGTAAATGTTTGGTTTTTGATTGCATCTTATAATATTTTAATAAAAACAAAACAAAAAGTACATATAAACATTAGGTCAAAATCTTTTCTTTTTGGAGATATTAGATGACAAAAATTTTTATGGTCAGAAATGAAATAGGATTTCTAAAAGAATGTGTCTTTAAGAACCTTTAATCTTATTTCTGTAAAAAGAATTTTGAATCGAAACAAACGAAAGTAAACATTCTTATTATAATTTTTGGTTTTGTTTGAAAACTTAGGGTGGTATATCTCAAAAACGCTCTTTGACCAAAGGTTGATTTAAACTTTTTGCATGCAAAAAATCTCGCCTTAAATTTTTATGGAACATTAAATTGCACATATGCATATATGTGCAATATCTTGTACATATTCGGGGATCGATGTACAAATTTGATTTTATGCTGTAGAAAACATTCAACTCATAGCAGTAGAAAGCATTCCCATATTCACTTTCTATTTGTGCATTGTGGAAATAATAGGAATAGGAATATTTTCACTAAAAAATCATCCCCTATATAAAAAGTTGTGTATATTTATTTATTACAATTTTTTCGTTTCTTCATTTGTGCTGAAATGATTATTATGATTATTATTATACTTTTTTTTTATATAGAAAAATATTTATCTATCTAAACAGTGCTTTTGTATAAATACACTAACTTATGGTTTTTCAGAGCTATATTTTGTATACTTTTTTTTTTTGCCTCTTTGAAAAGAGAAAAGCCAGGTAGGTGATGGAAAACAAATCTATTGTTATTTTAATGTTCATCATAAAATCACAAAACAATGCTTACGGTATTCGCTCCGAGCGTGAATTTCGTTTCCATGACAACGATACACTACTTTAATTATAGAATTAATGGATGCATATATAATTGTGTGGATTGCATTGAAAACTTACATTTAAAATTTAATATTCTTGTTTCACAAATTTAAATAAATAATTACGATAATTAACATTTGAAAAATAATATTTGTACAATTTGATTTCTTATTTTCACAATTTTTAATGCATTAAGTTTAATTAATTAGTGTTTTTCAATCATTTTAATTTGACAGTTTCTATATCATTAACATGTAAAGAATTGCAAATTAGTCATAACAGCCCACTTTATCTCCAAAATTTTTCACTTAAAGCGCTGGCATCGATTTTATTATCCCTACCATGACTACGCACACAACGAATAGCTGTTTATATGTAGAATATCTTTGTAGAATGTAGTTGTGGATGTTACCTACTTGATTTTCTTTTCAAATATATTTCATTTCAATATTGATAAGCAATGAGAAATATGTTAAAAGATTGTTAATTATTATTTTTATCATTTAAAAAAAAAAATTATAATAATAATAAAAATCTTAAGAAATTCTGGATTGAGCACCGTATGTCTATGCTATATAATATGAGTGTTTAGATACCAGCTATCGTAAACACGTGAAAAAAAAATATAATATACTTCAAATAATGGGGGTTTAACCTCCGTATTTGTGACATATGTCTTATCACAGAGGCCACCCACACCATTCTTTCTCTTAATTTATTCAATTACAAACATATTTGCAATTACATTATTGATGTGGGTGGAGTCGGCAACTTCGTTCTTATCCAAGCGACGACAATGTGATCAATTCTGCACTCCCATTAATTATAAATTGCTCACACTGCCGCTGCCTGGATTCGAACCCGAAACCCAAGTCTAAATAGTCCAACGTTCTAAGACGACGCCTTAGACCGCTAGGCCATTTAGGCTCTTATTATTAAAAATATTTCAAGTATGAATTAAAGAAAGAAAATGGAAAGACATTCAATCTCTAAACTATGCAATCTCCAAATAAGATTTTTTCATTTGGATAGAAACAAAAATTTTGACTTAAATCAATAAAATTTTTAAAACTGGCATTATTTGTTTCCCTTCCTTAATTATCAAAATCATTATCCAATCATAAACGACTTTAAACTTCGGAAATGGACAGCGTTTTTATCGTTTTCAAGATATGATTCCCATGGTAGTGAAACTCGAATCCAAAAAGATTCGGTCTTCATTCCAATAAAAACGATTTTTTTTTAAATTTGGGACTAATTTAGGTGCTTTATAAAATGAGTTTTATAGCACTCAGTCACATTTTTCTCGTTTCATATTTTCTTAAATTCTGTATCGGAAAAATTCGAAAATGATTTTACCTATTCTGGTAAAAATATGAATTTCAGGTAATTATGACCTAGCGAAAAGGATGCCTTAGAAATTAAAATGCGATCAGATTAATTGTGTTCTAGCCAACATTCCCATAGTACAGACATTCAGGAAAATGTATTCTTTTGTATCACAAATATTTTTTCATTATCGTAAAAATACATATAGAAAATTACATTATTTTCTTTATTTTTATTTCTACTTTTTTTTATATATTTTATAAATTATAGCCATAAATGTTGCACTCTGTAGTATAATGAAATTTTATTTTTAACTTCAATTTTTCAAAATTAAACTTTATCACTAAAAGTGAATTAAATTTATAAATTAAATATAAATAAAAATGATTGTTTTTCTTTATAAATAAATCAAGCTTATTATATTTTTAATATCTTTAGGAAAAAGAAAACATAATCATTAATCACAATCTATAAAAATATATTTTGTGAATTGTCCGGTGTACAAACGTCTGTTTTCGGAACAACTATATAATATCACTCAACAGTCGATTCTTCCGTCACATGTATGAAACAGAGAAATAAATTTCAACTTTCTCCATAACTTGTGGAACGATAATCGTATAAGCTTTAGCATTAATGTTTAGGCTATAGATTGATATATTTTGCGAAGAGAAAGAGAGATGTGAGAAATTTTCGATCCTCGGAAAACGTATTTTTACACAGTTTGTAGAAAATCAGAGGAGGCTCATGATGGCATTTAGTTTTTCAACGAGTTTTTTTAATAATATATAAAATAATATAATTTCTGTGTCAAATAAATTAAAAATCGTAAATTCACATAAAAGAGTGATTGAATGATTAATAACAGTTTCAAACAAACATAAAGAATAATATTTTATTTTTGTTTAACTAACAAAAAATGTATATATTTTTTTAATGGTGGTATTGTGGTTTTTGTTATTGAACGTAACAACAGTTGGTAAAAATTTACCCAGAAAATACACCAATGTTGTGGTATTTTTAATCTAACATTTCAATTTTTAACATATATGTTTGAAATGTCTGAAATGGATTTCAACTTTACGCTGGATATTTGACGTTTATCGCTGTTTTTATGTTGAAATTTTTATTTTGCATATACCTATATTTATTACAAATGTGAAAGTAAGAATTTTTGTTTGTTTGATACGCTTTCACCCAAAAAATAGCAAATGATTTTTAATGAAACTGTACACCAATATAGCTCAGACATCAGAATAACACATGAGCCATAATTTATAAAGATACATTAAATAAAAAAAAATTAAATAAATTAAATTTAATCTGATATTTACTATTTTAAATTTTTACAGAAACCTATAATTTATGGATCAAAATGATGATCATAGATGGAACAGATCTTTGATATCATTTTGAACCATAAATTAAAGATTTCTGTAAAAATTTTTAATAGTAAATGTCAAACAATTCACCACCTTTTCTGATATACTCAAATCAAAATGTAATTGTAAATATGTATGTAGTTAAACAAATAATGATGCGGGTGGCCTCTGTTATAGGCGTATATGTCAGAGAAATGGAAGTTAAACTCCATTATTATTATTATTATTACCATAATTCGATACAAACCGAAATCCCACATTGCATTTTCTTTCTACAAATGAATTTGATTGCCGCCAATGACTTACAGTATAAACATTTTGGCATAGAAAATTAAACAATTCATTTAAACAACCATAACTCAAATCCCAACAAAACATAAATCCTAAATTATGACAAGCAAAAAAATTGAAATAAATTGTGCCATAAAAAAAATTTGACGTCACGTCGCCTCTTGTCATTCAAACATATTGGTCTTTATTATTGTTATTGCTACGAACTACGAGACCAAAACCGAATAAATGATCATTTACCATTATTATTTCGTATCATATAAAAGTGACGCACCACATTTAACCCCTGTAATATGTTGCGTCCCAGTTGATGATGAATTCAACCATCCAAAATTGTTGTGACTTTGTATGTGCTCCTAGATACCAGCTAGACATAAGAAGACAACACAATGTTTTGGTGGTACAAACTTTTTATAAATGAGACGTAATACCAGTTGAAAAAATAATAAAACTCTTGTACATAGTCTGAATTTGCTAGATTCTCACTGCCAGAAAATAGAGTCTTACATTGTAATAAAAAAAATCTGAAAATTTTCCAATTTTATAGGCTTGGCTGTAATACTCAGAATTAAAATTTACATTTTTATGTTTTTGGAACATTTTTGGAACTATGTTCCTTATTTTATAATCATGCATTAAAATATCATCTTGGAAACTTTGAAGCACTATTATTGATGAACACTTCGTATTTTTTTGAGAATTCAAATGTTATCTTATTAGAATTATCGATTTAAAAACAGGATCATGATGTACCTATAATATTCCTGCTGATTGTACCTGATGGCGCTCTCTTCGACATTTAGTTAATAATACTTCCATGTGGGGAACGTGAACAATTTACTCACCAATAGCCAATGATTTGCGTTTAATAAAATATATAAAACAATATGCAATGGTAAGCTTGTAAATAGACAGCTAGAAGATCAAAATTTTTACATTGTGGTAAAAAAAAAGTATTTTTAATTTATTCGAACACATTATAATTCGACATTCGAAAACATTCTCTTTTTAATACAAATACTGCCCAGTAAATAACAATCTCTGTCGAAAAAGTACAAAATATTCAAGGCACAAATGAGTCAAGTTACTACAGTTTACCCTACTAAACACAGCTGATAAAAATTAAACTTATGCTTTACCTAGGCCAGTTATTTTTCATTTACAATTTTGAATTTGTGTGTAATTCTAATGAAATTTCTCCTAAAGCTACATCTTCTGTCGAAGCTAGGAATACCGGATAGTTGACATTCATGAAAGTTTTATAAAGAACATCAGGACGAGTTAGAAAAGAGAAACTGTAATACTAAGCTGCTTGTTACGTGATGTACACTTTCAATGAAGTCAGCTGATTGCCGTTGTCAGAAAATGTATATGGGTTGAGGTATAGAAGAAAGATTAAGACGAAAAAAACAACTTCTACATGCCTGTGTATATTTCTTGATTTCTGTATGCCGGAATATGGCTATTACCGGGTGTTATATTGTGTTATATTGTGTTATATTAATTCAAAAGCTTTGAAAGTTCATAACTCCATTAGAGACTAAAATCATATAATCAATGATTCACAGTACAAAATTCCGAAGATTAAGTAACTTTCAAAGTCTAACGCAAATTTATGATGAAAAAAAAAAAACAAATTACTACAGTGATGGAGAAAGATAAGTAAATTTATTTCTAGCGATTAGTTTGGAAATTTAATCACATTAGTTGGCCTTTTGGGCTTATTTTTTAAATCGAACGTAAGTAAATACTGTTTCCCTTTTTTATGTGGAAAATTTGCTTCGAGATAATAGCCCATTCTTCTTTGCAATATTATAAACGATACAAATTAAAATTTTAGTTAAATTGTGATAAAAATTCTGTTGAATTCCATTAAAATTAAATATTCGGCAAATGTATGTATAGCAAAAATGACTACAGGTAATAAAAAATGTTATAAATAACTAAAATAACTTTTGATTTTGTTTCTGTATTAATTATTCACCGACTATTTCATTTTACCTGAATTCAACAAAATTTTTATCATTTGTAGTTTTAATTTGTGATTGAAAATGTAATTTTTTATCATATATAATTTTGCCATGACGAAAAACTGTAATTTCGAAAAAATTGTCACAAATTAAAAATGTATTTATTTATTTATTTATTTTATATTTAAATAGATTTTCATCAAGTTTTATATCGAGGTTTCCCACGTAAGTTGCTGGTCACCTTTTAATCAATTCAGAATAAATTGTATAAACAAAATTACAAAATTTACCACTCTTATTTTAATTTTTAATTTAAATTTACCTAGAATGTTTCACAATTTTAATTAATTAGTGTAGACGAGACAAAGTGAGTAGATCGTTTGGTATGATAAAAACTTGGGATATAATCGTTACAATCTTCACTTTTTTGTGAAAATTTTCACATTTAAAAAACTTCAAGTTCAATATACTCTATCAAAGTGTCGCATTACAAAAGACACCCACTGTACATATATAGATAATATACAGTGTGATATATAAAAATCGATAAAAAATTAACAAAAACAATTGGAATATTATTATTATTTATTATTAACAAAACTGTAAGGTAATTTTTCGAGGAGTTTTTGTCAGTGTCCGTTTGAACGCCATATTAATCTGATCATTAATAAAAACTTCTTATTTTGAGAAAAATTGATAACTATTTGCTGCAGGGCTTCTTGTTTTTCAATCAGCTATATTGCATTTGGTATGCCTTTTTTAAAATCTTTAAGAAAACAAGAAGCCTGCATATGCATATTATTGACATCCATCTGTATTCACAGATTTTACCTTGTAATACCGTTCTTTAAATCAAATGAGAGACTTTTGGGCTGCAAATACTTTGAATTTTGGTTAATATTTATTCGTAGTCTATTAAGGCTTGAAAATATTTTCTGTACGTGGAGCTATTGGAAGAATAAGAAGATATCCAAGGTCCAAGAAGTTGTAGGGTCTTGCCCCGACATATAAAAATTTCTCCAAATTTTATTCCGTAATGATATAGTACAAACAACAATCGTTGCTTATTCGATAGAAACAAAATCACAATTTCGTTATAAAGCCTTGCCAAAATTTCATTAAAACTGATTCTTGATGGCATTTTAAACTAATTCTTTCCATATTTTTGATGACTCATCCTGTATATGTATACGTAGCACCATCAATAAACTACTCATACTCCTTATTGTCCTACAAGCGAAATAGATTTCCCAACGGGAGGATTGTCATAAAACAAGAATGACTACTCACATACATTCGACTAATGCTTGTAGTATCTATCTTCTCCACAGTATAAACTCTCTGTGAGTTAAGAAACGATGCTTTTCTCTCTACATGGCAATACAATAACTTTTAGTAACTAGAATACATGACTACAAGAGTACTAAAATGTATACATCGTTACCTATACTAAAGATTCTTTCATACTTTGAAATGTATTTTAGATATTTTAATATTTAAAATATTTAGTACAAAAATTATTTGAAGAATAGAAATTACTTTATAAAACAAATAAAATTTAACAATATACATATATAATTTTGCTGCAAGGCATTAATTACGTCTTTGAAGTCAATTCCAATTGTACATCTAACCCGAAATTGATTCATTGGCGTGAGTTTCATAAAGTATTTGCTTGCAATTTCTACTTTTCTCATTTCAAAAACAACTTTCGTTGAGTTTAGTGATTTTACACATTTAATAATGGGAACACTACATCTAAATGATAAACACAAGTAAGACCAAATATGTATACCTTGGAGCTCTTGTAGACGACTGATGTGTTAAAT
This sequence comes from Chrysoperla carnea, assembly GCF_905475395.1. Taxonomy (NCBI): domain Eukaryota; kingdom Metazoa; phylum Arthropoda; class Insecta; order Neuroptera; family Chrysopidae; genus Chrysoperla; species Chrysoperla carnea. The sequence goes on from NC_058338.1 coordinate 18,360,421, forward strand.
GAGATCAAGAGGCGTGTGTCCTTCGCAAAAATGGCTTTTAATAAATTCAGTTCGTTACTGAAAAATAAAAACATTTCAAAAAGAACAAAAATGTGTGTCGCCTATTTTATGGTATACATGCAAGTCGTGAATGGTTACAAAAAGAACAAAAAAAAGTTCTGGAAGCAGTGGAGATGTGGTTATATCGAAGAATTTAGCGTATTTCGTGGACAATATACCTCCCCAATGGCAAAGTGCTTAAACTGTCTGGCATTATTCTCGAAATATTAGGAAATTTAAGAAAAAGGCAACTTTTTTAGAGGAGAAAAGAAAGAAAGCAAAGAGGACGAACTCAAATTTCATTAATACCTTAATTCACAATAACATGAGAAGGGTGGATTTCTTCCACCTTTCTGATGTTTATAATCAATGGAACTCTATGATTACCAAAGTTTGCATATAGCAAATATAGTACTCGTTATTATTATTAATTCATAAATTTATTAAATCTTCGATGAAAAAGATCCAGAAAAAACAGAGAATCTTTTTTGAAGTCAATTATTTAATATAACTTCATTTTAAGTAAACTTATAAAAGTTGATGGTAGAGCTTCAGAAAAAGTCATAGAAATACGAGTTAAACGGACTTTGATTTTCTTGAAGTATGTTAATGATTAAACTTTTCAACAAGTAGGTATCTTGTTAAAGGGATTGCTAGTTTCCATCTATTGCTATCTCTATTAAATGTATTTAGTCTAGGCAAACTAGGAATTTGTGCGTTATATATGGGGGTGTTGGTTAAGTTTACTGCTCATTCAAATTGGAAAAATAACTATTCATAGAATCTTAATAGTCTATTTTCACAATCCTGCCATTATCACGAAAATTTAAAGACGGAGAAATATAGCCAAATGTTATTGTAATAGCTTAATCTACGCCTAAAGTAACTCTTAATTCGTGAACCTATGTGAAATTGCACAATGGATCGTACACCTATGGGTACCTTTAAAACATAAAAAAACAAACAAAACTAGTTTTGTAAAAATAAACAAGTTATGCCGGAAACCTTTCCATATATTGGCCATAATTTAAGCTTCTGAATTACAATCATATTACATATCTATAATATGTAATCTAACAAGGATACCCATATACATACAGAGTGTTTAATCAATTGACTTAGTTAGTTGTGACATTCCCCTTATTCTCAATTTTTTTTGTCTAATTTTCTAGATAAAAAAATATATTTTCATTCATAACCACTTACGTTTCAGTTTGTATAAAGTAAGACTGACTCCAAAGTTCTATTAAATGAAATAATAGAAGTTTTTCGTACATTTTTTTTTGTCTGCTATATTAGAGATGAAATTCTACACGAAACAAAATAATTTTGTTAAAAAGATTATTATTATTATTTATATATGAATTTTATGTTACATCTTTCGTTACATTTTATTTAGCTTGATACAACACATACAAATAACCTTTACAGTGTGTCATTTCAAAAGTACCTACCCTTAATAACTCCTGACCGGATATGATAATTGTTTTGAGTGAAAAAACGTCGATTTAGATATCGAAGAGAAAGTTCAAAAGTAATACCAAGAGAATTTTAGATTTTACCCTTTCACTTCTAGTCATCCCAATTTAGAAATTTCAAACTGACACCCTATGTTGTAGTACCTAGTTTGAAAGACTGTACATTTGGCTCTTCAACCATAAAAAGAAATTGAAATTGATCGATTGGTTATCAAGATAGACTACCCATAAGATGGGATGGGGATCGGTTTCATATTTTTTTATCATGGTTGAAAAGAAAATTGTATGCCTTTTCAAATGAGGTATCACAAGGTAGGAAATGCCATTTGAAATTTCAAAGTTGGGTGGCTAGGGGAGAATGGGTGAAACCTAAAATTTTCTAGGTACCATTTTTTAACTTCCCCTTCGATATCTAAATCGACGTTTTTTCACTCAGAACAATAATTACAACAGGTAAAGAGTTATAAACGGTGGATATTTTTGAAGAGAAGAACACATTGTATAATAAGCGACGTATGAGTGTATTCTCTAATGAATTTATGTTATTTTAACGGTAACCTGTTGTTTGTTAGTTATTCTCTATAATGTTACTAAAAATGGTGTGGGTGTGTTGTTATGAAGACTAATGTTAATGGGTTATAATTTAATATACTGGACACTTAAAATCTTTTATACAAAGTCATTTTCCTTAGTGTATAATGCCTAATTAAAAACAGCTATTCGTTACTCTATGTATGCTTAAAAAAGAAAGAGTCAAAAATTAATTTTCATTCAAACGGGTCCGTAGTACCCATCTTGTAAACCGTTAGAGATAGAACAAAAGTTTAAATGTAAAAAAGGTTCCTTATAAGCAACTTTTGCTTGAAAATTTTTTTCGATAACATCACTGTTTACCCGTGAGAGAGCAAATTATATAGTATGTATTATATGGGAATATCAGTTATGTGTACGAGAAATGTATGTGTCTATCTCACCCCTGTCTATACATGGTATTTCAACAATTAACTCAGTCAACTGTTTGTTTTCACTTGTTAATATTACTTTTATTTATTTTTTTTTTTTTTTAAATAGTATGAAATTTGATTACGTTTTCAATTTAAAGCTAAATATCCAATTATAAATTAAATTAAATCGATGAGTTTTCCATATTTACTTTTTTATTTTTGTTTGAAAATTAATTTTATATAATTGTAAATTTTTTTTTTTTGTTCATCAAAGATTGTGTTATTTTATTTATCTCTTTAATTATAATATTTTTCAATTTAAATGCATCTACCATATAAATAATGGAGTTTACTACATATGATAGATGTCAGTCAATATAAAATATTATATTAAAATCATTTCATTTGTAAAATACCATAGAATTTTAATACATAGATCAGGGATAACTAAATAGTGGAGTCAACGTCGATACTTAATTACGTAGTTTTATCATTGACTACGTGGAAATGTTATTTTTCAATTTTCATTTTCAAGAACTTTATATTTTTCTGGAAATAGTATTTCTGTTTTACTAGTAACAAACGAGAATTTTCGAATATTATGTTGAGACATAAATCAATAAGCTTACAAAACGTTTAAAAAACAATATGTAAGCTAAGCTTACAAAACAAATAAAAAAAGTTTTCTCAGTTTTACTCAAACGTATATTTAATTGAATTTATACCCACGCTGTATTCTATCTATGATTTAAATGAACCAAGGTATATAATGAACTATACATATTATTTTCAAGACCGTGAGCTCATAACGAAGCAAAACTATAATTTTTTTTGCGTGAATATTTCCGGATTTGTAAAGATAACAACGAAAATTGAAGATCGTGGTTCGAGTGTTCAAATTTATAGCACGAGTTAGCCCACAATATATGAAAAAAACTTTTAACAAGAAGAAATTCGACTTTAAAAGAAAAACTTCTCCAAAACAAATTAATATGCACTAAAAAGTAAAAAACTAACGATGATATAATGTAGTTAAAATTATTGTTATTTTTGGAGTCGGTGTCAGCCAAGAAAACAACTCTGACAGAACAGTTTACTACATTAACTTGGCTGACACCGACTTCAAAAATAACATTAATTTTAACTACATTATATTATAGTATTTTTTTACTTTTTAGTATATGAATAATAATTTTTAAATAGCATATTAATTGGTTTTGGAAAAGTTTTTCTTTTGAAGTCGGTTTTCTTTTTGTTAAAAGTTTTTTGATTTATTTTGTGATTTTTAGTGAATCTGATTAGTGAGTACACTAACTAATTTGTCACTAAAAAAAAGAATCATCGAAATCGGTTGGCGTGATATTGAGTTATTCGTCCTCTTGCCATGCATGCAAATTTAAGACTTTAATGGTTTTCACATGGAAGCCGTTGTAAGAACTATAACCATAATGAAATGTGACCACACGGGAAGCACCAGCTTTCAAACAGATAAAAAACCTTCATAATCGGTTCACCCATAGTTCTAAGGTAACACAAATAAAAAAAAAATACTGTCGAATTGATAACTTCTTCCTTTTTTGTTTGAAGTCGGTTAATAAAATAGACATAGACACGATAAAAAATTCAAATTTCTTTATTACCAAAATATCAAGACGCAAAAATACAGAAAAAACAAATCCATCTTTCGTTTCATCATGAGTTCATGGTCTAATATGTATATATTTATACATATAAATAGCATATATTATATGCAAAACTTGTGCATATAATGTAAATATAATAATAAATAATGTATGTTTCATTTGTTAGGTAACATTATTAATAGAACTGTTAACAATGTGTTTGTTAAATATTGACTTTTGTTAATTAATTTACCTTCCATAAGTCAACAACAGGTAATAAATAATATGTTGATTTCATTGTAACTCTTTGTTATGTTTTATAAACATTATTATTATTACATATATACAATATTATGAATACTATGTTATAGGTATAGTGTTTATAGTGAAATGCTATCATAAATTATCTTGTACATTTAACATACTTAAATTTAATGTAACGCGTTGAAAAACTAATAGTAATATTTTAGCCCCATTTATTAAAAATTATTTATTGCTATTTTAGGGTTGTATGCGCTGTACTAAGTGTGCCTTTTTTCCGCGACAACTTTGATTCTGATAAATATTTTTGAGAAATTAGAAAAGATTCTGGACGTAACTTTCAAAAAACAGTTTCTTTTGAGACACATAGCTCATCCAAGATTGTTAAAAAATTTATAAATGTGTGTAATCAGGATCTGCTGGAGGTTGTCAATATTTACATATACGTAAACTGACATATTTGTCTCTGGGTTGGTTTATAATGAATTACTATTGTTTTTTTACCTCCTCTATAAAATTAGTGGTCTGCTCTATATAAAAGGGGGCGGGGTCAAATCACTTCACTGTGTAACGCTTGAAAAATATTGATGCTACGATAAAATTTTGGTATAGGTGTTCATAAAATCATCTAATTAGTCCATTTGCGGGTGTCCGTGTAGTCGTCTGTCTGTCTGTGAACATGATAACTCAAAGACGAAAAGAGATATCAAACTGAAATTTGTACAGTGTGCTAAGGACATAAAAAGTGAGGTCAAGTTCGTAAATGAGCAATATACATCAATTGAGTACGTAGGATCCATCTTGTAAACCGATACGTAGGACCCATCATGTAAGTTTTGGTTTTGAAACATTATTTAGTATAAATACAGGTATAGATTTTAAATTTATACATCTCATATATTATGTATTTGTTTGTTTGTTTATTGCATATAGTATATACACCGAGAAAGTGAGAAGAAAGATACTGTTATTAATTTGTGTGAGAGAGCAGCTGTACTTATATGACGTATATAAACAAACGACTGCACAATCAACACTGTCTATACATGGTATTCAACAATTTAATCAGTCAATTGTTTGTTTTCACTTGTTAATTTTCCAGTATAGGAAGTTATTGTAATGGGGCCGATTTTTTAATCAAAAGGCACCTTCGTTGTGGTGTTCATGAAAGAGTATTAATGGCAATATGATTTTGACGACAATAATTTCAAAATATTTGGTCGAGTAGTTTCAAGTCGGCCGATTTTTTATTCTAATTCATTTTCTACAACTATTTATTATGCTGCGAAGTTACTCGTGTGGATCTCAAGGATTGCACTAGACCCTCCCATCTTTTTTTTGTGCATATCGGTACAGTTATACAATTTGATTATCTGTTAAAACGTTCATAATTGAAAATTATTAATTCAGTGGATTTTTTAACAATATGATTTCCTGATATCTGTATTCATAGATATGAATTACTCCGAAACATATCAGCTAACAAATTAAAATATCCTATCTGTTTTCAACATATTGGAAAATGTATTATTATTTCTAACAGCGCACGATAGTTTCAATGAACGTAAAATAAAACGTTTATGTATAAATTTTACGAGAAGTATATCAAATTTATTATGTCAAGAATTCATTTCTCTCTGTGGACAAGTGACATGACTTACATGGTGGTACGATATAACCAACACTCAGGCGAGATGTACAGTTATCGGCTAGTAGTACAAAAAATAAACTATATTTGTCTATACTAACAATCATCAACAAGATCCTAAGTGGTCGAGCGATCTAAGGAGTTAGACTTTGAAAGTTTGTCTACTTAGACTTAGGTTGCAGTTTCGAATTCAAGCACCGCCAGTGTGAGCAATTCGTCGCTTGGATAAGAACGAAGTACACGACTCCACTCACATGAAAAAAATGTAATTGTATATATGATAGTAGTTTAATAAATAAAGATTAACAAATAATGATGTGGGTGGCCTCTATTATAGGCGTATATGTCAGAGAAACGGAGGTTCAACCCCATTATTATTATTATTATATTAATAATTATAAATGGTTAGATTATGTGCTACACCTCACTACTAACTACTGTATAAAATAACAATGTTATTTTATATAACTATATAACAATTGTAGTGTTGTGATATACGAAGGTACGTATAAAATAACAACATCATATATATTGATTTTTACAATTCCTTTGAGTAATAACAACAACAACAACAATAACATACAACAACATGTCAATGTTAAAATATTAATTAGATTTCATATAGCTTTCTAATTATATTGTTCTATCGTTCTATGTCTATCTGTGTAATATGTTGTGTTCTGTATCCATCTATCATATATAAATTCATTTCATTTATGGGGGTGTGGTATTTATTACCTTAAAATATTAGTGCGGTAAAGGATGTTACAAAATTCGTCTAATAAAGGAAAACGAAAGAAGCCGATTTTGCTAAAACTTGAAATGTGTTTCTTAGGTGTCAAATATCATTAGTAACGCATGAGTTAGTGGTCCAAATGTTTTTGTTTGATAATCCTGATCCTGATATATTATAAATGCGAAATTTTGCTATGATGAATCAAAGAATCAAACTAATTATAACTGCTAACCCATAAGTATATATTTAAAACATACAAGAGATGTCACATTCCGATTTTATACTGGCTATGCTTGCCTCAATACTTAATTTAACGGATTGTTTAAATCATTCTAACCAATCCGTAACATATTTCATATGTTTCCCTATAAACGTTTGTTTGTTTGTTTTTTTGTTATGCTTTCACCCAAAATCTACCGAATGGATTTGAAAGAAACTCTGGAACAATATAGCTCACACATCAGTATAACACATAATTTATAAAGATAATCTGGCATTTCATATGATCATAATTTTGAACCATAAAATGATTTCTGTAAAAATTAAAAATAATAAATGAATTTAAATAAATTCATGGCCATCTTTTCTGATATACTCAATGAATTATGACTATTTTACTCTTAAAAAAAATTGAAAAGTATGAGTTTATTTTAGCTGTATAAACAATCCCTTTCCTTCGAGTGTTATGGAAGGGGAGTAAGTGAGATCAAGGGAGATGGAGGATATAAAGCGGTGGTTGTTACTTTTAAGTCCAGTGATCGGGTTATCGAGCTATTAAACAATAAATTGTTCAACGATCAATGTTAACTGATAAAATTTGTAACTAGGCAACTTGTATGACGTAAATTCTAAGAGTTTGTCAAATATTCGAAAACTATTTTACATGTATAACGTATACGTTATTCAAGTTGCCAATTATTAATTTTGTTTTGTCAACTATAACAGTAATCGTTCTATTGAATATACAATTTATAGCTTATTCACGAATAGAAACATTTGCGCTATTAACTCATGCATTACTAATAATGTTTGACAGGTAAAAAACAAATTCCATGAGGTTTTAGCAAAATGCGAGCGGTTTCTTTTATTTTCCTGTATTTGTAACATCTTTAACTGTACTTTATATTATATATAAAATCAATTTTATTTTAGGTCGATTGTAAATAGTCTAATCTCTAAAATTTTAAGAGATTTTGAAAGTATTTATAGGAAAAGATCTATATAAAATTTGTTCATTATTCTTTCAGACTTTTAACTTCTAACAAAAAAAAAAAAATTAGTTAAAAGTAAAGTAAAATGTTTCAATATTATAACAACAATATTGTTCTGGACAGTTGAAAAATGTTTCAATCCGAGAGTTTTGCGATAATATTGGTTTTCCAACTTTCATTTTTCACGAACGATATCCGAAACGATAGAAAAGTTCGAATATTAACCTAGGCAAAATTGAAATTAACGTTAATTACAATCGACTCACCGACACAATATAATATAAACTAAGCATATAAGACTATTTATCTATAATATAATAATAATATACGTTGAGATTCTCAAAAGATACTTTAAAACAATTTATAGATAATTATGTTGTATGTAGGTATGTATGTTTACTATAATTATTGATAAATTGTTGTTCGATTGATTTGTATCGGTTTTGTCTAATTCGATAATTAGAAATACAAAATTAATAATAATACAGATTGCTTTATTATTATATTAGTTTGTTAAATTAATTTCTCACATGTGATTTTCACTTTGTGTGTTAATAATTAATTTATTGTTGAATAAAACGATGCGTGATTAAATAGTTTTAGTATGTTCAAACTGATTGGATTAAAAATTACTACGAAATAATCAACATCTGTAGAGCTAAGATATAAATAATTACAGTTGGTTAAATCGTTCCACTATTTACATTGTACCTTTTCTATCTATCAGGAAAAAAGTCCATTTTTTTCTCACTTTAAAAAAAAAGACGAAGAAAGGTTTCTGGAGAAAACCCCGGGTGATATTTTGAGAGTCATATTATATATTAAGAGTGTTTTTGTTATTAAAATACTCATTTTATTTCTATATTTTTAAGTACAGCAATAAATGTTTCAGCAGAGAAAGGACAAATCTTCAAAATGAAGATAGATATTTATTTACTGTTTCCAAACTAAATATAATATCAAAACTGAATAAATGAAAAATAGTATGTCATAGGAAAAAGTTTTCTACGACAAATTGACTGTAAATTTTCCACATATTTATTATCAGGTGAAGGTTCAGATTCACATATTTGTATAATCTTATAGGATGATTTGCTTGGGTGTATATTTTCGCGTTACAAATGTAATAGCGAGAAGATTTAAGGATGATGCTGGCTTATTTAAAAAACCCAAATTGCGAACTTTTAAACCATAATGAAAAGTTACAAATATGTTTAATTATAATATAAACAAATAGATTCCGAAGATCTACTGGAGATATGGGAGAAATTTATCAAACACTATTAAACAGATACCATAAAGGCAAGAATTTTCAAAAAACCATTATTCTAGTCGTTAAGCTCGATATCGTCGGCGCGATGGATATATGGGAATTAATGAAAAATGAAGAAGCTAGTGACATCTTTAACAGTGGTTTCTTCTTAGTTTGGCTTAGGCTAATTGATTCATGACATATTATCCGTACGAAAACAGATTCAATGATAATTGAACTAGCTTTTTCTGGCTCGCACGATTATTTTAAAGTCGGATCAAACGTTTCGCTGCAAATATTTAACATATCCAAGACGATTAACATTTCCATGCTAAGTTGACCTAATTAACTGGGTATAATAATGGAATACAAATAACGTATCAAGTGTCATACTCAAATTAACAACTGGAATTGTTGGTTGTCAGGCCAGCAGTCCCACAGCTGTAGTAAGGACTATTTCAAGCTTTGTAGTTAGTTTTACGGATAACGGAATATAAAGTTCTTAGAACAATCCATCTAACAAAAGGAAAGCGTTATAGGTGCCAAGGCATACTCCGCAGTCTGGACTGATTAAATTGAAACAAAGAAAAATGCCGGTAGAGCCATAAAGCAAAAGTTCCGTCCGGCAGAGTGTGAATGGTAAATTACTCTTAGCTAGTAAATCACCATGTACAGTGAGGATTATTTGTATTTGTGTGCGTATGTGTGTATAACTTATATTTTTAGTTCATTTGAAATCAGTGAAGTTTGTAGAAAAGAAGAAAGTTTATGTTTACTTTCTCATATATTATGTGAAAAGAAAATTGTGACAATCATGGTGACTTGTATATATAAAAAAAAAATAGTGTGGACTATTATTTATGGGATGAGAGTGTGAGAGATCAGAGACTAGATCAGACTTATTTTTGCAGGAGAAAAATGCAGTTAGTGAGGTAGATTTTGATATTAGGTTTAAAAAAAATGAAAATTATTTAATCGGGAAATGAAAAGAAGTATGAGCGAAAAATCTTTAACAATATTATATTTAGATGTTGGTGAGAATACTTGTTAGTCGCGAATTTTATTTAAACTGCATTTATTAGTCAACTTGAAATTCCCGGATTTTCACTTCTTGTTTTAAGAAACACAAGTTTGTGCGTCTTATACAGAAAAAAAAAAAACTATTATTTATGGAATGAGAGTGAAGAAGAACTCAAAAAAACAATTTAAAAATTAAGTATTATCAGAAAGATAGTATTTCTACAAAAATCTTTTCTACAAATTTCGTTACTATCTTTTGGCCGAAGCCTTCAGTAGTGCAGCTCGCTGCGACCGGATATGGCTATAAATACCTATTCACAATACACGAATAATAATAAATACTACCTCAATACTATTCAAATACCTGTTCACAATTCTAGATAAATATGGTGGAAGCGCAAATAATACATAAGTACATACAAAGGCAATATAATGCATTATTTATATGCGTTTCCATTCATTTCCACGTTCCGTTTCATTTTCTAACATTTCATTTATTTTCCTTAATTTTTTCTTAAATAAAACATTTCTCATGATATTAAAAAAAAAAAAGAATTAGCGAAATTGTTCCATCCGTTCTCAAGTTAAAGCGTGGCCAGGGTAAAAGAAGGTACATTTATATATATATAGATTATTATGATATTAAAATATATAAATTTTCTTCGACCTTCGAATTGAAAAGTCATGGGATTATGAAAAGCCATAATGATGTTCAGCTTGTAAAAAATGAGAATTATTGCATACTTATTCTATTACAGTATTTAAGGTGTATATTTCGAGTTCATATTACCAAATGACTTATTCATTTTATAGTATTTACTTCTAATTGTTTTACGAACTTTAAATAAGTTCTTTTTCTCAATTAATATTGTACTAAAGTTTTAAAGTTTAAATGTTTTAATTATTTAGGTAAGATTTGTCATTTGTTCATTCGATGACTGGTGTGTCGTCTTATAATTGTGTCTGATATAATGATATTTTACAACAAAAATTCATTCTTTAAATATAAGGAGAACATTTACTCAGAAAGAACAAAAATGATTTACGTTTAAACAGGATGTTTCGGTAGTAGAAACAAGCAGCTTTTACATTGTCCGTGAAAGCTCTTATTTCAAACAGAGTAGCAGAAATTTAATAAAACGAAAAATTGAAAAATGATTACTAATGTTATCAAGTAGTCATCATGTCCAACAAATTCCCTATTGCGTTTTTTTAAAAAGACAACTCAATTATGACGTCATCAGTCCAATACATATACAGGGTGGGTCATTTTAAGCTATAATGGCTTATAGTTCGTTTTGTAGTTAACCAATCAAAAAATAACTTGTAGAGTTTGGTGGAGGACATTTTCAGATTGGACCTAGTTCTTCGGGTTTCTTTAATAGCCAATTTAGATCCTAAATGGTAATAGATAGAATAACACTTTAAATTAGAAAGTGGATCCTCATAAAATGGCTCCCAATTTTAGCCAAAAATTGCTTGTTTTTTTTAATGAGGATCAACTTTCTAATTTAATGTGTTATTCTATCTCTTACCGTTTCAAATCTAAATTAACCATCAAAGTAACCCAAAGAACTAGGTTAAAACATGGATGTCCCCCATCAAACTCTATAATTTTTTGTTTAAATTGGGTTAGTTAAAAAATGAGCTATTAGCCGTTTTAGATTAAAATGACCCACCCTGTATAAGTAAGCTTGCACTTTTTACAACATGTACCTTTTCCTTTTCACAAAAAAGTTTTTCAGTAAAAACAAATAATGTTGAAATATCAAGAAATGGAAATAATTAGATATTAATAAATCACACAACATTAGAAACAAAAGCGTCTTGTACTCCATTATAGTTTTACGAAGAAAAAAAAACACGCAAAAACCGACGTTATTGCAACGAATTATTTCTAAACTCTCACAATCGTAAAAAGTATTGGCAACTGTGGTTACAATAGGTTACAATCCTCTGATTAGCATCTAAAGCTGAATAGTTGTAACACCCTGTATATATTTACGTCCATCAAGTTTTAAACAGTTTTCATTTTATATAAAACTTTATATCTTGGTTCCTTACAGTACTCCTAATAATATTCCTGTTTTCTACATTTCATTATAACACAGAGAGAAACTTCTTATTTTACCTCAAGCAAATAATATTCCTAGTTATATAGCTTGCGCAGCGCAATAGCATGGTATGTATGTGCATGTGCCTTCGTGTTATTCATCACCATCAGGTTTTCTCATTAGTTTTTAAGCAAGCGAAAATGTAGAAATAAATGAGCGACTTGTGGGTACAAAAATATATTATTTTATACAAGCTATATACAAATTATTATATTTATTATTATAACTAAAACAAACTTTTTAAATGAAAATTTAAAAACTTTTTATATTATTTCTACTTACTTTTTGGGTAATTAAAATTAAGGTAACAATAATAATTATACTTTAAATTTTTTTTTTATTAATTATTCATTACTTTATGGTTATGTATTCATCATGACAAAGATATTGTCTTGTTTTTCAAGTGAAGTTATTAAATGTTATTATTTATAGGATTGGATTAATTAAATAATGACCCATTAAAAAAAAGTTTCACAAATGATCAATTGTCTTATATATTAGAGGAGGGTCGAAAATCTAGTCCGTTAAATTGAAAATGTTTCTAACGCAAAGATGGCAAAATATTCAAATTTAAATGTTTAAGAAAATTAAATGAGTACCTTTTTTGTTTTCGATTACCAAATTGTTAAACGCAGTAAATTAATTTTCTGAATTCTTACAGCAAGGCATCAAATACAAAACATAAAATGTAGGTGTAGCTTTTAGAAAAGTATATTATTTTCCATTTTCAGTTTTATATGAAATACGATATTTGTTTAAATTGAAATATGAGGTTACATTTTTATTCCAAAAAAAACAATATCTATGTTCTAAAGATACAGTTCCGTTCAGTAACATGGTTCCAATAGAATCTGTGACAGTTCAACGAATGTAAAATTTAAAATTCAAAAGAAGTTTAGGAGTGTAACTTCCAATATTTTACAAATAGCGTTTTAATTTAACTTATCTACTGTCACTGACTTGCTAAACCCTAAGTAAGTTATCTACGCCACTGAATCAACGCGTAGCAAAAATAATTCCACAAAAAATTTGCATTACAGATCCATAGCTAATCTAGCTAGATAGTCGCGAAAACGAAGCACTTAAGTTCGAAAATTTGAACAGTAAGACAGATTTTATTGCGGTTTTCTGTATTCGATTCGTTAGTTAGACCGTTGTAACAAAAATTGGTTTATAATAATATAAAAATATGCAATTTGCATAATTAATATGCATTTTATAGTTGTATTTCAAATTGACTGCAAATAATCAATTCACAATTCGGTTAACAGTGATTCGTTAACCGTCAATAACGTAGAATAGAAATACCATTACGAGCTCCAACTGGATTTCAGCAGGCATGGAATAATTAGATGGATATAACAAAACCATAGTAAAAAAACCAATAATTTACAAAATATTGTTCAAATATGAATGAATTGTCCAATAAAAATAGCCTACTCTAATGGTCCTAGTTATTCCAGTTTTTTTTTATTGATTTAAGCCTGCTTAAGACTACCATATTGACTGCTTAACGTCATTAGTCATTTTCCCAATACTGAATGTTCTCTGTTTAGAGGGTTTCTAGCATTATGTAAAATTTGATTTTATGACAAGTATCTCATGTCTCATTATTTTTGAATGTAAGTATACATCTACAAAATTCGGGGATAAATACAAACAAAAATTAAATTGAAGAAGGTAAAAACGTGTATATCTATATTTTCACATGAAACTTACCTGTATATTGGCGTTTGTTCATTTTTATACCATACAATCAATACAACACTATCGTTTACTGTTGGTGGTGTCAAATCACATGGTAATAATGCTGTTCCTTTATTTACTGCTTGTACGTGTAACACAGTACCCCCTGTGAACAAAAATTTATAAAGTTAGATACTGAAAATATTATATACCATACTTTTTACTTATATGAGATATCGATTTTTATTTTTATCCTAAAACAAAAGGTTTATAGTGTTTTCTGTAGGTGATTAGAATATTTAAAATATTTTTCAGGAATTATTTAGATTCTCTACTCTGCCAAAATTTTGTATCTGTAAATTTTATAGCGATTGTGAACAATTTTATACTCTATTCTATGTATTACAGGGCTGTACATATATTTTTATTGTTTAATTATTTATGTTTAAGGTTTTATTTTGATTTGTAGTCTTAATTGTTTAATGATTTATGTTTTAGTGCTACAACATGAAGATGATTACCAAGACAATCAAAATCAGTCCAGCTAATTATTCACAAAACAATCTGAACAATAATATTCTTCAAATTTAATTGTAAGAAAAAAGACGAAGTACATTCGTCCTTAAACGTGTAGAAAAACTGTATTTGGTCCCTAGTACATGCAGACAAACATAAAACTTTTCTGTGGGCTGAGTCAGAGTTAAGTTTGCTGATCACATAAATGTGTTGATTTTGTTTATAATACTGGAAATAGTTGCCAAAAGACATACCTAATTAATTTTGGGATTTAATTAACGAGTTATATTATTTACAAGGTAAGCTACATTTAATTTTGTGTAGATATATCTATACAGAATGATCTAAGTTACAGAATAATTCCAATAAATGTTGAATAAGACTAAAATAAAGAGAATTTTAGCTTATGGTCAGGAAAGCTTTCTTATCTTGATACGGGGTATCAAAATTTTGGAAGAATAATAATCGATTTGTGAATATGATAAAAACGCTTGCTAAGAAGGATTGTTAATTTGGCATTGTGGGCCAAAACTTATTCGTGATTAAAGTCTAAAAATCTATATATAAATGTGACCTTGTTTCGAGAGAAAATCTCTAGCGGTGCTGAAATTTTGTATCTAAAAACCCTCAGTATCTGAAAAGAACATGTTCTCGGCTATCAATATATAAAAAAATTTTCATTAATGTAAAATTATCAAAAATTTGATAAAATCCATCTGTTATAGCTTAAAACATCCTGTACATATGTAGGAATGGGGAAAGTTGTGTAAATTAAAGGTGATATTGGCCACATCTTTACTTCGTTGTACTTCAAAAGTATTTTCGTAGAATTTTAAAGAAGTTTTTTTTTTCTTTCTTAAAAGGATCATTGAAATATATTCGTGGAACTTAAAATATATATCTACACATATTCGTAGAATTTTATATGTGCCTACTCGATGAATTTCTAAGAATAATTTAAATATTAATTGCATATCGAAGGTCATGTTCTATATATTTTTATTCTAATATGTTTTATATTAAAAAAAATTTATTGTCTGAATATTAAAAAGTAGATCAGGTGGGAAAGTAAAAGATAAAGTTATTGTTAATACTTGCTTCATATAATATAGATCTTGAGAGCCAAATCAAATGTTTTTAGAAAACACAGATCTTCAAAAATGAAAACCAAAATTTTTATTGTAAATCAAGTATGTTCAATAATAATTTAATTCCTTCAACACAATTCTAGATAGTGCCAATTTTCGTTGCCCCTTTTAAACGAAAATTTTTGAACGCATATTACCAGTAATACATTTAATGCTTATGTTTTAGATTTACCTTAGAACCGTATTGTATATACGAGGTAAGCACATACACGTATATCGCACATTACTACATAAATGGGTAGTAGCTGTCTGTGATCCGACTACTAAGTTCTTTATGAACTCAGCAAAAATATTAATATAACAATAAAGATTAATAAAAAATTTATATTGTAAAAGTTTTTATAAAATTATATATTGTTACTTCAAAAATAATTTATTGCATAATGTATCCCTGTACATAAGCAGTTTTCTTGGTGGCGAAAAAAGTTATGTGGGCATGGCTAAATATTAAACTAATAACTTAAAACCCACCAGCACAATGATTTTTGTAGCTCTAGTTTATGGTACATAGACTTTAATCTCAGTGGTGACTCTTTTTTTCACGATTCTCAGTGGACAGATTTTTTTTTCCATAGTGATATCAGTTGCTTCTTCAAGAGTATGTAATATCACCAATCAGCTTTTGCGGCAGTACAAATTTAACTTGCCAGCATTCGTATTATGAGCATTTTGCTCACGCTCGATTTAAAACATAAATAACTTTTACTTTTCTAAAGGTATATATGGTTGAAATTTTTCTCTCTTAATATCAATAAACCCTTTTCATGAAAAACAAAAATTTTTTTTGATAATTTTTTATGAAAATATAGGTCGATTTTTTTTTTGCCTCCACCGCACACGTGATCTGTGATGTCAATCCGACAAGCAATGACAATAAAATAGTGTCAACAGTTGTATTAATTTATCACTAGTATCAACTTTAAATGAAATCAAACCAACTTTCGTGTAACATCGTGTGTTTCTGGATCGTTTTCGCCAATTTGAATTTTAATGATTTTCATTGTCTGTTTTCTCGGTCATATGGCTTCAAAAAAATCGGGGAAAAACATTAACCCATTTTAGAATTCCATATAATTTTATCTATTTTCGAATTAGGACAGAAAGTATTTTTCGGTCTATTTTTTCCTAAATCCATTTTTCAAATTCTTTTAATCTATCTATCTTTGCAATTTTTGGGTCTCTAAAAGATGTTTCTAAAGACAATTAACATACGTTCATTTGTCACATCCTAATATAGAAATAACTAAAAACTTATAGATTTAGATTTATAATCAGATTACAAAGACAGACTTTAATAATAGCAGTTAATAATAATAATAATAATTCATATAAAGTTCATATAGCATCTAATTAAGTGTTTTATATAAATAAATTTTAAACTATCAACTGTGTAATAACGTTAGTTAGTTAGTCAAAACTAATGTAATAATGTATATTGTATTGTTTATTGACTTTACTCTAGAAATTAATTTTACTTCCAGCCATTTGGTTATTATTATAAATATATGAGTGTATCTTTTGGTATTATTACACTACATGTACAAAAATATTAAAATTATTCATATTTTAATATTTATAATTTATTTATTCATTATTAAATTTTGTTTGCAATTTTTATAGAATACCAAATTTAAATTGCGAATGATAAAATAAAACTTTATAAATACATTTTTTGCTTAATAAAGTTTCCAAAAATCACAAAAAGTTCCAAGGTCATTGAGCTTTTTATTATTCTTTTATCGTTCAAAGTTGGCTGAAAAAATGATGAATCATATAGGTTATCCTTTTCAATTGGATATTTCTATATCAAAATTCTGGAAAGTGTGATAAAAAACTATCTAAAATATTTAGACAATCCTGTAGTTTATAATAATACCATAAAAATATAAGGTTGTCGATGGTATAAAAACAAAATTTTAATTTAATTATGAGTTCATCGAAGATCAATCAATTGATGAACAGAGACTATAGTTAGAGTATCGACGATTGAAGAGAGATATCTATATTATAAAATTTATAAGCAGCAGCACTTTCAATGAATGTAATATATATATTTGTAGTTGCGTGGTATTGTAAATTTATTGTCTCAACTCGAAATCAACTAAAATTCATCCTTATATAAATTGATCAGTGTTTTGTAAGAAAATGGAAATGAATTTTCGAAACTAGTCGTATTTTTACAAGTAGATATTTGTTTTTATTTCCATAAATTTTCGGAAAATGATAATTTGCATGAAATCCTTAAGGTACAATGATACACACATTTAATTTTTTGGTGACTGTAATAAAAGCATAAATATGTAAAATACTTACGCTACACACTTTGTTATTATTCCTTTAAAATCATAATTTAAAAGGAATTATCTGGGTAGTGTGTGTGAGCATGCAAGCAACCAGTTCATCGTTGTGTAGTCTCGACCCTGAGCACATACTGAAGCATAATTTTTATGATTATTTATGTTTGCTTTTTTGAGGATTGGCAAGTTTGGAAACGACAAAAATTCAAGTTTTAACTGTGACTCATGTAACGAATATTTGGAAATCATGTTATTCGATCCTTTGCTTTGATTTTCATATTTATAAAATTATACAAAAGGAAAACTTAATAAGAAAAATTTGAAAAATAGTATGCAACTTTCGGGTTTCAATTTACTTGCTTTTCCGAGAAATTCAAACATGCCCCGCTATTTGAAAAATTACTTTCTTTTTACATAATTCAATTATTTTTTTTTTACATAAATAGCAGACAAAGGCATCGTCATAATGAAATTTCCCCAAATTTGCCACAGTAAAATTTTATTAACTTACTACTATAGGAAATTATTGCAATGGGTCAGATTTTCGAAATTGAAATTTTCACCATACCTTTACGTTTCATGGTTAGGACAAGCCATTAACACTAATTTGGAGAACAAGTATGTGTGTGTGTGAGTGAGTGAGTGAGTGAGTGAGTGAGTGAGTGTGTGTATGTGTGTACGTCCGTAGATATTTTTTTCGTCTTCGATATCACGCGAACAAAAAATGATATTGACTTCGTTGAGGTGTCGATCGATGTGCATTAAAGGCAATATGATCCGAAAATAATTTCATAACTTTCGATCAAGTAGTTTCGAATTGGTCGAGTTTTTATTTTTTAAATTTTTTATAACTTTTTATTTTGCTGGAAAGTTCTTCGTGAGAACCTCAAGGATCGCACCAGACTCTATCGACCTCTTGTTTTTACTTATCTTTGAAATGGCATAGAATTGGTAACATAGAAATTTCGTTTCTTTGTGGACTCACTGTCTAATGGTGTAGTCTAAGTATATGTATATATGTTTGTATGCTATATATTTTATTATATCCTATGAAAACTTGATGTTGTTGCAGTTTATTTATATTACATGCAACAGGAATTATTTATCTATGATTATAATATGGGTACCGAAGAGAGAGTTTTGAATTATGAACATTATCTTTATTTTGTTTTTACAACAACAGCAAAATACTAGAAAGTACAGAGAAATGGTGGCTAGATATAGCTGCAAGTATGTTTCATGCTTACTAGTAAGCTAAACGTTTACATGGAGAAATTTTTACTGATCATATTGTGACCAACATTTGAAAGACAGACTGTTTTGAAAATATGAAACAAATATATACGTTTTGAAAAACACTTATTATGAGATAGCCAGGGTTGTATGAACTTTCACTATATTTCAATCAGGTCTACTTACTTACTGCTCTTTTGAAAAAAAAATACACCAATGAAGATTGACATCCTATCATTCGCTCTACAGACAAATCAATAATTTGGGAACTATACTTATTTTGTATACCATGTGCCACTTATTTTGTGGCTGTACATATTTCCGAGTCTTGTGTTACCAGTCAAAATTTCATGTCAATTCATTGAATAATTTTCGAATTTTGTGGCCACATGCGTACGTATGCTGAATTTTTATAAAATGGCTATCAAATACCCCGCTTCGCTAACAATTTTAACTTAAAAAGCAAAGACAATCGCGTTATAATTCTCACTGATTCTCCTTTTTAATCACAATTTAACTTTCTAAAGGTGAAATAATTTTTAAAATCTATTAAGTAGTTATAATTCAAAAATGACGAATTTTTGTACGAACTATCATCCCCTTTTCACCACTAAAAGGGCGGAGTTTCATACAAAATTTTATTCCCTACTTGATCTCCTTAAAGAATGAATTTTCATAAAAAAGTGAAGTATGTCTCCCCAACCATGAGCTCTTCTGTCAATAATTACATTTCTAACTTCAAAAACCATAAAGTTCTTTCTATCCTTTTTTTCAAACTGTAAGGTGATAAGTTTCAATAAAAAACAAAACATGTCTTTCATCAATTGTCTTAAAAGATTGTTTAGATTGCCCGCAAACTTTGCCCCCGTTTTTCTCGCACTTAAGGATATATATTCTCGGATAATCCTTTCTTATCAGATGCCTACGTCAAAAAAAGAACACAGCCTCCAAGTTTCAGGTCCCTACGATCTGAGATTTAGGTTGTGAGTGGATCCGACAGCATTTTATATATGTAGATGCGATGAGGTAAAAAATCCCCGTGTACTAATAAACTAAATAGACTACGTATCTCATAATAGGGTAATTCTAAAGCTTAAAATTTTAATCGGTGAAAATAAAATATATGTACATCCATCCACTACCACTACGTTTATGTTGAAACGTTTTCAACGTAAATGACATACGGTAACGTGATTTAAATGGTTAAGATTACATTGAATGATAGGATTTTATGTGTCGTTTGAGGACTTTATTGAGGGAAACATGCTGTATGAGTACATATATTTTAAATATTTATTTTATAGACGGATATATTTAAACAGTCAATAGACAATTTATGAAGATGAGCTAAATATATCACAGCCTTTTGAAGTAGCGAGTATCATCCGTGCGGGGAGGAGGGTACACTTACATTCTCCTGTCTTGAAAGAAAATACACAGAAAAATATAAAAAATTCATTGTCTTGTATATTTCCAAAAATAATCGATTGAAAATTTTATTTTCTAGGGTAAATATTAAATTTATTTGTTTTTCGAAAATCTTTTACAAGACCAGTAGCTGAAGCTACCTTGAAATTTTCAACTGCTTGTCTTATATAGTTTTGGAGAAAATGAACATCAAATTTTGTCTTAAGTAGGCCCTCTTGAAATTTTTTTCGTAAATGTAATTGTTTACGAGAAAATGTTTCAAACAAAAGTTCTTTTTTTAAGACCCAAGACCTAAGTAACTTATTTACAAACTCAACCTGAGCACGCTTTACAAATTTCAGCTTGATATCTTCCTTCATTTATGAGTAATCATGTTTACGGACAGATAGACAGAGAAACAACCGGAAATGGACTAATAAGATTATTTTATGATATCATATATAGTTGCCCGCCCTTCTTCTAAGTTTTTATCATACTTTTTGACCCAATATGTCTTTAAATGACAAAAATTTGACCTTCCCATATAAGTTAATAATCAATCCAATATCGTTTAAGTAAAATATTTCCTAGAATTTATGTAAAATTGAGCAACTGACATTTGTGTTATAAAAACTCTGAAATCATTTAGATTAATCCCGAGAATTAAAAATTGGATACTTTGGCAGAGTTTGGAACTTTGGTACACTTTCTCTTTGTCACAATTTGGAGCTTTGGTATACTTTCATCGAGGATTTGCTGAAAAATTGAATTTTGAATTCAATAAATTCAATCTATTTTCTTGGTCGAAAACAATTCTTCAGGGTAAAACACGTTTTAGAACGACGTGTTAAAAAATGTAACATTATTCATTCAGTTGATTCTTCAGTTATAAGACTATTCAATTTCAAAATCATAGAAGTGTCTTCTCAGACGTTCTTCTTGTATATGATGTTTAATTTCTCAAGAGAATCAATGAACATTGTTGCTTTGTAATTGACAAAATACGAAACATTGTTCTCTAGTTTCTACGTTATGAATTATTTAGAGAACGTCAAATGGGACTGTACTTCAATTTTTATATTTAAAGAACTAGCAGGCGAGAGTGTTATACCTAGGATCAAAATTTTCTTAAATATGTTTGTAAATTAAATATGGATTAGCAAAAGTCCCACTAATTCGAAATGGTTTAGATGGAATGTGATTTAAGGTAGTACGAGAGCCAAGACAAGTTTAGACTAGACATGTGGTTGAAATTATTTGTTCCTTATTTTCAACTTTGATGATGAATTTTGTTATAATTTCTTTGTCTTATATTGTAAAGTTATAGCATAATTTACCATCAAAATTGGAAAAACTATATATTTTATAATTTGTGTCTCCACTACCGTGCTCATACATCTTTAATTAGTCGGGCAAAACAGATTTTTTTGTTATTCAATAATTTTTCATATTTAAAAAAAATCAAGCTTTTTATTTCAAATTACCCTGTTTCTCGCATTAAAGCAAACATTCCTTAGGTTGTTTTCTTTTCGATCAGTCAACTGTGTCTTCATAAAGTTGATACCTCATCATAGTTTATTTTCCGAGAAACTGAACTATATTAAAATTATATCCAGGATACTACACCTTACCCTTTATCATTTTTTTTTCAATCAGAAAATACGAGAAAAATCCACTATGCAAAATGTAAATGAAAGCATCATAATTAAAACTAATTAACCTAACTTAATGAACAGGAGCTTATATTTGTGGTGAGCTCATGCAAAGCTCTTTTGCAAAGTTTCAAAAAGAAACTTCAACGTACTGGGAATCAGTATTTTATTCCATTTGGTATTAATTGGTTGATATTGATTTGAGCCAAGTTTTTCCGATATAAGATGAAACGATATCATTATTTTTCATTTAACGGAAAATGGACTTACTTTTCATCAAATAAACATTCTCTTTATTGAGATATGTTATGGATTATAATAAATATTTTAATGTTTTTAAAATATAAATTAAATAGTTTTGTTAAAAAGTCTTCAAGCTATAGAATATTAGTCTTACTTTATACTAAAAATAACCCTTCAATTTAATATTAACGTTGAATTTAACTTAATACATAAACCAAATGGTCGTTATAACAACAGTAGAATATAACCAAACATTTGGTCGTTCAATAAATATGGTGATAATATTAAAGCAAAATATGGTTCCGTATATGTTGTACGGGCGAACAAGTGGATAAAGAGAATAATTATCATACAGAATATTGCCAACTTTTAAAATGTTGTAAGAATGTGAAAGAGTATGCCTTGTTGCTACATTGCTACATCATTCATTTTTCAAAATTTGAATAGATTCATTTTTCAAAATTTGATTAGAAAATTTAACTTTGACATTTTCAATAGGTACCTAGGGCTAGAGGCTTCATCTTTTCAGTGTCACCTGCCCTTCCTTTAGTTTTCAACAATTTTCCATTAGGTTTGTATCAATTAAAAAAAAAATCGACAAATTTTTCTGATACGGAACCCTTAACTCGCACTTGAAACATATATAAGAACAATCTTCATTGAATTACCTTTTTCCTTAAAACTTTTTGAAAATCGTCGCCAATCTTTTAGTAATTTCCAGGTACGTAACCCTAAAGTTGAACTTGAAACATAACGAAGGACACTCTCCAATAAATTAGCTTTCAAACAAAACCAAAAATATCAACATCGGTTCTTTCGTTTAGGCACTACGATGCCACAGACAGACAGACACACATATATAGCGATCAAACTTATAACATCCCTTTTTTTTTAGTTCGAGGATTAAAAATACGAAACTTGGAAACTTCTTAGAGAATGGTCTAACACTTCTGCAATTAAGTTTTGTCTTTGGATAACTACGAAATCACACTTGTGGTAGTTTATCTAATATCTTGACGGTTCTTTTTTTATAATGTTGATAATGGAAAAGTTATAAGATTTTGTTTATCTTAAATGAAAATCATTGTACAATACCTAAATACATTCTAACTTTATACGTAGATACTTATATAGCGACATGCACACACATCACTTTA
The DNA here is from genome assembly GCF_905475395.1 of Chrysoperla carnea. Classification (NCBI taxonomy): domain Eukaryota; kingdom Metazoa; phylum Arthropoda; class Insecta; order Neuroptera; family Chrysopidae; genus Chrysoperla; species Chrysoperla carnea. The sequence goes on from NC_058338.1 coordinate 18,384,085, forward strand.
TACTAAGTTTTATGATTGCACAGGTAGTGAAGGTTTTTATTAAAAAGTTTTTTTCTAAATAAAATATTTAATGTTTTTTAATAAATTATATTTATTTTTGTATCAAGTAAAATATTACTTACCACTTTCTAATATAAATAATAAAAATACGAGGTACTAGTAGCAGGTACTCAATTAATTCGTATACTTTACGCAGAGTTATTTTATTCAACAAAATAGCCTTGATATATTGTGTAAGATTTTAAGTTCAAAATAGACATAAAGCTTCATTAATAAGAGAAAACAGGTCGAGTTAGATATCGGTGAGGAAGTTCAAAATTGATATCTAGAAAATTCTAGGTTTCATTTCTTAAAACCCAAACCACCCCAGCATTGAAATTTAAATTCACCCCTTTACTTGTGATACCTCATTTGAAAGGGCATGCAATTGTCTCTTCAACCATCGATCGATTAATCCTTCAGATAGACCATCCAGAAGGTGAAATCATACATTCTTTCTTTTGTGCAGTTTATCTTAAGAATCAATCGATCGATTTCATTTTTTCTGTCATGGTTGAAGAGACAATTGCATGCCCTTTCAAATGAAGTATCATAAGCAAGGAGGTGCCATTTGAAAGTTGGGGTGGCTAGAAGCGAAATGGGGAAACCGAAAATTTTCAAGGTATCATTTTTAAACTTCTCTCTCGATATCTAAATCGACGTATTTTCACACAAAACAATAAACACATCTGGTCAAGAGTTATTAAGTGTGGATACTTGAAATGAACGCACTGTATGTAGCCTCTGCTACGTATAAAGTTTGTGATCTTAAAAAATATTTCGTATCAATAATAATTTCAACCATTTATGAGAAAAGTTGGAAGGCCCACGTGTAGATAAAACAATAAAAATAAATTTTTAGGCCTTGGTATACATTCCACCACAAATCTATTAAAATAAAAACAGAAAGTTTTTCTGAAATAAAATTAATATAAATAATATGAACATAATATATATAAAATAAAATAAATGTAATTTAATGGAATTGACCATTTACAATATCTATAATTTTCTTGTCACATACATACCCAGTTCACAGTTATAATCATAGTTAGTAATATCAAGAGAAAAGATTATAACAAAAGTCGATACACATTATGTGGTTCTTAAGTGTACAGTGTGTATCAGGGAGATAAATACGTCATTACATTAGGCATACTATCTATGGTTTCTTGGAGTCGTGAATATATGTCAACGTAGGTACCCATGCATTTTGTACTATATGTAATTTTATATTCTTTGATCATAAAACCAGATAAACCTTAAGGCGATTGTAAACCTACAGTATCTATTGTAAAAAAGTTTTGGTTTATTGCACGGTACATACACATAAACCAAATACATGCGCTTTGTTGTCAAGTAATGAGTTATTTTTGACTTTACAAAACCACGAAACTCAACTAAAATATATAATATATTGTGTGCAAGTGATGCTTATAAATTTGATAATATAGATATCGCTCTTCAATCATCAATTCTCTAACTGTAGTCGTCTCTGTTCATCAAAAGATGAATCTTTGACGAACTCATAATTAAATAAAAATTTTGTTTTTATATCAACGGCAACCTTTTATTTTATGGAATTATTATAAACTACAAGATTGTCTAAATATTTATGATAGTTTTTTATCACACTCTTATCCTTTTATCCAATTGAAAAGGGTAACCTATATGATTCAACCTTTTTTTTAGTCAACTTTGAACGACAAAATATTTGGAATGGAATTTTTTGTGATTTTTGGCAACTGTATTAATCAAAAATGTATTCATAGTGTTGTGAAGTAGTCGAACAGTCGAGGCTCAATAAAATCTCGACCAACTCAAATCTTCCCAATTAAGGGGCTTGGACTTGTTTCTTTCTTTTCATATTTTATTTAACGCAGTCGCGTTTTTATTTTTTTAATTATTTATTTTATTCACTATGAAAGAACGCCAATAAAACCAATACCTAAGTCATTTTGAAAAATATTAATTTACCCATAAATAAAATAATTAACTAAATCTTTAATAAGGAATATATTGGTATTTAGATCTCCATAGATCAAAATGTATTCCCAAATATTATGAAACACAAACTTACAATATTTAAGTAGGTATTATAACCGAAACTAACATGAATTTTCTTGAACATAATATCCAAATGAGCAATTTATAAATGAAGCACCATGTAAATAACTAAACCACATTAAATAACAACATAGATCTTACCACAAAACAATAATATATTTTGTATTGTTCAAAAACATGTTATTGCTTTTATTGTTATTATTGTGATTATTATGATTATTATATGATGGGTTTTTTATTTAAGGTTTTGTTCTTTCATTCTGAACTGGAATGTTAAACGAAAAATAATAATAAAAAAAAAATATATAAGAAATATTATTGTATATTACTTACTTACAACAATTTTATGTAACTTATATAAATAAACCAACTTTTACATTTATTTTCTTTTTTTTTTTTTTTCATTTATACTGTATTTGTTCCTTTATTTATTGTGTTTCAAAAGTTTTTTAATAACTACATTGTATTATATGTATAGAAATAGGAGACGCAAAGCACATTGAAAAATCAATCATACATATTTATTATACTACAATTTCCTTTTGTAAAGAAGCTTCCAATCTAATTTTCTAAGCTGTGAATAATGGTATAATATTCTGGACTTTGAGATAAACAAAGCTACACGCAAAAAAAAAATTTCAATATAAGGTATATAAGGTAATTTTGACCCAAAAAGTACAAAATTTGGATGCATTTGATGACTGGTCGAATAGTTCTTGAGATACGGACTAAAATCGTATAAGACTAATATAAAATAATAAATGAATTTAAATAAATTAAAAGATTAATTATTTCTTTGTTTTTTATTTACCGTTGTTTTTTGTGACACTTTGAATATTTTTATGCACATAACTTGTACTCAACAAATAACAAGAAAAAATTATAGTAAATATAAGAGTAAAAAGAATTTTTCAAAAGTTATTGTTATTTTTTCAGTTGAAACAAAACAAAAAGTCGACATACATTTTATATAGACAGTACAACTTAAATTATTATTCTTGATAAAGTACGAGTTTCAAAAGAAATCTTACGGTCATGTTCACCAAGATAAACAGAAAACAAATTTTTTTTAATATTGTCGTCAATAATTGTATTTATCATTAATGAAATCGTCTCAAACTTTGAAACTTTTTTCTTTAAATATATTTTTGTACCATCTCAGAAAAATAAGTCTTTACAGGAATATGAATTATATGAAGCCATCATAATAGAAACAAACCTTTAAGAACATTTTTATAACTTTAAGAATTAAAAAAAATTAAATAATAGAAGTAGCAAAAATGCTACAAAGAAGGTTGTAGAAGACGAAAGGTAATTTTAAACAAAAAATTCCCTTTAAATTCTAAGTAGTTTGTCAACTTTAAAATCCACAATCAACATTGTATTAATTACTTCGTTTCTTAAGATGCTTAAATAATTTTATTGGTTTAATGACAACTTTAAAAGAAAAGTTTGAAAGATAAATGAAATAAATAAATATATTTTAATAAATATGTTTCTACATTTATTGGATAATGGTATAAAAAAAATGTACAATGTCATACAAAAACAAGAAACCACTCAATACCATGGCAACGAGTCGATTTTTCCCAATTTTGGAATTGGGAAAACGCTATCTTTAAGGAAGTCACTATATGTTTAACTATATCATAAATTTTTTCGTGGCTATTGAATTAATTTTATTTATTTAAAGAAGAAGCATGGGTACTGATATTTACCAAAATGAGTCAGATAGCTCCTATCTTGGCTGCAATAATGGCATTTGTTGAAATTACTTCAACCATAAACACTACCAGTCTTATTTTCAGCTATTCAAATGGTTATAAATACCATTTTAATTGAATTTGTTTTGCATTTTTATCAACACAAAATCAAAAAAGTCTCGTCACAAAATGATCTTTATCATTAAATGGCAATCAAGTCCAATTAATGTAATTAAAAAAAAAAATTTTTTCGAAGTAGACGAAAATCGAAATGATTCGAGTAACGGTAAATTGTTGCTGAAAAAAGTTCCTGAACTTATTCGCAGATTCAAACTAAATCGAGAAAGGAGTATTAGAAAGTTTATTTTGTTTTATATTGGTATGAAAAATTAATGATTCTATTTGCTGTTTTTTCAGAAAGTTCAGAAACAAATACATAAGACATTAAAGAAATAAGGTAACACTTCGATACGTGGATTATTAACGTTATTGAGGACCGTAATGTATATTTACTTACCATAAAATCCTTAAAACTTCAATCTTTTTTTATATATTTTTAATTGAAAAATGTAAATAGAAGATCCTCTTATTATTTTCTTTTTCAACAATAATTTTCTAAAAGTAATAATAATTAATATTTTATTATTTGAACAATATTTTATCATCCAAACTTGTTTCGTATTTATCGATTTAAAAGTTAAATATATACGAATCTAGGTAAGCAAGTATTAGAAAGTTTTCTTTGTTTTATATATCTTTAAAAAAAATGAGATTCTTTTTCTTTTGTTGTTTTTTCTGTAAAGACATTCTTACATTCTTTCTGTCAGATCTTGATGGTTTACGTAAAAAGATATACGAGAAATATAAAATTTGTAAATTTCATAGATGTGCATATTCATAGAGGTATGCAAATTTATTTTTAAACTGATAGAAAATTATCAGTTCAAGGTTGTATCTTGAATGTTTATGTGTTCATCATACTTAATGAGGCGGAAAAGTTTAAAAATAATCTTACATATAAAAATGATTCGCTGAATGTGTTGCTAAACGCAAATCTCGAGAGCAACTGAATCGATTTCACTAATTCTTTTTTTATATAATTTTCCTTGAAGTGCGAGGAAAAAGTCTAAAAACAACACTTTTCTATATCTCATGCAGAAGATTCGTAATAGGTAATAACTAAAAGTCAACTTGAACTTTAATACCATACCATAAAGTTCAAGTGTTAGTAGAGGGGTTCCGGGAAAGCAAAACAATTGAGTGACGTTAGTATCGTATAATTATTAATGTCAATAAATGTACTATAGTAACATTGCTCAAAAACAAATTGTCTATGGTAAAATGTAAATTGTCTGTGGACCCAACTCTATAAAACCTTCTTGTTCTTTGAGATCATGGTAGAATATATTGGAATAAGTATACATATAGCGAACGAATGATGATACAAAGAATATATAATAAATATACAAAAGTACGAACAGCTAAGTAAAGAGGCATCCAACCAGCAAATATAAGCCCTACAGCAAAATAAAATATTCTCATTTATAACAAACTTATTTAGCAATGTTTGTCAAGAGACGTTCTGGAAATAAAGAACAGAATGATAGAGTTCATTTATTTATAAGGTATATGTACAGGATGCTTTAAACTTCATGTCATACTCTAAGAAGTTTACGTTTTTGGTATTATTTTTTCAAATTTTTTGTAAATATTTTTGAAGTGAAAACTTCTTTAGGCGCATCAGACGATATGTAATATATGAATAATAAATAATTTTTGGTAGGATAAAATTTTTATGATTTCACGTCAGCCGCATGCTATGAATATATTTACAGATATAACACCGTAATCTAGGAAACTAAAAGTTTTATTAATCGAAAAAGCGACACCTATATAATAATAACTAAAGCTGTACAATTAACAATTAACTAAGTTATCTGATCTTTGGTAACTGATTACTGTTCATAGATGGCGTTTTATATTAAATTTGAAAAAAAGACAGTTATTTCAAAGTTTTAAGTTTTTACTTCCGCCGACATATACATCGATATCCTTTTTATGACAGCGATTTCAAAGGATGTTTTATAGAAAAGTTGTTAAGCTTTTCTTTAAATGAAACAGAGTATTTTCCGTTGGTGTGGATTGTAAGAATATAACATAATAGAAAGCAATTGACTAAATATTTGAAATTAGGCTTTTTTAAGTCTTTTCCAATATAATTTAGTTAACGTCTCTGTTTATTTGTAAAAAAAAAAAAAATATGAAAACCTTACCAGAGCAAATATATCTGAAAATGTATAAATTTTGTTAATTTAACAGATGATTCTTGAAGTTGGAACACGCTAAAAGGTTTCAGTTCTACGAATCAGTGTAAACCATTCTAATCGAACCTTTTAACCAAATTTTTCCTAAACTTTTTGCGATGTATTTGAGACATTCTGTTCATGTAGATACATTGTACAGAGGTATTTACGGATGTAGTTTATACTTCTCGAACAAATTTACAAATATCTTTTACCATTTACAATAAACATACAGGAAGTTATGCTAAACAAAAAGCATATAAAAATATATGTATTATGCTTTGAAGTACATGTAAAATATGGAGCTATTCTTTTAGATTATAAAGAAAATACGCAAAAATTATTTGAAAAAAATTTTTTTCTACAAAATTTACATGTGCTTTTATGTTTTATGAGTAAATGTTCAAAATAATTATTATTTCATTTACGAAAGTTATTTTGGTTGCAGCTATGGATTGCCCAAGAAAATATGGCTAGTTTTTTTTCTGACTACAGACTTAGAGCCACTGCACAAAAGTTCCAGTTATTTGTTACAAGTATGGCGAATCTTAATGGGGCAAAATACGCAATTGTGGAAAGGAAAATGATTGTCTTGATTAGATCGATCGATTATGAATAGAATTTGTCGGTTAAATAACGTTCTTCAATCAATTTTTATACTTGCCAAGACACTACAAAGACATATATTTAAGTGCAAGCTATTTATAACTGAGAAAAAAGTATGACCACATTATTTTCCTTAGTAACACATACAAAAATTCAGTTGTATTGCCCGTAATAAATTCCAACTGTTGGGTATGAAACATCGGTTACGTCTTTTATAAAATCAAGTAAAAAAAACTTAGCTTTTCGGAGAATTTTTCTTTAACAAATCATTTGAAAATCGAAATCCGATTAGTTCGATTAAACATTCTGCGATTCTGCTCCGTAGCAAAATGTTTTTGAAATAAACTTGCACTAATCCTTTAATAACTTATCTTTTAATAATTATGTAATTTGACATAGTTGGGGTCGCCATAATTTTAACAAATGACTGGAAATTTTTGGTCAGTGTCGCCGAGTCTACATAAAGAGATAATAACAGGTGACAACTATTTGTATTTATTTAAAGATTATTTTTCGTTAAAACGAAGATAACATTGGTAGATAGGTGGAAGTTGCATTAAAGACTGTACTTCTAGACTCTAGAATCTAGAGCTAGACATCGTTTATATAGCAACCAAATGTATAATAAAAGTTTATGATATTGCAATAAAAGGACAATACAGTATACTTATTATTTAATTCGAAGAATTATATACAACAATATAAATCTTTTTGTAGAATGTAGAATAGAGTAGAAATAGGAAAGTATTTTTTGTGGATGTCAGTCACCATTTATTCTTTGTAACTTTCTAAAATAAACCCTAGAAAAGTTACAAAGTTCAAAATTTGATAATGAAGTAAAATCTTCGATAAAGATATTATTCACTTTTCCGATATTTGCCTTTAATTCAACAATTTTTCTTTCACAAACAACTCATAGTCCTGGATACGGGCATATTTTTCCAAGTCAATAATAACCATGAAAGAAATATCCAACAACAATTTTCGTAGATAAGATAGTGGGGTGACTCGGCACCCATTATTCCATTACCATTTGGAATTTTTATAATTCAAAGTTAGTTATTTTTTTGACATCCGTGGGTGACTTGTAAAAACACATGTAAACACATGTAAAAATATTCTATGTTTTATGTCATGTATTTTTACAGTGTTTTAACTTGCCTTGGGTATTTTTAATTCGGGATTTTTGGTTTAGGGAAAAAATTGTAAACAATAGAAGCAGTAAAAGTATCGACAATAGATCTTAAAACTTGAAAATTCTGAGAGAATAAACTAATTTATATCACATTAACACCTCCGTTGGTAAAATAACAGTGGTAACCGAAACCGTTTGCAGGTAATGATGAATAAATCAACCCTTTTATAGCAATCATTCGAGGCTTCGAGGCATTTTATTCACTTTTTCCAAAAGCTGATATCCCGTTTAAATGTCAGGCACATATTATATATTTCTTTTTTAATGTGCAGATTTTCATGTATAAAAACATGACGATGACACTAAAAAGATATTTCATAACAACGATTTTAATTCTTATTTTAATAAGAAAATTCAAAATATTTATATACAACATTTCAAGTGTAATAATCGTAACAATAGAATTTCTAGATTAAATTTCAAATGTTTGTTAATGCTCTTCTCTTATTATTCCGTAATAAATTTTTATGTGCATTCGTATATTTTGTGTCTTAACAAACACCTTTTAAGTGTTCCATAGTAATATACAGATTGAATATATATCGTTGAATAAAGCAAAATCATTTAGATTTTTATCTGCAATGTTATAATACCAATAACTTAGAAGCCTTTAGACAATATGGAACTGTTTACTAAAATTCTCATTGAAAGTTTGAGCAATTTTTAATTGATTTTCCGAAACAAAGTATCAGAAAGATGATATCTTCGAATCAATGGGTAATTAGAAGCAGTATTTAGAGTAGTGTCTCTAAATACTGCCTTAAATTATTAAGCCACACCCAAAAATGGTGACGTATTTTACATAGAACAAAATTGTTTCGTCAAATCTAATATAATAACTATGCAGTATGTTACCCCACCCTAAGATATATACCTCATTCAAGAGACAAAGCACCAAAATTCTTCGAGCTGATTTGGATAACTAGGTAACAATTTTCTCATCGACTTCTCTTTTCTCATCGTTTTTCTTTGTTCGTTAATTTTTCGAAAAAGCTCCTTGCAATTTAATACAAGTGATAAAATTTAATTATAAATTCTTATAGAATTCCATAATGTAAGAGAAAAACTAAAGGCAGAAGACTCAGCATTTTCTACTGTGGCGATCAAAAATCTTCATTAAATTTATCATCAGTTTTTCAAAATCAACTCAAATACTCCTGTTTTGTTTCCTCTGATTTATTGTATTATTGTAGTATGTGGCCACAGGAAATTTTTTTATATTTACTTCTGTGAAAATTATGTGCAGCTAAATAATAAACAAAGGAGTACTGAAAGAAATTATAAATAAGAAGGCATTTGTGTTATAAGAAAGTGAACTATCTCAAATTACTCTTAAGACACAAAATTTAATTAAGTTTGCTTTCTATTAAATGTGAAACCATTAAAATAAAATACTCAAGACTATCACTTACTTTATATTTCAATACAATACAATAAGTTGTTTTCTTTGCTTTGCTTACGCAGTGAGCTGAACTCAACGAATCAAAAAGTTTGGGAGTAAATTAGTAACTTGTTGAAGAAATTACATAGAGTTAATTGTTGATATACTCTACATAGAATGTGTTGAATGTCAGTGCTTGCATCATTTTTTATAAATTAGAAGAGTTTTAAGAGTCATGGTGGCTTTTCGGCCGTCATTTATTTGGTCATTGACAATTTCGAAAATTTTTCGAAAGTATTTCAGAATTTTGTTTTGTTTTTTGAGAATATTTTAAAGGACCGCTAGTTGAAGTTACCTGCAATTTTTCAAGTGCCTATTTTGAATAGTTTTGGAGAAAATGTACACCAAAGTGTTTCTCATTTTACCTAAAATTATTCATTTCATAGTTAAACGGTTTCATTTTTGAAAATCTTAAATTTATCTAATTCAGTAAATCTTCAGAAATAACTTGATGACTGTTGATTAATAGACTTGACTTTGGGAAAATCAAATTTAGAAATTGTTATATCTGTTTTCTGTTACCATAGTGCAATAATTTAAATGTGTATAAAATGCTTGATTTTGTACGAATGTAAAACCTTATTTGAAGTTAAATTGATTAATTCAGCCGCCCTTAATTATTAATAAACTATTACGGACCGGAGCCGAGCTCATTATATTATGCTCTCACAACAAAGAAACACTGTACCTAAGCTAGTTTTTTAAACAAGGTATTAATAAATCTTGTAAACCTACGCTAAAACATATTTCTAAAACCTAACGCCAGAACTAAATATAAATTTATGAGGAGGTCTACAAGTTGACAGACATGATGAAACAAAACATATCGTCACATCCAATTAAATGTTGATTTCAAAATATTCGATGATTCTCTGGATATAGAAAGTCATGCATAATAATTGCATTGTTAAGAAACTCGACTACTTGTATTAAATAAACTTTACAGAAGTAATTTACCCTAACCCCAAAAACTGTATTAGATTTTGGTTCGCCATTCATAATAATGGTAAACTATAGAGAGTTCGTAAAATATTTAAAATAACAAAATTATTTTTTTACAAGCATGCATTTAAAATGATACAAATCTTAGACAGTTTTCAATATTTCGATAATTCTGATCTATGAAAGAATTATGACTTATGTTTTGCTGTAAACTTATGATATTAAACATTTTCATAATAATCATCTTGGAAAATATATTTTAATAGGTTATTGAATCGGTTTTATTATGTTGTCAGTTTTCAAAAACCTGGAGAAAGGCCGTCAAGAAATATTACTGTGCAAATTTTTAGCACGCAGCATTTGATTCGCTGCTTTATAAGTCTATACGCATAGGTAAATAAAATAAGAAACACGTAGTTTTTATTTGTATATGTTAATTCGAAAAATGAACACGTAAAATGCTAAATAAATAATAATAAAGAAACAAAATACTTTCAAGGATATATGCGCATGACAACAAAGTTTGATTTAAAGGCTCAAAATTTGTTTGTAGGTAGTCTTTTACTCAAAGAATATGTGATTAAAATTTCAGGTTAGGTAACCGTGCAAATTTTTAAGAAAAAAGTCATTAAAAATCGATATAAAATACATTGGCTCTCATGGAGGAATCTCAAAAAACGACATATTTTGGAAGTTTTTGATAATTTTCATTTGGAATGAATGAAAACAAATTTAAAAAAAAACTTTTTAATAGAAAGTAAACATATTAGCAATGAGTTAGAAAAGAAAAAAACTAAGTGTCACCGTCCATATAAGGGATGTAAGAGCAGGGTAGATTAAGGATTGAAATTATTTTTATCTTATTTTCAACTTTGATGATGAATTTTGTTATAACTTCATGAATGTAGACGAAAAATAAGAATAAAATTTTTCGATATGTGTCTTGGTTTTCGAAATATCGAAAGCTAAATAATTAAACAAAATTTTCAATTTTCGATATTTTGAAAATTAAGCCAGATATCGAAAAATTTTATTCTTACTTTTCGTCTTATATCGTCAAGTAATAATATAAATTTATCATCAAAATTGAAAATATCTAATTTTAAATTTGTGCCCCCACTACCATGCTCATACATTCTTAAAGGAGTGAAAAAATTGTAAAATTTATTTATAAGTAACATTTTCGGACCTAATAATCATCGAACATTACTGAAATAATTATATAAAGGTTAATTAATATAATTATTGTAAGAAATTTAGGAAATTGAGCGAAACATTCGAAAATTGAAGTCACATTATTAAATGCAATAAATGGTGGAAACGCATATAAATAGTAGATTACATTGAATGTTCATATGTAATACATATTTATTTGCGCCCACACCATAATTATCTAGAATTGTGTACAAACTCTCTGTGAAGTAGATAACAGAATAACATAGTTCTAGTTATAGATATGGTGGATACCTTTCATATTAGACTTGACGATGATGTTGTTGATGCTGGTTTGTTAATATTAATTAATATTATTATTGTTGTTCCATCATTTCTATTCTTAATTTAATCATTATTATCTAATGATTATTATCGCCATCTTAAATGTAAAACCACCACCATAGAACAGATGTATGTTAAGATATGTAATTAGTTTTTATGGGAAAGGTTAATGTATGATGATGATAACATTAGTGAATATTATTTTTTTACTTTTGTACCAAATAAATTAAATGCGGTGATGAAGTAATTTGAAATAATTCTGGTTATACGGTAAACGTCGAAATGACCGCAGGGAAATATAAATGAAAATTTAATAAATCATGACTGATTGACTGATTTCTGTAAAGTATCTCAGATTAATAAATGGAATTTATGGAGCCCGTAAAAGTGTTTAAGTTTACTTCAAAAAACAATAAACAATAAAATAGGTAATTTAAAAAATCAAAAGTCCGACTGCGTTAAATAAAATCTGAAAGTCAAGCAGTTTACGTTAAATTGAATATGACGCCCTCTAGAGGACATTAAGTTATGATCGAAAAACAAATTTCGATTTAATTATAGCGTGTTTGGTATCAAATTAAATGGCGTTATTAACACTTTTCAAAAATATATATATTGTTATACTTAATTACGAAAATATATACGCAAAATAGTGTAAAATGTATGTTTTTTCGTCTGTTCCCTCCGAGCTCCTAAACTACTTATTACAATTTGACAAATGAGGTATCGTTAGAAGCTTCTTGATCGTCCGCTGATTATGGTTTATGTTCCGTCACATTAAATTGAATACGACGGCCTTTAGAGAAGGTAAAGGTATGAAAGCACTTTTCATATATATGTACGGTGTTACACTTTCTCACAAAATTATAACCCCAAAATGGTTTAAATAAAATAAAGCTCGAAAACAAAAACCTCAACAATTACAGAATCGCACTCTGAAAAGTATGAAAACAATAAAATATTTTCATCTGATTTAACAGGACCATAGGACCGAAAAAAGGTCCCCCGACTGTAATGAAGATTTTACTTATCATAACAATTTCAGATGAAAATATTTTCTTGTTTTCATACTTTTAAGAGTGCGGTCCTGTAATTGTCAGGGTTTTAGTTTTTGAACTTTATTTTATTTAAAGCATTTTGGGGTTATAATTTCGTGAGAAAAGGTAACAACGTACATATATTTGAAAGTGCTATCATAGCTTTATTTTACGAACTATCGAGTTTTATTTTATTCTTAAAACATTTTTCTGTGTTTGTTTTACTTATGAAGAAAGGCCTAATTAAAAGGTAGCTAAAGACATCTGGTATATTATATACAAAGGTATCTGTACAAACATCGTAAATTAACCTGAGAAAATAATACGCTTGTTTTGAATGTTTGTTTATTCAGTACTAGCATAAATAATATAAATTTGTTGTCATGTGCTGTTTGACATTTAAATATTTTACGTAATGAATTCATAAACATGACTATAAATATTAATTATTGACACCTAATATATGCCTTTATAAACAGGATATTTAAACAATCTATAGAAATCAGAGTTTGTTTACAAGATCTTGGTTAACTATTAGAATGCCATCTTACACCTTGAGCGTACCCAAGGGCTGGTTGTAGCAAATTCTCCCTGATATAAAGTTTTTGAAGGGAAAACTTCTTTAGCCGTGTTGAGTATGTTTGTTTTAAAAGTAAAAAATCACCGCTTTATAGCCTCCACCCTCTCTTGATATACACAGTTTGCAATTTTGTTTAATGTAAAATAGTCATAATTCATTGAGTATATCAGAATAGTTGGCCATGATTTGTTTGACATTTACTACTTAAAATTTGTACAGAATTATTTAATTTACGATCCAAAATGATGATCATAGACCTGCTTCATCCATAATCTTCATTTTGAACCATAATTAAAACTACATTATATTATCGTTAATTTTTTTACTTTTTAATGCAATTTTATTCCAATAATTACCGTTTATTTTCACATTTTTAAGGCGTAGATAAAAATTTTAATAATGCTCTTATCTCAATTGTATCGAAAATATCTATTTCAATCTAAAGTTTTTGAAATGTTTTACAATCACTGACATATTTTACACATCATAGAAAATGTACATACGGTATTTAAATTCTAAGCTAATGATTCTATTCTCTTAATGAATACTTATTTATAATACAATCATCATCATATACAACAAACACTTCTTCCTAAAACAAAATTTCATCTCACAGAATCCGATTTGTACATAGAAATGAATGAATATGGTCTTACTATCTAATACATTTACCTATATTTCTCTACCTATACAATTATGAAGTAAAATATCTATACATGTTTACTGTACTTGAAATTAAAGCTAACTAACGCTATTATTGGGAGTTTATACTAGAACAGAACTATACAAGAGTAGATACTACTGTTATATTGAAGCATATGTTAAATTACTGTTCATAGATTCCTTCAAGTGCAATATATAAAGAAAATCTTGCATCAGTTTAATATATCTTGATATTATTATATCAGTCGACCTGTGCGCACCGAATTCCGTAAAGCACACCAAATCAGCGGTACATTTTTAGACCGTGGATTTTTCGTCATTAGCCGTCTCGATAAGCTTTTAAAAGAGAGATAACTTATGAAATTTGATAAAGGAATAAGGAACAACTCACGGACTGACAGAAAACTGGGTAGAGAAATCTGCTTTACTTTAGTACTCTAAAATATATTAAAATCAAAAAAATGGGTGACACATGAAAAACAAGTGAAAACAAACAATTGACTGAGTTAATTGTTGAAATACCATGTATAGGCATTGTTGATTTCGCAACTGTTTGCTTTTTTGTATCATTTAAGTAAAGAAAGAGAGCGTCTCTTAAACACAAAGTTATAAGAGTATCTTTTCTTCTCACATCCTCAATGTATGCTATGTATATGCTATGAACAAACACATGCATAATATATGTACCGTGTAAATTTTAAATATATACAGTACCTGTTTATATACTATATAATGTTTCTAAATTTGCGCCCTCACGGGTAAACAGTTATGTTTACGAAAAAAATGTTGCAAACAAAAGTTGTTTATTTTTTACAAGGGTCATTCTATACCTTTAAACTTTTGTTCCAACGATTTACAAGGTGAGTCCAACGGGCTGCCCAAGAACCAATTGACCTATGTTGCTCGTTTACTAACTCGACCTTACTTTTTTCGTCCTAAGCACGCTATAAAAATTTCATCTTCATATCTCTTTTCATTTTTGGCTTATCGTGTTGAAACGCGGACAGATGAACAGATTTCCGGAAATGGACCA
The DNA here is from genome assembly GCF_905475395.1 of Chrysoperla carnea. NCBI lineage: Eukaryota > Metazoa > Arthropoda > Insecta > Neuroptera > Chrysopidae > Chrysoperla > Chrysoperla carnea. The sequence continues at coordinate 18,399,191 of NC_058338.1, forward strand.
ATTAGGTCATTTTATGAACACCAAAATTTCGTTTGAAGCATGAATATTTTTAAAGAAAGAAAGGCTAGGAGACACCTTTTGGCATTTCCCTTTATTCATTTACGAAAATCAATGTATCATACTCTATGTCAGCGATAGTTTTTTTGTTGGAATGGAAAGGCGTTCTCTAAAATTTACTATTTTAATATCAAGATATAATAAATGTAGTTTATATACCTAAATTTAGAGATGTTTATGCCAATCTGTGTAGTTTGTTGTATACAATCATGATTCTTACTTTATATAATAATACATTCACGTTAAGAGACTAAAATATATAGACAGAATTCTTAATTAGTTAATGTTAATTTTATTGTGGGATATATGATCTATAATTTTACTTGGATGTAGTAGTCATAGTCAGATCTAGTGTGGTAGCTACTAATAGATCGTAAGCCAATGATGAAATCAAGTTACTATCATTCTTTTGGTAAGTGCATTATTTATGAATCTTCTGTCTTTTTGCTCTCCTAGAATTTTAGTTATTGTAAAGATCTTTAATATATATTGCTGGAAGCACAAGATAAAATGTAACATTTCTGTTTGTAAGCAAATTGAATATCAAAAATAAAACATCAAAACCCTGCGTAAACATCAAAAATATTTTTAATTTGTATTACGTCGAGAGTCTTTTTAAAGTTTGAAATTTAAGCTTGTCAATGTAGAATTTTCAGTATATTTCAGTGCGCAGCTTGTGACATTCATGTTACTGTGCTTAATACTTAGACGTAGTGTGTATACAAATATATGTATAAACACTACATATATTATAAAAGTTTTAATCGTGGCCGAAGTATATAATTTATGAAAATGGAGTTTTTCAATTTTATTATTTTGACGATGCGTTATTGACTGGCGTTTTTATGAAAATGAAAGACACAAGCAGTAGAACACGTTTAGAAACAAAGGTCAAAATGTTTGAAAACATGGAAAAATTTCATTGTTCTATTTGTTTCTACGTATTATGTTGTATAATGACTTTCTTTTTAAAAATTTGATACTCAACCATTTATAGTTTATCTCAACCATTAACTTATCCTTTACCAATCCTCAAAACGGCAAATATTAATCATAGAAATTTCGCTTCATTATGGGCTTACAGTTTATAAATTGCTCAAATCATTTATAATACTATGAATAACATAGAGAGTCAAGTCGTCACTTGCTACTAAAGTACTCTAAATTTTATGACAAGAAAGTTTTACATTTTGAATTTTATATCATTTAACTTTGTAATATAAATAGGTTATTTATTGATGATTTAATTTAAAAGTTACAGGCATTTCATAAAATTTGTAAATCTTGATATATATCTACAGATATTATGTACAACGTTTTAACTTAACGGTATATTTCATTGACATGGCGTACTTAAAGACGTTTTTTCAAAAATTATTGACTAGGCTAGAGGAACTGTCATATTTGATAATAAAATCGAACCAACGTTTTTAAAAAAATATTTAGTTACCGACGTTTAGTTTTTCGTGTCAATGTGTACGTACACGACATACTCCCTGAAATCGAATCAAACAATTCAACTTAAAAAAATTCAGGTTAAAAATCCCTAAAACCATTAAAAAATTCCTTGAGTTTTTGAAGTATTTTTTTTTTAAACGATCGACAATCATATACAGTTTTGGCAACCGATTTAAATTTATATGAAATGTAATTACATTTGTGCTTTCGTAAATATATATATTCAAAATATTTCTATGCTAAACATTCATATTAAAAAAAAAATACAGACAAAACATATAAAAATTGTTTCTAGATAAATATTTAAACAGTATTTTTTTCTGTACACATTTTAACGTGTATCAGTTAAGTATTTATTCGAACCCATTATTTGATATATTTTATAGTATTTACTATAACATTATTGGTATTTTATAGTTCTGTAATATATCTATTCGTATTATATATTCTATATAGTAGCTACAAAGTGCTTCATGAAAAACCGAACAATTTCTTTAAAGATATGTATTCTTGTATATACCTAATTGTTTGTTGATTGATTTAAAGCACTTTTTTAAATCTAAATATAATACTTCCTGCTATTTGCCAAAATTACCAAAGAAAAACACAATCAAACCATACCTTTAATTGACATTAAAGCAAAATTGATGTTATTATTGCTTTGCTCATATAATTGGTAGAAAGGTAATTTAACGGAGTGTGTTCTTAGCTATGTTTCAAGTGCGAGCTTAGAGATACATACCCAAAAAAAAAAAAAAATTGGTAAGTTTGGAAAAGGCATGACATATAATTTTAACATATAAATAATTACTATAGAAATTAATGGTCAAATAAACCTGGAACAATTCATTTCGAAAAGTGAAATGGTAGAATAAGTAGGTAATTCAAAACAATAATTCAAAAGATCAAACTCAACTCAAATATGTCAATTTTAATTAAAAAATTTCCAAAAATGGGTCTTAAAAAATGATAGCTCTCTAAGTATCCTTTTTATCACATCTGATGTCCTTGACCATCAATTTTAAATGATTTAAGGAAGAGGGTTATGAGTGTAAAGTGTTTATCTGTGCGTCTTGATTGAGAACATTTTATAGCTAAGTTTTCAAAAATCGGTTTACAAGAATTAAATCGCATTTGCCGTGGGTTTTTTAAATTTTGTAAATTTTACTTGCATTTACTTTCTTTAACATAAACATATGATTTACAAATTATAAAATACATGTAAGTAGTTACATCTTAAGCGTGGCATATTTTTTTGGTAAATATTATGAAAATATAAGCCTGACTGGGATTTTGTTAGATTTAGCTGAACTCAAAAAGTTTTTTAATGAAAAACTGAAAGAGCCGTTTGAGAAAAATTAGAAAGAAAACTAAACAGCTGTTGAATTAATTAGTTAATAAGCAATGCAAAGCGGAATGGATCTAAGAAAGATAATATTTTTAACACGAAAGCAACAGACTGGAGAAATGCCGGATCGTGGTAGATATAAAATATCATCTCAAGACGCAACTCTAGTAAAATACTGAGACATAGTAACTTCTGTGCAAAGTAAAGGCTAAAACTATGATATATAGATTAAGTTATAGTGGCTGCCCCCGAAGGGCACACATAGGCTATAGAGCCAATTGTGATACCATATATGTGTTTTACCATCTTTTCGCTGATAATTTCATTTATCAGCTCCTCAATTTCAGAGGCTGAGTGCACCTTTTTCATGCATTTACTATGCACTACACCAGCCCATCACAACTATTAATTAAATAAATTTTGTTGCGACGGCGAGAATCGAACTCGCTACCCTAAGCATACCCCGGACGGAATAGGCTATGCCTTAACCAACTGAGCTTAAACTATGATATTTATATTATATAAGTATTTGAATTGTATGTCTATATTGAAACACTCTGTACAAATAGTAAACATTCATATAAAATAATATTACTGAAGTTAGAGTTAGAGCTATACCAATACGTAATATATATAAACGAGAGAAAAAAAAAACACATAGACACAACTTTAAAAAAGTAGATAGTATGGAATGAATGGAATTGGATTATTGGATGTGCCTTTTCCAATATGTTACCAGAAAATAATGTATAAACATATATTGGGCTGGATAACTGTATAATATAATAAATTATCAAATGTCAACATGATGTACTGTTGACTCTCTATAACAATCCAATAGAATTCAAATAAAGTTTTACAATGATTGTTCTAATAAAATATAACAAAACATTTAAATATACAGATATATATATGTTTAATAAAACTACGTACGTATATACTACGTACGTACTACGTACTACGTACTACGAACTACGAACAAATTTATCACAAAGCCCTATTTGTTTCATCTATAAAATGATACAAACTATAATTAGATTAGTGCGTACGATTTTATATGTTTTTATCTTGTTATACCATGTTTGTGAAATATACCAAGGTAAACTAAGTTTAGTCCCAAGTTTGTAACGCTTAAAAATATTGATCCTATGAACAAAATCAGTCAATTTCCGTCTGTCTGTCGTTTGTCCGTCTGTCATCACGATTACTCAAAAACGAAAAGAGATATCAAGCTGAAATTTTCATAGCGTGCCTAGGACGTAAATAGTAAGATCGAGTTTGTAAATCATCAACATAAATCAATTAGATCTTGGGTAGGTAGGACCAATCTTATAAACCGTCGGAGGTAGAACAAAAATTTAATGGAGAAAAATGTTCCTTTAAAAAAAATTTAATTTGACATTTACCATTTTTTAAATTTTTACAGAAAATTTTAATTTATGGTTCAAAATGATGATTATACAGGGTGTTCTGTTATTGACTGCAGATCGTCGGCCTTCAGAATGAGTTCATAAAGACGAAGAAAAAAGTCATTTACCAATTTTGGATTTGAGCCCTAGTTTGTTTACGATAAATTAAAACAACGCCTTTTATGACTTAATTTGTTTTTTTACTAAGAATCTAATGTTTTCTTGGAAAAATATAATAAAAATAAAAAAGTAGGATTTGACCAAACCAATCAAATACTTTTTTAAAATGTTTTTTCAAAATGATATAATCCAATTGAAATCAGTTCATATCCCTTCTTTAGTTTAATATTCTTGAATAAAATATACTAATATCTACTGATTATCATTGGCTGCTGGTTATCGAATCATAGTCAGTGAATGAACAAATTTATTAATTTTTGCCATACCTGTAGCGCCCAAACTAGGGCTCAAATCCAAAATTGGTAAATGTCTTTATGAGCTTAATGAAGCGGGCGGGTATCAATCTAGTTTTTCACATAAAGTTTAAACACATAAAACATAATATACGATAAGAACTATTTTTTGTTGAAAAGGTTATTTTTTAAGAATGATAGAAGTTTAACTAATTTTAACATAAAATTCACTCTATATATTATATAAAATACATATGTTGGTACATATCTACAAATATTAGATATATAAACTATGCATGACTTCATGTTTGAGGGTAAAAATGTCACTAAAATAAATGTTAAAAAAATTTCATTATAAAATAAATAATATTACATGGTGTTGTTATACATATATGTTGTAAATACATATGTAACAAGTGAAAACAAACAATTGATTGAGTTAATTGTTGAAATACCATGTATACACAGTGTTGATTACTCTGTCACATTACACATACTATACAATTTGCGCTCTTATGGGTAAACAGTGATGTTCACGAAAAAATAATTCAAACAAAAGTGGTTTATTTTTTTATAAGGAACATTTTTTACATTTAAATTTTGTTCTTTCTCTTACGATTTACAAGATGGGTCCTATGGAACCAACACATAATTGACCTATGTTGCTCATTTACGAACTCGACCTCACTTTTTCTTAGCGTCTTAAGCACGCTATAAAAATTTCAGCTTGATATCTCTTTTCGTTTTTGACGACAGACAGACGTCAGACATACAGACAGCCTACACCTATGTCAAAATTTTGTTCATAGTATCAATATTTTTAAGCGTTACAAACTTGGGACTAAACTTAGTATACCTTGGTATATTTCATGTACATGGTATAATAAGTTTATGCATGTTGATAGTGTAGTCAGTAGTGTACTGTGTTGTAACGTCTTGGAAGATATCATGCCTTTCTTATCATGTAAAACAATTTATTTATCAGACAACTAAATAATACCTATATATTTTATACGTTTGTTTAAAAAACTATTTTGCATACATACATTCCGTATTTATAAATAAATATACTACTTATATTATGTAGATACAATGGATGGTATTTCAAATATTGCAAATTATTTTACAAATGAAATACGAACAATATTCATTCTTTGGACATAATGAGAAATTTATGAGATTTATTCGAAAACGATCTTGTTGCCTCATAGGTTCTAAGTAAGATGTCGGTGGCATTATTTTGACGTTGTCTTACGTCTCCGCTTTACTCGAAAGTAGTTGTTTTATCTTTTACGCGTAGCCTTACTTTTTGGAAAAAAAAATACTGCTCATGATATTTGCTGATAAAAGGACCTTCTATAGGTCAATAGAAAAAAACGAGAAAAACTAAAAAAAAAATTTTGTTTTGTTTTTTGATGAAACTCGGTGGATGGGGTAATTTTGATCCAAAAAGTGTAAAAATCAGGTTAATTTAATGATTGGATGCAGAGTTTCTGAAATATCACAATATTTGGATGGATTTTAGTCCGTATCTCAAAAACTATTCGACCAATCGTCAAATGCACCCGATTTTTGTACTTTCTGGGTCAAAATTACCTTATATACTGAGTTTTATCAAAATTGGAGATACCAAAATTTTTTCGATTTTTTGAAATTTTTTTAAGGGGTACGTACCCCTTTGAAAAAATCGAAAAAAATGAAAAAAAAAAAATTTTGTTTTGGAATTTGATGAAACTCGGTTTATGGGGTGATTTTCATCCAAAAAGAATGAAAATCAGGTTAATTTTATGATTGGACGCAGAGTTTCTGAGATACCGTAATATTTTGGTCGATTTTAGTCAATATCTCAAAAACTATTCGACCAGTCATCAAATACACCCAATTTTTGAACTTTTTGGGTCAAAATTACCTTATATACTGAGTTTTATCGAAATTGAAGATAATTAAATTTCTCGATTTTTTGAAATTTTTTTAAGGGATACCCCTTTGAAAAAATCTAGAAAAAAGCAAAAAAATTTTTGTTTTGAAATTAAAATAAACTCGCCGGATGGGGTAATTTTGAGAGAAAAAGTGTAAAAATCTGGTTAATTTAATGATTAGATGCAGAGTTTCTGAAATATCGCAATATTTGAATCGCTTTTAGTCCGTATCTCAAAAACTATTCAATCAGTCGTCAAGTTCACCCGATTTTTGTACCATACCCCTTTGAAAAAATAAATAAAACTAAAAAAAATTTTTTGTTTCGTTCTGATTCAGATTATTTTTCTCCTGAGAAAGATTTCGGATCTTAAAAAATATAAGAAAAAAAAAAGTTTAAATAATCATCAAAATCGGACCCTTCTTTGAGGACTTCTCATAGAAAGACTATTCATAGAAAAGATGTAGCAAAAACAAATTTAATCAATCAGAATTTGAAAACTAAATCTTTTAAATCTATGGCTAATAAAAAAGCCTAATGCCATCAGTTTTTTTTTTTGTAAGTTCAAAATAATTTTCGTTTCTTTTTTTTTTTTTTATATTTTTGTCATCATGATCATCTAATGTAGTCACTTTCAATAAATCAAGTGATGAAATTACACTTTAATATACATTTTACCTCCACATATGTACATTACACTATACATGCTTACACACTATTGTTTATATAGAAACGGAAGCATAATATATTTTACATAAAAATGTCATTTTATGTCTATAAATCTTGAATTTTATTATCATATACTTTTAAATATAAATTTGATTTGAGAGAAAAAGCATTTTGATAAAAGGGACATAAGTCGACATCATAAGAATATACCATATGTTTATATTATAATATATATATATATAAAAAGAGAGTGTTTGTTTGTATGTCCCCGATTTTCCCTAAAACTAACCATTGACCTTCGGTAGGGGATTATGTCATTGGGTAGCCCTTAGGCTCCCATTGTGAATAAGGGAGTTTGGTGGGGGTGGAATTAAAAATGATGTAGGAATTCATAGAAAATAGATAAAAAATAGTTCTAATAATTTTCAATAGATGGCGCCACTGTCAATAGTACAATTTTCACTAGATGGCGCTACTGTCGAACAATCTGGAATGTTCCATGGGTTTCTGTCGAATTTTCTATAATTTTCTCGAACATTCTGGAATGTTCTATGGATTTCTATCGAATTTTCTAGAATTTTCTCGAACATTCTGGAATGTTCTATGGATTTCTATCGAATTTTCTAGAACTTTCTTGAATATTCTGGAATGTTCCATGGGTTTCTATCGATCTTTCCCTTACTTTTCCGTACACACAGAGAGTGTAGACATAATATTGGGATCGGCCAAAAAAATCTTACTGTTCCGTACACACAGAGAGAATTAAAAAAAAGTCTCATTTAACAATTTTGATATTTAAATGTGCAAAAACAACCCAGCGAAGCGGGTTTAACAGCTAGTATATATATAAGAATTCAAGCTGACTGATCGATCAACGCACAGGTCAAACCGCTGGGTCTACAAGCCTAAAATTTTGTACACACGTTTCTTGAATGACGTAAGTGAGCACTAAAAAGGGATTTTTGGAAATTCAAAAATTTGTTTTGGAATTTAATGAAACTCTGTGGGGTAATTTTGATTCAAAAAGTATAAAAATTAGGTTAATTTATTGATTGGATGCAGAATTTTTGAGATATCGCAATATTTGGGTCGATTTTAGTCTGTATCTCAAAAACTATTCGGCCAGTCATCAAATGCAACCGATTTTTGCTCTTTTTGGTTCAAAATTACCTTATATATCAAAATTGGAGATACAAAAAAATTTCTCGATTTTTTGCAATTTTTTTAAGGAAGTACTCCTTTAAACTTATATACTTTGATCCAAAAAGTATAAAAATGAATTGAAGACGGTTTGCTAGAATTTTATCGACCTGCTTCTAGCATTTTATTAAAACCATCATTTTATTACATACTATTGAACACATGGTATACTTGTTCTTCTTGTAATGCATTAAAACAATGAATATGGTGAAATAAGATTTATATTACACAACCAAACATCAAATTGAAAAAAAAACTGTCAAATATGAATCCAAAAATGTAGTTGTAACCAAAATAAATCTACAAATTTAGCTTGGATAGTAAAGTAATTCATACATACCTTCCTGGTTTTTATTTCAAAAAAAAAAAAAAAAAAACATATAGAGAGGCATAATCTAAAATTAAAAAATATTGACTCGTTTAAAAATTTTAATTTCCCCGATTATTAATCAAAGCATTTCAAAATCCAAAAATCCTAATGGATACAACAAAAACAAAATTACAAAACATGATGTGGTTGTTATCACTTTTGAGAGATAACCTTTCTTAAAAAATTACTATTACTATTACTAATATAATAAATTTTCTAATAATTATCACAAGTGACAATTACAAAATTTAAAAAACCCCCCGCGATTTATTCCTTGTAAACCGATTATAACACTTCTTCTTAAATCAATATCAAAGTGATGGTCAAGGACTTCAGATGAGATGAAAAGGATACTTAGACAGTTATCATTTTTTAGGTCAAATTTTTGAAAATATTTTAATTGAGATTGAAATGTTTGAGTTGACTTTGTTCTTTTGAATTATTGCTTTTAATTACCTAATTATTTGACAATTTCACTTTTCGAAATGAATAGGCCTTTTCATCGATTTGTTTTTATTTCGGACAGTTTTCAAAAAACTATTCAACCTAAGAAAAACAAAAATATTTTATCTTTATCAAACAGCGCTTTTTGACTAGGATAGAAGATATGTGATAAGTCTTTACTTAATTGAACTTTGTCCGAAACAAAAAAGAATTATTTTGTAAATGAAAAGCCCTATTGAATCAGGTTTATTTGACCATTCATTTCCATAGTTATTATTTACATGTCGTGTCTTTTCCAACCTGAATCGATTTTGAAGATCATCGCCAATTTTTTAGTTTTTTCGGATACGGAAACCTAAGCTCGCACTTGATAGCTAAGAACACTCTCCGTTAAAGTACCTTTCAAACGAAACCAAACACACAGACACACACACATAGCGGTCAAACTTATAATTCCCCTTTTTTTTAGTTCGGGGGTTAAAAAGGTTATACATATTAATTGAGATTACTGGTTCAGATAGTTGCATTTTAAAGATTTTCTCACAAAAATATTTGCATATATGAAAAAGCGTTGTTATATTATTTTATTCAAATTTTTGTCAACCAAACTTGATATGATGTAATTCTTTATGATTCGGTCGGTATGCCTGAGCGCAACAATACCAGATGTGCAATATTCTATATAGAACGCAATATGTATTAAAATATATTAAAAAATTTGTCATTTAGCAGAAGAAGGAATTTTTTTTTCTTTATTCAGAAAATGATTTATATGATAGAATATAAACTACCAAAAAAAGATGAAAAAAAAAAAAACACACAAAAATGAATTTAAAAGAAAGTCTACGAAGCATGAATGTTGTATATAAGAATGTAGAACGCAATAGCGCAATGAAATGTAAAATGTGATATCACAATGAGTTGTGGATGAACTACTTCTATTGATAGTGCTACTGGTCATCATTGTACATACATGACTTCGTATAATACTAAAAGACGAATTTCATGATGTTGCACTGTAGGGTAGATATGAAATATAGTTTATTATATCACAAACTATGAACAGTGCTGTCACGAAGATGAAACGCACTTAAGCGTTTAAAAAAATTTGATGGCTGGTGACATATCTATCATTTCATTTATAAAAAAAAAACAATATTTATTTACCGACTTCTATACTCAAACTTGAAGTAAGGTAAATGTTGAGCAATAAGGTAGGCTGCGACTTGAAGCTAACTTCAATTGTGTTTAGACCACTTAATAGTGATAAAGTGCATTAAAAAAATCGAAATAGCAGTAAAATGGAAAAGTTACGTAGGTCTGAAGTTTTTTGTGCAATTTGTTATTTATTTTCATCATTTCTAAAGTATTACAACTCGAAAGCAACAATAAAAAAAAGAAAAGTAATGTATTTCATATAAAACGATTATTTTTTTCGTATGATGGTTTATCAATTTTATAATGGAAATAAAGATACTTCCGCCACTCACCACAAGACCGCAGCAGCAAGTGTATAGGAGTACGCACGCACTCCTATACGACTGCTTTGTGTATATAAAGTGAAGCTGACTCCTCTATACAAATTCCAAGACATTTATAGACGTGCTAAGAAGTGGTATTTTGCATTCGTTTTATACTTGAAGGAATTCCTTCAAAATATTAAGGATTATAAATAAGCCGCCAGGGTAAGAGTCGGTCAAACCCGCCGCGAATGATGTTTCGCATCACACATAAAACTAAACTAGGGCTCTTTGAATGGTATATTTTAAGAACCCAGTAAGTCTTTACTTTTGGTTAATAATTTAACCTACTTTTCATGGGTAATTTATCTTAAAATTGCAATACATTAATTTTTTTTTCATATTGTATGTATATAAAATGAAACATTTTCATTGAATATATAGATAATCTTCAATACATAGATATATAGACAGGTAATTTTTCCATTTACAAAATCATAAAAGCTTTCACTTGATAAATGGAATTATTCCAAGCACTTTAAATTCGAATACCAGACAATATATTATTTGAATGAATGTGATAAAATAATGTCCAATTTACTCTATAGATTTTCTCTATATATATAAAATACGAAATAAAAGTATAAAAAAGTTGTAGATTTTCATATAGATGGAGAGAAAAGAAGTAGGATATGTTCTCAATATCCGGACAGTAAGTATAAAACTTGGGGATGATAGTTTATGTGTTACCCTGTCTACAAATACAATGAATGTTTTCGTTCTTAAAAGTCAACACCCTTGAATCACAATCTGCAGGGAATTTGTCACAACCAGTAGGATAACTAACAAACCAATACCATTTACTTCTTGTACAGAATGATTGATTTATTTTGATAAATATATTCTGGTTTAGTCATATCAAGTAATAATGAAAATAAGGAGATTTTTAATTTAAAACGGATCTGCAACTCCCTAACAATTTTTACTATTTCAGTTCTCTGAAGGTGTCTTACTCCAGGTGGCTCTACACGACGGATTAAATGTGAGAGCCATCTATTATTTTGGATAATAATTTACCTATTTCAATGGTTGTTGGGGAAACAATATTTTATATATTTTTAAATAAATAAACAAAACGTCTTTCAAACTTTGCATATCGTTAAAATTCGTTGTATTTCTTTATGTGTATTATCAATTGATTGCGTTTTTTAACTTTTTTTGGATCATTTGTGTAGTGACTTCATTTAACTGTTTAGGCCGTTTTCATTGTGTTCATTAATTATTTAGTCTAAATTTGTTTCAAATATTGCAATAAATTATTATTTTATTTTATTTTACTTGTTATTTTATTTAAAAAAACCTCAAATTCCCGCCATTTAAAAAAAAATTAGTTCACTCTAAGTGCCTTACTCTAGGAGGCCTTTTTGAACAACATTTCATGTTCAGTAGAGTTGCCTATGTCTTTATGTAATAAACTATAATCTGTGATATAACCATAAAATTGAAAAATAAATAATTACCACAGCAAAATTCAAAGCTGTGACTTTTCTTTATTAGTGACAAGCTCTCAAATATAAAGCAGGTTTATCCATGCCAAAGCAAAATAAATATTATCGAGTTAATATCAGTTGAGTTGATGACATCACTGGACGCACAGAAAACAAATTTAAATCGAAATTTAATCGATTTCAAAATAAATTTGTTTCGTTCCTTTTATTTGTGGGCAATTTGTTTTTTATTATTTTGTTAAACAACGGATCCTCCAAAGTAACTAGGAAACCACAAAATCATTTTCAACACTTTTGTGAATAATCCACTAGAAAAACCGTTCAAGCAATGTATATACATTATTTTCCACGACTGAAAAGAAAGAATTTAAAGATGGTCATAAAATCAAATACACGATTTAAGAAAATCTGACATAAAATATGATATTGTACCGTATTACAAAAGGTACAATACCTATACACTCGTATAATAAACGTAAGACGAAGTAAGTACACTTTATATAAATTCAGGATGCATAAACAGTTCTGTTCTTTTTTTGGCGTTCTCTATAATGCACAGTTTTGTATACAACTGTATGTAGAACATATTTTATATGGTTATATAAAAAAAATAAAAATAAAAAAAATTCCGCTTGAAATGTAAAATAGTGTACTTTTTAAACATGCTATAAAAATTATTTCATTTGTATACCAGTTTATTTGTAAGAATCTATATTGGTAAATAATAAGTTGAAAACTAATTTGCCCACCCTAATGTTCCCTGCGGACTAATCTATAAAGGACCTCGTAAATTTCCTTTGAGTTTTGAATATCGGTTTCTACCGGGGCACTAAAAAGTTTGAAATAAAAACAATAGTTAAAACAATCCGACCGCGGTTATTTAACTGAAAAGATTTCAATAGTTTACATAGTGACACATTAAAATTTAGACATGCTTAAATCTTCCCAATAATGAGCCCCGACTGTTAAAGATCGGAAGGATATCTATATTGTGGTTTAGGATTCTGATGAGAATCTAAGTAATAAAATCACAAAACTTAAATTTAATTAATTCCTTACAAATTGAAGCGTTTAAGAAACAAGTGAAATCAAACAATAGACTGAGTTAACTGTGGAAATACTATGTAAAGACAGTGTTGATTACTCTATCATATTACACATACATGCATGTCACACATAAATAACTGATATTCCCATATAATACATACTATACAATTTACAGCTAATTTGCTCTTTCACGAGTAAGCAGTGATTTTTACGAAAGAATGTTTCAAACAAAAGTTGGTTATTTTTTTATAAGACCCAATTGACCAATGTTGCTCATTTACGAACTAGACCTTACTTTTTACGTCCTGAGTACGCTGTAAGAATTGCTTGATATCTTTTTTCGTTTTTGAGTTATCGTGCTGACAGACAGACGGACAGACAACTGAAAATGGACTGATTAGGTGATTTTATAAACACCTATACCAAAATTTTGTGCATTGCATCAATATTTTTAAGCGTTACAAACTTGGAACTAAACTTAATATACCTTGCATATTACATATATGCATAGTTTAAAATGTATTAAATCTATCAATATAAGCCGTCAAAATGTGTTCTGACTTCTTTAAATACCTTGAAAACAATAAGGTTTTCAAGCCTCATAATATTTTAGTAAGGGATATTATTTTGGAAATATTAGCATAATCGTGCACATATCGTATTTTAAACTCAAATCATTCCTCAGGATTCTGATAAGAATCTAAGTAATAAAATCATAAAACTTAATTTAATTTAATTTAATTCTTTGCAAATCGAAGCATTTTAAGAAAAAAGTATTGATTATGACAATATAAAGCCGTCAAAATGTATTCTGACTTGTTTAAATACCTTGAAAATAATAAAGTTTTCTAGTCACTTAATATTTTAGTAAGAGATATTATTTTGGAAATATTTTCATTAGCATGATCGTGCACATATCGTATTTTAAACTCAAGTCAACATACCTAAACATCATACATCAGTAATAATACATAATAGTAAATGCATTTCAGTATATTATATTTATTATATTTAAGTTTTTAGATAGACGTATATAAATAAATCAAATACCATTCTGAATTTATGGTATGTATTTCACAATATCGTACGTACACCTACCTACATTTATTTGTAAATGTTTAAATGTACTCTGTGTATACTATTACTATAAGGGCAAAGTGTTGTGCCGAAATATTTACTGATTGGTGCACCATTACAACTATTTTACGTGTTCTTTAACCCATATATAAAGATACATCCTTGTTTAAGGCGGTTCAATTTTCACCAGGTGCACAGTAAATCTTTGAAAGTATCCCCAAGCTTACATTGCGTTATTCGAATAGAAAGATGATCGGATTAAAGATTGTTCTCTTTGTTTTACAAACAAATGTTAATTTTTAACTATACATGAATACGTTTTGCATGTTATTTTATTCATTTTTCTGTTGCTTGTGTCTGAAAATACAGGTTTGTCACCTACAATTGGCAGACTGTAAAATATTATTCATTTTTTTCTGTCACTTTCACTCTAACTTTAATAGATAGTTCTATTCACAAGTATATTAAGTCAATTAAAAAAGTAGTTCTGGAAGCAAAGGTGTTGCCCATAATTTTTATTAATTCATTGTGATATATATCAAGGTATGCTCAGTTTAGTCCTAAGTTTGTAACTCCTAAAAATATTGATGCTACGTAGCAATTTTTGGTATAGGTGCTCATAAAATCACCTAATTAGAACATTTCCAGTTGTCCGTTTGTCTGTCTGTGGATTCAATAACTCAAAAACGAAAAGAGATACCAAGCTGCAAATATATTATATTTATAACTTGGTCAGATCGTAAAAAGCAAGGCTATGCTCGCCAATGAGCAAGATATAAATGAGCAGGTGAATTGAGATAGAACACAAATGTTCCTTATAAAAAAATTAATAACTTTTATTTGAAACATTTTTTTTGTAAACGTCGCTGTTTATCCGTGAGGGTGCAAATTAAGACAAAACTTTGGTGTCCCGAAACGAAAAAAATTCTTGCTAATACTTTAGAAAATTTTCGAAAAGCAGATAAATGGCATAATTGTGTTGGTTTTCTTAAACTCTTCTAATTTAAAAAAGAATAATGCAAGCACTGATATTCAACACACCTTCTACAGGGTATTTCAACAGTTAACTAAGCCAATTGTTTGTTTTCACTTGTTATATTTAAAACAAAGAGATGAAAATTGTAATCCAAGGTACGATACTCCACTCGTACTGCCATTACATTTCACTATTTCATATTCTATTACATGTACATTAGAAATTTTAAATAATTTAGTATAAACTAATAGATTTTATATGGAAAATAGAGAAAATAATTATTCTAGTATCATCCTATACCGTATTTTAACAATAAAAATGAATCATTATTCTTGGAAAAGTGGTATAAGGAAAGTGGTATTCTTGAAATTTTAAAAGCATCATTATTATCGATAAAAAGATTCAATTTCAGCTCAAAATAATGATTTTGAAAATAGCTTAGACATCCTTTTTTTTTCTTTTAAGAGGATAATAATAAACCTAGAGATTGTTTCCTAGATTTTTTTACTATTTATGTTCTTTTATAATTTAAGCTAAACCTTTCGAGTAATTTAAAATCAGTTACAGAAAAAATTTCGAATTCAATTTCTGCCAATCATATCAGACTTTAAACAACAATGTTGACTATTCTTTTATAGAAAACCTTCAACTGTCTAATCAATTACGAACAAGTTCAATTTAAATGATCCTAAATACACCATCAAGACATTTGTTTGGTGCTAATTTACTGATGATGACTACTTGGTAGTCGAAATACGTATTTAAATAAAACAAAAAATTTATCTTGGAAATTGGAGAAAAATCGAAATTTATTATGCTTTTGTTTATTTTCGATTCTTTGTTTATTTTCACACATCTTTGTGAGCATATGGTCAAAAATCAAACACCATTTATTTAAACAACCCTTTCCAATACAATTAAACGTGAATACAGTTTTTATTTATTTATTTTTTCTCCATCTATATAAAAAATAAATTCAGAATGAAGAAAAATAGAAATAAATATATTATTCGGTGTAATCAATCAATAAAATGAAGCTAAAAAAATAAACATTTCATCAAATACATAAAAAAAAATCAAGTGTAGACATGTTTGTGTTTACATGTATATTTTTATATATTAGAAATGCGAAAGAAAGTATGTTTGTTTGTTTGTTTGTTTGTTGAACGAGATATAATTTATAAAGATATATTAATAAAAAAAAAAATTAAAAATTAATTTAATTTGACATTACCATAAGTTACAGATTTCTGTAAAAATAACCAATATAAAATATTACATGGCAATCTTTTCTGATATACTCAATGAATAATTACGACAATTGTACATTTAAAAAAATAGAAAACCATACATTTATTTTACCTGTGTAAAACAATCCTTACCATTATTTCGAGTGTTATAGAAAGGGGATAAGCGAGAGCAATCTTTACTTTTAAGCCAAGCGAAGCGGATTGGTATCAATCTAGATGTTATAGTCGTATGTATGCATGTGTGTATACAAAACACCATATATTTATGCTTTATTCAAATATTTATTGATATACTTTGACATATAAATAAAATGTTAAAATTTATGTACACACAACACATACCAAGGTATGTTTGTTACATATATTTATACCTTCATACGTATTATACAATCTACATGTTAAAAGATAGATATATGTTTATATATCATATTATATAATATGAATGTTGTATGTATGTGTTATATTATTAGTATAAGAAATGCGTGACTTGGGACGACACTTTTATGTATACACATACTTTTATTTTACAGGTGGTGAAGAGTTTACAATGGACAAAGTTTATTACGAGTTTAAAGTGTAACTCTTCGCACTGTTGTTTTTCCCTATATTTTAAATCTAGCATGTTTTTATATTTTTCGCAGAGAGTTTCAAAAATTTCAGTAATTAAGGACAAAAAGAGAATCATTGTTAAAGATATTTATCTCAAAGAAGGCTGAAAAGAATAATAATATTCATAAAATGTTCTCAATCAAGTCGGTTCTTCCGTTTAAGGGCTGTGATTGAGAAACACACGGACGCTCAGATAAACACTTTAAACTTATAACACTCCTTCTTTAATCAATAGCAAAGTGATGGTCAAGGACATCAGATGAGATTAAAAGAATATTTAGGGAGCTATCATTTTTTAGGACAAATTTTTGGAAATATTTTAATTGAAATTGAGTTGACTTTGTTCTTTTGAATTATTGTTTTATTTAAATTACCCAATTATTTTACCATTTCACTTTTCGAAATGAATTGAGCATGTTTATTTGACCATTCATTTCCATAGTAATTAGTTATATGTTAAAATTTTATGTCATTCCTTTTCCAAACTGAATCAATTTCGAAAATCATCGCCAATTTTTCTAAAAAAAAAGGGATGTTTTAAGTTTGACCGCTAGGTGTGTCTGTGCCTGTGTGTTTGTTTATCTGTGACATCGTAGCGACTAAACAGATAAACCCATTTTAATTTTTTTAGTTTCATTTGAAAGGCAATTAAACGGAGAGTGTTTTTAGTGTTATTAATGTTCCGTACCCAAAAAACTAAAAAATTGGCAATGTTCTTCAAAATCGATTCAGTTTGGAAAAGGCATGACATATAATTTTAACATATAAATAATTACTATGGAAATTAATAGTCAAATAAACCTGGTTCATTCATTTCGAAAAGTGAAATGGTAAAACAATTAAGTAATTCAAAACAATAATTCAAAAGAACAAAGTCAACTCAAATATTTCAATTTCAATTAAAATATTTCCAAAAATTTGTCCCAAAAAATGATAGCCTTCTAAGTATCCTTGTCATCCATTTGATGTCCTTGACCATTACTTTGATAATTATTTCAGAAGGAGTGTTATAAGTTTAAAGTGTTATTGTGCGTCTGTGTGTTTCTCAGTGGCATCGTACCCCCTAAACAGTCGTACATGTAAATAATTATGAAGTATGAATTTGAAATCTACATTTAAAATTTTATCTTTACGTTTCCATTTTAAAGTTATTTTTTCGTTAATTTGCATCCACAACTCTTATACTTGAAAAAAAATCACACAACTTGTATAATATAAAGAAATATGGTATATAAGTTATTCTTAGTTATATCATGTAAATCATGTTTTAGCTTCTATACCACTCACGCCTTGTCACATTTCTCGTCCGTTTCTTGTGTATAAAACAAGTATACAGGAACTTAGAAACTTGTAACTGTACACGTTGACACATACACATACATGTATGTTGTAGGGGTTGCACAATATTTTTGTAAACATGAAAATATTTATTTATCAAATGTGACATTTATATTTGTTTTTCATTTCATTTCATTTAAAAACCAAGTTATATTTTACTATTATATGCAGGATGCAATATGTATACACTTTTAACAATATGAGTATCCGATGCGAATACCATTTGATTTTGAAGTCATACAATTTAATATTTTAAAAGAAAATGATGAAAATAAATTTGCGTTTTCTCGATTTTTTCAAAGGAGTGCCCCTTAAAAAAATTGCAAAAAGTCGAGAAATTTTCTGTTTCTTCAACTTTGAGAAAACTCAGTATATAAGGTAATTTACACCCAAAAAGTACAAAAATCAGGTTCATTTGACGACTGGTCGAATAGTTTTTGAGATACGGACTAAAATCGATCCAAATATTGCGATATCTCAGAAACTATGCTTCCAATCATTAAATTAATTTGATTTTATACTTTTTGGGTCAAAATTACCCCATCCACCGAGTTTCATCAAATTCCAAAACAAAATTTTTTTTGCGTTTTTTCTCGATTTTTTCATAGGGGTACCCCTTAAAAAAATTGCAAAATATCGAGAATTTTTTTGTCTCTCCAAATTTGATAAAACTCAGTATATAAGGTAATTTTAACCCAAAAAGTACATAAATCGGGTGCATTTGACGACTGGTCGAATAGTTTTTGAGATACGGACTAAAATCGATCCAAATATTGTGATATCTCAGAAACTATGCATCCAATCATTAAATGAACACGATTTTTATACTTTTTGGGTCAAAATTACCCCATCCACCGAGTTACATCAAATTCCAAAACAAAATTTTTTTTTTCGTTTTTCTCGATTTTTTCAAAGGGGTACCCCTTAAAAAAATTGCAAAAAATCGAGAGTTTTTTTGTCTCTCCAAATTGAATAAAACTCAGTATATAAGGTAATTTAGACCCAAAAAGTACATAAATCGGGTGCATTTGACGACTGGTTGATTAGATTTTGATATACGGACTAAAATCGATCCAAATATTGCGATATCTTAGAAACTATGCATCCAATCATTAAATTAACCTGATTTTTATACTTTTTGGGTCAAAATGACCCAATCCACCGAGTTTCATCAAATTCCAAGACAAAATTTTTTTTTGCGTTTTTTCTCGATTTTTTCAAAGGGGTACCCCTTAAAAAAATTGCAAAAAATCGAGAGTTTTTTTGTCTCTCCAAATTGAATAAAACTCAGTATATAAGGTAATTTAGACCCAAAAAGTACATAAATCGGGTGCATTTGACGACTGGTTGCGTAGTTTTTGAGATACGGACTTAAATCGATCCAAATATTGCGATATCTCAGAAACTTTATGCATTCAATCATTAAAAAAACCTGATTTTTAAACTTTTTATCCACCGAGTTTTATCAAATTTCAAAACAAAATTTTTTTTTCGTTTTTCTCGATTTTTTCAAAGGGATACTTAAAGGATGAATTTCCTTAAATTCCCTTCTTAGTGCTCACTTACGTCAAAGAACGTGTGTACAAAATTTCAGGCTTCCAGACCCAGAGGTTTGATCCATCAGTCAAGTCACCTTTAATTCTTATATATATATATAGATAAAACAAAATCTATATAACTCCAGGAGCTAGGTAAATGTAATCATGGGATTTTAATTATAATCTCACGGCCGTCATTTTTTAGTAAGCAAATGGATCAAACCAATTCTTTGCTCAACCCTTAGTTTACATTGTATTAACAATTTTCTATGTTAGTTTATTGGTACATAAAGGTACACATTTTATGTAGTTATTAATCCAGAAACAAGTGAAAATTTAACATTATTTCTTATAACTATTAAAAGTTATGATAACACACCAAACTATCTGACATTTATGTGTAGTGTGTGTTTGTATTCAAATTTGTTTTTTGTTACATAATATAATGTTGATTTAGTAGTCTTCTATATTATTATGTAGAAATATTTCTTACAAATTTGATATATTAAATATTATTTTATACAAATACTCCAATCATCTTAGGTTTTCACCTCGGAATCGAACGGAATATGATAAATTTTTGTACAAACCATTATTGTGGTAGTACAAATATTGTCTCAAAAGTTGTGGTCACGCGTGTGCGTCCTTAGATATTCATGGTCAAAGGTCTCTCGTTTCTGTTACCTTCAATAACATTAACATTTATTATAAAAGTTGTAGAGGATAAAATTTTCTACAAAATTTGTCTGAAACTTTTTTTGTACTTTGAACCGCTTTTAGAATAGAAGGCGCAGAAGATGTTGCGCTCAGCTTAACGTATTTCACTGCGTATAAATATAAGGTTTAAAACATAATAATTATTTAATACCTTATATTTACAATTATTGACCCAGCACCGAAGTACGTTAAGCAATGCGCACCATCTTCTGCGCTCTCTATTTCAAAAACGGTTCAACATACAAAAAAAAGTTTCAGGCAAAGTAGAAAATTTTTATCTTCTAGAACTTTTATAATAAATATTAATGCGATTGAAGGCAACAGAAACGAGATATTCCCAAAAAAAGTGATTTTCGAGAACTTTGACCTTGAATACCTAGGGACGCGCACTATTTTTTGACTTTTGAGATAATTTTTGTACTATCAAAATAAAGGTTTGTACAAAAATTCAGCTTATTTCATTAGATTCCGAGGTTGACCACTTATTTTGACTAAGATGATCGGGTTAAAATAAATTAACTGAATTTCATTAAATTCTGTAATATATACTGTAAGAAGAAGAAATTGAACAAAAAAAAGTTGTAAACTATATTGTGTTGCCTCTATCATATGCTTAGCTTTCTGACAATGTATAGGTTTAATATAATTATTATATTTCTATATTATAATTCTATAACGGGACAAATTTCGATGAGAAATTAAAAAGAAGGCAAATTTTGGCTTAGAAGGGACTTCTTCTATAAATCATGCGATTTTTATCTTGATATTGAGGGTCATTTAAAGCCACCTTAGACTTCTGGTTGGTAAGAGATAATGTTTTAAATTAGAAAGTTGTGTTCCATAAAAACAATTTTTATATTTCGATACATTTTATTAAGATAAAAAAATTGCATGGTTAATAGAAGATGTCCCTTCTAAGCCCAACGTTTATTTTTATTGAAAATGAATTAAAATGAAATATTGGATAACAGTTGTCAAAATTATTGAAATAAGAGTTCATGTACGCCGTATCATCTCCTTAATTATTTCATTTTCCGTCATGTGAAGTGTTAAGTGAGTTTTTACTAAAACAGGCAACATTTTTGAGTTTCTCGATCAATTAAGTTATCAATAGTTGTAAAGACCGGCATGAATTTGAATACATTGTTTATCCCATAGAAATAGAATACTAAGTGATATGAAAAATATAAATATTCGGCGGCGGCTCAAAAGATACTTTCTGAATAAAATATTAAAAAATAATATGATATTAAAAATGTAATACATAATAAAAACATGTACTCCAAGTAAATAGATAGTACATGTTATTTTTGTTTCTCATTTATTTACTAGAGATACTTTTATTGAAACACAGTTTAAAAAGACATTAAAACATCACGTGATATAAATAGATAATATAAAAAAAAAATTTTTATATACAAAAACTAAAATCACAATTACGTATCTTCATATCTTTACCACACGCAAATTACAACATAAAAAACGTTTATATTATAACATGATAATATACAGGATGCCAACTACTTTTGCATATGAACCATTAAAAAAAATATACAGCCTGTCTCAAGAAACCTTTATTTCAATGTAGGTTCAAGATCGACTCGTTTTCGTTACTGTCTTTCAAATTATGAATAGGTTTGACAACAAATGCAAGTCATTTCTCTCAAAACTTTTGAAATTTAGATTTCAATTTTAAATTGGTTCCAATATTAGAATTTCGCAAAGGTAAAATGCACATTTACTTATCAGAGATTAAAAATTCCAAGGATTATCATACATTCATAGAGATTTCCATGCCATTTCTATCGAACCAACTCCTATTCAAAAATATAACTAGTTCGTGTTTAATTACAAGGAACAACGCTGTCATTTTCTAATTGAAGGACCAACTCGTTACAGTTAAGAAAAAGAAGACAACTTACTGTAATCACTTACCTGTAGCGGAATGCTTTGAACTGACTATGATTAAGATCAACGTCCAATCCAAGGTATCAATGAGAAGCCAAAAAATGTTTTGCATGAAACATTATTCTGTAACTGACTTGCCTTCGAAAAAATACCTCATTAAAGGGTGGTTAAGGATTTCAAGGACATGCTGTAGATAAACTAAAAAGTTCAAATAAAAACATTATATTAAATTTTGAAACCAATGAAAGTTTTAAATAAGTGTTTTAAGTTACTAGCTATATCATTTTAAGGTGACCCTAAAGGTCTTCAAATTTAAGATTTGCAAAATGTGTTCGAAAAGAAAGGTCCCAAAATGCGTTGTTGTGAATTGTTTTATGTATTTTATGTACTTTACGTTTTATTATGGATAATAGGAATAGTTCGCTAAAACATTACCAATTCTCTCGCGATCTTATGGTCTATTTTACAATCTATAAGAAATATTATTTTGAGTCTAAACCGTTGTGATTTAGAATGAAGATATTATTTGCTCTTAAAACAAAAGTATTTGATTGAAATGTTTAATTTTATTCGAAAAGAACCTTCTGGTTTTTTAAGAAAAAGAAACAAAAACAAAATCAAATTCAAAATCCAAAGCGGTATGAACTTACCAATAAGAATTAATACTTTCAATAAGAATTAAACAAATATAAGACTCAAAATTAAAAAAATTATAAAAATGTAACATTTATACAATTACAGTTCAGTGGCCACATTTTTTATGAGCAAATAAAAGAAAGGAAAAACAAAATAGGAAAATTATTTACGACAGTAAAAAAAATGTGTAAATAGGGGTAGCGTCGATGAGGAGTGACTTGTGAAGTAATACAGATTGACTGATGGTGAAGGTGGCACATATTTGAGTTGTATAATAAATAGAATTTGTAGAAAAATATTTTTTTTATCACACATTTTGCGTGACATTATTTAAAGCTATGAATGTATTATTATCAGAACAACACAAAAATGTATTAAATACATTTTAACATTTTTATTTTATAATTCATCCGGCTTCACTCGAACCAGATTTCATTTTGGGATAAACATCACTATTAGGAAATTAATTTTGCCATGCTACAACCGACACTACCAAATAGTAGGTACTACGATAACAGAGCTTTAACTTGCTTTCAGCAGATATTGAATGAATTAATATATGCCATCTACCAGCACTGTCATATAAATTTTAACCAGTTGTACTTTTCTCGGAAAAATTGTCATTTAAGTGTTTCGGATTTCAAATAATGAAAAACTAAACTTTATAAAAATAATCTAAATCATAGGAATTTTTTTGAATTAAGAGGCTTCTTTCTTTCATTATCCATTGATTGAACTTAAAGTTTTTATAAAACGCGAAAGAAATAATAATAAAAAAAAGTTTCTTGTACAAAAAAAAAAACAAAGTTTTCAATTTTAATTCTATGATATAATTTTTAACTTTTGTTTGAGTAACATATTAATTAATAGCTTTTTGTAGCATTCGTTTAAGACCTTATAATATGTTTGTCTTAACATTCTCGCAATAATATTTTAATGCTAATTATTATGATTATTATCATTCCTTTCTTTCGCTAACTTAATTATTACAAATTGAGCAGTTCTCCCGGTAAAAAAACTAAAAGGAAAAGCATAAATTTAATCGAAGATACCATTTTCGAGTCTTGATCCTTAATACCTCTTAAATAGAAAGCGTGTTAGGCGACGAAATTTAACTCAAAAAACGTCAAAACCGCGAAAATTTCTAAAGTAAGATGGATGGAGAGGGGGATTTTTGCATTAGGTTCTAGAAGATATGTATACACTTTCTGAACATTGAAAATTATAAAATTATGGGGAGATAATTTTCCTCGTTTGTGCATTAAAAATGTATTTTTTGCGATGCACCATTTTAGACATCTAAAAATAAATTATTATCCCTTCAAATGTATCAAATGGACTGAAAATGGTTACCCAGGGATTTTTGAGGTCGCTGAAAACGAAGCCGATGTAAAAAAATCCCCTCAGAGTACTTGGGGCCTTAGGATCCTGATTTCAAAAGCAGAAAATTTTTTTTTTTAATTTTATAAAAAACTTGTAAAGATTATGAAACGTTTTTCGCGGTAAAATGTGAAGTTTCTTCGTCTATGTATTAAATTTGTAAGTTGCACATCTTTGTTCCAATACATTACCTAATTAAAATTGCAGTGCTATTTTAGGCAGCTATTGGTAGTTAATTATTTTCATTATCTGGGAAGTCCAACTCATATGAACAGCTTGTCTAACTCCTTGTTTGACACTTTGGCGTACCAAGAGGCAATAACGCATTTGTAGTTTGTATTAGCAACTCTCGTTTAGTGGGAGAGTTGCTAATACAAAGAAATTCAAATATAAGTACTGATGTTCACAACATCAGATAGATGGTTATGAATTGATAATAATAATAATAATGATAATATGAACCCGTTGAAAACGATATTATGATAGAAAGAAATGTAAAAAAGTTTTTTAAACAAATGATGTAAGTTAGTCGTGCAAATAATTTGTATTAATATGCATGAACACTTTTTACCAATGCTGTGCAATCATCCAAACTGTTATACAAAAAGAGATAAAAAGATGTATAATGTAACGTATATAGAAAGATTTTGATACATTGGATTTTCATTATACATATATTATTTTGTGTGATACATGGAGTGCAAAGAGTATCGAAATCCTGGATAATATATACAGAATGTTTTCTTATTGACTGCAGAACTATTGCATACTAAAAAAAATAAGAAAAAAAAGAATAAAAAGTTCTTGACCAAATTTTGATATGAGACCTAATTTACGAGATAATTATCCTACTCTTATTATAATCAATTAATAAAAAATACATTCCTCAAAATTAAAGTCATCCAATAAAACATTTAAACAGTGGGTGTGGTTTATCAATTTAAATAACCCATCAAAGGTGTGCTTGCAGTCACCAAAGGATGTACTAAAATTTGTAATTAACCAATAAGTATACAATAAGTTTTTATCAACTGGAGTTTTTCAGGGGAGAGCTAAAATAATGCTGCCATTTTCAGTCAAATAGTTTTGGTATATATGGCAGTATAAAAATTAGATCTCAATCACGGATTTATGGTGAGGCTGTAATGGCAAAATCAAAAAAAAATTTTGTCCCTTGAACTAACTAATTTATTAATGTAGTATTTTGTCACAACGACAGTCAATCTAAATCATTCTCAATTCGTGATGAAATGATCTAAAACAGGCGTTCGTAATCTGAAAACTAAGTAACTTTTTTTATGATTTATTTATTTTATAATTTTTATTGAAAGCATTCTTACTGATACATAATCCATAAGTATATATATTTCCTATATAAAATAGCTTTTTTCAATATGCAAAGAATTAACTGAATAAAATTTTACAAATTCGTACTTAGTAAATTAAAAAAAATACAACGCGCAAAATATTTGGCGAATGTGGAGAACGCGTGAGCTAATCTCTCACCACGGGACTAAAGAATCGAATGGCCCATCATCTTAGCTGATTCAGCCTTTTAACTCAATCTATCGGGACCAAATTCACTGTGAATTTCACACATGCTGTATATGACAAAAAACACACACAAATGATTTTCTATTTCACTTGCACTTATCGTATTCTATACACATAAATAAAATTGACTAACTAGTTTTAATTAGTTAACAACTTTGTTGTGGGGTTTAGTAAATGGTATCAATTAGTCAGTATTTTTTAATTGAGCTTCAATGTGAATGTAGCAGATAATATGTTTGTTGCTTGGTATTTATTTTACTTGTACGCTACGATTTAAAATATTATCAACTTCATTCTATGTAGCACTGGTTGCTTGGTTGGTCGGTCGGTGCTTGGTGACGAGCTGTTGGAACATGATGGCTGAGGTTGTTATCGATTCATAAAAGGTTTCATAAAAATGTTAATTGTTCATTGTGTTTCTGTGTTTGGTTCAATGAATTTTTTTATTAGTCAAAGTATTTGAATTATTTAATTTTCTCGAAATGAGAGTTTTATTTCTGTATTTCAATCACACATTTTAAATTAAAAATTTATTTAAAAAAAATAAAAAAATGTTTTTTATTATCTATATGTAGGTATTTATATAAAATTGTGATTTAATTTGCCTCTTACGTCGAGTGTGGAATATATAATAGTTTTTATCCTGAATACCAGACTAATTTTTTGAAAACGTGAAAATCAAAATTTTTTATTTTATTGTTACCTCAGGGAACCAAATATTATTATAGAATCACATATGTTCCAGTCGACGGTTTTTTCAAATGGACGCTAGTTTCCGTAAATATTTCGAAATTTACTTAGGTTACGTTTAGTCACATAGGACCATGCGTAGTAATAGAATTAAAAGTTGAGTTAATTGTAGTAAATAAACGAAAATTTAAAAAAAAATGCAGGTCCTAAAATATATCAAGTGTAGAGTACTCTTGGAGCAAGTGTGATATTAGCAATCATAATTTAACTGAGTAATGAGAGTATGATTGGTATAAAATGGCTGGCAAATCGTCGTTTAGAAGTTCACACAGAAGTTAAAATTTTTGATTTACAAATGATGAAATTTTAATCAAAAAATTTTAAAAAAGAAAAACATGAATGACTTTTTTTTTTTTTTAAGTATTAATTATAATATAGTTTTTTTATTTATAAAATTCTCATAAATATATATTCATGTAAATTGCCCTAAATAATAAAGCTTACGTCATGTTTACACGAAAAACAAAAACCTTAATTCATGGTATTATATTTTGGATTACATTAGATTAGTTTTGTTAAATAGTAATAATTGGTTGTGAATATTATGACATGTTAAATAAAATTACCATTTTATTTGCACATCCGTGTAATTTTAAATCTTATTTTTGAATATACTGGGGGTTATATTTAGCTTGAGACTGCGTTATACCTCGAAAAAAGGGTTCGCCGCGCAAAACTAACCTATCTTACAAAATATGTAAAAATGTTAACTCATCATATGAGGGAAACTTTAAATTGTAATGTTGTTTTTCATAACAAAATCCACAATATTTCTCTTTGCTTTTCGAAAACGCATACATTGAGGAAAAGCTTTATATTCAATCTCTCAGCATTTTTGAACTTTTAACAGACCTTGTAATTCCAATTCAATTTCATGATGAATACAAGGTTTTTAGATATACAGTTTTTGGTTTTTTGGGTTTATAAGAATAAAACGACACCTTAACTGTTGAAATCCATCGAGCGGTTTGGAAGATACAAGGAAAGAAATAAATTTAATGCGCACAAGATATGCGCAAAAAAACATAGCCACTTCTTGACAGTTGGGTAAAAAGAAACCCGTTTCTAAGGCTAATAATTTTGTGATGGTCTTGAAAATTTACAGTAATTTTCTTATTTTACTAAATTCTTTTAAATATCTTACACTATTATGCAATAAATTCATCATAGTAATTTTTCCTTTTTAAATTTATCTAAATAAACATTTAAACGACTCTTAGAGATGGTATCATCTAATCATTAATCCACTCAAGTACTTTTTTTTTAATTTTAATTTAAAAGGAAAAACATTTAAAAGGAATAGTAGTTGTGAATTCGAAGAAATATGAACACATTTCTAGAAGTTTTTTTTCTACATATACTTTTTCAAATATAATAATAATCTAAATCTAAATCTAAAGTTTGTTTTTAGTTTTTCTACACAATTTTTGTAATAAATACATTCATATAAAATTTTTCGTTTTCGACAAATGAGATTTCTTTTTACCATTATCGTTTATAAGATTTTCTTTACACAAAAGTTTAAACCAAAATCTATTTTCCACCTACACGAATAAAAGAAGTTGATTTATTTTAGTTTATCAAAATTTTTGTTCTTTATAAATTGAGAGTTTATGTCAAAATTATTGGATCGCCCTATTAGCTCAGTTGGTTAAGGCGTAACCAATTCCGTCCGCGGTATGCTTAGGGTAGCGTTAGGTAATTAATAGTTGTGATAAGCTGGTGTAGTGCATGGTATATGCATGAAGTAGGTGCCCTCAGCCTCTGAAATTGAGGAGCTGATAAATGAAATTGTCAGCGGAAAAGTGGTAAAACACATAATGGTATCACAATGAGCTCTATAGCCTAAGTGTGTTCTTCGTGGACAGCCAATATAACCTAACCTAACCTATAATGATTGGAATTTATATTTTCAGAGTTTCAAAATTTAAATAGTTGGATGTATAAGAAAAATTAACCTAGCTTTACACGCGGGGAATTAGTCTAGAGAAATAGTACATAAGTGAATAAAATATTTTTATAGGCAATTTTGTTACAGATATGATATACAAATTACATAGTAAACAATATTAAATATTTCCTCAGCTTTACATTTTTCGACCGTGAGTCTATTCTTCGTCAAAGCCAGCACGATAACCTTTAAAATGAGGTGTAAATCATGGAATTAGAAAAAGGAATAAGGAAGATATCACATACCCAGGAAAAAACAGTCTGGAGAAATAATACATAAGATAAAATTTCTTAAAATTTTATTTCAAAGATTTATAAAATTAAAAAAAAAATAGAAAGTTGCAATGGTAAAAATATCAAAACACTCAAAAATCTAATTTAACGTTAAATTGGCAGAAGGTAAAGTGAAAATAATTTTTTAACACTGCATCATAGGTACAGGTATGTATTTGATATCAAATCTCATAGATAACTCAGTATGACCACATAATAGTAGTTTTCAAGTACTTTAAACGTTTGGTTGGGTTGATTCATGGTTTGATTGTTTTGTATAACCGGATGTATCAAGGCAGTTAAAATTATAGCTCACTATTATCTAAATTTTATTTTACAAATCAAAAAACTTGTCTGTAAATCGTTAAGAAATTAATGAAAGCCAAATAACCACAAGAAACCGGGTCCTTCACTGTATACTAAAACTAAAATGTTGGGGAAAATCTAAATATAATGGCAGGGTAAAACGAAGCAAATTACAAAAATCACGAAGGCAAGAAAATTAAAAAACTGGCAATGGTTACTACAGATGAATCATCATATTAGAGGAAATGTGTCTATTTATTATAATCTACGGATAACCGTAAGACAAGCATGCGTAGACGAATATTATATGTCATAGTTGAAAAGATCTATTCAAAGTTACACTACATTTACTTAGCTGTAGAGATTATGATTTACAAAGTTAAATAATATTTGACGTAAGTACAGAACGCGTTAGCAAATCTCTCATCAAGAGAATAAACATTACAGAACGATTGACGCCAGTGCTAACGGGTTAATTTCAATAATCTGTAAATTTAATTCGGAAAGAAAATAAAAAAATCCACTCAACTGGAACTTTTCCGTGACGTTGCTGAGCTTTTATACTATAACATGATACCAGTTGACATCCTGTATGTAAAAATAATAAGAAAATGCAATAATCACAAGAGCAGTGATGTTTCTACGATACATTCTTAGTTATATGTCGTTTCTTGTTTATTTATATGTGATCATCTTTTATGTTGTTTCTATGTTTGTCTTTTTGTCGTCAATTTGACAACCTCAAATAACAATTTATTTATATTAAATTTGTTTCAAAGAATATAAATAACTTTCAACAAATCTTTTTGTATCGTTTATCCTCACAACTACAGCTGTAACACTTCTACTTATATACAATATTAACAATACTAGCCGATACAAGTGAAATTTTCCAAATCTAAAAAACCCCCGACAAATGCGATTTAATTTTTGTAAACCGATTTTTGGAAACTTAGCTATAAAATGTTCTCAATCAAATGGGTTCGACCGTTTAGGGACTACAATACCACTGAGAAGCACATATAAATACTTTAAACTTATAACACTCCTTTTTAAATCAATATCAAAGTGAAGGTCAAGGATTCATTCAGGTTCAAGGTTCATGAGATGAGATGAAAAGGATAGTAGTGGTTTTTTTAAGGTTTTGCGTTTTTATAAAGAACAACTTTCTAATTTAAAGTGTTCGACTAATGTTATAGCCAGTTTGAAATGTTTTTATTGAACCGGAAAAATAAGATTTAAATGAATACTCGTATGCCTTTGAAATTATCATTTTACGTTTGAATCATTTCCGCAACTTATTTTATTTTTCTAGTTTCACGAATATCAAGTTAAAAAAGACAAGACAGGATGCCTTTTTTTCAGTGTTGAACTTCGAGCAATCTGTATTGTCGAGTATCAGATAAAATAATTTTCATGGAGAGAAAGTTAGTTTGGCACCACTTTGGAAAAGGCTTCTCAATTTACAGTTTCTATAACTAAAAGGTGTTGTTCAAATTTAATGGCTCAAGATCAATAACGATAAATTTCGATTAGTATGTAATTTCGTACAAAATGAGTGTGCAAACCACAAATACTAAATTTGCATGGCATTGGAAGATGATATATGCAAATGAACTTTTTTTACAAACCACATTGCATAGTAAAAAATCAAGCAGTAAATGTGAATGGGGAAAGTGTTTCTAGCATACTTCTTTTTTTTTTTTGTTATACTTGTCAACATAAATTGTGATATAATTATGTTATGTTACTTGTTTATGCATAATAAATAGACTTTAACTACCTCAAAATTCTTTGTGACGTGTTCACCAGTTGTGAAAATTAGTATATTAAAAAATAAAAAATAAAATATATAAGCGGAAGGAAAAATATCAAAAAAAAATTTAATATTATCACATATACCATGCACGTTTTATAATATACTTTAAGTTTCAACATTGAGTTATGGTTTTTTAAAGAAAATTTATAATAGAAATATTATTACTTGATAACTTGTCTCCCCAACCTAAGGTTGACAACATATAATTTGGTTAAAACAAGAAGTAAAACAACCACCGTAGTTAATTGTTTTAGATCTTTACTAAATATAAACTTGAAAGCCTAGTTTACTCGAATTGGTTTTTATGGCGATAATTTGACGATATTTGATAATAATAAGCAATTCAGTAGGTACTCTTTCCATTGTGATATTTTAAAAAATGACTTAGAAAAACAAATAAATGAAAATTAAGATCTTCTGGTCCTAAATTCTGCTATATGTACTAAAGAAATTCATCTTTTTTATGGAAGAGAAACATACTTTTTAATTTTTCTTTTTTTTTACAAGGAAGATATTAATATTTGACTACTCATGAATCAATCCTAAAGTTCCTGACGTGAAGAGTTTGAAACTTAATTGGAGAGCTGTTCTTATTGCAAGAGCAAGTTCAGCTGGTTGGTTTGACGTCCACTGATTCAGTGAGCTTAAGGTAATTTTTCACCTCCAGTATTTATATAATTCTTAGCAAAACAACGTAATTCAGTAGCTTAAAATATGTTATAATTATGATCTGTATTTTAACATTTACATTCGAACGAAGGTAATATAATTAAAGGTTATATACATTATACAGCTTATATGTACGTAAATATGTCCTTGTACTCTGATAAATGATCACATTAATCACCTAGGAATACTAACGTACGACTACCTAATATTCAATGTACCCTAGCTAGGTATACTCCTTCACCACTAGTCACCATACACACCAAACAAAAAATTATTCATATTTTATTCAATGTTCCCAGTTCCCTGTCATTTACACCGATAGCTTTTCTCAAAAAATGATACAAAATTGTATCTCCTTAAACAACATGTCTACCATTCTACCATCAGTTTCATTCACTTTTAATTTTAAGTAAAATAAGTAACATTTTTGTGAAATTCGATAATCATTTATATAAATAGAAACTTTTTTTAGAGTTATTTAACGATAAAGATATTTTTTTGTATATTATTCGAGAAAACTTTTTGCATTTAAATTGCAATATTTCAAAAAATATTGATTCGAAACTGCTAGAATTCTTGAGCCTGTTGCCAGTATATAAAGGTAATAGTAATATAAAGCGGCAAGCATTAATTTTAGTTCCCGTGGTAAATTTTTATCAGTTTTTTGTGCTGAATAAACCATAAAAAGAAAGGTCCGAGAAACTTTGTTTTCATCATAAATCCGTCAATTTTCAAGATGACTTGTAAATTTTTCCACCCCCAAGAAGGAGTGGCTGCTATCCCCTGGGTAATGTCGCACAAATTTTTGTTTTTTATTTCTTTAATTAAGCTTTAAACAATGCAGTCGCACAGTTTTTATAAAGATTCATTGACTCTTCTTGGATTTTGTACTTTTTAGATATTTATACCTTACGACTGGCACTCTAAGGCTGTTCGAAGAAATCTGATCTAAATAGAAATGATTTGATATCCATAATGTTTCAACTGGTTTCTTTTCGTAATCATATAAAAAATAAGTATAAAAAAAAACTTTTTGAATTCAAATAATAATAAATTACGAATAATATTTATAATGATAAACCTAAAGCATTATTGTAATTAAAAAATAATTAGGAATTTTATCAAACAATACTAATATTATGGATATAGATGAATTAATGTATAATAAAGTATAATAATTCAAAACTTTATTTATATGTATAATACAATGATGTGTTTATTATTATTGTATTTGTGTTACGAATACAAATTCGTAAAATACTATAGGAAAAGTTACTTCTGATTTAAGTTTTATTTTTACACCGACTATACAATGCCGAGGGTTATGTGTTTGGCCGATATGTATGTATGTTCATCGGTTCGGACCTAACTTCTAAACTACTAATTATATTTTGACAAACGAGATATCGTTTGAAGCGTCTTGATTGTCCGCTAGTTATAATCTATGTGGCGTCAAATTACATATAGCGCCCCTTAGAGGACATTAAGCTATGATAAAAAATCAAAATTCGATTCAATTATAGAGTGTTTGGTGTCAAATTAAAGGGCGTAATTCGCACTTTTCAAAAGTATATTGTTATACCTAATCACGAAATTATAACCGCAAAATAGTATTAAATGTATGCATTGCCGTCTGTTCCTTCCGAGCTTCTAAGTTACTTATCATAATTTGACAAATGAGGTGTCGTTAGAACCGTCTTGATCGACCGCTGGTTATAGGCTATGTACCGTCACATTAAATTTATTACGACGTCCTCTAGAGGATATATGTTGTTATACTTTCTCAAGAAATTATAGCCCCAAAATGGTTTAAATAAAATAAAGTTCGAAAAAAAAAACCCTATAATTACAGAATCGCGCTCTTAAAAGTATGAAAACAAGAAAATATTTAACAACAAAATCGTCATCACAGTTGGAGAGCCTTCAAGATTTGACAGTTTTTCACAAGACCAAAAAGAGTGTAATAACGTTTTTACTTATCATAACAATTGCAGATGAAAATATTTTCTTGTTTTTATACTTTTAAGAGCGTGATTCTGTAATTGCCTTTTTAAATTTTTCCAAACTAAAAAATAAATAATAATAATAAAAAAGTAATAATAACAATATAAAAATAAATAAAAACAATAATATTTATGACATTTTGTTATAATTACATTGATTTCAAATTTGATATATCTTCTGTTATTATCATGATTATTAGCAGCAATTAACATTAGTAATCTGATAATTATATGTACCCATTTGCATGAGTTTATTTTAATATAAACTCAGTTTTGTGACATAATATTGTACAAAATAACAATGCTACAAGAATCATCAAAAAATAAAGACCACAAAATTAAATAATCCTCTACGAAAGGTAGTAGAACAAATTAATATGCACTTAAAAGTAAAAAATAACGAAAATATAATGTAGTTACAATTATTGTTATTTTTGAAGTCGGTGTGAGCCAAGTTAAAGTAGCAAACTGTTCTGTCACAGTTGCTTCTTAGGAGTCGGTGTTAGCCAAGGAAGCAACTGTGACAGAACAGTTTGCTACTTTAACTTGGCTGACAGCAACTCCAAAAATAACAATAATTGTAACTACATTATATTTTCGTTATTTTTTACTTTTAAGTGCATATTCATTTGTTCGTCGAAATCGGTTTTTTTCTGTTAAAAGTTTTTTATTTTATTATTTTTAGTGAAGTAAACTAACTAATTTATCACTAAAGAAAGATTCATCGAAATCGGTTGGTGTGATACTGAGTTATTCGTCAATTTGTCGCGCACATAATGCAAATTTAATTTATTTGGTTTTCACATGAATACCATTGTCAAAACGGGACCACACGAGAAGCACGAGCTTTCAAATAGATAAAGAATCATCAAAATCGGTTCACCTAGTCGAAAGTTCTGAGGTAACAAACATAAAAAAAAAACAAATACAGTCGCATTGAGAACCTCTATCTTTTTTGTTTGAAGTCGGTTAAAAAGTTAATTTTCAGTTCAATTCAGAAAATTCATACCTTCGTATGGATATATGTTTTCATATGTGGAGTCTACATCAAAAAACCGAACAGCTGGATTTTCTAAATTCATGTATTTTATTAGGGAGCAAAATTTTGAGACGCTTAAAAATTATGCAATTTATTTGCTGTAGATACATTCAAATACAAAATTGTAATTATAAATACATCCTAAAATTTTAATCAATGTAAATATTTTGAAACTAATTATAATGCCAGATATGTTATGAAATGGCCAATAATATTATTATAAACATTTGAAAATTTTATTATAAATTAACCCGACATGGATGAGGTCACACCCATGAAAATGTAAATAATTTTTATTGCAACTGTTATAAGAAATACCTTTTACCTTTCCTAATATTTTTAATATCAAAATTGAATGTTTTTGCTGCATTTTCAATCCGGAAATGAATTTAGTGAATATACATACTGTCGAATAGGTATAATTTTACGATTAGGTACTGTCGAAAATCGAAGGTGATTTTTTTTATCAAGACATTCGTAATCTTTAATCATATTATCCTTGAATAGTTATTCATTATATTGGTTATTTCTAAGATAATTTGCATTAACACATAAAAATTTTTATTTTGTTCCTGGATCCAATTCTGAGCTCCATGCAAGCAGGCACTCGCAGTTTCCTGCCACTTCATTTCTTTTAAATGAGCAAAGATCTGAAAATATTTTGATATTAAAATGAAATGTCGAGTCGAAATCAGACTCATTTTCTTCCTTAGTTTGTACAACAACCCATTTAAATTTAAACTAAGGAATAATTTTTTTGAATTAAGAAAATTATTTCCTTTTAGTTAAATAAATAATAAAAACGGACTAAATATCTTGATCTCTTACAAGAACTACGACAACTACACCCTGGCTACTCAGTCAAAATGCTTGTCCTCATTATCGGTTGTCTTGGCGGAATTCGTCACACTCTCGAGACGAATCTATCTCAAATTCCGGTATGCAGGTCTCATCTTCGTCACCTTATCTTTTCTATGCAGAAGGCTGTTATCATAAGCACCCTTCGTACATTGAGATCGCATCAGACTGTCTTCAAGTAACAGCCCTTGAAGTTTATTTTGATATTTTTTTTCTTTAAGTAGGTTTCACATCGCTGCGGTGCAGGGACGAAGTCTGCTGGACCAGGATATCATACAGACTTACGTACCCCCGACTCAGAAGACAGACAGACCAACGGACGTCGCGTGGACTGACGGACGTATAGACTACACGGCCACAAGTCAGTGAACTTTCTTCAAAAGACGTAGCTGCCTTGTGAAGATTTAAGTCTCTCAAGGAGATGGGTGGCTCTGGGGTGTAAATCCTGTATCCTCTCTCCCTCCTTGGCAGGCATGAATTCGTTAATATTTCAAATTTAATAATAATAATAATAATAAGCACATACATGAATTTTAAAATTGAGTTTGAAATTCAATAAATTTTAATCATAGGTATTATAATTCACTAAATCACCACATCAATGGAAATTTTAATTGAATGAATTCGTACACTGATTTTCATACACACACTTGATACGAATGCAAACAAACGTTATTAAATAATCAAG
Organism: Chrysoperla carnea; assembly: GCF_905475395.1. Classification (NCBI taxonomy): domain Eukaryota; kingdom Metazoa; phylum Arthropoda; class Insecta; order Neuroptera; family Chrysopidae; genus Chrysoperla; species Chrysoperla carnea. The sequence continues at coordinate 18,435,830 of NC_058338.1, forward strand.
CTCGTTACATTCATTAATTAATATTCACGCAGGTTTGTACATTTTTATTATGTGTGCAATATACCGAGAATATACGGTATGTTCCAAAAATCTTGTCTTGTTTGTCAGTTGTGTGGCATCGTAGCACCTAAACGGATGAGCTAATTTTGATTTTTTTTAATAACATACTGTATATTATGGCAGTTCAATAAAAAACATTTGCTAGAAGCAATTATTAAGGGTGTATGAGCATGACAACAATGTTTGATTTAAAGGCTCAAAATTTGTTTGTAGGTAGTCTTTTACTCAAAGAATATGTGGTTAAAATTTCAGCTTAGGTATCCGTGCAAATTTTTAAGAAAAAAGTCATTAAAAAGCGATATAAAATACATGGGCTCTTATGGAGGAATCTCAAAAAACGACATATTTTAGAAGTTTTTGATAATTTTCATTTGGAATGAATGAAAACAAATTTAAAAAAAACTTTTTAATAGAAAGTAAACATATTAGCAATGAATTAGAAAAGAAAAAAACTAAGTGTCACCGTCCATATAAGGGATGTAAGAGCAGGGTAGATTAAGGGTTGAAATTATGTTTATCTTATTTTCAACTTTGATGATGAATTTTGTTATAACTTCATGAATGTAGACGAAAAATAAGAATAAAATTTTTCGATATGTGTCTTGGTTATCGAAATATCGAAAGCTTAATAATTAAACAAAATTTTCAATTTTCGATATTTTGAAAATTAAGCCAGATATCGAAAAATTTTATTCTTACTTTTCGTCTTATATCGTCAAGTAATAATATAAATTTATCATCAAAATTGAAAATATCTATTTTTAAATTTGTGCCTCCACTACCATGCTCATACATCCTTAATATATGCCGTATTCTAGAATATACATGTATAAATGCTCAAACTTAGACTTTACTATCATACCTACTTTTGTCTGCACTGATTTGTTGCACAGACAAAATTCTATAGAAGTCTGTTTGAAGTTGGTATCGTGTAGACCTACCATTAATGTATATTATCTCCATGCGATTTTAAAATTTTACCAATTGAATAAGATAATGTTCCCATAAAAGGAGATGGTTGTACAGCTTTGTTGAATTTTTTGTACCTGAATTGTACAAAGTGCTTACATATAAATAAATGAATTTCGGCATAATTGTAATCTGATATGAAAGGAAACTGTTTTTCCATACATGCTAATAATAATATTCTATATCATTATTTTTAAATTAATCATGGGATTTAAAACCAAAATTAATTAGCACCTATTTATAATTTTGAAAGTTTTAAATTAATAAATGAATATACAACGTATCATACATGTTTTATTAAATAATCTAGCCCATAGCCGTAGGTATTTAATTTTATATAAAATAATATAATGCTGTTGAATAATTATATATCAAGTGGCTAAAAATAATGGGCCTAGATGATGGTTTTCATTGTGCACGACGTAAGGAGATATGCAACGATTCAATAATACTAGGGATTTTAATAAAACTTTATAAATACATTTTTTGATTAACAAAGTTTCCAAAAATCACACAAAATTCCCAGGTAATCGGGCTTTTTATTATTATTTTATCGTTCAAAGTTGGCTGGAAAAATGATGAATCATATAGGTTATCCTTTTCAATTGGATATTTCTATATCAAAATATCTAGAGAGTGTGATAAAAAACTATCTAAAATATTTAGACAGTTTCTTGTAGTTTATAATAATACCATAATAATATAAGGTTGACGATGATACAAAAAAAAATTTATTTAATTATGAGTTCATCGAAGATCCATCATTTGATGAACAGAGACGACTATAGGTAGAGTAGTATTGATAATTGAAGAGAGATATCTGTATTATCAAATTTATAAGCAGCACTTGCACACAATATATTATATATTTTTGTAGTTGCGTAGTATTGTATTAAGCTAAAAATTAAACATTACTTGACTGCAAAGCGTGTACTTGGTTTATGTGTAAAAAAATAATTACTTAAAAACCCCTATATTTGTCCATTGTCCGACAATTCGAAAATTTTAGAAATTCGAAAGTTCTAAGTAGTTAGACAACCAACGTTTAATTCAGTATTAGATAAAGGATGGTTCCTTACATATAAAAAGATTTGGCTCAGATGCACGGACCATTCGGTAGACTTGATAACATGCTTGTCGCATGATACTGCTTTGCTTTGATGTTCGATGCATATCTATCGCATGAATCAACGAGAATTGGGTATATGCATAAAAATGATTTTGCTCATAAAATTAATTTAATAAATTCTTTGATATACAAAAAATATCAAAATAAGATAAAAATTTAATTTCAGCAATTGATTTTTAAATAAATAAACAAAAGTGGTCTAATATGGTATAAAAATTACGAGACGCGAAACGTGATGCGATTGGTCTGAAGTCGCTCAGACCAATAAATGTTTCTCATTTACAAACTCTACTTTACGCAATACAAATTTCAGATTGATATTCTCTTTTCGTTTTTTCATGTTCACGGACAAAATTTTGTTCATAGCATCAACATAAGTGTTAGAATTTTGGGACTAAACTTAGTATACCTTGATATATTTCATATATACATAGTATAATAAATATTAAATGGACTGGAAATTCATCCAATTACCCAATTAATATAATCAAAACCACAATCAATACAACCTCGATCAGACACTTCATTAATTTGTCTCGATAATTATTAAGGCGAATACAATTGGAGTAGTTATAATATTATTTAATCATTTTAGGAAATTTATCCAATGATTTTTGTACATTATACGTTGAGAAATTTTTTTATAGAATACAGTACCTTTGAGCGGGTAAAGACCTATTTATTCAAAATCCGGAAAATGTCGTCATATTGATAAATTCCCGTACCCATAAAAAGAGATAAATATTCGAAACGTCTCTAAGCACTTTATTGAAGTTCCACTTCAAACGTTTTACAATAAATGAACCAAAGTAAATAAATACAGACTGTTTGTACTTTATACAATATTTCCATTTTTTTTTTTTTGCGTATATGATAAAAGACCACATTTGATTCAATTCTATTGCAATAAGTACTTTATGAGCGTTCCTCAGTGCTTTTGGTATAAAAGCTGTTAGAAGATAGTTTATTTATGTTACCAATTTAAATACAAAATAACTTAGGGTTTAACTTTAAATTCTATAGTTATACATTTTTGTTAAATGTATAGTATGTCTTTCCTAAGTAAACAAAATCACTTTACTGTCGTAATAAAAACAAAATTGAATTTCCAAACGGATACAGTGATGCGCCAAAATTGTAGATTTTGTGCTGTCTTACGATGGAATCGCCATTGTATCCACACAAAATTTATGCATATTTTATTTATTATATGCACGTACTGTAAAAATTTTTTCAAAAGCAGATATATATTAATAAACTAGTGACGTAGTTTAATATTTATATGGCATGGAACTTCGTAACACATAGTTTACATACTCACCAACAATGACTAAGATAACGCTCCAAGAAAATAAATTAAGTTTTCCAGAAAGCTTTATGTGATTATCATCACTGTGTTTTCATGGTGAAAAACTTTTTATTTGAGTAAATCGAATATTTTTATTGAGAAGAAAAGGCGTTTCCATGCCATACATGCATTAATAAAATAAATAATTAAAATAATAAAAAACCCGACTGCGTTATAGAGAAAGAAAGAAGTCCAATAGTTTACAAAGCGACTTTAAGTCGGGGACCATTAAATGTAAACTACTGACTGGACTTGTTTTTTACTATTTAGATTCTATTACTCGGGTTGTTGATTTTTTTCATTATTTTTTTTGAAAGGCCCGATCTTTATTTGAATGTCGAAATTTTTTAAATATATGAGCTCGAAGCTATATTCATGAAACTAGTTCATAGAAGCAAGGTTTAACATGGGACTAAATGGAAATAAATTAAATCTACATTTCCCTTAAATAATATCGGTAGCTATACTTGAATTATCATCTGAAATTGTTCTGAGAAGTAAAATTTTCATGACAGTCATGGGACCGTTCTGTGGCAAACTTTTTATCGGATAGATCCCTCGACTGTAATGGCGAATTTACTCATCATAAAAATTACAGATTATACTATTTTCTTTCTTGTTTTTATAAAGTACGTGATATTTGGCGTGAGACGTCCGGGTTTTAGTTTTTAAACTTTATTTTATTCATAAGCCGTGAAGTAAGTAATAACTTACTAAGCATATGTATATATAGGCATTAAGGGATGGAAAAGAAAAAAAAAATCATTAAATAAGGATAACAAGGTTCCAAATAAAAAATAAACCCAATTGCTGTTTTTTATTCCGGATAAAATAATTTCTATAATAGTTTATTCCTATACAAAATAGGTATATTCAAAATTCAGAAGTGTTTAATTCGAACCAACTTGTAAACAGTAGGTTTGCACAAACCTTACACAATATAAAATGATAAACAAAATATATTTCTGTTAGAGCTGTTTTATTTTATAAACCGTATGTGAGTAAATAGTTTTATCCGTGTAATCCTATGATTGTGACACCATCATACACACAATATACTACAACATAGGTATAGGTATGTATATAAATACAGGATGCTTAGAAAAATATTGCAAAAATATGGGCGGAGAAAGAAAATGTTTTTAATTTAAAAAATGATGATTCTCCAAAGGGAATAGAATATACTTCCATATTTTAAAACCTATGCAAATTCTCAGCTCTACTCCTGAAATAAGCATTTTATAGTCTGCGTTGGGAATATGTTCAGTACATTCAGTGGAAGTTCAGTGAAATAGTATAGCTCATTCTTGCTCTTTCTTTAATGAATTTCAGATATGCTAGCCTTTTGATCGACAATTTTTGGAACCAACTTTATTTAAAAACAAGGATCAACATACTCCACATTTAATTCAAATTGGTCTTCTTGCTCTCAAGTAAAAGTCTTACCATAGAACAACGTTTTATTATTATTTATAAAGATATATGATGAAGTCATTAAGTTAAAATTCATCAAGAAAATGATGCAAAACACGCAATAAACCAGAGCGAACAATTCTTTAGACAAATGCGTTCCTTTAAATATTTAATATATTTATTGACCACCCTGTGCATAACATAATGGGAAATGGCAAGGGAAATAAAGGAATGGATAATAATAAAGGGTTCAAGGATAAACATTGCAGAATGAAAGGCCTGACCTGAATATTTGCGGTTTCAATTATACTTATCGTTTGTTATATGAGAATGTATATCATCATAACATCTACAAATCTACTACAGAACTGTATACCACTCCCTCTCGCTGCGGATATTCTATTAAAACCATACCTACTCAAAATATTATGTAAAAATACATAAATAAATAAAAAAAGTTTTCTGGATGAAAAAAATTGAAAATTATTATACAGGCACAGAAAACTATCAACAAGTACTTGTATCGATTTTATTTACACTATACCAACTTAGAAATGATGATTTAAGAATGATTTTTTAAGTTTTTAGAAACAATTGCCGTATGCATTAACTATAAATTGGGATAGGTTAGGTTAGGTTAGAGTGGCTGTCCTGGGGTGGGACACACTTAGACCATAGGGTCCGTTCTGATACCGAAAAAGGATTGGCCCATCCCCGGCCACTACTCCATGAACCATTTCTCGTCGGTCGGAGAGGTCATCAAAGAAGCTGGCTCAAATAAGTCCATCTTCTCATTAAAATAGTTGGGGAGTGACAGAGAAGATGAGACATTGTCTCCTCTTCCTCACCACTGTGACAGCTCCTGCAGTAGTAGTGATGCACTGCCAGGCCCAAGCGTTCAGCATGCCTATAATAGCCGCAACAACTTTACGAACAGAGGTCCTTGGAAGTGATATAAGATCTTCGGAACGCCTACAATTGTAGACAGACTGTCTTGTAGTACCACAAGTACGTTCCACCCTCCATCTAAGATTGGCCCTTTTAAGATATCACCTTTGAGGAGCAATTTGCAATAAATTGGGATAACTGTGTATATAATTACCAGTTCTAAAAAACCGACTAAAATTATACTTTTTCGTAACTATAACTATGCAGTTGAACTAAGAAAATTTACTTAAGTCATTGTACATTATGCGCCGTGCATCATTTTTATTTTTGGGAATTACTATAGTAACGAAACACTATTTTATTAATATAGTTGAATGGATGGACGTATAAGACAATGGATTCAATATATGGTTTTCAACGAAAACTTAATAATATTTTCTAACAAATTTAAATGAGCAATGATGTTAAAGTAATATTATTTATACAATTTGGTCTCTTATTTTCGCGGAGAAAATGTTTTTGATATTTTTACAAAATCTAAAAAAAAATTGTCATATTCCTTACTAGCAACAAGCTATCCTACTGTATTTTTTACCCTGGCTGGATTTGCTGATAGCTTAAAAAAGTCTATTTTCTTATTTTTCAGGAGGAAAATTGATCCGCGTCGCACTGGTACGATATATCCTAAAATTAAACGCAACACGTGAATTCTATTCTATTCTATCGCCGTTTACTTTTAACAGCACGATTTGTTTCATTTATAATATTTAAAACATCTATTATGTTAAGAAAACAAAGACAAGAAATACAAGATAAACGTGATAATACTTCATCAAACAAAGTAAGGATGAAACAAAGTTATTGTATGTGTTTCTGTGTAAATATTTAGTTAAATAAAATACATAATATTACACAGGTACTTAAATTTATTAATAAAATTGTGATAATTTTCATTGTGAAAATGACATAACAATATTATTATTAATAATTTTAATTTTATTGCTTAATAATAAAATAAAATATTTATTCATTTACTTTAATTACCAACGACTTGTTTATGGGTAACACCTAAATAAACATTATGTTTGATTATAAATTTTGGTGTTTAAATTTATTTTTCGCGTTTAGATACAGCGTGTTTCATGTGAAATCTTTAAGGACGAACAAATTTATCCTTTTTAAACCAACCAATAATTCAAAAGAACAAAGTCAACTCAAATATTTCCAAAAATTTGTCCCAAAAAATGATAGCTCTCTAAGTATCCTTTTCATCTCATCTGACGTCCTTGACCATCACTTTGATATTGATTAAAGAAGGAGTGTTATAAGTTTAAAGTGTTTAATTGTGTCTTTCTCAGTGACATCGTAGCCCTTAAACGGTCGAACCGATTCCGAACATTTTATAGCTAAGTTTCCAAAAATCGGTTTGCACAAAACAAATAGCATTTGTAGGGGGTTTTTTAAATTTTGTAAATTTCACTTGTTATATATAAAATCTAATGGATGCTGCTATTATTCAAGTCATTTTGCAAAAACATGCTTTCACAAATTTGGAAGAAGAATCTTTATCATAGAATTCTAGTGGAGTATTAGTAAGTACTATATAAAACTTTAAAAACTCGTTAATTGGGGATTGCTTTCCAACAAAAAAGGGTGTTTTTAACTCAAAAAAGTAATATTGTTGGAATATCTCAAAACAATGTGATATATATAAAAGTCTTACAAAAGAAGAAAAAGTTTTATCAATTTACTAAAACAAAGGTCTTTTTGAGAAAATTGCATTTAAAAGTAAAAAAAATTGGTTTTTGTATTGCCATCTGCACTGGATTAATAAAAAATTATCATCTGCACTCAAAAATATAAAAAACCAAACCCAATTTTTTTTCACGTAGTTTCAAAATATAAATTGTTTAACTGAACAAAAATTGTTAAACATTACTCAAGGAATTTCAATTTAAAAAAATGAATAATTAAGAATTAATTCAAAGATTTTTTTAAATATAAACAATCTTTTGGAATTAAAGTGACGATACCCATGTATTCAAAAGACTTTGAAGCACTAACAGTTTTTTTATGATTTCATTTGTAAAACAGAATGGAGAACAAAACAAAGAGACTTTACCTTTCACTTTTTATTATCGGAAGTGTACATACAAATATGAATTTAAATATAAAACTTTTATATTTTTTTCTCCTATTTTCAAATCGTTAAATTCTCCTATCTAACACATACGATATAATTTAATAAAATATTACATATATAATAAGAGCGTGATGCATTGTGTAAATGAAATTTGTAATGGAAAATTTTGACGTGACATTCTCTGTTAGTATTATAATAATATACATAATATAATATAAAATTCGAATATATTTAATATCTTATGAATGTGATATGTGAAGTAATGCTATGAATTAAATTAAGGAATTAGATCTCCATAGATTTGTGTATACAACAAATATATACAAACATTACAGAGAGTCCTTTTCTTTTATAACTTTTAAGAAATCGAAGAAAAATCATTATATAAATAAAAATCAGTGTGATGAATTGTACTGAGTTTCGGGATTAAATTTTTTAATATTTTTATTTTTTATGGGTGCTGAAAATCAGTTCCAGCTTATTTTTTACCTGCCTTGGCTTTTATTCAAAAATTTAAAAATAGGTTAAATAAACAAGCCGCGGATAGTCTGGTGCGACCTTTGATGTCCACACGAATAACTTCCTAGCATAATAAAAAGTTATAAAATTTAAAAAAAATTAAAACTCTTGACTTAATACGCTTCGATCCGTACCCAAACAAAGTCGATATCATTTTTTGTTCGCCCGATATATAGGACGAAAAAAATGTCTACGGACTTTCGTACGCCCGTACGTACATACACACAAATACTTCTTCTCCAAATTAGTGTTAATGCCATGCCCTAACCATGAAACGTAAAGATATGTTGAAAATTTCGATTTAGAAAGCAGACCCATTCTGGTTATAGGTACTGCAAAACATGATATTAAGTTATCAAATTATTCAATTAACGAAAGCAATCCTGTAAATTATTGTGAGATTATAGAAACGAAGAATCTATCATTCAAATTTCTTATCTGTTTAAAAAAAATAAGTTGACAATCTCATGTGTATGTCAAATTCTTGTCATAATAAATACGTCTCTCATATTGGATCGACTATAAACATTATTATTATAATATAATTGAATTTACTTTCTCCATTTACGATCACACATCCTACCCACGCTCGTCGTTTTTCGTCGTCGATATCGCGCGGACATAAAATGATATCGACTTCGTTGAGGTGTCAATCAATGCGTTTTAAAGAGAATATGATTTGAAAAGAATTTTATAAAATTTTTATAAAATTATTCATTTAAAAAAATAAAACTTGAGCCTCAAATGAATTTCCTGCGAGTCACACAAGTTGAGAAAATAAATAGCCAAAAAGGCAAAAAATATTTCACGATAAAATCATATTTTTTTGTAATTTAGTATTGCGTATTTGAAAATCAATAAATCTTCTGTGATATTGATCTCTTGTGGATCAATATCACACAAAATAGTTCAAAGCAAAAGTTCAAACTCTCTTTTAACATAATTCTTGCAGTTATTTTATTCGAAGACGACATCGACATTTATTCTAAGACATAACAATGATACAAAAATTCTAATTTATTTCATAATATTAATTAATAAAAAAAAAGAAAACTAACAATTTTCCTTCAAACTTATTTCTATATGGAGAAATATACAATTTATTAATGAATGTTAATTTAATTAAAACTTCAAAATTATCCAAAAAAAAAAAAAAAGCTAAGAAAAAAATTGTTACGATGAAAAAGTTTCTGTGATAATTAATTTAAACGATGTGATAAAAATGTTATATATAGGGTAGGCTGTCGTACCTTGAAAACAACGGAACTTGGAGCAATATTCAGTGTTTATAAATATATTGCTATTATGATCTTGTTTCAAGAATCAAATATTAAAAAGCTGTCAACACAGCTTATCGATAGTCATTTAAAAGTTATATTGTCAAAAAAAAAAGAAAAACATATAAGAGCTGAAAATAGAGGTTGACTCTTATGAAGCTTGAAAAAAATTAAAAAATTACACGATGAATACGGTGCCTGTCAACACAACTAGTGGGGTTGATCATTGGTGAATTATGATCTGGTATCAAGAATCAAATATTAAGAAAATGTAAACAGAGTTTATAGATAGCCATTGAATACTTAAATTGTTAAAAAAAACACAGGGTATTGAAATGATAATGCTATGTGGAGAAGCCATTTTCATATGTAAATGTAAACTATGATCCAAGTTATGACAATCTCCCTTATATAGAGTTAACTAAAAATTAAATATACATTACAAGTGTGTTACAATGACATATTATATATGATAAGGGGTTGGTTAGTGATGGGGTTGGTTTAAGCAGTAGCACTAACTAAGACGTGAATAACTTTTCCCTTTTTTATGTGATAATTTTTAATTTTATTTGTGTGAAACAGTTAAATATTATGTGTTTGGAAAAAAAATTGCTTATTTAATAAGTTGAACAAGCAACAGTTGTGTACTTCGTTGTTGAGTTATTTACAGTAAGAACTTTTTTTAAAATTAAAAATAACATTTTTTCTTGGAATGACGAATTTTTTTTTTTAATTTTATTTTAATTTGATGATTTGGAAGAACACGTGTTTACTAACATTAGGTGACACCGACTCCAAAAACAACAATAATTATAGTGCATATTAATTTGTTTTGGAATTTGGAAAAGTTTTTCTTTTAAAGTCTTTACGAACTTGACCTCACTTTTTACGTCCTCAGCACGCTATAAAAATTTCAGCTTGATATCTCTTTTCGTTTTTTAGTAATCGTGATGACAGACGGACAGACGACAGACAGACAGACAGACAGACAGACAAGTGAAAATGGACTAATTAGATGATTCTATGAACACGTATACCAAAATTTTTTTCGTAGCATCAATATTTTTAAGCATTACAAACTTGGGACTAAACTTAATATACTATGTATATTTCATATATACATGGTCTAAAAATTCAATCGAATTGATGAACTCCTCCTTTTTTGTTTGAAGTCGGTTAAAAATGGTTTATGTTACAAAGTCAACACTTGGATGGTAAAGTAACAATCTTCGTTTAGGAGTCTTGCCACAAGAGTACGGCCAAGACTGAGAGTACTCCCGATGATCATAAGGTAACTTTTTGAAATTTATTCTTCCATAACTATATCACTCAAACAAATAGTATTATATACTCTTTATATATAGGTACATGAATAGAATATTTACTACTTCCATTAATCATCACTTATGCATATTATTCATTTGAACTGACGTAAATATATTAATTAAATCCATATTATGCATCAAAACATCAAAATATGCAGCAGTATATGAAAACCCATCACAATAATAATAGTATATTATAGTAATTAAAACACAAATATCCAATTTGGTTCTATGTTTAAGTTATATTCACCAGTTCCTACAAGGTAATAATTATTTATGAATTATGTATACCTACAGTATATCCCAAGCAAGTGAAATTTACGAAATTAAAAAAACCACCAACAGATGCGATTTATTCCTTGTAAATCGATTTTTGGCAACTAAGCTATAAAATGTTCTCAATCAAGTCGGTTCGACCGTTTTGGGGCTACGATGCCACTGAAAAACACACAGGCGCACAGATAAACACTTTAAACTTATAACACTCCTTCTTAAATCATTACCAAAGTGATTGGCAAGGACATCAGATGAGATGAAAAGAATACTTAGAAAGCTATCATTTTTTGGGACAAATTTTTGGAAATATTTTAATTGAAATTGAAATATTGGAGTTGACTTTGTTCTTTTGAATTATTGTTTTGAATTACCTAATTATTTTACCATTTAACTTTTTGATATGAATTGAGCCACGTTTATTTGACCATTCATTTCCATAGTAATTATTTATATGTTAAAATTATATGTGATGCATTTTCCAAACTGAAACGATTTTCAACTCATAACTAACGAAATCGTGCGACTATGAAACACAAATCAAAACGTGAGGAGAAAAATTGGACTCTCAACAAATTATACCTAACTTAAAAAGGGATGTGATACGCCTGTGAGCCCGAACAAACACTGAAATCGAGTTATAGAGCCGCAAAACATAGGAGCATGCCAAGATAATATAATTTTAACGTCATTTAACAGTTGTTAAAAAATATTGACATATTGTTTTTCCTGTTAAAAATTCGTGGTATATTTAAAAATACAGAGGTAAGGACTCTTAACTATGTGTATGTTTCATCTGAGTAAAAGAACTCAAATTGTGATAACTTTCTTTGAGGCCTTCTGTAGTTAACATTTATACTTTGTGATATAGATAGGTATTACAAAATCAAGTCAATTGCATAGCTTTACCAAGATTCATGCTATTTTCTTCACGTAAAATCTCATTTGTGTTGCATTAGTAAACAACAATAAACGTAAGAAACAGTAATTAATCAGTGTAATAAAATTTATACATAGTGGTATTCAAAATTATAGTAAAACTATTCTAGACCATGAATAAACGACCTGGAAAAAAATATTGCTATACATTATCTACTTATAATGAGCACTACGCAATATTCTTACAATTTCATGACATATATGAGAATTTCAGGATGTGTTTTGTTTGAAGAATGTATAAAACATTTTTCAGGTTATCCATTTTTTCCAATGTGTAGTGACATAAAAAAAACTTTTAACAAAAAGAAAAACGATTTCAAAAGAAAAACTTTTCCATTACAAATTAATCTACACTAAAAAGTAAACAAATAACAATAATATAATCTAGTTAAAATTATTGTTATTTTTGGAGTTATATTATCGTTATTTTTTTACTTTTTATTGCATATTAATTTGTTTTGGAAAAGTTTTTCTTTTGAAGTCGGTTTTCTTTTTGTTAAAAGTTTTTTTTATTTTGTAATTTTTAGTGCATCTGAAGTACACTAAGTAACTTGTCACTAAAAAAACGAATCATCGAAATCGGTTGGCGTGATATTGATTTATTCGACCTCTTGTCGTGCATACTTTATGTAACTATAAGACTTTTATGGTTTTCTCATGGATGTTGTTGTCAGAACTGGGCCAAAATGAAATAGGACCACACGGGAAGCACCAGCTTTCAAATAGATTCATTTTTCTTTCAATAAATTATCAAAATCGGTTCACCCAGTCGAAAGGTCTGAGGTAACATGCATAAAAAAAAATACAGACGAATTGATAACCTCCTCCTTTTTTGTTTGAAGTCGGTTAATAAATATTGTGCAATACAGTTTTCTAGTTCATATATAGAAATTTGTCTTATAAAATCTAGTAATCATGGTATATTTCCCATTTACCGCCCTTCGTATTAAAAAACGGAAATCATATGTATAAAAGATCCGCTTTACTATAACATATACATTATATATAAACTCTTGATAATATACACAATAATAAAATCCTAGTTGTTATTCACAAAAACATAGAAGAACAGTACTTTTAGCAAGCTTACAGTATGATTCATCAAAAATAAAGTTCAAAAATTTAAACTCCGAAGACCACAAAATCACGCTTAAAAAAGTATGATAGCAAGAAAACATTTTCATCTGGAATTCCTATGATATGTAAGATCGTCTTAACAGACGGGTGAATTCTAAGATTAAAAAATTTTCCACAGGGCGGAGCAACAACTTTTTAAACAGGTTGACCCGCTACTTGATTGACAATTTTACTTATCACAACAATTTCAGATAAAGATATTTTTTTGTTTTCATACTTTTTACCTGACTGTCAAGGAGATGTTTTTTTTCGCGCGTACCTTGTATACTTTAAATTTTTTTGGTTTTATTTGAAATGTAATTTAACGGAGAATGTTCTTAGCTATGTTTCAAGTACGAACTTAGAGTTCTGTTCTCGAAAAAACTAAAAAATTAGCAATGATCTTCAAAATAGATTCAGTTTGGAAAAGGCATAACGTATAATTTTAACAAGTAAATAATTACTATATGAAAATGAATGGTAAAATAAAATAAAATCTCTCGTTCTAAAAAATTGGCGATGATCTTCAAAATCGATTCGGTTTGGAAAAGGCATAACATACAATGTTAACATATAAATAATTACTTTGGAAATTAATGGTCAAATAAGCCTGGTTCAATTTATTTCGAAAAGTGAAACGGTAAAACAATTATGTAATTCAAAACAACACTTCAAAAGAACAAAGTTAACTCAAATATTTCAATTTCAAGTAAAATATTTCCAAAAATTTGTCCCAAAAAATGATAACTGTCTAAGTATCCTTTTCATCTCAGCTGATGTCCTTGACCATCACTTTGATAATGATTTAAGAAGGAGTGTTGTAAGTTTAAAGTGTTTAATTGTGCGTCTGTGTCTTTCACAGTGGCATCGTATCCCCTAAACAGTCAAACCGCCATGATTGTGAATCTTTTATAGCTAAGTTTCCAAAATTGGGTTTACAAGGAATAAATCGCATTTGTCTGGGGTTTTTATATTTTGTAAACACTTGTGTACAAAACAACATACTGTATACATACTTTGATATGTTTATATATAAACGCGTATCATTTGTCAAACATGCATATAAAATAAATTGCATCACATTAAAGTAAAGTTGTGAGTGAGAAAACATATGTCTACATATATCTTCTTACTACAAATAATATACTATAACAAACATACATATGTACATATATGAACTATACATTACATGTCACACTAATGTTACAGTATTATTTATAGGATTTATAGCTTCAAAAATTAAATTTCATTCATACACGTTGCATACAATCCTCTGTTTATGGAGGTAACTTTGTTTTAAACGTTTTGAGAAATTTATAAAAGACAAACAAAATTGACAGTCACAGGGACTGCCGATAGATGTGAAAACTTCGAGCTTTTAGTATAAAATTTTGAAATTTCATAATATTTGAATTAAAATTATCAACATCAATCTGGTTTTTACATCTATTGACACTCCGAGCAACAATTATATGCATGTTTATATGGTTTTTTATTATTTAAATATATTACGGGCTGTACAAGATTATTATTTGTGGATAGTATTTGTATTTACATAAATTTCAATATACTTGTTATATACGCATCACTAATATTACACAATACGTCAGCTGTATAGCTACAGATATACTGGTGTAAGAATGTGGACGCACGCACAGCATGTGGGTAACACGAACCCATAATATTATCCCCTACCAAAAAGTGCCCAACGTCGATAAAGAAGTCTTCACTTCAAAACTAACACCTCAAAATATTACTTTGTAAAAAGAACGATTATTTCCATCGTGAATAGATTGCTTTGAAGTCAACAGAAAGACTATATTAAAACAAAGAAACCTTTGTCCGAAATTTCATTATGGTTACAACAAAACTTCTACTCGCATGTCTTCATACCAGAAGCGAATTTTAATTTCGTTGAAATTACATATTCATGATCGGATCTAACTGGCAGTTAGACTGGTTTCAAATATCAGTTTGACTGGAAGTTAGATCTGACCAGAAATATGTGTACATATTAAAAATGATTACGATCATCCTGTGACGTCCTAATGACCAAAAATGATCATTTCTCATTTAAAATCGACACAAAATAAAGAACCAGTACAAAGACATTAATTTTCGGTATTTTTTTATAAATTTATTCTTATATGGAGAATGTAATCATCATTCTATCTATAAACATATAGAGCATAAATTTGAGAATAATTAAGAATGTTGAATTTTCCACAACTCCTTATCTTAAACTAATTCGATAATCTTGTCAGAAATTCAAATTTTTATCCCTTCTAAAAATCGTGTTTTTGAGTTTTATTTATTATATTTCAATTCCGAAATATAAAAATTTAAAAATCATTTTGTATATTTGAAAACCTCACTTTATTTACCCGCTAATGTGAGAATAGTTTTCAAACGACTCCAAGCGTTCCAAAAATTTTGTACTTCTATTAAATATCTGCATACTCCTCTTTTATGAGCAAATAATAAATACCTTCAAATCAAAACTGTAGACAGACGCTAAAAATTTAATACTGTCAGATCAATTTAATGTTGATCTAAGACCATATTTATCTATAATTAGTAGTCGCTAGAAACAGTTACCTTTCTGTAGTATTGATAAATAAAGGTAAACATTTTTATATTATAATATAAAAAAAATAAAGCTGCTACACAACAGATATTTAATATAAGTATATAATTAAAATTATTACATATTTTTTAATGTACTCATAAACGCATTTAATAGCTCAAAACATAATAATCATATAAAAAATATTTTCCAATTTAGTTTTCATCATTTTTTTTTTTTTTTTTTTGTAACAAACACAAAGTTAATGATAATAATAAATGTTTATGTTTTATAAATTAATAAACCGTTCTCTTCACTCATCCCAGAAGAAAAGAAAGGTTACTATCCATGATCAGCCCCCAAACGTACAAGATGGTTCAAATCGCTCAATCTGAAGAAGTTTCTATATTTATATTTCTGCTACGGAAATGATTCTTAGTAGAAAAGCTTTTCATAGAAACGAATATCATGAACTCTATTATCTATAACGTCACTTGTAATAAAAATAATGCCCGTTTTTTCTATGTGGAAAACGGAAAACATGTCAGTTAAACGACCTATTGAAAAAATGTGAACAGCCATTTACTTTTTTCTGGAATGCAAGATAAACGAATATAATAAGAGAGAATTTTAGTGGACTGGAAAAATATTTGGCCGTTTGTCGTGACTTCAACCTCAACATGTCGGAAAATTGAAGGTATGAAAATTTATCAACATCCAGCTAATTTTTACAAAAAAATTATTAAATATTAGTAAAATTGAATGCTCATACTGGCTTACAAATTTCATGAGCCGTTTACTCAAACCTACACCATAAACATGCCAGTTTAACGATGTTTTCTGGCTTCCACATTGAAAACGCCCCAAACTGTTCTTCCCATAACCTATATTCTGTATGTGAAAAACGTCTTAGAACGAAAGCAAGAAGTATAGAATTCTTTAAAGTTCCTCAAATTATACAAAATATATGTTAAGGATGTATGAGCATGGTAGCGGGGGCACAAATTTAAAAATAGATATTTTCAATTTTGATGATAAATTTATATTATTACTTGACGATATAAGACGAAAAGTAAGAATAAAGTTTTTCGATATCTGGCTTAATTTTCAAAATATCGAAAATTGAAAATTTTGTTTAATTATTTAGCTTTCGATATTTCGAAAACCAAGACACATATCGAAAAATTTTATTCTTATTTTTCGTCTACATTCATGAAGTTATAACAAAATTCATCATCAAAGTTGAAAATAAGATAAAAATAATTTCAACCCTTAATCTACCCTGCTCTTACATCCCTTATATGGACGGAGACACTTAGTTTTTTTCTTTTCTAATTCATTGCTAATATGTTTACTTTCTATTAAAAAGTTTTTTTTAAATTTGTTTTCATTCATTCCAAATTATCAAAAACTTCCAAAATATATCGTTTTTTGAGATTCCTCCATAAGAGGCAATGTATTTTATATCGATTTTTAATGACTTTTTTCTTAAAAATTTGCACGGTTACCTAAGCTGAAATTTTAACCACATATTCTTTGAGTAAAATACTACCTACAAACAAATTTTGAGCCTTTAAATCAAACATTGTTGTCATGCTCATACATCCTTAATTTGAAACGTTCTGTATAATAATGTAGCTGCTAGCTATTCGGTAATAATACGATGATGCATTTATTTTTTAATTATCCATAAAATTGTTATTGTAGAAGTAACAACAACAACAACAACAACAAGGGCAGTTCTTTTCATTTTCATAAATTATTTTACCATCACACGTTTCTTTGTTGATGTTGTTGATATGTTCGTAAAATATTTTAATGAGCATCGTTAAATTTTTCTGGTGAAAGAAAAGATCTACGCTTTTTTTTACTGATGAGGGTGGTTTAAAAAAAAAACTTGAATATAATATTTTAAGAGGTTAGTAAAAAAAATATCATACACAAAAAAGTTATTTTTAATAACAAAAATAGAGCGAGACAGTCATTCAGGAAATGCTTCAAAAACTCAATTTGTTTTGCAGGCTGTTATTTTATGAATTTATAGATGTCGGTACATCCAATTCGTTAGCGTTGAATAATTCATTCTCGCCAAAATAAGTAGAAAACTTAAAAATATAACTGGAGGTAAAAAGCAATAAAAATTATGAAAGCAGACAATTATTTGGTTAAATATAAATAGAAAAAATTATTTGGTTAAATATAAAATTAACTCAATCTCTAATAATTCAGAAAATTCAGAAAAAAAAAGTTTTAAAAGCAGCAGAATTTAAACAAAATCCTTAATATTATTGAAGTCAATAACGTTTTAACGAAAAATCCAATTTAATATAAGCTTATAAACCTTAGTATATAATATAACTTATGAATGAAGTTCTTGTCTAGTTAAGGTGAACTAGCTGAGTGCAGTATTAATGCCTTCAAATGCATTAGTCTTTAAAAAATGTTATTTTTTTCAAAAGCTATAGCCCCAATCAATAAATCCCTATTCGATTCGATTAAGACAATGATTTGTTTAATATTGACTAATAGCTTGATATCCACCCACTTCGCTGGGCTTAAAAGTAAAGACCACCTCATTATAACCCCCGCCTCTCTTGATGTCACTTATCTGCCTTCATTTAACACTCGAAATAGGGGGAGGCATTGTTTTACACAGGTAAAATATATGTATATATTTAAAAATTAAAAAAAATCTTATATAGTTTTGTTTTATTGAATGTGTCATGATTCATTGGGTAATTCGTTCACCATTTTTTCAGAAATATTTAATTCATGTTTCAAAATGATGTTCATGGATGGCGTAATGAAATGTTTAAATTTCTTTTTTTTTTTATTAGAGTGATCTTTATAAATTTTAACTAATCTGTTATTCTGATGTATGAGCTATATTATTGTACAGTTTTATTCAAATCCATTTAGTAGTTTTTGGGCGAAAGCGTAATAAACAAACAAACAAACAACTTTACTTTTACATTTATAATGTATATGGATGGATAGGGAAGGGGTGATATGCATTCGCTTGTACATACCATTTGTCATTTGTTTTGTAAGCTTTTCTACATATCTAAAATAATTATATATCCAACTGTTAGATTTGGAAAATTATATCTTACAATTATTCCAAACGCAAAAGGAGTAGTATTTAATTCCGTCCGCGGTATGCATAGAGTAGCGGTTTCGATTCCCGCCGTCGCAACAAAATTAATTTAATTAATAGTTGAGATGGGCTGGTGTAGTGCATGGTATATGCATGAAGGAGGTGCACTCAGCCTCTGAAATTGAGGAGCTGATAAATGAAATTATCTGCAGAAAGGTGGTAAAACACATTAATGGTATCACAATAGGCTCTTTAGCCTGAGTGTGTCCTTCGTGGACAGCTAATATAACCTAACCTAACCTAGAGGGGTTCAATGTTTCTTAATTTCATTTGTCCTTTGTCCATATCTATGCTTGAAAAAACAAACCATCTCCATGAATTATCTAATAAATACTGTCAGTAAAGAAACATGACAGATATTTATTACATTTTTAAATAAATAAAAATTCGTTTATAAACAGAACAATTAATATTGTTTTTTATTTATTTATTTCTAAAATAAAAAAGAATACAAAATGAATTTAACGAGTTAGATTTATTATAAAATAATAATAAAACATATTAACAATATTTTCAAGTGGAATACATACAGTACGATAGTAATTACAATGTTGCATGTTTTAAACAGTATTTATATTGTATTTATATTCTAATAATAATGCACTTGTATAATACCTTATATATTATATACATATGTAGTTAAGGAGATGGTGATATGACCCGATATTGTTTCCTTTACACCAGTGATTCCCAAAGTAGTCAATAGGGACTCCCAGGGTTCTAAAATTATCAACTAGTGGTAAACTGTGAAAATCAAAGTACCAGGATCATCCCTCTCACTAAAAAACTTTCTTTATATGTAATAAGAGTATAAAAACCAGTGAAACCGAACGATTGACTGAGTTAATTGTTGAAATACCAATGTATAGACAGTGTTGATAAATCTCTCACATTACACATACATACATGCCACACATATATAACTGATATTCCCACAGAGTACATACTATTTATACAATTTGCACTCTCATGCAAAAATTAAAACTTTTGTTCTATCTCTAACGGTTTTCAAGATGGATCCTACGAACCCAAGATCCAATTGACCTATGTTGTGCATTTACTAACTCTACCTAATTTTTTACGTTCTAAGCACGCTATAAAAATTTCAGCTTGATATCTCTTTTCGTTTTTGTGTAATCGCGATGACACACGGACAAACGGACAGACGACATCATTCAAAATCCTATTCGCTCCGTGCGTGAGTTTCGTTTCCATGGTAACGATACACTACTTTAATTATAGAATTGTATGGATGCATATATAATTGTATGGATTGCATTTAAGACTTACATTTAAAATTTAATATTCTTGTCTCACAAATTTAAATAAATAATTATGATAATTTACATTTGAAAAATAATATTTGTTCAATTTGATTTCTTATTTTCACAATTTTTAATGCATTAAGTTTAATTAATTCGTGTTTTTCAATAATTTTAATTTGACATTTCTATTACATTAACATGTAAAGAATTGCAAATTAGTCATAACAGCCCCCTTTAACTCCAAAATTTTTCACTTAAAGCGCTGGCATCGATTTTATTGTCCCTACCATGACTACGCACACAACGAATAATACAATAAACTAAACTGTTGATGATTCACGTCAACTAATTCAGACCTGCTATGGAAATAATATTATGCATTTTTTGTGTGTTTTTATTTTATGTATGTAAATAGAATGTAGGAACACCCCCTACCCACCTACAATATTTTATAGAACTGTAATTGGATATAGTTATTTAGTTTTTATTAATATTTTATTAATTTAATTTGTTAATTATCTCGCAAACTAGGCCTTAGATCTAAAATTGGTAAATAACTTATTTCCATCGTCTTTATGAGCTTATTCTGTAGGCCGACGATCTGCAGTCAATAACAGAACACCTTGTATAATAATGCATGTTAGCTCCTTAACTATAAGTAATAAATATAAAATATGTAAGATAGTATGTACCTATGTAGTTATAAATACTCATTGTTCATCATGTTTTTATTCATATGTGAATATACAGCTTTTCTTTCTCGCTCTAATATTTAATAGGAATTTTAATGAAATTGATTATACTTCGTAATGAACCTTTAATAATGAAAGATGAATGAATGATTCGCTATAGGTGAGTATATCGAGGAGGAATATTGCAATTGATTTCCATATCAAGTAGAAATATTGATGCTAAGAACAAAATTTTGGTATAGGAGTTCATAAAATCACCTAAAGAGTTCATTTCCGTTTGTCTGTCTGTCCATCTGTAAACGCGATAACTCAAAAACGAAAATTGACATCAACCTGAAATTTTTTTAATGAGCAACAAAATTTTGACCCAAAATTGCGATATCTCAGAAACTCTGCATCCACTCATTAAATTAACCTAATTTTTATTCTTTTTGAACCAAAATTACCCTATCTACCGAGTTTCATCAAATTCCAAAACAAAAATTTTTTTTTTCGTTTTTCTCGATTTTTTCAAAGGGGTACGGACTACGGACTAAAATTGAGATACGGACTAAAATTGCGATATCAAAATATTGCGATATCACAGAAACTCTGCATCCAATCATTAAATTAACCTGATTTTTATACTTTTTGGATCAAAATTACTTCATCCATCAAGTTTCATCAAATTCCAAAACAAAATTTTTTTCTCGATTTTTTCACTTAAAAAAATTGCAATCTCTAATTTCGATAAAGCTTAGTATATATGATAAGTGAGTTCTTTGACGTATAAAAAAAAACATTATTCTTTGTATAAAATCTAAAGGTATTTTTAGAATAAAATCTAAACTAAATTTAATAACAAATTATTATTAAAATTTGATTTTAATTTTATTTCAATTATATTTGCACCATAAAATGTTTCCAGCTATGATATTCTAAAGTTTTTCTAGGTCACTCCTCAATTGAAATATGACTATTATATTTTGTATTATATGTTTTATATAATATTAGATACATAGTTTTACAAAATATTATAAAATTTTATTTACGGATGCAATAGATGTAAATATTTACTGTACTTCATAAAAATTGTTTTATTGAATAAAATCGGTTAAAATTCATAAACATACTATTGAGTAAGTAGGAACGGAAACATTTAAAATTTCCAATTTGATGGGATGCCCATGGTTCTACATTCTCTATAAAGAAATAGTTCTCTAAAAGAAAAGTACATGGCTAACTTATTGAAGTGATATTTATTTTGTGGAGGTGGTAGTATTTAGTGAAGTAAACTGGATGTTCTTTTTCTTCAATCCATATTTTTTATATTTTCCAGATCAGTTAATCTGCTACACCATACCTTTGAAATTTTCTGGTCTCATTCCGGCCAGAAAAATCCAAAAAAATTTTGGTTACCTGTTTTTTTTTCGCTTTTATATCGTTGGTAGTTAAAACGTATTTCGAATTTGTGAATAAACTGGGTGGAGATTAATTCCATTGATATAACAATTATAAGGATAATCTAGCACAAAAATTGCCTTAAATCCCTTAGAAAATCAGGCCTTTCATATCAGTTTTATTATTTATATCATAAATAATAATATCAATTATTTATATCAATATATTATATACTATTTATGTATAAATAATAATAATAATATCAAAAAATATCAATTTTATTATTTATAACTACTACATTCATCGTTTTACGATGTTATGATAAAAGGCATTTACTGAATATGGTCATTTACTGAACTGACAAAATCGCTTTCGTTTCAAAATGGAAACCAAATTCTTCTAAATGTTGGTCTCGCAGAAATGTCTTCCTTATTCTAGTCAAAATTCTTCCTTATTCTAGAAAAGCTGTACATCCCTTTCGAGAGAGGTAACAAAATGAGGTCCTTTGAAATATTATCATCATGTGAACTAGACTTTAAAAACATGCTAATAATTAATTTTAGTTTAAAAAAGCTAATATAGGTGGATAATAACTTTAATGGGAATGAAAACTTCAAAGCGCTTTGTGTTCCCTACATTCATTCTTTCAACTAGCTGATTTGTCGAATATCGAGCACCCCACGCTTAGAATATTGCATAACAATTAAAATTATTTTCCACTTTTTAGTGTAATAACTCTTTTTTCTTAATCTTTTATTTATTTTCTTAGTTTTTGGTCTCGCTAAGTAAACTATTAAGTACTCTTTAGCTAAAAAAGTAGAATAAATGGATTTCGATCTTACAACCTTGCGCTTGCGAGGAGAACACTATCACCACTATACCATCTGCCCGTTAAGCAACTATAAATATTTCAAGAGAATATTATTAAAGCAGTAGAGATAAGATTATTAATCGTTTATCCTAATGATCCTGATCAGGAAAATAACGTTGAAAGACTCTCTAACATTCAAACACACATTTCCATAAAAGAAAAGCTAAATGGATTTTGATGACGTCATGAAGTTAAAAAATTCAATTTTTTTGATAACAGAGGCATATTTGATCCGATTTTATTGGAATTGTTTTTGAAAGCCACTAATTTTAGCTCGAACTTTTCAGCTTTGATGTCAGTTTTTTACTAACTATCACTTATGTGCTTAATTCCGGGACGAGGACTCCACATTCTTGAAATCTTTTATAGCTAATAAATTTTGACCACAAATTTGAGAAGTATGACCCAAATTTATTAGGATTACATACTTGATTTATTAAAATTGGATAAATTTGGGATGTGATAGAGCAATATTAAATTTTTTTAGATTTAGTATATTTTATTTTCGAAAGATTTACTCCGAATATCAGAGAAATTGAACGCAAATTATTGAATTAGGTACATGTTGTATAAATCAGGTGTTAAAAATAACCTCTTTGAAATTCTATAATATTGTACGGAATCCTAAAAGTAAAGTAACTAAGTTTTGTTATACTTGCTGATCTAAATAGATATACCAACCTCCCAATACATACAATATTATGTACAAAACAACATTAGATAATGTGGGTATATAACCATTAGTTGAATTCATATGCACATAAATTCAATTTTAAAACATTCTACAAATTTAAGTGCAACCAGTATATATATCGTCCTAGAACCAACGGTAACTATATGAACTATGTATATATCGTAACGTAAATACGAAAATAAATATTTAGTGAAAACTATTTTAAAATGTTTTATTTAAAAACTATATTATTTATATTTGGAGTACATAAGAAAAAAAAGTGAAAAATTTGAAGAATGTTCGATATGGTTATAAATACTTAGAGAAAACGAATGTTGTTTGCGTCAATCAAAATATATTCGACAGAATGATTCTCCCCAAGGTGAGGGAGGTTATAGATCTATTTCTCTTACCCCATCGCATAGCTTGTGTCCGAAAGCGGAAATAAATATAACGAAATAGTCTTTATATTTAAAATTTCAATTGCCCAGCGAAGCGGGTGGGTAGAGTTTCTGAGATCACGTAATGTTTGGATCGATTTTAGTCCGTATCTCAAAAACTATTGGACCTGTCATCAAATACACCCGATTTTTGTGCTTTTTGGGCCAAAATTATCTTATATACTGAGTTTTATCGAAATTGGAGATAACAAAAATTTTTCGATTTTTTGCAATTTTTTTTAAGGGGTACCCCTTTTGAAAAAATCGAGAAAATCTTAAAAAAATTTTCTGTTTTTGAATTTGATGAAACTCAGTGAATAGGGTAATTTTGATCCAAAAAGTATAAAAATCAAATTAATTTAATGATTGGATGCATAATTTCTGAGATATTGCAATATTTCGATCGATTTTAGTCCGTATCTCAAAAACTATTCGACCAGTCAACAAATGCACCTGATTTTTGTAATTTTTGGGTCACAATTACCTTGTAAACTGAGTTTTATCGAAATTGGAGATAACAAAAATTTTTCGATTTTTTTGCAATTTTTTTAAGGGGTACCCCTTTAAAAAAATCGAGAAAATCGGAAAAAAAATTTTTGTCTTGGAATTTGAGGGAACTCGGTGGAAGGGGTAATTTTGATCCAAAAAGTATAAAAATCAGGTTAAATTAATGATTGGATGCAGAGTTTTTGAGATATCGAAATATTTTGATCGATTTTAGTCCGTATCTCAAAAACTATTGGACCAGTCAAGAAATGCACCCGATTTTTGTCTTTTTTGGGTCAAAATTACCTTACATACTAAATGTTATCGAAATTGCAGATTAAAAAAATTTTTCTATTTTTTTACAGTTTTTAAGGGACAAATATCGAGAAAATCGGAAAAAATTTTTGTTTTGGAATTTGTAAAAACTAAGTAAATGGGGTAATTTTGATCCAAAAAGTATAAAAATTAGGATTATATAATGATTGGACCTATAGAAAAATGCAAAAGACATTATAATTTTCTGTAGGTCCAATCATGGGCAAATCTTCAAAAAAAGTTAGAGTTCCCCATCGAATAATAAAATCCATAAAATTGAGAACAAACGAGAGGATCTGAATATATATTTGGCTGTAGATTCATCCTCAAACGATACGGCGTACTTAAATTCATGGAATGTATGAAATTCTTTACGAAATAATCATTCGCGTTTCAGTCAATTGATGCAAATTGTTATAAAATTGTTCACTTACCCCATTTTAATACCTTTATTGTCAGTTGTCATCTTACAATGGTACAAATTTATTATAAAATCACTTACCTGAAACAAAAAAAACCGAAATTAGTATATTTCTTAACATAAATATTTGTAAATATTATTAAAATTAACTTTAAAATAAAAACGTATAATATGTATGTTTTCTGAAAATATACCATCATGATTATAATCAGTCGTTTAATTAAGTTATTCTCCACCAAAGAAATTATCTATATTTTAGATCGTTTTTACTCTTTAACTACACGTTATCTTTATGAAAGTGCTTAAAATGATTCAATAAATAATGTTTGTACGCGGTTTATAATTCGAAGTTTTCCGACTAAAGTCGGAAAACTAATATTTTAAGTTGTTAACGTGGATTAACAACTTTCAAATGATTTTCTAGGTGATGTCGAGTTAAAAATATTACAAGCCGCTTTCTCCATGCTAAACAACTGAGTGATACCATTAAAAATTGACAACTATGCATTACGTGATTTAAGACTACCAAACGGTTGACGCTGGTTCTGATCGGTTAACTACACCTTTGCGTATAATTTTAATCTATGGAAAAGGGGTATATAAACAGTAAAGCCTTAAATTTTAAAATTTAAGCATGAGATATCTTCGAAAAACCTAAGTTGACTCAAAATATCTTTATATATGTTTTTCTCAAAAAAGATTTTGTAAATTTACACCCTGATTACATCCAGCTCCTGAGTTGTACAATAAAGAAACAAGTGAAATTAAAATTTTTTTTAAACTGGACAAACTTTTCGGGTACGAAGCCCTAAACTCGCACTTGAAACATATATAAGAACACTCTTCATTAAATTACCTTTTTCCTTAAAGCATTTTGAAGATCGTCGCCAATTTTTTAGTTTTTTCGGTTACGAGACCCTATTCTTGAACTTGAAACATAGCGAAGAACCATCTACGTTAAATGATTTTTCAAATGAGACCAAAAAATTTAAAATCGGTTCATCCGTTTAGGCGCTACGATGCCACAGACAGACAGATACATACACAGACACACACACACATAGCGGTCAAACTTATAACAAAATATGTTAGGTTTGTACACCGCCATTGGTAGATGACAAATATTCACTCTGATCATAAAAAATTAATTAGTAATTATTTATCTAAAAAAAAAAAAAACGAAAAAAAATTCAAAATGGTACCTATTCATTTATAATCATTATGTTCGAGAGCTCATTCAAATATAATTGCTTAAATATGAATGAATATTAAATGAACATTCATTATTAATATATTAATATATTAATTATTACATTATATTAATTGGTTGTTTCAGTAATATTAAATTTTATTCGATTAGGATATATTATAAATAAATTATGCATTTTGGAGCGATAATTATAATTAGTATTAAATTCATCAAAATTAATGGCTTTGTGTGTCCACTTGCTCGATGTAATTCAACGAATTCATAATGCAAACACTAAAATAATAAAAACCGACAAACGTGAAATATTAAAAATACAATAAGTACGCAGAATTGTAGAAAATAGTTTTGAAGGAAATTTAGGTTAGAAATCGTCTACCAATAATGTCAAAAGAGCTTATCATTTAATATTGGCACTAAGGGTCAGTGAACTTCTTGCAATAGCAGAGTATCAAGGTGCCTTAATTCCTCATTGATACAAAAACTGTTTGCTTGAAATATTTTCCTAGATTCTAGAGATATACTGTACATTAACGCTTAAATATATATTAAGTCTACTACACCATCAAAATTTTGCAAATCCCTGGGTTTTTTTTTAATAATACAACTGGAGACACAATTTAAAAAAGTAAAATTGTCTTCTTTTTAACCGACTTCAAACAAACAAGGAGGAGGTTATCAATTCGTCTGTAATTTTTTTTTATGTGTGTTACCTCAGAGCTTTCGACTGGGTGAGCCGATTCGATGATTCTTTATCTATTTAAAAGCTGGTACTTTCCGTGTTGTCCCATTTCATTTTGGTCCAGTTCTGACAACAGCATCCATGAGAAAACCATAAAAGTCTTAAATTTGCATTAAGTATGCACCACAAGAGGGCATATAACTGATTATCACGGCAACCGATTTTGATTATTCTTTTTTTAGTGACAAATTAGTTAGTGTACTTCAGATTCACTAAAAATCACAAAATGAAAAAAACTTTTAACAAAAAGAAAACCGACTTCAAAAGAAAAACTTTTTCAAAACAAATTAATATACACTAAAAAGTAAAAAAATAACAATAATATAATCTAGTTAAAATTATTGTTAGACTTGTTTCTTTGACTGACACCGACTCCAAAAATAACAATAATTTTAACTACATTATATAATCGTTATTTTTTTTTACTTTTTTACTTTTTAGTGCATATTAATTTGTTTTGGAAAAGTTTTTCTTTTGAAGTCGGTTTTCGTTTTGTTAGAAGTTTTATTTTTTATGAAATAATATATAAGTATTAAACAAATGGAGCAGAAATACACATTAATTGATTCAACAGCTACCTACAGGTTTAGATTTTAATCTAGGTTTTGTACTTTAAAAACCTTAACATTAATAAAGAGATCCTTGTACAAATGCATACAGTATAAAATATTTATAGCATTATATCTAATACCCTACCTACTTACTACAATATTCTGTTACATGTAAGTTTTACAGTCACGAAAAAGAATTCATTAGTACAGATTTATGCACTATATATGGTTGTTTATGTGATGTAGTAAAACGTTTTTATGTGCAATAATTTTAAATAATAATGCAGAAGATTTGCGTGAAAAAAAAAAAGAAAAGCTATTCAAAGGTTTATTTTTTAGTATATAATTTTAATCACTATTCATAATACAATTTTAATAAAATATCTATGGCTTCTGTCTATTAATACTATAGAATTTCCTTAGTAATCGATGATCTCCTCTTCAGTATCGAATTTTTTTATCTTTATACCATTTATATATGAAATATACATAGTATATTCAGGTTAGTCATAAGTTTGTAACGCTTAAAAATATTGATGCTACGAAAAGAATTTTGGTATAGGTGCTCATAGAATCATCTAATTAGTCTATTTTCGGTTGTCCATCCGTCTGCCTGTCAACACAATAACTCAAAAACGAAAAAAGATATCAAGCTAAAATTTTTGTATGTGTGACATGTATAGGTATATGTGTAATATGATAGAGTAATCAACACTGTCTATATATGGTATTTCAACAATTAACTCAGTCAATTGTTTGGTTTCACTTGTTTATCTTTAAACTTTAGTATCTTCAATTTGAAAATTAGAAATAATATATAAAGTCATATTTCTAATGTTTACAAGGGAGAGTTGAAAAAATGTTTATTTGAAATTT
This sequence comes from Chrysoperla carnea, assembly GCF_905475395.1. Lineage (NCBI taxonomy): Eukaryota > Metazoa > Arthropoda > Insecta > Neuroptera > Chrysopidae > Chrysoperla > Chrysoperla carnea. The sequence goes on from NC_058338.1 coordinate 18,464,871, forward strand.
TCAGCTTTGATTCATTACTAAAGCATCCTCTCTTAATCTCTAAGATAAAGTTTCTTTAGGGGTGAAACGGTATTGCAAGCATGGCGCTTTTAGGTTAACGGGGGAGAAAAAGTGGAGAAAAGAGAGCCTAATGAAAGTCAAGGGGAGAGAGTTTTCGAATGTATCAATTATCTATTTAATGGAATCTTTGAATGTGATTTTTACTCACTTCAGAACGTTAGATTGAATTCAAACTTCCCACACTTATCAAGAACTGATGAAAGTACAATAATTTATTTTGCGTTTGTATGATTATCCTGATTAAGACCTTCAGGAATAACCATTAACTACAAAATGTTTAATGGTGGGAGCGCAGATAACATTTTATAATTTTAACATTTAAAAAAAAATCTTTTGTTCGTAAAACAGCGGGAGGAGGTTTTAAAGATACTTTAAAATGGTTTTAATTTTATCAATATCTGTCAATAAAATATTAACAGTAATTAAATTTAGCAGCCTACACTTTTTTACGATAAAATGATTTTTTTCGTAATCATTCTTTTTTGTTTTATTTATGGAAATGATTTTATACTTTTTAGTTCAGCTAGTTACAAAAACGTGCTCTTTTAGTTCTTTTTAAATATTATTTATTTTTTAGCGAAGCAGTCCGGCCAGGATCAAGGCTTGTAAATTATAAGAGACAAAAGAATAGTAATATTTATTACACGTGTAATTGGCTGGTATGTGAAGTTATAAATATTTCTACAAGGGTTTTAGCTTTACAAATATATAAGAACTTTACTAATTATACGTTTCAGATAAAACAATAAGGTAATAATAAATAATTACGATTTTTCCTTGACAAAATTCCACATTTTCCTTTAGTGTTTTAGTGTTTTATTTTCACGTTTCCTGGTGAAAAATTTTTTGTAAATGATAGCGTATACTTAGTTTCTCGTTCCAACAATAAAGTGTGTATGGATACATTAATTCTTTCAAGGGACTATTTTTGACTCACCAAATGATTACAAAATTGTGAACGTACGTGTGTAGTGCAAAATTTATGAATATTTTACAGCCCTTTCAATTTCATTATTTTTTTTTGTATCGTTTTTTTTTTCCAGTATCATCTTTTAAACTAACTAACTGAAAACTTGTTTGCTTTTTTTCTATTTCACTTATTTGTATAAAATGTGTGGGAATGATCAATAATTCAATGTGAATGTTAGATAGAGAGATATATCTTAGTTTTGTTACCTCCATAGGGAGAAATGAGTCACACTTACATCCATTATATGTTAACGACAAACGATACTTTAATGCCTGCCAAACAAGAAGAAAAGAGTTTTATATGGTTCGAAAGTTGTTATTGTTCAGTATAGAGGTGGGTTCATAAATTTCGCAGACAACTTTCTTCTATGTAGGTATATACTACATATATAAGTATATACTTTTTGTGTGTAGAACCAAAACCAATATAATAGATAAATAAAACCTGTTTAGTATAAATCGAGTAGCACATTATGTATATATGTGAATATATTTTTGTGTCTATATTTCTAGGGTTGTTTTTCTATGGAAATCTATGTTTAAAAACATTCATAATGAAACAATTGATGTTCTTAAATCTGGCATTATAACTTATAAAAAACTAGAGGGATACCCACCCGTTTCGCGGGGTTTAAAAGTAAAGATTGATAAAGATTGCTCTCGTTTATCCCCTTTCTATAACACTCGAAATAATGGTAAGGATTGTTTTACACAGGTAAAATATATGTATGGTTTTCTATTTTTTTTTAATGTATAATTGTCGTAATTATCATTGAGTATATCAGAAAAGATGGCCGTGAAATATTTTATATTGACTTTTTTTACAGAAATCTGTAATTTATGGTAATGTCAAATTCAATTAATTTTTAAACTTTTATAATTTTTTTCATTAATATATCTTTATAAATTATATCTCATGTGTTATTCTGATATATTGCTGTACAGTTTCATTAAAAACCATTCGCTCTTAAAAGATCATTTTCGATTACTTTATTTTTCGATATTCGATATTTAGACCAAGGGGTATCATTACTTGTTTCATAATCTATGTGAGTAAGTGTATATGTAGAAATTGTTATTTCTACTAGAAAAATTTTTAAATTTATGTTATTTTACACACTATCAAGCACCGAATCTTTTACAAAAGATCAATACGATGCTTTCTTTTATGATAGAATAATAACTGCATACATTTTTTTACAGTTATATTTGCCAAAATTTGATACCAACCAGGTTATTCGTATATATGTATTTTTTGTATTTTGTCGGTTTACTTTTGAATGAAACGTATAGGTTTAAATACTAATAAATTCACAAGATACAATCGACAGTTTTAGATAAGTTATGACGTGAATTATATTATGGAAGCTTTATTTAAGTTTTTTCTATTTAAAATCCTTTGATATATAATATTTATAATATTATATTTATCAATATATGATAGGCTAGAAAGTTACATGATAGCACAGGCACCAGGAATGAAACCTAAGCCTACTTCTTCTATAACTTCAACCTCTGTAATTATTTTTGTTTCATTTAAGAAAAGTAGTATTCTTTTTTAATAACATTAACAAGTTGAATTAACTACAAAACCAGATTTCTGTAGTGCTAAATTCGCACATAACACTTATAAAACATTTTACTATTGAAATGCAAATTCGAAGTTTTTCCACGTACCCATAGATCCTCCAACAACCTAATTATTGAATATAAATTGAAATTAAATAATTAACATAATTAAAATATTTATTGATAATAATAAAATAATTGTTTTAATAATCTATCTCATGATTATAACAATCAAAATACAAGTTGATATGAAACGGTGTTAAAATATTCCATTATTTAATAAATTAAATTTATGACAGAAAACAAGTAATTTTAATAATGTTCATTCTTCCTTCATTCCAATATCAAAATTATATTTAGTGAAAATAATTAAACAAGAAACATTTCAAAATTACTTTAAACATTATAGTAGTATACAAACATACACATGTACAAGAAGTCCTGCAATATCGTGTCATATTTTTAAATAGCAATTGAAAACAATTCTTTATAAAAAGAAACTAATGGATCATCATTAGTATTCGAATACTTTTCGGTAGGCATGGTGTCATAGACGTAATTATAAATCATTAAATTTCATAAAAAACAAGTGAAAACATACAATTGATTGAGTTAATTGTTGAAATACCATGTTCAGAAAGTGTTGATTAATCTGTCACATTACACATACCTTACATGCCACACATATATAACTGATATTACCATATAATTCATAGTATACAATTTGCGCCCTCGCGAGTAAACAGTGATGTTTACGAAAAAATGTTTCAAACAAAAGTTGTTTATTTTTTTATTAGAAACATTTTTTACATTTAAACTTTTGTTCTATCTCTAACGGGTTACAAGATGGGTCATACGGACCCATGACCCAATCGACCCATGTTGCTTATTCACGAAATCTACCTCACTTTTTTTGTCCTGAGTACGATATAAAAATTTCTTGATATCTCTTTTCGTTTTTGAGTTATCGTGTTGACAGACAGACAGACGGGCAGGCCGAAACCGGAAATGGGCTAATTAGATGATTTTATGAACACATATATCAAAATTTTTTTCGTTGCATCAAAATTTATAGCTAAACTATGACTAAACTTAATATACTATGTATATTTCATAAATACATGGTATAAAAATATGTCTCATATGATAAACTGCGACCTTATACCGTCTTTTCTATTGTTAGTCATAAATGATTGTAGCGTTGTAGGGCAGGGAATAATTAATTAGTACCTTATTTACCAAAATCGGGTTAGTATTTTTTGAGCTAGTGTCATTGATAAGGTTTATTATCACATCATGATATAAATGATATTCCATTATAGTTGCCACACATTAATTTAAGACATTCTGTACATATATATGTAGACAAACTGTATTAGACGTATAGTTTTAAACAAGTTTCAAATTCCATAGTAATTTTACCACTATGTGTAATAATCATAACAACTATTTCTGTATTTTCGTAGTAATTGTAGAAAGACCATATAATATAATCATATACACAAATGTTCGTGAATATGTGTTTATAAATAATAAATCTCATCTATCAGAGAATTAAAAGAACAATTAAATTTTACTCGCATGTGATGTAAAACTGCAATTTTATGGAATCAATAAAATATCCCTACCCCTATATATTATAAATGTGAAAGTAAGGATGTTTGTTTGTTTGTTTGTTACGCTTTCTCGTAAAAACTAGCGAATGGTTTTTAATGAAACTGTACTGAAATTTAGCTCATACGTCAGAATAAAACATGAGCTATACATTATCAAGATATAGATATTTAAAAAAAATTAAATTTTATCTGACATTTACTGTTTTAAATTCTTACAGAAATCTTTAATTTATGATTCAAAATGATGGTCACAATTCATAGCCACCTTTCTGATATACTCAATGAATTATGACTATTTTACAAATAAAAAAATTGAAAACTGGAGGCTATAAAGCGGTGGTTTTTACTTTTAAGCCCAGTGAAGCGGGCGGGAATCAAGCTAGACCACACATATCATTTGATGTTTTTATGTATTAAATCGAATGTGATCAAAATGCTCATAACCGGACTGCTGACGGGTTAAACAAGTAGACTATTTTCTTACTAGGCATTTCATTTATATATTTTTGAATAGCATTGTTGGATTAAACCATTACTATGGCTTCTTAACTATCTATTTAATCCTGTTATCATAGTTCTATTTTTAGACACTGATTATCGCATGGAAAAAAGATTTTACTAATAATTCCACCATTATTTTGGTTTAACAAGAGTTAAAATGAAAAATTTGCTGTTTTTCCGGAATATCAGATATTGTTTTTCTAAATATTTTATTTGAAATTTTCGAAATATACAGTTTCTATCTCTATTCAATAATAAAATGCAAGAGATAGAGTAACATTAATTTAAAACAAATATGAATAAAACCGTGTAAATTAAAAGACAAGGATAAAATCATAATTATAGAAATATATACTAATGAATAATAACAATTCATTAGGGAGTGTAATATTATAGTACCTACTGTTGTCATCGTCAAATTACTGTTTCTTATTCCCGTCATCGTTAAAACACATTCACTATACACTATTCACCTATTATTCTTATTTACAGGATGTATGGTACTAGAGTTGCCAACGTTTACGTGAAAGTATTTTAAGATGGCTGAGTTTCGAATATTTCTTTCTTTCATGAACTTATGGATGAAGTCTTACATCTAAGAGCGTTACCGAGCATTAGCAACGATATAATAGGTGTAGGCGTCACATGGTGTGTGAGATTGACGTCGAGGTTAGACTCCTTTTTTTTGTCAATCCCAGAATATTTTTTTGAAGGATAATGTAGGAAAGAGGTATACTTTTCTTCAATAAATTTACTTCGATTACTTGTTGTATACAGTTGCTAAGCTGTCTATTTCTGAAAAAAGATGTAAGTATTTTGAAAATAGTGCCCACTTGTCTTGAGACATTCAGTAATTCTCACATTTGAATGAATGTGTAGCTTGTGATAGTTGTTAGAGCTAGTTAGTTTGTGTTTTGGATTTGGTTGCAAGCAATACTATTCATTTAGTTGCTTCATCATATCTATTAACAAAACACCTTATTTAAAATACTATCATTATTATTATACCCTGTATATATGTAATATATATCAAGGTATACTAAGTTTAGTCCCAAGTTTGTAACGCTTAAATATATTGAAGCTACGAACAAAACTTTGATATAGGTGTTCATAAAATCACTTAAAGAGTTCATTTCCGGTTGTTTGTCTGTCTGTGAACACGGTTACTCAAAAACGAAAAGAGATATCAAGCTAAAACTTTTATACCGTGTTCAGAACGAAAGAAGTGAGTTCATCAAATAAGCAACATAGGCCAGTAGCGTCTTGTAAACCGTTAGAGATAGACTTATTAAAAAAAATTAACAAACTGACCGTTTATCAGTGAGGACACAAAACTTTCGCGGCCGAAAGGCCGCCATAATTATGTTGGTTTTTAAAATCATCTAATGCCAGCACTGATATTCAAAACTTTCCACGCAGGGTACTTCAACTATTAACTCAATCTATTGTTTGTTTTTACTTTTTTTCTATGGATTCTGCCATACAGAATGAATATTAGAGGATAACATTCAAATGCGTATTTTAAAAGGCACGGGGAAAGTAATGTCACTATGACATCTTACGTTTTCAGCGCTTTTTGTTAGCTAAAGTCTACAAAATGACTACCAGCGTGGAACACCTCTATCCAGATCAAATAAATATAATTTTATTATTCCCAAAACTAAGGATGTTTTAGTATTGCAAATGATATTTTGAAGTAATATGCAATTAAAATAATAAAATAATGACTCGTGAATTTCGTAGACTTTCGTAAGACCGTAGCTATTTTACACCAACAAGCCATTCTTGTAATACGTAGAATATATTTAAAATAGAATCAGAATGTGACATATGTTATTATTTCTACACATTATCTCTCTTATTTTTGTATATATAACCTACATTTTACATTTTACGTACGCGGGCGCGGATATTCACTCGATATTTGTGTCGAGCATCATTTTTTTTCTTCTTATTAAAATTTTTATTCAAATACCTTGCTTAAAGAATAAAACAATGAATTTATAATTGCCACAAGTTGATATATTTACTGGAAATATGGTTTTTATACCATGTATATATGAAATATACGTAGTATATTAAGTTTATCACCAAGTTTGTAACGCTTAAAAATAATGATGCAAGGAAAAAATTTGGTGATAGGTGTTCATAAAATCACCTAATTAGCCCATTTCCGGTTGTCCGTCCGTCCGTCTGTGGACACGATAACTCAAAAACGAAAAAGATATCGAGCTGAAATTTTTACAGCGTACTCAGGACGTAAAAAGTGAGGTCAAGTTCGTAAATGAGCATCATATAGTTCAATTGGGTCTTTGGTCCGTAGGACCCATCTTGTAAACCATTAGAGATAGAACAAAAGTTTAAATGTAAAAATGTTCCTTATCAAAAATTAAACAACTTTTGTTTGAAACATTTTTTCGTAAACATCACTGTTTACCCGTGAGGGCGCCAATTAGGCGGAAATTTTATAATATGTACTATACTTGATTATCAGTTATGTATGTTTCACATGTTTGTATGTGTAATGTGATAAAGAAATCAACACTGACTATGCATGGTATTTCAACAATTAACTCAGTCAATTGTTTGTTTTCACTTGCTATCTTCAAAAGTATGTAAAATACAATAAAAGTTTTCGAAATCGAGAACTAAGTCCAACCTGATGTCAGAGCCTGATGTCCTCCATCCAACTCTACAATTTTTGTTTGAGTTATTTTTTTATTGGTTCACTACAAAACAAGCTGGTAGCCATAGATTAAAATAACCACCCTGTATACATATTAGACATACATAAAAATGATTAATTAGAAATTAATCCTAACTTGTTTAAGAATTCGGCAAGAATTTAGAGCAGTTTTTTGAAAAATAATAAAATATTATTCGAAAATTATCTCGAAAACATTAAGTCGAGTATACAATACCCAAGAGAAATTTAATTAACGGTATAGAAAATATGATCTACATATTGCAAATGAGGAGGTAAGAAGTAGGTGAGTATAATAATATTTTATCTTACATTCACCCACACAAGCTAGATAGAACAACTATTGTAATGTCATTTTGACCTCGATCTTATATTAAACAATTTAAAACAAAAGTAGGATTACAGAAGTCATTGTCATAATATTATTGGTCAAGCAAGCTATCTAGCCATACCAACCCAACTACTACAATCGCCAATTATTATTATAAGTAAAACCTAGTTATTTATAGGGAGTGATACAATATGTCCTAGTATCATCTACGCGAATAAAATTATCGTAAATTAAATTGGTGATGGGTGTATTTTCTTAATAACCCATCATCACTTCCGTCACGTTACGCCAACTCGTCGATATTCTTAAGGCCCGTTCTTTATTGTTTTTATTTTTTATTTTATTTTAAAACCGGCACTACAAAACCCTCTTATTATACTATATTAAAAATTTAAAGCCAATCTATTTTTCCGAATTAAATTTAAACATATAACATATACAAAAAATTAAAATTTTCCTTATTTTGATACCATTTTGATACCCTTAATTTTTTTTTTTTTGATACCTTATTCGATAAGTTTTTTTATTAACGCATTATTATTTCGCTCCAAAAATCCACCATTTTGTTTTGTTTTTTCAAATACCTATCTAAAAACACTTGAGTTTTTGAGACAAATTTAATGATACCTTAAATGTTGAAATCCATTGAGCTGTTTGAAAGATACGAGGTAATACAGAAATTTACAAACAAATAAACATACATACATACATACAATAAACCATCCTTTACAGTCGGGTAAAAAGTTGTGATTTGTGCTTACAGATTATAAGGTATAATATTTCAAATACAAAAATGCTCAATTTCTCGAAGAATACCTAATAAAAAAAAGTCATAGCTCTAAAGAATTATGCTCTTAATATGGTAATAAGTAAATATTGCCTTGGTTCAAGAAAGCATTTACTTGGTATGCGAACTAATATAAGTTTGAATTTAGTATTGAGATCGTTGATTCAAAAATGATTTTTACTTGTTAAAAAAATTTTATAAACGCTGTCACTTCACTCGAGTAAACTTTTATATTGTGTAGAAGACGAATATACTATGATTATCTGCACTGGGTCAGTCTGTACGTACACTTTAAGTATTGTAAAATATGAAGGTATAATTCATATAGAATGTTATTTAAGTTGTGTTCTCAACATTGTTTGTTAGTAGTTAAATTTGTTATAAATGGTTTGAGGGTGCGAAAACCACATATACTCAACCACAAAAGCTGTAAAGAGATCACTAAACCACTATTATAGGTTCTTTGTCTCTTATTATAATTATTATTATTACTAGTACTATTGGAGAGGCAATATAGTGGCAATGAAATAATGTAAGCTTAAGTTATGACTTTTAATACCACCATAAGATCCATTCATGTTGACTTGGGTGAATACTTAATATTATTATTATATGTTTTCAAAGACATGTTTCCATGTTGCGTGGGTCGTTGTTTAAACTATCTCATAATGCATAAACAATTATAAAGAAACAAAGTTCATTGATTTAAAATATTTCATTTAATTTTTTACGAATTACAATTTACTTCTATCTTGTTTAAAGTGGGACCCACACTCACTCGCGTTCTCTGCATTTTGCTCCCACTTGGTTTTTAAATAGTACATGTGGTTGAATCTTTTTTATCTTCATATAAGTTTTTCTATTTTCTATGTGAATTTTTCAGATTTTTTGAACCTATCGTGGTTTTTTAACCAACTTCAAACAACAAAGGAGGAGATAATCAATTCGACTGTATTTTATTTTATGTGTGTTACCTCAGAACTTTCGACTGGGTGAACCGATTTTAATGATTCTTTATCTATTTGAAAGCTGGTGCTATCTGTGTAGTTCCACTTCATTTTGTTCGAGTTCTGACAACGGCACCCATGGGAGAACCATAAAAGACTTAAATTTGCATTAAGTATGCACGACAAGAGGAAGAATAACTCAATATCACGCCAACCGATTTCGATTATTTTTTTTAGTGACAAATTAGTTAGTGTATTTCAGATTCACTAAAAATCACAAAATAAAAAACACTTTTAACCAAAAGAAAACCGACTGCAAAAGAAAAACTTTTCCAAAACAAATTAATATGCACTAAAAAGTAACAAAATAACGATAATATAATGTAGTTAAAATTATTGTAATTTTTGGAGTCGGTGTCAGCCAAGCTAATGTAACAAACTGTTCTGTAATAGTTGTTTCCTTGGCTGACACCGAGTCCAAAAATAACAATAATTTTAACTACATTATATTGACGTTATTTTTTTTTTTTTTACTTTTTATTGGATATTCATTTGTTTTGGAAAAGTTTTTATTTTCGAAGACGCTTTTCTTTTTGTTAAAAGTTTTTTTTTTCTTTTTTAAACATTGCACTAGCCTTGTTTACAAAAATACGAAAATTTTTCAAACGAAAGAGTTATTGGTTAAAATGGTCAATAAAAAATTATAAGTGTAAACACGATGAATGATAACAAAAAATATTTTAACAAAATTATTTAATTTTGACGACATTTAAAATGTAAAGTAAAACTTTTTCTATGAATTTGAAAAATAAAATTTTAATTGAAATTGTGCACAATAGTTGTGTATATTTTACAATAAACAATAGTTAAGATTTACATTAAAGATACAATTATTTACATGATATGAACTTTGTATGTGCGATTCATAAAATAAAATAGATACAAAACACACACCCATTCAATGTTCAAACACAGCGGGTAATCAAACACCTTTTACAAAACAGATTTAATGGTTAACTTTGATATAATAGAAATAGTATATTTCTATCTACTACCTGTGTTCACTTGTTTCACCTAACCTAAAGAACTAAGTGACTAGTGAGTGCACTTTATATGATTGAACACCTCTGTTCTATAAGCTATGTATTATAAAGTTCTCTACTTCTACTTTCTTAGAAACTGTTAGACTATTAAATAATACCTTTAAAACAATTAAACTAAAACTATTTTACTTAAAACAAATTATCAAACGTATAATGTGTAATAAATGGTTATTAAATACATAATAGTTAATAAAAAACTATTTCGCTTTCGTTCTAGCTGAACTAAAAAGTAGTAAATTAAATTTTTACAAAAAATAGAGTGATTAAGAAAAAAATCATTTGATCATCAAAAAGCGAGGCAATTATTTTCTACTTTTCAGTTCAACTGGTTACAAAAGTTTCTCTCATCAGTCCTTGATAAGTGTGCGAGATTTGAAATGGGTGAAAATCACGATAAAAGATTTCGTTATATAGAGACATAGTTTTATTTAAGTTGGCCTTTTTTTGGTAGCTTGAATTAAATATGTGGGTTAGGCTAGGTTGAATTAGTTGTCTAAGAGTTACACAATTTTGTACCCATTTACAACAAGTAGAAAATTTTTGGGGACGTAGTAGCCCTAAGCTAGTGTGAGGAATTTTTGCTTAATCGTACTTTTTATTAGGTAGTGTAACAACACCACCCAATAAAAAAATAAAGGACTCTCCAACAGTGTCGACTTCTTTCTGAAATTCAACAAGGCTAAGTTTCCTTGACCAACATTTCGAAAATTTTTAATTTTACTTCAGTTGAATAACAGATACTTTGTTAAATTAATGTTGTGAAAAAATAAAATCCGCCTAAGCGTTACAAAGGATTCGTGTCTTTAAAGATATTTACTTCGCATATTTCATGTTTTTCGAAGATGGGGCCCTCAATTACGAAGAAATTTTCTGTTTTGTAATTAATTTTATGTTCTGGTATGCTTTCAAAGATGCTGTCAAAATATAAACCTAAGCATTAAAGATAAAGCAAAAGCATTTTGAAGTTGTTTAATTTCAAATATTTCATACTGGGCGAATATTTCAAAGATATTGTAAGTTATAATCAATATTATAGTTTTGGTGACATTTTTAATAAAGCCAGAAGTTCGTATAATTCAAATATTCTATGCTTTTCCAAGTTCTATGGTATTTATATTTCTTTGAAGACTTGGTTCGTTAGGTAAAACCATGCAGATTTTCCAAACCAAATTCATTCCGGGAACGTTTTAAACTCTATCTATATAACATTCAGTACGAAGGTAAAACTTTAACACAAGTTACGACAGAATACATTGACTTTGTAAAATTTATTAAAGAAAATTTTTTTCTTTTTACATTATGTAACATTATATATTATTATTTTTAATGATTCTGAGAAATTTGAGAATATTTGTGCCATACTGATCGAGTACAATTGCAAAAAATATTTTTCCAAGTATTACAAAATATTATAATTTTGTTAATGATAATAACCATATTACCGCCGTCATACTATGAAGTAACTGTTAATAATTAATTGAGTATGAAGATTGCTTCCCGTTTTTTAGGCAGGATTTTATTGCTTCATTAAGTCTAAAAATTGCGAGAGATTTTTAAAGCATTTTAAGTTTACGGAATTCAAAGTCTTGAAAATTATATAACTTACAAATAAGTAGCAAATTAGCGGATTAGTGACAAAAAACTAAAGAGAAATAGCTCCTGTGTTCAAGCCAAATCTGCAACTATTTAGAACGCAAGATCTAAAAACATCAAAACCTAAGCAACTTCTCTATAATAGACAAACTCAACCCAACCAACCCGTAATTACAAGAATACCCCGGGTCTATAAAATTTTCGGTCTTTTTTTTCGTTCTATATTTTCCGTTTTGAAAAAAGATGAATGACTTTTTCGAAATTTTTGTGAAGGGTATCAGAAAGTGAAAAAGGTTTTTTCATATTGTTAATCGATCACCTAGTAATTCTCATTTCATAATGTAAAGTATGTTGTAATAGAATCTTCTGAATTTTTTTTACATTTTTATTTTCTATAAAAAATTATTGAAGCATATATCTCTTCCTTGTTATTATTTTATTTTTTTAAGTCCTTAGCAAAGATATAATAACAATGAAATATTTCAAGATACAGGAAGTGGAAAATTATCCCTTATGCATATCAATAAAAAAAATATTTGTTTGAATTTACTTCACTTGTCACGGTTAATTTAAAGATGTAGGAGCAGGGTATCATCTTAAAAATAAAGGCCAGATTTTTTTTATATGTAGTTCAAATACATAATATTAAATGCAAAAGTTACAGGGAGGATCACCGGAGTCTTTAATGAATTATTCAATGTTAAAGTTCCAGTTTTAATGCATTGGTCGCATGAAGAAATATCAAAAAACGACATATTTTGAAAATTTTTGATAATTTTCACTTGGAATAAAAGAAGATGAATAAAAAACAACTTTTTGATTGAAAGTAAACATATTAGCAATGATATATAGAAAAGAACAGAACCGAGTGTCACCATATCAGGGATAAACGAGTAGGATATATTTAGGATTGAGATCTCGGTTATAACTTCATAAATCTGGACAAAAAATTAAAATTAAATTTTTAGATATCTTGCCTGCATTAAATTTTTCGATATCTGCCTTTTAAAAATATTGAAAGCTGAATATTTAAACCAATTTTCCATATTTTGAATACATAGTTTACCAATAAAATTGAATATCTATTTTTTATACCATGTATATATGAAATAAATCAAGGTATACATGTTTAGTCCCAAGTTTGTAACGATTAAAAATATTTATGCCACGAACAAAATTTTGGTATAGGTGTTCATACCAAACGTCTGTCCGTCTGTCAAAATAATAACTCAAAGACGTAAAGAGATATCAAAATAATTGAGTAACATAAGTCCATTGGGTCTTGAATCCGTAGAACTCATCTCGTAAATCATTAAAGATAGAACAAAAGTAATGCAAAAAAATAATTCTATTTTCAAGGCTTCAAAAAGAATTTTAGGTTTATATATGGAAGAAATAAGGAGTCCCATAATATTTTAAAACATATCAAATAAAATATTAATATTATATAGTGAAGAAAAATTACGGAGAAAATTCATTGTCAGATAATATAAAATTGACGCAAACTAAAATTCAATTTAGTATGAAAGTTAGTTAATTAACTTGTAAAACAAAATGTAGTAATTTAGAACTTTGTTAAAACTGTATATACTGGAGGTATGTACCGTCTATTATATATATACATATAAACTCCTTACAGAGAGTATTTTTAAAGGAAGATATCTGATACGAAAGCCTTAAATTGTTTTTGTGTATAAGAGAACGTCGAGTACAGTGCAAAAAAAACGTCTAAGGTCTGGTTCTCATTTTAATGCAGTTTTCCTTTGATGAGTATAATTGTTCAATTATGCTGAAAACATTGAATTTTGACAATAATTTTTTCACTTTTATTCATATAACTTATGAGAAAACATGTTTTAGGAATCTCTTGTTGAACATACGTTGTAAAATAATATGTTTTCTAATTCTTTTGGTTACAAGGAACACTGTGACTAAAACTCTGTGTGGTGTCCACTTTATATTTTGTATACCTTGTATATATGTAGCATCAAGGTATACTAAGTTTAGTCCCAACTAAGTTTGTCGATGTTCATAGAATCACCTAATTATCCATGCCCAGTTGTCCCTCATTTGTCTGTGTGTCAAAACGAAAACAGATATCAAGCCGAAATTTTAATAGCGTGCTCAGCACGTGAAAACCGAGGTTGAGTTCGTAAATGAGCATCACAGGTCCATGTCTTGGGACCGTAGGACCTATCTTGAAATAGAGAAAAGTTTAATTCAAAAAAAAAAGTAATCAAATTTTGTTTGAAATATTTTTTCGAAAACATCACTGTTTACCCGTGAGAGTAAACATTGTTTTGTGAAACATTGTTTTTAATTGTTTTGTGAAACATTGTTAAGTACTTTCGAAAACTTTTCAAAAAAACTAAATAAATGGCGGCTGCCAAAATTGTGTTTTTTATACTCTTTTTTTAAACTGACATTCAACACTTTCTATATTTATACAGGATATTTCAACAATTAACTCAGTCAATTCTTCGTTTACACTTGTTTCTGTAATTATAATATTCTCTTTCTCTACATTAACGATATTTTATGCCACATTCATGTGATATGCTCACGGTTTTCTTTCTTTCCATTAACTACATAGCGGATTTTTTCGATAATGTATTTTCAATTTTCTTAAATCTCGAAACCACTTCATTGGTATTATTATTCACAAGTTCATTATACCATACGTTGGAGAACAGAGATATAGACACACAAGATGTACAATTTGTAAAATGCGAGAATTAGTGGTGTTGACGAACGGATTTAATGATTGCCATGAATACATTTGGATCAATATAATGTAATTTATTTTAATTATTCTCATCTTGTTTGCATAATCTTATTTTAAATGTATTTATATACCTATTGAAGGTTTTGTTAAGTCTAATTTTCTTCTTTTGTGTGTATGTGAAGTATATTGAACTCATACAGATGTTATTTTACAAGATGTTCAAAAGACTTGTATGCATTTTTTTGGCTGAGGCTTGTGTACAGGCATCAAGTTGTGATAATAGCGTAGGTGTCGATTTTTTTACACATGATCAGGCAACATAATTTTCAATCAAAAATCATAATTTGAGAGATTTCATAGAACATTTCTGTATCACAGGTTTACATCAACTTTGTATCATACCTGTATCGTGTCTTAGCATAAATCAAATTCAAATAAATCATGCAGCATTTCATTCGTGTATGGCGATTCTTTATTGGTCAAATTACGCAACGTTTGAAAGGAAATTGAAAGCCACACTGATAGTCGGAGCGTAAACATAGGACGATTAACTAAACTAATTAATTACAAGCTTAATTTAATTAGTAACTTTCGAAAATTTATCAGATTACCACTATAATTCTAAATCTATAACGTTTGGTATAGGTGTAATTGCCTAATTAGTTCATTTCTGGTTGCCCGCCCGACCGCCGGTGGACACGATATCTCAAAAACGAGAAGAGAAATCAAGCTGAAATTTTTAAAGAGTGCTCAGCTGGTAAATGTGAAACATAAGTCAATTGGGTCTTGGATTCGTAGTATCCATCTTGTAAACTGTTAAAGATAGATCAAAAATTTAAGCGTAAAAAATGTTTCTTATAAAAAAATTAACAACTTTTGTTTGGAACATTTTTTCCTAAACGTCATTGTTTATCCGCGAGGGCTTGAATTACGACAAACCTTTGGTGACCATTGTATCTAAAACTATGAAAGAAAGAGAGTTCACAATATGCAGGTAACGATATAAAAGAATATCTTAATTTATAAAAATAGATGCATAGCTTTAATATACAAATAAAAAATTATATTCTATGCTCACAAAGGTACATAGTGTGAATACATTTGTACGAAGCTGCATATAACAGCTAGTTTTACATTGAAATCAGTACAAGTCAGTCTCGTTTACATTAATACAATAATGTTGTAATAAATTAATATGATTGTGTTATTGTTAGTCAGCTCAGCTCGTAGAACCTGTAACGTGTGCTGATGAATTAACATAACAATAACATATAAAATGATATAGTGAATAAAATTAGATTATTTATTATTTATGTACTCATACAACAATTATAGGTGGAATTTTTGTGAAATACTATGCTTTTTCAAATGTAATTATAATTTTAAGGTACTCTAGTAAAACAAAAAGAATTTGTTTTTTTTATATATTTCATCTCTGTGCCATTACACCTCTGTATGTAATACAGAGTAGGGCATAAGAATCTTATCTATTGGACTGCTTTTGGATGGTATATCTTGAAGAGATAGTTGACGTTTCGTTTTTGAGTTATCGTGATGACACACGGATAGGCAGACAGACTGGCGACAGATAGACGGATAACCGGAAATGGACTAATTAGGTGATTATGGTGATATGTTACAAACTTGTGACGAAACTTAAAATACTATAATATATTTCATATACATATTCGCTCCGTGCGTGAGTTTCGTTTCCATGGTAACAATACACTACTTTAATTATAGAATTGTATGGATGCATATATAATTGTATGGATTGCATTTAAGACTTTCATTGAAAATTAAATATTATTGTCTCACCAATTTAAATAAATAATTATGATAATTTACATTTGAAAAATAATATTTGTGCAATTTGATTTCTTATTTTCACAATTTTTAATGCATTAAGTTTAATTAATTAGTGTTTTTCAATAATTTTAATTTGACATTTCTATAACATTAACATGTAAAGAACTGCAAATTAGTCATAACAGCCCCCTTTTTTCCAAAATTTTTCACTGGAAGCGCTGGCATCGATTTTATTGTCCCTACCATGACTACGCCACAACGAATACATGATATAAAAATGATTGTAAAATACGGCACAGTAAATTTCATAATTTTAATTTCTATTCCAACTATTTTTACTATAATTACGGATATGTAAAGAAATTATCTGCGTATGTCGGTATCTATTTTTTTTTTCTAATTCTAAGACAGTTTTGTATATTCTACGGAACCATAACAATTCAAAATAAATTTTCTCATAAGCAAATAAAGACAAAATTCCTACAAAGAAAAAGGAACATCCAAAAAATAATTTTTTATGTGGAAAACTTGAGCTATACAAATCTCATTGGTGTACTTTATTTTGTAATATGTGCGCTTACTATATATACGCACTTTGATATATAAATTTCCATCATATGTTTATAGACATCCACCATATTCTTGCTCATACCATTCATATAAAATCAGTATACAAAATATACTACAATCATCTATCCGCTATACAGGTTGATTCAAAAATAATTTAACAGAAATCCAACATGGATTTCTTACAAAAGATACGAGAAAAAGTTCATAACATAATTTTCATTATCGAAATGTACGTAATAGTGTAAGATTTTTTGTCAAATTTTATGATTGAATATACCTCGAGAGTGACTTGATGACATAAGAGCTTGATTTTTTTATCGTTCTGTAAGGAATCTCAAATCAAATTTAAAAAATGCTTACCATTATCATATTTTAGTTAAGTTTGGTCTGATTCAGTATTTGTTTAGTATTTCTTTAGCGATGTTGGGCACTTTTTGGTTTGGACATGCTTATAGTAGTATATCTGTAGCTATACAGCTGACGTATTGTGTAATATTAGTGCTGCATATATAACAAGTACATTGAAATTTATGTAAATACAAATACTATCCACATATCATATGATTGTATATTAATTGTTATTTCAATTGAATTGTATTTATATTTGGTCATAATCTTGTACAACCCGTAATATATTTAAATATTAAATAATCATATAAACAAGCATATAATTGTTGCTCGGAGTGTCAATATAGATGTGAAAACCAAATTGATGTTGATAATTTGAATTCAAATATTATGAAATTTAAAATTTTTATACTAAAAGTTCAAAGTTTTTTTTCAAGGAGCCCATGAACCAAATTTTTCACAGCATTTTTGAATCATCTAATATAAAAGCATACTTCTTGGTTGCCTATATACAATACAATATATATAATACACATTTAAAGTATTTTTATCCAAATATTCTGTCTCATTCTTAACTGTTGTTGCTACTTCTTGCTTGGGTACAGTTGTTGTGCTTTATCGTCCGCCATACCGTGCCGTCTCATTCAGTCATTACACATTCAATTCCTTTTGTTGTTATGCTTGTAAAACCGACCGTTTTATTAAATTGTCTTTGTTTTTGTGTTTTCCCGTCTATTTCCTAAGTATTATCACGTAAAATAGATTTATTTTCATACATAGAATAATGATGGACATATTGTTTTATGTGTATATGTTTATACAGGAAGATATTGTAAGACAACTCGTCACAAAATTTGAAAGCAGAACTTTCTTATGACAGCTCTTGCCAAGATGCTACAGTCTCGTGGCAAGCTCGTGGTTCCCTAGTTGCTACATTCTTCGCCTTGTCTAGAGAAATAACCCAACATATATGTTGGATACTAGAGACTGAAGAAACAAACCTCGACCACTTGTTTAGTTTCGAAATTAGGGAAGGAAAGCTTGTAGGACACTTTCAGTGACGCTGAAGAAGTGAAATAAACCATTGTCAAAAAACAATTCTGTGGATATCATTTAGTACAATGCAGTTGAAAGTAACACAATAACTTTTGTTAGAACTGCTGGATTTTAATCATGGAAGAGCCATTTATAAATAACTTCATGGCAAAAAAATACCTATAATTGCTAAAAGAATCTATTTACGATGGGTAATGCTCATTGTCGAAACAAAAAGCACCAAGTTGAAGTACTATAACAATCATTATCCGGTCAATTTAAACATCCGAAGGTACAAAAATTCGCCCGCGGCTGAAATTTGGTACCTTCATATTGGATTTGAAGGATAAGAACAGATAGTGTCTTTTCGTTAAGTGATGAGATGAATAAAATTCGATAGAAGTTTCTTTATTTAACAAATGCAAAGCCATGAGTAAAATTTTGGATTAAATAGACACCTTCCTATAAAAACAAACGTTGAAAGTTAAATAAAAGCTCCGAACACTAAGGTTATTCTTAGAATTATAACGAACCGTGTAAATATATTCTTATTTTATTAATGAAATTAGGTTGAAATGCGTGGTGAGTATGAACTAGTAATATGAAGTTTTATTTCCTAGAAAAATGCTTGTAAAGTTTAACTATATAAATATTTAAAGTTCTTATGTGCATAAACATCATTTAATTTCAATTTATTATAAAATTTGTAACATAAGTTTGAGAGTTAGTAGATAAAATTGTAATTTTAAAAACACCATTAGAAATCATGCTCAGTAATCAGTACCCGGTAGGCTGATTTCTACGCCTGTCGTAATTTGTCAACATACTCTTGTCGATAATTATTGGCTAAACAAGCAGTACACTAGGTTAGGAAATATTTTCTTGAAGCAATTCAAAAAAGCCAAACTATAATAAGAAAATAACTATTTACTAATATATTTTATTATCACAGGTTCGTTTCTAGTACACTAGCTGGCATAACAGATCTCCATTCGTCGAATAGAAGTGCATTAGAATGAAATGAATTCCAATTCTATTTTGTGACTATCTATTCGTTTTATGCGTAGTCATGGTAGGGACAATAAAAACGATGTCAGCGCTTCCGGTGAAAAATTTTGGCGTTAAGGAGGCTGTTATGACTAATTTGCAGTTCTTTACATGTTAATGTTATAGAAATGTCAAATTAAATTTATTGAAAAACACTAATTAATTAAACTTAATGCAATAAAAATTGTGAAAATAAGAAATCAAATTGCACATATTATTTTTTATATGTAAATTATCATAATTTTTTATTTAAAATTGTGAGACAATAATATTTTCAATGTAAATCATAGATGCAATCCATACAATTATATATGCATCCTATTCTATAATTAAAGTAGTGTATCGTACCATAGAACTCACACACGGTGCGAATACTCTGTTATCAGTTTGTTGTATCAATAAAATTTTGTTAAAAATAAAACCTGTGACATCCTGTAAAAAAGAAAAAAGAAACATGTGGTTGTAGTATATATTTTTTTGACTGACGTGAATATTAAATTTATTTCGAAAGGTTATGTTGTATTAAATATATATGTAATCTGAAAATATATGAATAATATATTAATATCGCTTTAGTAAGATGCCCTTTTTTTTGCTTGGTATTTTTTCTTAGAATTTTTTTTTCTCATCTAAAAAACATTTTATTTTCTTCTTCTATTTTCGTGAGAGACTAATTTGAAAAATTGTTGAATCACTTTAGTGTTTACATCGTCATGAATAATTTTCTTTTATTGACAAAAAACATATTTTTAATCTAATTTATCGAGCACGAATACTTCTTTGGGATTTTGAAAAATAAACATAAAATGCATTATTTTCCAAGAAAGTTTCGTATTCAATATTGATTTGTAGAACTTGAAAAAATAAAGTGAATGTGGTGCAATCCTTGAGATCCACTCAAAAAACTTCCCAGTACAATAAAAAGTTATAAAAAGGTCCTGTTAACATTCATAGATCATGTTGCTAACATTTTTTTATGCGGTTACGATCATTATCGTCATAGATAAATTATGAGTTTCACCCACTTTTCAAATTCTGTTTATCGAGTTTGTCCCAGTTTTTTTATTACCATTAATAAACGGCTCAACCAATTCTGCTGAAAACTTCATTACATTAACTTCCTCTGAGAAGTTATAAGCTGTCAATGCTCGGAAGAAATAATGACTGAAGTGAATAGAATAAGTAATTAATTCTAAAATAATTCTAAGCTTACTTGAGTAGTTACTTAGAAATAAATTTTCATGAGAAATGTTTTTCACAATTTTATTCGAACATAGAGAGTAAAGACTTTTGCGGCGGGTTGTTTGTTTTAAAATTACTTGAAAATCTAAGACAAGTCTTGTGTCATAATCATGATTCATAAAATACGGAGAGCGAGAAAAGATGATAAAGAAAGTGTTTCTTAAAGATGATAAAATCGTAAAAATTGTTATGTAAACTACTGGGCATTGTTAAAATGGTTAGTAAGGTACTGGACTTGATTTTTTCTTTTAGATTTTAATTTAACGGAGTCGTATTTTTTATTTTTTTTTATTTTCTTTTTTTTTCAAGCTAGTTTTACAAATTAATGGTTGATTTAAGCCTCAACGACTCGTCCTATACGAAAGCTATTTGATTTCCGCTGCTTTACATTTTCATAATATTACTTTTGCCTGCTTGAAATACCCCATATTTCTTGAAATATGGGGTGCCAAGTATAACGATAATACGTGATTCGATTTACACCAAACAATTGCAAATAGCCTCTGTTATTAAATCTGATACTTAAACTTTATATCAAATTTTTTGTATTTTGAATAGTTATAGTGACGTCCATAAAATTTACAAATTGAAGGATTATGTAACTACAAATGAATTTATGTACAAAGTATTAAACTATTGTGGTATATTCGACAAACCTCTTGAGGTCTAAACAAAAATCTTCAATATTGTAAGCAATAACCCGCCACATGCATTATAAATCACTTTATAGTTAGTTTATAAAACAGAGGTTAAAAATAAAGTTTGTAACTCACATAAACTCGACAACCTAAGAAAATATAAGATAAATAAATATATTTTGTGCAAAAAAGAAATATTTCGATATAACTGATAAAGTAATAAGATTAAAAGTAGTTTTCACTCACTGATTGATTGCTTGTATTACAAAAATACTAAACCATATTATAGGTACACAAAGAATAAATACTACCACACACATATCGATTGAATTACTACAAGTATAGTAAAAGAGAAGAGTCGATACAAACTGAAAATGTGCAATATTTCGGAATAAACATAAAATTAATATCCTGGAAAGGGCATTCTTTTTTATGGATGAATAATTAACAGCAAATTGAATTCATGAAATTAGTAAGAAATTTTTAAACTATATACTGTTAATGTTTTTAAAATGTAGTTTAGATGAAATATATGCAGTTATTATTAAGACAAACAAGTGAAATTTACAAAATTAAAAAACCCCTGACAAGTTTTTCGAGTACGGAACCCTTAACTCGCACTTGAAACATATATAAGAACACTCTCTCCATTAAATTACCATTTTCCTTAAAGCATTTTGAAAATCGTCGCCAATTTTTTAGTTTTTTCGGGCACGACACCCTAAGCTTGCACTTGAAACATAGCTAATACCCCCCCCCCCTTAAGGTTCATCCGTTTAGGTGCTACGTTGCCACAGATAAACACACACACATAGTGGTCAAACTTATAACAGCCCTTTTTTTTTAGTTCGGGGGCTAAAAAACAAAAGAAAATTCAGATAGAACATAATTTCAAAAGCAAAGATTTTATAGGGGGTTTTGAAGATACACTTTTAAGATAACAACTTTCGTTCTCATGATTGGTTTTAGTTCTAAAACTATCCTACTCATTTTATTATGAAGATTTCTTTTAAAGTATCAGGAATAACGGAGTTTTCTTGCAAAACCCCTAAATTTGAGCACAAATCGAACTAAAACAGTATTGAAAATTCAAAAATCACCTTGAAGGACAAATTAAACTTGATGCGCATAGCTATTGATGTAGTCTTTAAAAATACCGTTTGCCGAGCTTTTTTTTTAAATTGAAAACCTGTATTGAATCGACTATAAGTTCTATATATATTTCAGAATATTCTATACTATAGTTTATTTACAAAGTCACGTATGAATACACCCAAATGGTATAGAACTAAGTAGTTTAGTTTAGTATACAGTTGTCGAGGAGATGGAACGGTATAGCTAAAGCTGTAATAAAGATTACACAAACGAAGCGCTATTATTTTATTTAGTTTCTGTAGGTCTTCAACCGGAAAATATTATTAACCTTAGTTTCCCTTAACATTTTATTATCTCTTGGTTTGTTTGAAAAAAAGAAAAAAAGCAATTAAGGTATTGGTTTTGTACGAAACCATTTATGTAAGAAAGGTATGTGCTAATTAATCCTAAATATGGTCCAGCAAACCAAAGTTTTTAAATTGATATTCGGTTACCGAATTATAATATTTGGCCATTTAAGTCTTATTATTTACCTTAGATTATCAATATACAAAGTGTTTCGTGACTCGATGGACATAGCTTAAGAGTGTGGTAGTCATACAGGATGATGCGACACATTTTTTAAGATATTTAACCGAAGCTTTAAAATCAGCCTACAACAAATTAGCAAATAGGACCGAATCTTAATATTTTGCCACGCGTCTGAGATGGTTAGAGATATTGAAAAAAATTATTTAAAAAATTTGTAATAATTTGGGTTACAATAATGAAAATGTAGGTACTACAAAAAGACAGCCTGTGCATCAAATCTCCAGGGAAAAAAGTCCCTAGAGATTAGAAGATGAATTTCATTGTATGTTTGTTTAGTCAATTTCATTCAAAGATTCCAAAAAACCAGTGTATGTCCAACTGAGACAGTTCATTGATAATAATGTCACATATGACTTCAAGCAAAGCCGCGAAAAAGACGATGTAATCTTAGCTGGTATAAAGAAAGTAAGTAATATCAGGAATTTTATAATCAGATTTCTTAATGGTCCACCAAAGAAATGGAAACAATTGAAGAAGATGCTCCGTTACAAAAAATAATTAAAAAATGAATATTGACTTATTTTAGTTTTTCTAACAATAAAGTCCAGTGTTTTATAAAAATAATGTAGTTTTCTTATTTAAATATTATTGTAAATTTTGAAAAGGACACAAGTCCAGCACCTATTTTTGAAATTTTCTGCCACTTTCAATAAGTAAAAACACAAAATAGAACTCTATTGATACACAATATTTCAATAAACTATTTAGCAATTTTTATTCAAAAGAAAGTTTTTTTCTCCTGTAAAATTTAGTCTGCTGGACATGTGTACTTCCCAAAATAATCGATTCAATTATACGTTATGGGAAAACATTACGAACCCTTGCAGGCTGCATTAACGTTCCTGTTTTAACCGATTTTATAGTATATGTTGTATTGGCATATATAACAAAACGTTCTTCAAAGTTATAATGAGTCTCTCTCACAAGAAACCAAGAATGGTACAGTACTAAATATACTTCTATACACATGTAGAGAGGTATAGTAATGTTGATTTGTGAAATTCGATTAGAAAATCTTTGTGTATGTGCTTCGTTCGTCTGTTGTAAGTTCGTCTTGTGTGTATCGTTTGTTCCATATTTGCCTGTTCGCTGAGAATCATTATATATTTGTGTTTTACATAAACTAGTTGTGTTGTGCGGTTTGAAGGGATGTTTATAGTGTTTTGTTTTTGTTTTTCTTTTTACTATAACTAAGTAACATTTGGTCTCATTATCCGCTGTGTCGATGTGATTAGGTGAACGTAGTATATTATTTGATTGAATATGATGGATATTATAAGAAAATACTTTCGACTATTTCATCACTTTCTGTTTGAAGTTTCTTAGTAAATGAATAGGCGCTGGATCGTAAAACAATTTTCTTAAAGAAATTGAAATACATTTTTGTACGGATTTTCAATGTGTCACCAATCAAAATGGGGTACAGTAAGTGAAAATACGTAAATTGATTTGGTTACAACAGCGCATTTCAATCGATCTCAGAAACTCCGGGTGCGTGTATTACGCGTATGTCCTAAGTATTTTATTGAAAATATACGCCTTCAGATGTTCTATCCATGTGTAAATAATTTGTCAGTATTTTTCTCAAATATTCAACAATTTCAAAAAATTAATTTGCAAATGTTTTATACCTATATCAAAACATATGGCTTAATTGCATGACTTAAATAATTGACAATATGGATATCCCTCTTCAATCATCAATACTCTAACTGTAGTCGTCTCTGTTCCTCAATCCATGGATCTTCGATGAAATAATAATTAAATTAAAATTTTGTTTTTATATCATCGACAACCTTATATTTGTATGGTATTATTATAAACTACAAGATTGTCTTAATATTTAAGATTGTTTTTTTATCACTATCTCTAGATTTTTTGATATAGACATATCCAATTGAAAAGAATAACCTATACGATTCATAATTTTTTCAGCCAACTTTCAACGATAAAATAATAATAAAAAGCCTGATGACCTAGGAATTTTTGTGAATTTTGGAAACTATGTTAATTAAAAAATGTATTTCTAAAGTTTGATTGAAATCCCTAGTACTATTCAATCCTTGCATATCTCCTTAAGTGTAGCGCAACCCTTGTTTTCAAACTATGTTATTAAACTCGAAAAATCATTTAATTTTGAATTAGTTTCTACCACAGTTTACCAACGCGGCCATGTTGTCATGTGTTTTCATGAGTTGTGTTGTTAACTCATCCTCTTCACACAGTTAACGTCTCGTATAAAAACAATGATACAAAACTGACTCATATAATAAAATAATATTTATTATACACAATTTAAATATCTCACATTTGTATTACATAAAATGTGTAGGATGGTGTAAAACAAGCAAACAAAATTAAGTACTTAAGTACAATAAATTAGAATTATTATCAAATAAATATTTTATAGGTATGTGAATATTAGTTTATACACTGATTTCGTTTATATGTATAATATTATAATATTCTGCTCTATTCTTGATGAAAAGTCAACTTTTACAAATATCACAACATGAGGCAGCTTTATTTGTTTTTAACTGTATACCCGATATTAGAAAACTTTTCATCGGATTCATAAATGTTTAATAGAGCATGTTAATCTGAAAACTACTTCTTTTAATCGACTTCAAACAAAAAAGGAGGATGTTATCAATTCGACTGTATTTTTTTATGTGTGTTACCTCAGAGCTTTCGACTGGGTGAACCGATTTTGATGATTCATTATCTATTTGAAAGCTGGTCCTTCCTGTGTGGTTCCATTTCGTTTTGGTCTACTTCTGACAACAAAATCCATAAGAAAATCATGAATTTGCATTAAGTATGCATGACAAGAGGACGAATTACTCAATATCACGCCAATCGATTTCGATGATTCTTTGTTTAGTGACAAATTAATTAGTGTACATCAGATTGACTAAAAATTACAAAATAAAAAAAACTTTTTACAAAAAGATTTCAAAAGAAAAACTTTTCCAAAACAAATTAATATGCACTGGAAAGTAAAAAATAACGATAATATAACGTAGTTGATATTATTGTTATTTTGACTAATGACGCAAAGTGTTCTGTCAGAGTTATTTCCTTGACTGATATCGACTCCAAAACTTACAATAATTGTAACTACAATATATTATCGTTATTTTTTTACTTTTTAGCGGTTGCTTCTAAGCAAAGCTTTTGCGTTCAGATTGTACTTTTGTATGGCATTTTTTGAGATACTCAGTTATTATTAGATACTTTATAAATATTATTATGTATTAAACAACAGAACTTAGCGACTTAAAGTGGATGGATGCTATGCGAGAAGTAAGAGCAAGGAGAATAGTAGCATTTCAGCGCTGGTTGCTATACCGCATTTTATAATCCGATTAAAACTTATGCACACATTATTTACTGCAGAAGAAAATACTTATAATAATAATAAATGCGATGAAGCTTGAATGTTTACTAAATTACTATATTTTAACATTTAGTTAAAGATTGGATGTTAGGAATCAAGATATAATATTTAATATAATATTTATCAGAAAGTTATCTGAGTACCTATTTAGAAGAGTTATGTAAGTCTATTTATTGTATTTTACACAACCATTTTTTGTGTCAAGTCTATGGTACTGGAGCTCGCAACGTCGGCAAAATAAGAATTTTATTATGGCTGATTTTATGATATGTTGTTCTTCTTGCTCTTTCAGTTAGAGCTTGGGCCATCTGACTGGCGGTAGTGGTTGCGTTTAGTACTGCGCAGACTAAATGTGCAGGTAATCATCCTAAATTTTAAAAGTATTTTAGTATGCCTATTATTTTAATATTCTCTTGTTACTTTGGTTTGACAAAACTGTAGGTATTTGAATTTTACTTAAAAAGGAATTAATTTGAAATTAGTTATTAAAAAATAATGCTAATCATTGGCTTAATATGTTCGCTAAAAACAATTTAATGAAATTAAAACTTTTTAGCGTCAAAGTTCATGAGCTCGACAAAGGGTATTTTTATTGCAGTTTGAAAATTCACTTACAAATATATTACAAACTATAAACCTCAATAAAGTTTTACATTGACTTTTTTATTATAAGAAAAGGTAAAAATAAATCAAATAATCAAAAGATAATTTTTGAATCATCATAAAAACTACACATAATTTAGTATCACATTGATATTGTATTTGGGACCTGTACTGAATGATTTACTCTTCACTAACTCACGACCAACTATAATCTCTATGATGGTATAGAAACGGGTAAATAGACAAACATATTCATTTTTGAACCACTTAGTTTTATTTTTAACCTCCGAACTAAAAAAGGGGTGAAGGGGTGTTATAAGTTTGACCGCAATGTGTGTGTGTCTGTTTGTTTGTCTGTCTGTCTTTTTTGATACATTTGAAGGGTAATTTAACGGAGAGTGCTCTCAGCTATGTTTCATGTGCGAGCTTAAAGTTTCGTACCCGATAAAACAAAAAAATTGGCAATAAGATCTTCAAAATTGAATCAGTTTGGAAAAGGCATGACATATAATTGTTTACATATAACTAATAACTATGGAAATGAATAGTCAAATAAACATGGCTAAATTCATTACGAAAAGTGAAAAAGTAAAATAATTAGGTAATTCAAAACAATAATTCAAAAGAACAAAATCCAATCAAATATTTTAATTAAAATACTTCCAAAAGTTTTTCCTAAAAAATGATAGCTCTTGAAGTATCGTTTTCATCTCATCTGATGTCTTTGACCATCACTTTGATATTGATTAAAGGAGTGTCATAAGCTTTAAGTGTTTATCTGTACGTCCGTGTGAATCTCAGTGACATCGTAGGTCTAAAACGGTCGAACCGACTTGATTGAGAAGTTTTTATAGCCAAGTTTACAAAAATCGGTTTACAAAAAATAAATCGAATTTGTCGAGGAATTTTTTTAATTTGGTAAATTTTACTTGTATTTAGTATGTATAGAGTTGTCAATCATCCTGTATGTGATATAGCAAAGATGTTCACACACCAAATAAAAGGATTCACCTATATCATTTTGAACATATCGTTATAAACTTAAACACATATAAAACAATGAAATTGTAATAACGCGATCGTTAAACAATCGTAAATAAAATACAATAAAATCGTACTTCTATCAATGGGTATTCCGTTTTGTGTGTTGTTATAAGGAGTGAGGTTAACTTATGGTAGGTAGGTTGGATATGTTGATATTACGAACACCTTCATCTATTTATAAGATGTAATAAAAATGAATGTAAGAGATGAATAAAGAACATATTAAATGTATGACATAAAATTCTTGAATGGAAACATATGTAGAAAATATACTTCTTGGAAAAATGGTTTTATTTTTTTTTTACAAGAAGTTTAAGGTGAAATTATAACGGTTGCTTTACGTTTATCAGACCAAGTAAATCAAGTGATCAATTGAATCAACTTATGCCGGGTTAAATAGATTGTTCGGGTTAAATTTTGAAAATGAATTTTTAAACTGTTATTCTGAACCGATTGAGTTGAAATCTTGCATTGTTAGCTAAGTGACGTCCTAATATTCTCATCGCTTCCAACATATCTGATATGTGTATATATAACTTTTTTAAAAACAAGTTTTTATTGTACTAAAAGAAAGAAAATAATTATTTCTATAAGTCACTTGTACATGACTGTTTGTAACAGCTTCAGGTGCCGATTATTCCTTGATATTTTAAAGTGAGCGAGCCTCTGACAGATAGAATTAGTCACGTATGAGTGAGTTGCCCTTTAAAAAGTATTTCTATTTAAATTCTTAAAAATTCCATTCTTTGCACCTTAAAACACTTAAAATAAGTTGAATTTTTTAGGAAAATTGTAAATTGTAGTTTTATTTAAAGAGAGTTAATTCTTTATCTGTATGTGTTTCTGTTTGTAGCACCTAAACGGATGAACCGGTTTTAATTTCTTTGGTTTCATTTGAATGGTAATTTGACGGAGATTCTTAGCTATGTTTCAATTCAAAAGGACAAAGTTAACTCAAATATTTCTTTTTCAATTAAAATATTTCAAAAAATTTGTCCCAAAAACGAAACCTCTCTAAGTATCCTTTTCATTTCATCTGATGTCCTTGACCATTACTTTGATATTGATTTAAGAAGAAGTATTATAAGTTTAAAGTGTTTATCTGTGCGTCTGTGTTACTCAGTGACATCGTAGCCTCAAAACGGTCGAACCGACTTGATTGAGAATATTTTATAGTTAACTTTCCAAAAATTGGTTTACGGGGGATTTTTGAAATTTTGTCAATTTCACTTGTTACTTTAACATCTGCCTAGCTTCTGCATATCTCATATGACTTATTACAATCAAATTTTTTAGTTAAAAACGTACAGAACTCTAGATAGTTCTAATTCGATTTGCGCTTTATTATTTTTATTTTATTTTAACATCTTGACGAATAAAATATATTAGAACATTAAATAACTAATCTATATATATTTATGTATATATTATATTACAATCGTGCTGTAGGTAATGTTGGTTTTCTTTAGGTTTTATAAATGACTTCTGCTATTATAACAAAGTTATGGTTATTATATTAAATAGTAATTAAATGTTTCTTACTGATAAGGATTAATATCTTCACATTTTATGTATGAAACATACTTTAATAACATTGCACATAAGTTTTGCACATAATATTGGTTTTATTTTTTATGCAATTTATGGTAAAATTAATGAAAATCTCACTAAATTTAGGTAACCGAATGAAAAAGTAGTAGTCTGTTGATTATGTCATATAGAAAGGAACTGTGGAGTTCACGGATTTTTATCGTAGAAATCGTTCAATGAGTTATAAAAGAAAAAAAAAATCGGGGAGTGCTGTTAAATGTGAGGGTGGAATTTGAAGATAGGGATGAAAAAGTACGTCTTTTGGTTTTATCCAAATATCTCGAATACTAGTTTTCAAGAAATTTTTTTTAGAAAATCAAATTCGGAGAATAATTACATCGGAGAATAATTTAAAAAAAATTTCATTCTAAAACAGTTAAAACTGCTGTCAATATCTTCCAACTCCAACTGGTGCCCTTTATATAAACTAATTCTATATTCTTGCATTTTCAGGGCTAAAAGATCAATCAATCGAACAAAGATCAATTTCTTGTTTTAATGTGTTATCAACAATTGGTTTTATTTTTTGTTTTGAATAACTTAAAATAGTTCAATACAAAATAACGGAGGTGACAAATAAATAATGACTACCAAGTTTTACATAAAAATTGACAAGAAGTATCGATATATTATTATTATTATTATATATATCTCGATTATGTACACAGTGAATAGATGGATGTTTCCGATCTCATATTATTTGTTTATTCAATTGTTGTTATTTTTCAACATATTTGTTTTGTCTCTTCTCTTGTTTGAATGGTATTTTATTTCAATAACGATAAATACTATCCCAACGATGATCAAAATAGTTGAATCTATCTCTATATGTTTAACACTCAATAAAATTAGTTTTCGTTTCAGATATCATTCTTTAGTTATTGAATAATAATTTTTGTTATTTCAGAAAATTAATACTCAAAAACAAACAGGATTGGCTTGTCAACCCTGGATATGCATACATATAGGGCAGACCCATTTTAATTATGTTCCAACTTACTTCTTTTTTTGGTTAAACTAGCAGTTACCCACACTCACTTGTCTGATAAACATATCCCCTCTTTTCTGTAAGTTTAATTTTTAAAAAAAATCTTTAATATATGTCATATTACCATATTACTCGCTGATAATGTAACTTTCTATGTGGGACCTACAAAATGATGGATTTTTATATGTTCCATTTCCTTTTCACCATCTCATAAGTTAATTTTCAAAAATTCTTCAGTATCAAAGAAAAAAACTTACCAATTTGCAAATTTTCACGGTCCTAGCCCCTCGCTATGGCTTTGAGTTGATGTTGACAGATCTTTGTGACGGTAATAATATTTTGTGTTGATAGTTCTTTTTCTAAAGCCTGGTATTTTACAAGCTTTTATTTAGTTTCACCTGTCCCGATGTCTGTCTATAATCAAATCTTGCAAGTCAAATTTGATCCACTTCCCGGTTTCCGATTGAGCTGAAATTTGGCAAGACCATTTAGTTTGGTTGACAATGCATGGTAAGAGGGACGTTTTTGTTGTACTATGAGTAGAAAATAATTTCATCTTTGAGTCACTAATACCCGGCTCTTTTTAAAAGATTGAGGCGCTTAATATCAAGAATGAATCGAAAAATAATTAGGCATGTGGAGTAGATGAGGCGTTCCGATTCATTTTTGATCATTTAAATTGAGCGCCTCAAGATTTTACAAATAGTTGGGTATGAGTGACTCATAGATAAAATTATTTTCTACTTTTAGCACAGAAAAAGCTTGTCTCTTAAAAAGTAATTTTTATTAAAATTTTTTTTGTATATATTCTCTTTATGCGTGATCATTCGAAGGCCATTAATCGGCCACAATATTTGTATACAATAGTTATTCCGACGAAGTCACCACTCACCACTTTTAGCCGCTAACTTGTTTAAGAATTAATTAAAGAGAATTGAAACACTCGAACCCGGACTTCTTGGATTCATGTCAAGCGCCCTAACAATTAGGCTACTCGAGTTCTAGACACGAATGCAATTTTTTCAACTCAATGAATTTTTTAATTTGTTTATCCACTTATTTATTATTATTACTTATTGTTGTTGTTTACTCATTATTATAAGTAAACAACAACAATAAGTAATAATTGTTTAAGAATGTTTCAGTTATGTGTCATATCCGATGTCATATCCGACAGACTTTGTTTGAGTTTACACAAGCTAAGTAAGCGATGGTTAATCAAGGTGGCTGGATTCAAAAGAGCACCGTTTTCGGGCAAATTTATTGATCAGTTTTTATAACTTGAAAGAATAAATCTTAACTACAAAATAAAATAAAAAATATATTGTATTCATTTTTTTAAAATTTGGTTGTACATACCATACCATTATTTACTTTTTTGTTATTTTATACATGAAAATAAACAAACAATATTAATGGTTTTCTTGTTTATCCATGTTGCATCAAAATATAAAATTGTATGTAAATATTAAATTAGTTTACTGATAAATATTATATATAAAAAAATATTTTATTTTTTAATAGGAATGTTATTGTTGTAGACACATTGTTATTGTTTTTTCGAAACGACATTTAAAATGGAATAAACTATTTAAAGGTGAAACGACCACAAAACAACTCGAAACTAAAACCATTATAGATTGAGAACTGGTCGTAAATTTAGGTGAGTATAACCGACGTGATTGAAAATATATGTAAACAATAGGCGAAAAACCGAAGTAAAGCGTGAAAGCCCGCCCGCGTAAATATGGGAAAAATCGTTTAAGTGTGGCTAAAAGTGTGGCTATTTACTAACTTACCTAGTTGAAATTACGCCGAAAAAGGGCGATGCTTGCGAAAGCTTGTAGAAAAAAAACTCACCCTACTCGAAACTACTCCGCTTGAAGTCGACACCATTTTTATTTGCGTGATATCGATCTGGAAATAATTGACCACGAACGTACGTATACACATACACACATACTTTTTCTCCAAATTGGTATTTATGCCTTGCTCATGAAACGTAAAGATATGTTGAAATTTCAATTGCGAAACTCGGATCCATTTGAAGAACTTCCCATACTGGAATGTTAATGATTCTCTCTCAAAACTGATAAATGGACCTTCTTTTGTCCTACCTTATTTGTTAAGAAGGCAATTATTATTTTTACATTCTCACTCTCGTTATTTACGGATGACAAATTTTAACTTTTTTATGAAACTATGAAAGCTGCTTGAGGTTTTAAACTAGAGATACTCGGTTTGTATTTTTGAAAAAACAAGGTGTTTAAAAACATTTGTATAAATTTAATTAAGATAAGATATGAATACATAATATTCGCATCGCAATAGGCGCACAGGTTAATATCATAATTAAGTAACTATAAATTACACAAACTTTGTATAATATACTTATATTATATAAATATACGTACAAATATATATTTTGAGAATTCTAATAATGAGAATCCCTACTGTTGTCTTTTACCACATGTGTACTTCTTTGTACAAAGCATTCTGAAAATATTTGAGAAGTAACATATACAATTACTTAATGGTACAGTAAATCTAGCATTTTGACTGGAAAAAATTACAATAGTGGATCTGAGGTTATAGATCGATAGGGGGGCATGCAAATAACTTAAAAAAAAATTAAGAGAATTTTTCGTTCCGCTGTTTTTGAGAAAATCCAAAAAATGGGAAAAAAAAATTTGGATTGCGTTTTTCTCGGAATCTATTGATTTAAGGGAAAAGTTTTTCAAATAAAAAATGTAGAAGACACTGTCAGCTACATTTTATGTCATTGGAATCAACGCGAAAATGTACTAATTAAAGAGGGTGACTCGTCAGTAATAGAAAAAAAATTAATTAGTTGATAATTATTCGAATTCTTAGTATTTTATAATTAATGAAACATATTATTATACAGTAAATCGCATTTAAGATGAAGAAACCTTCACACTTTCGTCAATTAAGGGGTACCCCTTGGAAAAAATTGAAAAAACCGAAAAAATTTTTTACTCTCAGAATTGGATAAAACTTGGTTTATAAGGTAAATATGACCCAAGAAATCCAAAAATCGGGTTCATTTAACAATCGGATAAGTAATTTTGGAAATATGGCCAGAAATATTGGTCGAAAATGCAATATCTCCAAAACTACCGTCCCAATTGCGAATTTAACGTGATTTTTGAATTTTTTGGGTCAAAATTAGCTTATAAACTGAGTTTTATCAAAATCGGAAATAATATTTTTTTTTTCAATTTTTTGCAATTTTCTTAAGGGGTACCCCTTCAAAAAAATCGAAAAAACCGAAAAAATTTTTTACTCTCAGAATTGGATAAAACTTGGTTTATAAGGTAAATATGACCCAAGAAATCCAAAAATTGGGTTAATTTAACAATCGGATAAGTAATTTTGGAAATATGGCCAGAAATATTGGGCGAATTTGCAATATCTCCAAAACTCCCGTCCCAATTGCAAATTTAACGTGATTTTTGAATTTTTTGGGTCAAAATTAGCTTATAAACTG
Organism: Chrysoperla carnea; assembly: GCF_905475395.1. Taxonomy (NCBI): domain Eukaryota; kingdom Metazoa; phylum Arthropoda; class Insecta; order Neuroptera; family Chrysopidae; genus Chrysoperla; species Chrysoperla carnea. The sequence goes on from NC_058338.1 coordinate 18,499,287, forward strand.
AGTTTTGTCTAAATCGGATATAATATTTTTTTCTCAATTTTTGGCAATTTTCTAAATTTTCTTACTTTCCCCTTCAAAAAAATCAAAAAAAACTGAAAAAAATTTTTTACTCTCAGAATTGGATAAAACTTGGTGTGTAGGGTAAGTATGACCCAAAAAATGCGAAAATCAGGTTCATTTGACGATCGGATAAATATTTTTGAAAATATGGCCTCAAATATAAGGCGAATACCTCGAAAACTACCTACTCTCCTAAATGAACTTCTCTTTCAAAACTCTCGTGAAATGGACTCGAGTTTTGAAATTTTTGGCTCAAAATTAACTTAAAAATGTGACTTATCCCCCTGTATGACAGTGAAACTTTTCAAATTGATATTCCTCTAAATGACGAAAGTGTGAGGGTGTCTTCATCTTAAATGCGAAAAACTGTATAAAACAAAAATTTGGGTACCTTACTGATCAATTAAGAAGTTTAATTAATTAAAAATATACTAAATAACATAAACATTCTCATAACAGGTTATGATACGTAGTAAATTTTTATTTAATTAATTACTCTCTTAATTAATCGGTAAGATGCCCCAATATTTTTAAAATATAATAATATGTTTTGCTAACTATAACATACTAAAAATTTCGAATATTATCTACTAATTTATTTTTTTCTATTACTGGCGAGTCACCCTCCTTAAGTAATTTTTATGAACACAGCTCTTTCAACCGATCCAAAATTTTCGATCTACTATCAGAATTTTTAAGCACTGTATACTTCAGAGTAAATTTTGAATATTTCTTACTTACTCATGCGGATTACAAAAATATTTAAGGCACCTCTGAAAAATTTTGAAACAATCATTACATAATAATAATGTTGATATCATTGTATAAATGGTAAATACTTATATTGCTCGCGTATAGGGCTGGGTAATGTAGGTATTTAAAATAATTTATATAATTACTTAAAATCTATAAATTATTATTTTAATAGTGGGTAATATTTTAAATTAATTAAAATCAATTCATGTACACATATTTTATTGTAACCAAAAATTTATTTAATATAATTCATATTATATCATAAAATTTATTAATAATAGAAGTCACTTGTGAAAATTGTCGAGGTAATAATATAACTTTTTGTTAAAAAAAATTATAGACGTGACGCACTCTGATTTAGCTAAAACTTTAATAGATTAAAACTTCAGTAAACATAAAATTTTTTCTAGATGAAATTTTTAATTTTTACATCCTTTTTAGTTAATTTGTTATAATTATATTGATTTTTTTGTGATCTTCCACAAAAAATTAACAAGAGACCCATAAAACTAGTAAAGGAGCAAATGAAAGCTTCTACGTCTACGGTTAGAGATAAAAATATAATAATCATAATATCATTTATATTATAAGCTTTTTAGAAAAAAATCATGAAATTGAAACTTTGTGATGTCAAGATTAAATTCCTAAATTCACCAACACGTCTTTGTATATATCCTCACATTCGGATAAAGACAGTTGGATTTGTATGCTCCAAAGAATCCAAGACGCGAGTCAAAAAGTTTTTGAATCCATGTAGGCATTGTGTGTTAGAGATAATTATATTATCGTAAGAGAAAGTATCACAAAGGAATGATTAAAATGTTAATAAAATGATTCATACATATAGTTATATATGTATGAATAGTTATAGTTAATAATAGTTATAGTTATAGTTAATAATAGTTATAGTTAATAGCGTCTTTTGTGAAGCAACTTTTGTTATTGTGAAAAAAATGGAAAAAATGGAATTTCGTGTTTTGATAAAATACTGTTTTCTGAAGGGAAAAAATACAGAGTCCGGAAACTCATTATCAAGCCAAGTTTTTGCTTCCACTGTATTTTTTCCCTTCAGAAAACAGTATTTTATCAAAACACGAAATTCCTTTTTTTCCATTTTTTTCACAATAACAAAAGTTGCTTCACAAAAGACGCTCTATCTCACAAACTAATTGACTTACAGACGTCAAATTTTGACACGAATCATTTGAAGGTTGGTACTATATAAAAATAATATGCATTTAATACTAGCGACGCCATCTATGTGTCAGACCGGGGACTTATCAGCCAACCTATTATAGTTATTTATACATCAAAGATTGGGCATAGGTTTTCAACCTTATAGTAAAAATAAAGTTGCCTTTTCATAGAATACAAAAGCTGAGGACAGAGCTTAAGTAGAAGGGGTTAATATGGTAATAAATTTCGATCTCCTAACACTCAATGACATCGAATCACACAAATTACATAAATGCATGTAGTTCCAAAATTATAGACGTAAATTAAGTTAATTATTTATTTTGGTAATATTACAATTTGTGTAATTTTGTTTTGATTATACGCATTCAAATTGTTAATAAATCTTGGAATGAGCTAGCTCTTAGAATGAATATTTAATTAATATTATAGTGTAAACTTGTCACGTTTCCTGGTCTTATACCACAATAAAATAACTCTAATGACATTCGCCTAAATTTAATTTTCTTCTACAAAACTAAAGAATATTTCAAAACAATATTCATTAACATTATATACACATCTATCACATACCCACCTATATCAAATTAATAAAATATCTTTTATTACATATCTCATGACAAATTTTGGGAGTACAGGATGTACTGGCAAAAGAAACAAGTAGGAATCACTGATACATTGCTAGTCTGTGAATAAGGCTACTCAGAGGTTAAATTATTCACATTTTTAACCCCCGAACTAACAAAAAAAGGGCGTTATAAGTTTGACCGTTATGCGTGTGTGCCTGTGTATGTGTGTGTGTCTGCCTGTGGCATCATAGCACCTAAACGGATGGTTTTGAAAATTAAATGGAGAGTGTTCTTAGCTATGGTTCAAGTGCGAGTTTAGGATACCGTACCCAAAAAAACTAAAAATTGGTCATCTTCTTCCAAATCGGTTCAGTTTGGAAAAGGCTTTAAGGAAAAAGGTAATTTAATGGATAGTGTGTTCTGAGATATGTTGCAAATGCGAGTTTAGGGTTCCATAGCTTAAAAATTTGTCGGAGGTGTTTTTAATTTTGTAAATTTCACTTGTTCAAAATTAACTTGACAATAAAGTAAGAAAAATCGAAAGGGGAGACATTATTCGCAAGCGTGCCCTTCCCTTTTGTTTTTAACTAAAATTATTTGAGCAGCTGTGAAACTTGCTCCAAATACACATAATTTAGATCTTTTTCGAAAACAGTAACCAAGAGTTATTTTCTAACTTAGGGTTTCTTCAAGTTTGTGCTTTTCAATCAGTCTTTTTTTCGATCACAAGACACAGCAGGTGGAATATATTCGGTTTGATTCGGTGCTTTGAAAATTTAACCAATCACAAAGTTTCTGGATATATCTGTGATATGAAAAAAAAATATGTTCACGATAATATTTTACTAAAATTTTCACTTTTCATTATTTGTGTGCCTTTTACTACTAATTCCAGAAGAATATGTTATTGATTTCTATAAAAACGTAACAATCGTGTCATTTTATTTTCTGTAATAAAGGTACTTTTTATTTAACGCCTCATACAACGAATGGACCAAAACTTCTTGGACGATATTTGCAAGTAAGGTACACCTGGTATAAGTATGTTATAAAAGCCATATATGAAGAAGAACTCTCAAACTTTACTAATATTTTACACCATATAACACTCATACACATTTACGATGTGAAAAAAGACAAAATTATAATAAAATGTATGTTTAATGAAAAGAGATAGGTTGTACTCATCCACATTGGAGAATGTTATGTGACGATGGTGATGGTGAGATGATGATGATGCTGAGCATACAAGCAGAAATACACAAGTGTAGACAATGTGACATCATGTGCAAAAGTAAAATCGATTTTGAGTGTTCCGCAGGTACTTTGTTAAAATATTATATAAGAGATGATATTTTCTGTATTTTGTGAGAAGCCCATTGAACAATTAATGATACATAGTACAACCAATAAGCCAGGTTGGATAGGAAAAGTTGGGAAACAGCACCAAGGAACATTCAGCCTAGGATCCTAGGCTATAGGATCCCGAGGAACCTAGCCATAAGCTAGCATGGTATGTTTATTTTGGCTTAAAATTGTTATAATATAGTTATTTTTAGTCGCTGAATAAGAATCCGATCTCCGATTACACGAATTTTATCTCTTATTCTTCAAATCGTGCATTATTGACCCAAAATTCCACTTTTTGACACAAAAAAGGAAAATTAAGTACCTATTCATAATGTCTTTCGAAAATCGTGTCATTTTTGAACACTTAGTTTGCTGTTTTTGTGCCAAAAAATGAAATGGTTCAGTAATCAAAAATATCTCCTAGAGCCAATACCTTCTTGGCCAAACATGACACGGTTTTTGGGAATGCGTGACAGAATCCCTTCATCTGAAATCAGATTTGTAATAAGCGACCAAAAACACCTCCTGGATAACAGTTCGGACGATAAATACTTAGTTTTCCGTTTTTGTGCCAAGTCTTATGTAGTTTGACATGGGGTTCGTACTAAGCGATCAAAATTATCTACAAAGTGGCAATTTTAAGACGAAGTAAGCATTTGGGATACATAAAAAATTTGATACATATTCTGCCCGCTGGGGTCCTATGCGTTAAGATAGCTGAATATTCCTCGAGATCCTATAAACACGTTACAAAAGTTTTATTAATATATTTTGTTATCATTTTTTTCAAGGCCTTTACTTAGACTGCCTTAATATTTAAATGCAAGCTAAGAATGAAAAGTTAAACATATTTGTAGCATTCCCATACATAAAGCTATTCAATTTTTTGATACTTTTTGCTTTGTTGAAACAATGTACTTATGGGAGGACAAATGATATTCAAAAAAATTATGAATATATGTATGTGGGTATGTATGTGGCAGTGTTCGCAGGGATGTTTAAAATTAGGTTAAAAAGTCAAATTAACGTTAATATTTCAAATTATTTTTGTATTATACAATAACTTGTGGAATGTCAAAGTTTAAATAATGTAAATTTTTTTAATATAAAACTTATAATATTTAGTTTTACATTTTTGTGTTGAAACGACATGGTTGGTATATTGAAATAAATTATAACTTTTTTATTTTTTTGCGATTACATATAATATAAAAGAAAAAAAAATATCTGGATATTTAAGCTAAATAAATAGTTATGAAACATACAGATGACAATTTCTCGTTAACAACTTAGTATAGTTAATGTAAATGGACGTATATATGGTATGTTTACTACTCTACATGCCTAATGATTTGAATAAACCAGCAAAAATATTGTTCTAAAACATTCCTTGTAAAAAATATCTGTGCAAGAATATAATTTTCAAATAAGAAATTAAAAATTACAGGCACAACAATTTTTAATTCCGATTTGCTCGATTTTCCAAAGAAGAAAAAAAATTGCAAAAAATCGAAAAATTTTTTTTATCTCTAATTTCAATAAAACTTACTTTATAAGGTAATTTTGACCCAAAAAGTACAAAAATCGGGTGCAGTTGTTGACTGGTCGACTAGATTTTGAGATACGGACTAAAATCGATCCAAATATTGCGATATCTCAGAAACTCTGCATCCAATCATTAAATTAACCCGATTTTAATACTTTTTGGATCAAAATTACCCCATAGACCGAGTTTCATCAAATTCCAAAACAAATTTTTTTTCGCGATTTTTTCGATTTTTTCAAAGGGGTATCCCTTAAAAAAATTGCAAAAGAATATTTTTGGACAAGAGAGTCTGATTTTAGAAGTGAGTGAATATGAACATTACTATATGAATGTCATCTTAACATATTCACCGTCGCTTTTGACTTTCTTATACTATCACAGATTCCTCTCGTAACTACGCTTCACATGATTATACGAACAGGATATGTACCATATAAAAGTTGTTAGACGTCTACGATGACAACACTACCATAAGGAAGAGAGAAGTAAGACCAAAATGCAATTATCTCCGTTTTATATGTGTGTTAAACATATATAAGATTTCTAATTTGTTGTAAATGGCTCATGTAATAATAGGCTCTTTACAATGTTAATAATTTATTTTTTATTTGATTTTTAACTAACCATTTCTAATAAAAACGTTCTAGATGGAGAAGAACTTACAGCCAATTGTCATTTCATAAAAAGATTCTAGATTTTCGAAATATTTAAGGTATACAGTATGTCTCAGAAGTCTTCAGTCATTCCTTAAATAAATCTATCTTTTAAGATGAGGCAGATATACTAAAATGTTTCAGTTGAAAATTGTTAGGAAAATTGTGAGCACTTTAGATCACATCTTGACTGTCAAGGTCAGTTTAAGGTCAACCCACAGTTTTTCTTGGCAAGAGATAGAAGACTACTGAAAATTAAGAGTATTATAACTGAATGTAAAACTGGGAAAGTAGTCTAGCGTTAAACTTAGGAATATGAATACGTTTTTAAACTCTATTTTTTATTTTTGTTTGAGGTATAAAAAAATTACATTATTCAATATAATCCATTGTCCAATGATAACTGGAATTTAGCAGGTAATTTTTATATCACATCATCAACAGAAATTTTTTCGTCAATTTCATGTTACTTAATCTGTTGCAGAAGGATTGTGGTGGTGTAGTTAATAGAAAGATTTTCTTCAATTAACAGGTGTATGATTATCATGTATGATTAAACTAAGTCGATGGTGTTTGCTAGGAAGTATAACGCGTTTGAATCTACTTTGTCACTAATCATTATTTACTGAGACAATTTACTGAGTGGACTGTCGTGGCTAAAATATGTTGACAAAAACTATGGGAGGTATCTACAAAAATATACAAGTAAAGATCCACTTGTTTTCTTATCGTTTTGGATCTTGGCTCTTTTATATTACAGGAGGTATGGAAAACATTCTTCTGCACGTCATTATATATGGGCACTTATACTGTTTTTTCGCATTATATTCAAAAACCTGCATAATAATATGTCATAAAATTGTGCAACTTACCCTTATTTTATCATTTTAATTGCGAATGATCAATGGTAGAAATATAATAAAAGAACACTTACCTGAAACAAAAAGACAAAATTAGTATTTTTTAATTTAAGTATAAAGTTTGCATGAAATGTTTTAAGGAAAAAATTTAAACTGTTTTATATAAAGAAATGTCTATCCATCCAATATATATATATACAAAAGCTATTGAAAGTAGTAATATGAATACTCACTGGCTATACTTCTATATAAATACAATAAAAGTACCACAACACAGTAAAAAAAATTGTAATTTTACAAAATATTAAATAAAGAAGTATTGCACTTACAAAACTAGTACATCATTTTCGCAATACAATTTAGTATTAGTAGGTAACTGAATTTATATTTGATTTTTGGTAGTATACCACTAGTTCGATTTACATCTAGGCATATACATATCACGAGTATGACAGAATACATGCATTAAGCAATGCATCTAAGTGAGAGGTATTATTTATATACATGTGTTGACCCCACTCTCTTCAGGCACACAACAGAAGAACTGTGTGTATTCGTTGTGTGCGTAGTCATGGTAGGGACAATAAAATCAATGCCAGCGCTTACAGTGAGAAATTTTGGCGTTAAAGGACGCTGTTATGATTAATCTACAGTCCTTTACATGTTAGTGTTATAGAAAATGACAAATTAAAATTATTGAAAACACTAATTAATTAAACTGAATGCATTAAAAATTGTGAAAATAAGAAATCAAATTGCATATATATTATTTTTCAAATGTAAATTATCATAATTATTTATTTAAATTTGTGAGACAATAATATTAGATTTTCAATGTCATAAATGCAATCTATACAATTCATTATGCATCCATACAATTCTGTAATTAAGGTAATGTATCGTTACCATGGAAACGCCTCTAATAAAACTCACACAAGGTGCGAATAGATTTAAAGACATCGAAGCCACGATACAAGTCACATTTCATAGAGCATATTTAATAACTCTTACTTAGATGCATTGCTTAACGCATGTACTCTGTCATACTCGGGATATTTATATGCCTAGAGGTAAATTGAACTAGTGGTATACAATATACAATAAATACAATAAATAATTATATTATTGGTGTATGACTACAAGTTGTTTTATTTTCCCAAAATTTTTCGAATTTAATTTTTTTATTTTATTAAAATGATAGAAAGATTTTGTGTTAAAACAATTCATATAATATTTTTACCATTTAAAAACACTATAAAATAAATATTAAATGACATTTTGTTATTTTTTTTAAATTCAATTACTTAAAAATAATAAATTAAATAACAAAATATAATAAAATTCACATTGGCATTTTCACAATAGTTTTGTGTGTTGTGTTATATTAATTAGTTTTAAAAATTATTGCACCATATGGATTCACTGTTGTTGTATTGATATCATTGGAAAAATCCATAAAGTACACCTGACACACTTAACAAACTACTCGTTTCTCGACTCTGGTAGGTAGCGGTAGGTAGGTACCGACTCTATAGTATATCTCTTTGCAACCAATACCAACCACTGCCTATACTATATCATCATGTTTTATAATATAATATATGATTATATATACAGGGTATGACTGACAGCTTCAAATCGAGAATGGCCAGAAATTTCCAAACAAAAAAGGAATTCTTGAGTATTTTTTGTAAGCTGATGGGAATCAGTCAAAAATTCAATGGGAAAAGCAGTTTTATTTCGTACTCATATGGAGACAAGAATTTTTTATTTTGCTTACATAAAAAAATCAAGGTATAGGTCTTTTAACTAATAAAGGTATACACTACTAACTTTCACTTTCGTCCAAAAATTGCACTCCCTGGTAAAATTAATCTCCGCCCTATTTAATATTGATTTGTATATGCAAATTTCAATTTGATTTTAAGGAAGAAACATAAGTCTTCTAAATTTCGAATTACAACAAACCTAACATTTAGTAAACAATATTCGATATTACAAAATCGAAATTAACTTTTATTATACTGTTAGATACGTTTGTAGGACGGTTAGTTTTGTTGCTGGGTCACTAACTTCTAAATCTGTATAACAGATGACCTGATTCCTTTGATTTGCTCGCTTCCTACATGATCTTATATATAATATGATATCCTCTAATTAAATAATATTTTCTCTACAATTGTATCTTCGCTAAATCATATGAGTTTTAAAAAAATGCAGCCATGATTAATGCCTTCTAAAACCTTACAGCCCTCTCAGCCTTGCCCCATTTGCAACTATTATACTTATTCTTTGTTATATGAAATTATTTTCTGCTGCTATCCCGATTATATTCAGATCTATATAGAATATAATGAAGTCTGTAATATTCTAAGTAATTCCAGCCTAGCCCGATTGGTTTAATAGCTTCATTGGAAGAACAGCATACTAAGAATATGCGAAAAATACATGATAATCATATTTTTTGGAAAGCTGTTACACAGCACAAATATTCTTCTTATCTTCAAGGATAAAGTTTTTCGATTTTGTTTGTCCGGTTTGAATAATTATAGAAGTTTTGCTTTAATTACATGATATCACAAAATATGGCCTTCAAATTAGTACACTACAGTGCATTTAATAATTTCTTAAGCAAAGTAAGGGATTATAGAATTTGAAAATTTTTTATTTAAGAATCAAATTGAAATCGGTTGCCAAAATGAAATGACAACATAAAATTTCTAAACACCTGTACCACTCATTTTCTCTCTTTTCTTATATTTCTTGATGTTAAAACTTAAAGTTTCTCCATTTCTTATTGTATTATATAATATGTGTACACTCTGTAATATAATGGCATATGATACGAAACAAAATGAAATTATATTTATATATATATATATATAATAATCATAATAATAATATTTAGTATAAGAGAGAAGAATACATATACAATGAAAATAGAAATAAGTCTCTCTTTTTATAATATGTATATTTTTTGAATGCATTTTATAGATTTGAAGTGTGCTTTTTAACTATACGTACGTACGCTGCTTATATAATATACATATATAATAATGCCTTTTGGTTCAACAAACCATTATCGTAAAAAGAAATGTTTGAATTTTTAACCGACTTTGAAATGAACACGGATATTGTATATTTGGAATACATATATATACAATTCGATAAAAAAAAGGCAATACTCCGACGAATTTGATGAATTACAATTTTGGCCAAACGCCTTGTTATTATTATTATTATTTTTTTTTTGGTATTTACCATCATCAGTAGATTGATTCACTGAAACAGTATGTATTAGTGGCGGATGACACTTCTCGGGAGAATAATTGCAATAAACAATCAAAATACGTGTTTAAAATACAAAAACTTGATCTCAGTTTTAGGGCGAATTTTAAATTTTATTTTAAAATAGCAGTTACTCACCCGCTTCGTTCGATAGCTGCAATTTAAAATCCATACAAACCCGTCATTAGCATATATATTAGTTTTTATATTTCTATCTGCAAAAATGACAAAATTTCTTATTATATTTTCACCCTCTATTGTACCCTCATAAAGAAGGACTTTGAAAATGTTACAGCAGTAAAATTTTGTTTAGAACCATGGGCTTTTATACTTTTTTTTTTTTTCAAAATTTACCAAGAGTCATGCAACCTTTCAACCCTCATTTTAAATCCTTAGGAGATAAGTCTACAAACATTTTTTTCTTAGGGCACCTTTCATTTTAAGGAACATTTGTGTGAAATTTCATGCTTCTAGACCCAGCAGTACATATGCTTCATTTCGATCTACTACAATTCGAACTAACTGTTTCTTAATTTTCTGACAAGAAACACAGATTCTACCAACTGGAGGTTAATTTATTAACTTTTGCATGAATTTAATTGAAAATGTATTTGTTAATTGTTTGTATACTTTTGAAATACCTAAATATATGAATTAAGACAAAAATAACTAAAATTTCAATAGCAAAATTGAGAAACTTTAAGCCTATGATTCATCACCTTTGAGAAAAAAATCATACCGAAAATGGGCGAGATTTGATTGTAAATTCCAGTAATATTAATCAAATTTCTGTCATTTCAATTCTATTAATTTCTGTAATCATTTTGGGGACACGGTGAATGGACTTTAAAAAATTTTATCGTCTGCATGAAAGGAAAATATAACTCATAAATAAATAATTTATACAATAATTAAAAAGCAATACCCCGCAACCAAGTGGGCACACTCTGGACCACGAAAACTTATTTCTGTGCCGCTATTTGGTACACTTACAGTTTTAATCAATATTAAAATAATAAATATTGAAAGAACACTTTAATATTAAAATTTTAAGAAAACGGTAATGTTTTTCTTTTTCGAATTTTGTGTGTCACTTTTTTAAGCTCGCTTCTATTTTTTTTTTAAAAAGTTTTGTTATGATATTTCGTTGTTAAAAAGAATTACTAGACATACAACTTTTTTCATTAAGTTATATAGACAAATACTGCATAAAATTTCATTTTTACCAAAAAAAAAACGTTCTTCAAAATAACAATGTTGCCAGTTTAACACTTCTATGGTCCCTATTTTGAACGTTGGGTTATTATCAGAAATTACTTCTATCAAGCATTATGTTAATTATAAAAAATTTCGAAATGAGCATTATAATACACGAACAATTTTTGAATTTAAACAAGTAAAAAGAAACAATTGACTGAGTTATTTGTTGAAATACTATGTATAGAAAATGAGTGTATGGTATAAAATTTGCCACTTTTTTTATTTCTTCAGTAATAAAAATAAATCTTTTTTTAATAAATGTCAGTTCAAATCGTATTATTTAATATACATGAAATATTTTTTTCTTATTTCTTATCGAATATACATACAAACATGCATACTAAATTCTAGAATATCTAATAATAAATATTTGCCTTCAAATGATACCGAAATCAGTAGCTTTTTATTATATAGAGTGTAAATCAGTGCATGGGTTTTTTTGTGTATGATATTTCGTAAATACAACGCTTGAATGACTATGTATATTCCCACATTTGGTCAATTAATTTGAAAATGGGTCCTCCAAAAACAAATTTTATACAATTCTTCTAAAATAATCGCACAACTTCTCTAAAATTTCCACAAAACAACGAAGATAGACAACATGGGCCAAATGTCAAAACTTTCAAATCTAATTATTTGAAATGGAATTTGCGATGGTCAAGAAAAAGACACTTTTAAAATGGATTGACTAAATGACCCTTTTCCTCAATCATTTACAACAGCGCTTAGCGAATACGAGGAGCTATACGAAAAATAAGACTGGAAAAAAAGAGTCGGAAAAAATATTCCCGAAAAAAAATAGAAATTCCTGAAATTCTAAAAAAAGATTTCGGCAAAAACCACCTGAAAAAAAATAACTGAATGTAAAAATGAGGATACTTTTTCCAGATTTATTTCCGCAGCTTTTTTTCTGGGTCTATGTTTTCCGAATCTCCTATTTCTGGGTCTATTTTATTTTTTTTGGTCTTTTTTCCCGGTGTATATTTTCCAAGGCTTTTTTCTTTCCAAATAACAATTAAAACTTGCAGCTGACAAAACTTGCAACTTGAATAAACAGAAAAAGTCAAGAAAAAATATTTCATCATATCAAAAATCAGAACAATATCCTATTGGCATATGGTACGAAAAAAGATGTATGGTGATAAAAAAAAAAAACTAATGGAAAGAGTGATGTGTTAGAAAAGCATACAAGAAGAATGATTGGAGTAGACATATAGAATAAAAGCTATCCATAAAATATATATAGAGTATACATATCTAGGTGGGTAACATCGGTTGTTCCACATCGGTCAGCAATAAGACACAAGAACAATTTCTTGTGAAATTATCGAATGTTGAGAGTAATACATATATGAGAGAGTAGAAATAGAGGGGGCTGATATCGAAAGATAGCTTGCTAGCTAAATGTGGGAGGATAAGGTGGTTTACTGTCATCATCGTCTTGTTCTTCTTCTTTCGGGGGTGATACAATTCACTTGAATTACATGTGAGAACATTTCCTTCCTTTTATTTCAGCAGCAATAACCTAACTACCCATTGGGCATATGACGACTTTTGTAGTTTGTCTGAATCAAATATTTTTATATTTCAACGAATCCAATTTTTTTTTTTTTTTTATTTGTAACAAAAAAATTTATATCATACGAATTTGACAATAAAACGTGTTGTTAAAAGTTCATTTTAGTTTTATTTATAAGACTGATCGATATGTAGGTTTTTTCCAGTTTATATTGATTATCTTTTGAAACAAATTTAGCATATGTTATTCTAATAGTCGATACATACTGATACATCAAAAAGTCTATAAATAAAAAATGCTTTATTGAACCGAAAAACATTTTCATGCAAAATGATCATGCAAAAATAAATGAAACGAACATTTTCTATAAAAAGATTTACAATTCATAGTGTTCAATCAAAATGTTAAGTTGCATTAAAAAACATTTAATGTAAAAGTTGTGTATACTAAAAATACAAAAAAAGGTACATAGCATTATATAGTCTAGCCGAAAAGCTCAAATTGGTGAAATATAGAAATAACTAGCTTGATACTCGCCCGATTCACTGAGCTTAAAAGTAAAAACCACCGCTTTATAGAATCCAACTCTCTTGATCTCACTTATCTTCCTTCCATAACACTTGAAGGGATTGTTATATGCAGCTAAAGGATATCCACAGTTTTCAATTTTTTAATTGAGTATATCAGCAAACCCTAGCACTTCCAAGAGTGAGCGTAAGTATTGTTTATGCCGAAACCCTAGTTTTTCTTTAGTTTTTTTTTCACCTTTGAATAATTCCACGCAATTCATTATTTTGAGTGGACCATCATTCATATTCTTGAACTGATAAGCTGGATGGAATAAGGGTGTAAGTTGTATGTCTGCCAAGGATATCTTGTCTTTAAAGTTGTTTATAAAAACAGGTTTTAGCTAATTGTTTTTGACTTCAAAATAATTCTATTTATCTCAAATCCAAAAATGTTAGACTTTTTTCTGATTTATATATACAGATTAATAATATAAAAAAATTATTGTAACTAGCCAGCCATAGAATAAATCGAAAAGAAGCGTATTTGAGCGATAAGATATATGTAATAATATGTAAAATCCTCAACTTTAGCCTTTCTTTTATGAAATTTTTATGGTAGGTGAGTTTTCATAACAATAATTTAAAGAAATTTATTAATATATTTTTTATTCAACTTTAGGTTCATGAAGTGTTTTCTAAAACAACTAAAATGAACATCAATAAGTGTGTCCACATCATATATTTAATATTTGACAAAGTATATTTGACTTAGTATGTTGATAAAAGTGTTAGAAAGCTCATATTAGATTTAGAGAAAAGAGTATAAGAAGATGTGAGAATGATTTGATGCGAAAAAACCAAACAGACAAAATGACGGACACCCTCACTCATTCATTCATTCGAGTTGAAGATGTAAGGTATCTTGTCACTTTGTTTGAAATGACCATTGTCTTTTTTAACAATACACATTCAAGTCGTCACCACTTTTTCTTTTTTTTTTTCTGCTTCTTATATTATTTGTATGTTGTTTGCTCTTGTATCTTGTGTATTGTACAGTAACTATAATGTTGTACATTACTGTGGTATGGTCTCCATTTAATCTGTTATATATTTGTTGTATACAAGTAAACAAAATCAGTTTTCAAACGTTACGTTTGTTAGAAATGGTGGTCAATGTTTTTTATTGGTTCATAATAAAAGAGTAATTCGTTCCTAAAAGAAATAAACACTCTTAAGTTTTTGTCGAGAGTTATTACAATTTTCGAGCTACAAATTTTTATTAGTATTATAAAATGGTTCAAACATACGAGAGTACCATTCAGGTCAAGTGGGAATTTTTCGATTTCTAAGCCTTATCAATATGCTGGTTATAATTATTCAAATAGGGTACACTATTTTAACATTGAATGGTTCTTTCAAACCTAACGTCCAATTCTTTACCTACTAACAACGTATGTCCACAGAATATACAGAATGTTCGATTTACATCCAGGCATATAAATATCACGAGTATGACAGAGTACGTGCGTTAGGTAATGCATCTAAGTAAGAGGTAGTATAGATGTTATATGAAATTGAAAAAGTGACTTGTATCGTGGCTTATCTGTTGTAGCTCATCTATTCAACTAAGAAACTCCAAACTCCCACTCTCCAAGCGTCTAACAACTCATATCGAAGCTTCAACACATGCATATAATACCTCTAACCCCTTACATGTATTCTGTCATACTCGTGATATTTATATGCCTTGAATTAAATCGAACATTCTGTATATATTACTTTCAATACCCATTACCAGTCAGAATTGGTTCTAACTAAAAATACCAGTCAGTATTGACGGTGAGCACACAATTCAGTCAAAATTGATATTGGCAGGAAAGAAAAATCAATCAGAATCAATATTGACTGAACACTTCAGTCAATATCGATATTGACCGCAAAAGTCAGTCAAAATCCATATTGAATGCAAGAAAAATCAATAAAAATTTATTTTGATTGGCAAATGTTGGTTAAAAGAGGATTATAAGTATAATTGTAAAATTTACAGTGACAATGCTAAGTATATGACCCTATACTTACATGTATTCTGTTCAAAAATCGTACACATGACTCATGCCTTTCGCCCCTAATTAACCCTCCGTTACTAGATAATTCGGTGAAAATTTATCGTTATTTGAAAAAAAAATTGAAAATTTATTTGTTACTCCTTATCAATTATTCCTAACAATTTCATAGAGATAGGAAAATTCAAGTGGAAGGGGTATCGGTTGATTGCTTAATCTCAATCCTCAGGTAGATTCCAAAGGAAGTGATTTCTGCAGATTCATTTCATGAATCCAAGTAGACGACGTGATTTTTTGTCTTAATCAAAAATATGAGACAATTATTGTTATACCTGATCGGCATGTGTAATAAAAAGAGTTAAAATCTCATAACTATTATCTCTTAAATAAAAAAAAAAAGATAATGTTTTTTGTATTCCGAATAACACGGTACATATTATATAAACTTAGATAGAAAGAAAAACATATTCTAAATTGTTTGTTTACCCCATCATCTCTCAGGTTTGCGTTCATTATTATTTACTCAGTTATTATCATTATAATTGTGGTCTAGAGAGCTGTATACCTGTCCATCTTAATAATGTCCAGTCTAGACAACAAGAATATAATAAATAGTATTTATTTATGTTTGTGTAACCTGCAAAACAATAAATAATGTTGTCTTCTACTACGTATAGGCCGTGAGCACAAAACAAGCGACATTACTGTGATTGTTCCTTTGTTTTTGCCATTTAGAAGACTGATATAGGTAAGGTTGGTCAGAAAGAAGAATGAGGCTACAATCGTGGATGACATGTCGATTTTATAAAAGTCTTGTTTTCGTGTTTTTACACATTTTTTGAATGTTTGACTTGTTACACGGTCATTCACATGATTATGGAAAATTCGTTCAACTAAATATAATCCACTTTCGAAATTTTTTTTAGGATGTCATGATGAATGCTTGACTCTATTTTTACCCTGATACGATGAAGGTTATATGTTTGACAGGTGTGTGAGTATTTATTTTCATCTGCTCCCTCATAACTGCTAAACTACTTATCATAATTTGAAAAATGAGTTATCGTTGAAAGCGTCTTTGCCGTCCTTGGTTATAAGCTATGTGACGTTACATTAAATTGAATATGGTGTCCTTTAGAGGACACAAAGCTGGAACAACTGTCAAAAGTGTCAAAAAACGGTTTCATTTTTAATGTCGAACATACACTTTATCAATCGTCCAAATAGTCGACAAAAAGATTCTTAGAAATTCGCTTCATTACGAGCTGGTGGTCTAATATATTTTAATTGTATCTAGCATTAACTACATTTTATTTAAGTTTGTTCATACATAATGTTTGTTGAATATTTAATTAAAAAAGTCATTTTATAACGTTTACACAATTTACCAAAAATATAGAATGTTGGTTCGTAGATAATTATCAAGAGAATAAATAAAATAATTTAGAATATTCCACGTCCAAGTTGTTAATTGGAAATGCCTGGTGCATAGTAGTTATAGACTGGATGCCTATCAGCATGGGCTGTCATTGTTATTATATCTCTAAAAGCTTTTTGGATTCCAAATGCAATGAAAATTTTGTTTTTAATTAAATTGCAACGTGGTTTTATCGAATCCAACATTAATTAAATGGCCACGAATTTTGTTTAATAATTATTTTGTTCTCTATTGGTACTCTCTATTGATTAAGTTCTACTTATGGTAGGCGAAAATGTTTTCCAGCGCTAGAGCAAAATGTCTTACGTGGTAGAATTTAGAAGGCAATTGTTTTCGTTAAAATAAACATTTCTTGATTTTAATTATTTTTGTTTGTAATTTTAATTACGGGACATTCTGTATATTCACGTAAGAGTAAATTAACTTTATTTTCTAGCAACAGTGTCCAATTTTTATCTTGACTTATTGTTGACTTTTTTATCCTAAATTACACATCAATTTATTCAACCCTTAGCAAAGTGTTCATTTTTATAAAAATAGTTTGAGTTATAAAAAATGAAATGAATAAAAATGACGGTTTGATGTTTAAATATGGAGTTTGGCCGTGCAAGATGGATTTATAAGATATATATTTAAATTCATCGTCGAAAATTCATCATAAATTCCTCCACTAAGGGGAGGAAATATTAGTATACATTTATTTTCATTAATAACACTATTAATTTTGGTAGATACTCTAACATCCTAAGAAATGTTTATTCTGCAGTTAAACTCAGCATATTACGAGAAGTCTCCATCTTACCTGACCATACTCTTAATAAATGATCATTTCCAAAAAAAACTTACACACATATACCTACACGGTAAGAATTATTTTGTGGATATCACTATGTCAATATCGGTGTAAATGGCATACTGTATACTGTACAAGCTTGGTACCCGCCTACTGCACTGGGCTTAATTTTAAAAACCACCGCTTTATATCCTGCACCTCTCTTGATCTCACTTATCCCCTTTCCATAACACTCGAAGGGAATGTTTTCACAGCTAAAATATATGCATAGTTTTCTATTTTTTTAAGTGTAAAATATTCATAGTTAATCCATTGAGTATATCGGAAAAGACGGCCAGGGATTGTTTGACATTTTACAGAAATCTTTAATTTATGGTTCAAAATGATGATCATAGATGAAGCAGTAAAATGTCAGATTAAATTTAATTTATATTTAATTATAGTTCATGTGTTATTCCAATTTATGAGTTATATTGTTGCATAGTTTCATTCAAATCCATTAGGTAGTTTTTTCGTGAAAGCGTTATAAACAAACAAACAAACATTCTTACCTTCACATTTAATATATAGGGCTTGAGGGAATAGTAACATTATCAATAGTTATTATGGTGGACGAGTCAATGCAGTGTATGCGTCAGATCCATACTGGTTGGCGATACCCACAATACTTCTAGTGGATAGCCCTATTCGATACTGTTATATTACCTATGCCAACATAGATACTATATGCATCTGTCTCTATATCATACTAGCATTGAAGTAAACGCTATGCATTTCTTACCGTGTACCTGTACATACAGAAATATTATTGGTATAATCCTAAAGATGAAATGGATGAAAGAGCCCAAGACAATATAATGTATGTTATGTAAATATTGTAACGAGAGGAAAGAATGCTGTGATAGAATATTCAAAAAGGATATATACAGATGTATGTATGTATTTAAGCATACATGTATGTATGTGTAAACACTATTTTTGATATGTTCAACTTATGCTTATGTATGACATACGTCCGTTATTATTTACTATGCGTTTGTATGTAAATAAGTTTGGCAGAAAATCTAGATTTATAACGAACATACAAGATGTTTGATAATTCGATACACTGATTGAAGAAGGTTATACTAGTACTTTTTTGTAACCAGTGCCGGATTAAGCCCATCGGGGGCCCTAGGCCAATAAAATTTTGGGGTCCCCATTTTTTGAATAATTGTAAAATTAATCGTTATTTGTGTATTCATAGCATTCGTACAGCCTATTCATATCATTCCAAGGTTATAAACGAAATAAAATGAACAAAATATTGAATCATAAACTTTATAATAAACCTCATTTCGAAATTTGAAAAAAAAATAACTTGAAATTGAAAATTTTTGTGCAAAAATAATCATATCAGATTTTCGTGGGAGCCCCTGCAGTCGGGGGCCCTAGGCCATGGCCTAGTCCGGCCTAATGGGTAATCCAGCACTGTTTGTAACATATTGAAGCAATAAACCGATAGTCAAACATGTACGGTGTTCGAGCTGGCGCAATTTTTACACTTTTTGTTTAAAATTACGTGTCTTAAAAAAACTAAGGGTTTTTGACCAAAAAAATCTCATATTACTCATTTTGAAGATTGGCAATGTTCTGCAAATTAATTAAATATGAAATATTATTTACCTTGCGATGTTTCGAAACATTTTCATATTTTAAAAATACTTTCTCATTGGCTATTAAGAAAAAGAAAGTTTTATGTCCAAAACGCCATAGTTTGTGTACGACACGGCATTTTGAGTTTGAAAAAGGCTGAAATTGTGTCAGCTCGAAAACTATACATTTTCATCATCCGGTTTATACATAAAATATTTTGAAAATAAGCGCTATAAGTGTAATCTCTTTCAATCTTTGTATCGAATTAATACCCTAAATAATGTAATATGCAGAGTATGGCTACAATGAACATTACAATAACCTTCCCTTTAAGTTCTTACATTTTCTCTCTTGACTTAAAAAATATCTTTTTGATCCATAGATCTCCACTGATAAATTTTTATCTGTTGATGTAAATACCAGTTAACTTGAGGTTTCTGTTACATTTTTTTTTTATTTTAAGTATATATTTTTTTTTATTTCAGTTTTCATTAATTATGATGTTCTACAAGTTATTTGTCCTTATAGCGCATGCAAGTGTATCATAAACATTGATAATAATTGAAAGACTTACATGTTAAGATTTGAATACAAAAATATATTACACAAAAAATAATAATAAATAAATTCTCTAAAACTCATTCCAATCTATAAATCCAATATTTCTCAAGTATCAATAAACAAATGTGAATTACATATAGTTTAGCTCTAATATTGTAGCTTAATAAAAATAATATCAAATGTTCCAAATACTTTCTTCAATCACATTGTAGTTTGTTTATTGTAAACATTAAGACAGAAAAACAGGAACAAAGTACTTAATAAGTAAGACAGAAATAACCAATTAAATAATTTGTGATTTGTTATCGATTTAATTGCGTTAGTTATTTCTTAAACAGTATTTCGAAGTTCATTTGTATTAACTAGTTAAGATTTAATTAGTTGAAAAGTTAGAGGTAAAATAAAAAAAAAATAAAACTAAAATTTTTTTTTATTTATTCAATCGAAAAAAAATGCTAGATGTCTAGCTGTAATAATGTAATTTTCCAGTTTCTCGAAAAAGTGTACTATTACTTTCTTTGATCGCACAAATACCAAAACATAAAGTCGTACACCATTGCACCAGCAAGGACTTTTAGCAGTAGAGTCCGATACCTCTATGACTAGGTAAAGTTGATACACGATACTAGAAGTGGCATTAAAGTCGGTGCTATTTCCCAACTTTTCAACGATCGACATTTTTTCCAGCCAAATTTTTGAAATTTAGTTGAGTTCCATTGACCGTGACGTTTAGGTATATTGTCATAATATGTACATATAATATACATGTATGTTCATAAATTCTGAACACAATATATTACATATCGTTTTTTTTTCTGCTCGATCATTCTATCGAAGTTGTTTAAGCTTTCTTAGTGTATACTTGAATATTTAACTAACACTAAGACGTAAAGGAATGAACAAGAAATAAAAGTAAACGATGCATATACTGAAATCAATTCCCATGACACCGTTTACATATTTTTATGGAAAAATATTCAGATGATGTTCTGTTCTTTTTCACCATCCGTGTTTCCATGAACACACACAGAATACGGGACAGTAGTTAAGGGTGACAATGCCTTTAACTTTTGTCCATAACATTTGACGAAATATGAATTTAGAGTTTCTGAGATATCGCAAAATTTGGGTCGATTTTCGTCCGTATCTCAAAAAATATTCGGCCAGTCATCAAATGCACCCGATTTTTGTAATTTTTGGGTCAAAATTACCTTATATACTGAGTTTTATCAAAATTGGAAATACAAAAAATTTTTCGATTTTTTGCAATTTTTTTAAGGGGTACCCCCTTTAAAAAAATCGAGAAAAACGCAAAAAAAAATTTTGTTTTGGAATTTGACAAAACTCGGTGGATGGGGTAATTTTGATCCAAAAAGTATTAAAATCAAGTTAATTAATTGATTGGACCTATAGAAAGTTACAATGTCCCTATAGAAAGTTACATGGTGGCTAATAAAAAAAGGTTGAAAATTCCTTATGGCCGGCCTTTACATGAGGCCTGCCTAGCTTTCTTTCCCCTATACAAAGTCGTAGACACAAAACAGAATACAGGAAAAAAAACTACTTTGTTCTTATTTATTGCGTATATTCTGTTCGTTTCGTCTCAATAACAAAATGTATAAAATATTACAAATTACCGTCAACAGTTTGTTGGAAACAATATTTAAAATAACTTTAAACTGTTTGCATACCAAATTACAAAATTTTGTTTCGAATATATTATATAAATGTTTTTCTATGGTTTGTATACCGGGTAGGTCGTTTAAATACTAGTTGAAAAATCCTTTAGGTCAACTGTAATACATAGAAAAATTTCCAACAAAAACCGTTGTGCTCAAAGCGTGCATCTCTTGAGAACTTTGAATTTCACCTGGACATTCATAATCACCTCGAACTCTTTACTAATAAAAAAGACCTTTAATTAAAACTTTTTCCTCATAAATAATAGAAAACTTTGTATGATACATCATTTTTTCCAGAATCGAATAGCCGCGACTGAAAGAACATACGAAAATAGATAAATTTCTAGTAACAACTTTCTAGACAAGAACATACAAGAACATACAAGAACAAGATAAATTTTTAGTATCAATTTTCTAATTTCAAGTATTTTTTTTTCTTTTTCAGATACTATCCCGAGGTGACATCTAGATTGCCCGGAAGTTCGAAGTCACATTCAAGGTGTTTTAAATATGTCCCTCATTGAGTTCAAATTTTTTTGTTTGAACAATTTTTTTGTATTTAAGTTATTCACCCTATATAATATTTAACGTAAAAACGAATTTAAGTAGTCAAATTCTCGAAATATATTTTATATGGAGTTATGGGGAACCATTTGAATTTGTAATAACTTCATTGTGAAACGAAATAAGTTTTCATGTATATAAAATGTTTAAATGTTTTTTAAATCCAAAACATTTATAAAGCATAAACTTCAATTTTTTTATTCATCCAGAAAGAATTGATTGGTGTCAAATTGAAAAATAAAAATACTAGACCGGGAAAAAATAGACCCGTATAATACTATCACTAAACTGTCATCCTTCGTCGAAATACTTGAAGTTGATATTACTTAAATTCACAAAATTTAATTGAATCACGCGAGAGAACATTAAATTTATAGTAGTAGTTCGACTTGAAAAAATATGATCCTATTAATGGTCTTCTTGGGTCATTTTAGTCGAATGATCTAGTAATAACCAAGATTTTTCAAGGGAAATATGAATAAAATAAAGTGGCGAACTCATTGGGAACTCAAAAAGTAAAAGTTATAGTGGAAAAATTTAATTATTTTGCATTTTTGGCATTATGTTCGAAAAAATTGCACCTAAATCTGTTTGTTTCATAAAATAGACAATAATTTTCTTGAAAATTGTTATACATTCTAGAACTGGACCACCAAGCCTGAAACACTTCATACACCTATTTGTTCGGAATGTAGTAGTTTATTATTAGATTGGACGGATATCGACACAACCTATCAATTGATAGGTGGTAAACTATTTGGTCACATTCATCAATACACCTACAATATATTTTATATGTGGGCCATCGACATTTATGTCTGCAGAGATACTCTTCATAAAAATTAAATTCCAATCATTCCACCATAAATCTTCTAGCAACATCATTTTCGTACAAAATAAATTACCACTATAAATATGAATTTATTTTTTAAATTAGGTTTGAAAATAAGAAAATCATTTTAGATTATGTTTTTCTTGAATATCCTTTGGTCAGTGAAAATCTGTGGAAATTAACTTTAATATAGAATTTGTAAAATGCTTATAGAATTTGTAAACAGCATCATTTTTTTTAAAGTACTTATTTCCCCTATACAAGTGCTAATACTTCGGAGGTTATGGTAACACCCAAAAATTATTGATGGATTTTTAGGGATTTGTTTGCTTTAAAGTACCATCATTCCTGAAATATCATTTTTACGACTTGCCTGCAAGTGTGGATGTGTGAGTTAGCAGATAGCTCTAAACAACACCTATATAATTCTGATTTGGGAAAAAATAGACCGGAAAAGAATGCATCCAGAAAAAAAATTTCTGTAATCGTGTACCTAATATCATAGTGTAGCTAATACCATATCATTCACATAAAAATATGAATAATGTAGATGTAAAAAGTTTGGCTCAGATTATGGTTTTCAAAATTGCCATGAAAATGGAAAGAAAGACGGTGGCTTGGTTTCCTAAGACACTCATAGCAATCGCCAGGAAAGTATAATTCCAAAAAAGTTCATTGTTTCAAATATACGTTAGTAAATGATTCTTATTCTGCAAATTATTATTTCAGACTTTTTTTTTTAAAAAATTATTAAAAATCCCATTAAACAAGATAGAATAACAGCAGCATATTTAACTGGATACTCCCAAAAAGCCTTAAACAAATTTCTCTTTTTTTTCCACAGGAATCGTGAAAGAAAAAAAACACACCCTAGTTACAGAATATTTTAAGACATTTTAAACAATTATGCAAAATATATTTCACAGATATTCGTTAGTCAAAACAAACGTTTTTGGCGTCTCTTTACCCATTCATAAAAATCATCGATCATTTTATTTACGAAATAAAATGAAACAAAAAGAAATTAAACGCTGCAACAAAATTTGGTAAAGGAGAAAAAATAAATACACATAAGCAATGGATCCTTTCTATACACACGTATTTTCGATATAGAAGTTATTTACTGTACATACAATCCCACAGTAGGAAAAAAAACACAGTAGCAATGAGTGCAGTAACCGTGATCATAAAAATCCTTTTTCGTTATGCGGTTATTACATGTTGACCTCTCATATAAACGACGATACAGTGTAATACGATGATCGTCCTTGATTGCAAGTATACAACAAGCCTTATATATATATATATCTTTATATATAAAAATTACGTGTCACGTTGTTTGTCCGCTATGGACTCCTAAACTACTGAACCGATTTTATATTTGATTTGCACACGATGTGCAATTTTATCCAACTTGAAAAATATTCTATTTGTCTTTTATTTGACAGTCACAATTATCTGTTAGCTCCAAACTATTCTACCAGATGGCAATATCTGTTGACTGGATTTAGTAAGTATTCAATAGATGGCGCTATGTTAAAAATACAAACGTTTCATATGAGCTATAATTTACCAGCATAACCACCACGGGTTGCTGAGGCTAAGGTATAACCTAAATTTATTTTGTAATAAACGAAAGACAAATAAATTCAACTTATCTGCCCTATCTACGTCATTTATAAGTTTAAGTGTCACATGTTATTTACTAACAACTTTGTACTATACTCATTTGTTACAAACTTGAATAAAAGATATTAATAAATTTTAAAATTAATTCATTTGTATTGATTTTTGCTAAATATCAACTGTACGAAAATTTTGATCAATCGAGTTCAAATTCATTCCCTTTCAAATCCCAATCCAGTAGATTCTTATATCATCTTTAACGTTTCCGTCTTCGTTCGTATATAATAATTTCATCGTATTTAGGTACTACGGTACTAGAAAATCAGTCATGTAGGTCGCCATTTTTTTTTACAAATGGCATCTATGTAAAAAAGCATGGTGGTCTTCATAACTGATGTCCTCCTACTGTTCTCCTTAAATAGTTGTAGTTATACTACAATGTAATATAGTAGCCGGGTCTGCTAGTATATATATATTTTCGATATCTTTCTCATTTTCTATATTCTATTCAGAAGAGCAGTAATACACTAAAACCCATCACACACAGCCATAGTACAGCACTCTCTCAACTCAGATCGAACGATATTATTCAAGGCGGTCAACCACATGCATGTTTGCCATGGGCATATCTCTTCCCTAGAACTAACCACTTTAGTACCATCCGTGTTTGTATATAAATACGTAGGTGAGACTCCCGTACCTTGGCATAAAAAATTACCTTTCGTTGTATCCCAGCCTGTTTTTAAAATAAAATAATTCTTCTTTATACCACCAATATTCTTATACAATCTTTATTAAGAATTTCAAAATTTTAATAATTATTAATAAAAATTGTATTTATATTTTATGGAAATATGGAGATTCATTAATCGTAATAGGTCTTAATGTACCTGGAATCACAGATCGATTTATTTTTAACCCCCGAACTAAAAAAAAGGAGTATTATAAGTTTGAATGTTATGTGTGTGTGTCTGTTTATGTGTCTGTCTGTGGTATCGTAGCGAATAAACGGATGAACCGATTTTTATTTTTTTGGTTTTGTTTTGAAGGTAATTTAATGGAAAATGTTCTTAGCTATGTTTCAAGTGTGAATTTAAGGTTCCGTATCCGAAAAAAATTGGCGATTGGCGAGATCTTCCAAATCGGCTCAGTTTGGAAAAAGTTTTAAGGAAAAAGGCAATTTAATGGAGAGTGTTCTTAGATATGTTTCAAATTCGAGTTTAGGGTTCCGTATCCGAGGCACTATAGATCCTCCTTTGAATAAATGTATAGGATACATTTATATCGATATCGAAACACTAGATGTATTGGAATTATTATACTGAAGATGTTGAAAACTCTACACTTTGTTTGAATCTTTTTTATGATGTGTTTTATCTATCACACAAATACATATATAAAATTTAGTCATAAATATAAGAAGTTTTAAAATGTTCAGAATAAAAAAATACACATTTGGTAATGGATATCTCATCGGATTCACTGGACTTAGTTTACAACTGTGTCATTTTTATTTCTGTAAATGTAAAAGTTTCTTTAATTTGATATTGTCCAGTGCATTTTCAAAAAAAATATATAAGTCTTACATTTTCCAACATGAAAGCTTCAAAAGCAGATTTTCCAGTAGAATAATATTCTGTTCAAGTTCTAGAATGAAAGAAAGTGTACTTTTATGTACATGATTTATATAGACTTTAGAAAACAATTTAGATAATTTTGAATCAATCCATGCTTCATTCTTAAGTCGATCTGTTCCAAGTCTTAAAAAACGATTGACAAATAATTTGACCTTCAATATATTGAGAACCTTTCTTATTTAATAAAAAATAAAATATGATGCTATGAAGTTTTGCTTTCAACAAAATTTACTACCAATGAATTTTAAACATGACGTATATTATTATATTTCATCGATACATATCGGAGTTGTTTTTTTTTTTTTAAACGAAACTTTTTATAGGATAAACCACAGAAATTTTATATTTTCATCACATATGTATATTTGAAAACACGTTTCCTAATTATTAAAGTTGGAAAAATAATTGAAATATTTCATTATATTGAAAGACAATGTCAAATAAAAAAATTTACATACCTAGCCTAAGACTGTTAAATAGTTTAGAAGTATTTAAGGCACTGTAAAACTTTGTATAATACTACTTCGATAATGAATGAAAACCAAATCGAAGACCAGGCTGAATTTTTAACGCGCTTATCAAACTTCACTCACGCATAATAATTTTTCTCGGTCCGAATATCAGTTTGCCTCAAAAATATATGCTTTAACCGTCTGGTCATCTTCTGAATCTGCCTACATCATAATCTGATTTTTCATTTTCCCTGAATGATAGAAAACCAACTTAATTTTCAAATGCTTTCAGGATACTTCTGCAAATAAGATAAGTAATCCTATTTATACTTCTAAGCTGCTTTGCCACCGCCTAAATCCGCCACTGATTAGTAATATATGCCAATATGTACATTTGATCTAATTCAAGTACTTCAAATCAGCATTAAAGCTTTTACTTTTTCTTACCTGCTTCATAATTGTAGGAGCAATTGCTTTACTTGTCTATTTCTGCAAATACGAATAGGAATACCATTACTAGATCGTGATCTTACAACCTTATACCCATCTTTTCATAGATAGTGCATGTATAAATATTCCCAACTAGTTTTCATTAAAGCGGTGTCCAGGTGTAGCTGGGTGTACACAACACATACAGATATATACGATGACAGATGAATACTGACAGCGGTGGCACACAACGGACATGTAATGAACTCTACACAGGAAAGAATTCATAATGAGCAGTTTCATTTCATATTTCCTCTTTATTTATCTTCACTACCAAGTCATGAATAATGCAATTAACTTAAGCACCTTTCATTTCATTTATATGTACGTATATGATATGAATATGTGTTGCTGGATGTCGTGAAGTAAGTATATTATGTCGGTTTGTGTCATCTAATGATCTATCTTCACTTATATAGTGAAACGAATTGAAAAATCAACAATCTACGTATGCTATTAAGTTCCAGTGTTTGAACATAAATGTTATGACAACACTGCAGTGACAAAAACAGCAACTATATTATTTCTCTAATATGTTTTTTCTTATCCACCCGAAATTTTCCTTGTTCTGTATAATAGACTAACGGTTCAGAAATGTACCCCTTAGCAAACAAACAGGTAAGAGAAATAATATTAAGATTATACTTCTCTCATTATGCAATTTGTATTTAATATCTGTAATAAAATTGTCTATAAGTAAAAATGGCAGTAAATTACTATTGATATTTCATATGCTGCCTGCTTTTAGCAACAAGTACCGCACTGAGGTATTCTGTAAGAGTCGAGCTAGTAAAAAAGTATTCATAATCCAGCCCTCTTGAAATCAACTTTTTTCGCATTGTTACCAACTCTCAACGTAGAACAGAAGTCAATGCACATTGGATTCTCCCGTAAGTAATTATTGTGAAGTAGAAAGGACTGGGTTTTATGATAAACTACTTATATCATCATACAAAGATTCTATTACTTACTTATAACACTAAAATAATATTACACGTTCAAAGTACTCTTTGTAGTGCATTAAAACTAATATGCGTCTGTTATTTATGATGGTATGAATTATAATTGCCATTTTGCTTACTAACTGATAACCTGAAACCGATTCGATTTTTACAAGTCGACCACTGTAAAAATATTCCAACTTATATTAATTTTCTTGACCACTATTCGTTTAATTATAATCAAATTGTTATTCAAATTTTAGTGTATTCAATTGTTTTGGCTTTTGAGTACTAACCTACGTAAACTTACAGTAAATAAAAGAGTGAGAGGTGTCGTGGGACTTCCGGTGGGTTTCTTTCGCTAAAAATATGCTTTTGGAACTATTATTCCTAATCCTTCGATATCGTTCTGATTTGTTTGTTGATTGGGAGGTAAAGCCAAAAAAAGTGCAACAAAAAAAACGACACCAAAAACCGACCATTTTTATCTGACCTAGGAAACTTAAACTTTTTCAGTCTATTCAGCTTGCCATAAATTTCGAGAAAATGGACAAATATTTTTATAATTTGTTAATTTTTGTTTTGAGTAAAATTTTTATGTAAAAAATTGAGTTGTGATAGTAATCAGATGAGACAACATCAACAATTTAAAGTAAATACAAGGAAATTTTTGTGTTATGACATAATAAATATCCTGATCAAACCAAATGTAATGTACATTTTTTCGTGAACATCACTGTTTACCCGCGAGAGCGCAATTTAGGTGAAAATTATATAATATGTATTATATGGGAATATCAGTTACGTGTTGTATAACTCTGTTTATACATGGTATTTCAACTATAAACTCAGTCAATTATTTGCTTTTAGTTATTTTTAATTAAATTATTTATTTAAATTTCTACGACCCACTTACCATGGACTACTTTTTATAAAATCCATTTAATCTATTTTGATAAAATCCTGAATATAATAAAGAGAAAACTAATCAAAATTATTGCATATCAATGAATTCTACTTTTAATTTTGAAACATACTTTAGTATAATTGTATATTTACCTACAATCCAAATTATATGTTTATTATAACATTATTCGTGCAAGTATTTCAAACATCAGCATTAAGTGGGTTAGTCGTCAACCGGTTTAGTTTTCAACCATTTTTTATAATATGCTAATAAGTGGTATATTATACTCTTAATAACGTAACTTTTCCGCTCTCGTCAATTCGTCGTTAAATAATACATTCTTGTAAATAATAAAAACGTCAATATTTTATTACTTTTTTTTATATTGACGCACCAATGAGGAAAATTTTTTAACTGAACTGTTTATAATTAGCTTGCTTACAGTTAGCCATGAAACATTTGTTTAATAAAGAACCACGCAAATTTAATATTTGATTTGGAATTCAGTGAAATTTTTACAAAGTTTAGGCGTTTAAAAATTTCAGAAAAATAAAGTGTGTGGCCGATGTCGGTAATAATCAGTTTTTAAGATCATTTTCTCCTAAAACGTACAAATATTTATTACAAAATAAGATTAGTAAACCCCGCCCAGGCGGGGGTGTACATGATATACACAGCATCCCAAAAAAATGTATACACTGGTGAAGTTTGAACAAGATTTACCAAAGGGGTTCACAACTACTTATTTGCGAGATAAGCTTAGAGAAGAAAGAACAGTTGAAAGTTTCTTAGGGAATTATTTCGGAACGTTCATCTTCCGGATGCACAAAGGGAGAGAAATTCTTTGAAAAGTATTAGTAATATCCTAGAAAATTCCTCTTTTTTCTGTGGGATTAATTTATGCACAATCTTTATAGAATAAACCAAGCTACAATGAAGATAAAAGATAAAAGCAGCCATTGAAAATGAATGTGCCCAAATACTCATCAAAACGATTAGGAAAATTGTAGTGCCTGGACCACAATAGCCACCAATCTGAATAATTTCGATAAATGACAGATTTCTACACTCGATCACATTTTTTTGGGATACTGTGTATTTTAAAAACTAGAAGCCTGGGAAAAGATTTAACAGAATTTTTGTTTTTTTTGGAACAAATTACCTATTACCTTAAAATAATCATTTTTGAAGACTATGACGCTGAGGCCCGACCCTAGTGGCTCGGTTGATTAAAGCTTAAACAATTCTGTTTACTATATGCCCAGGGTGGTTAGTGTAGTGCAAAAATAATTGAGGAGTGGATAAATGAAATTATCAGGGGAAAGGTGTTAAAACACGTAATGAGCCCTATGGGTGGGTCCCTCGTGACCATCGAATATAACCTAAACTTACCAAAATAATTGTCTATATACTTAGCCGAATTGATTTGTTTGGATTTGAAATGGACATGACATTAGCATCATCTATCCAGGGTTTAAACCAAAAATAACTATTATTTTTGCAAACCTTTTAGTCGACTAGACGAAATATGACGCATATCGTTCTTAAATAATGAATTAAAAGTAGAAATAAACAGGCAGTAATTTTATTACATTCTTATTTACCACTTCCATAACTTTTAGCGCCCTACCTTTTCTTTCTAGATTACAAACGAGAGGAAGAAATCAATTAATAATATTTTATACTTTTTTTTTCTATCAAAATAACACTTGATAACAACTGGAATACAGTCCTTTAGAGTCACTGTAAGTAAAATAGCGTATAAACAGAAACAATTTTTTTGTTATAATAATTGTTGTTTACGACCATGTTTTTCCTGTCAGTAACAATTAAGTTTCAATATAAGAATCATTTGTCAACGTCCAGCTTTCTATTGTACAACAAACTAACCAACTAAAGGTATCTTATATTTCAGAAAAGGATTTTATATACTGCGTGTCTCACAAACATCAATTTCTATCCCTCATTTGTTCAGTTCAGAAGTTTCAGTTCGAATATTTTATCGAGTGGGTGGACTTTCTTTAAATATTACAGAAGGTTTGTCAGACCACGTGCTTCCGAAAACAATATTTATTTAAAGAGCAAGGGAATCTGAGCATCAAATACAATCAAGAAAATATCTATTTGTTAAATCAGTTAAATATTGAGAGATTTTACGTAAACTAATTTTCTCGAGAATACGCTCATGTAATCCCAGTAAACGTAACCGATTTTATATTGCAGACGAACTTCATCCGTACTTCATTCATACTTTAAATTTCAATAAGAAAATAATTTAAAACAAACTTTTAACAAAAAGAAAACCGACTTGAAAAGAAAAACTTTTTCAAAATAAATTAATATGCACTAAAAAGTAAAAAATAACGAAAATATATTGTAGTTAAAATTATTATTTTTGGAGTCGGTCTCAGCCAAGGAAACACCTCTGACGGAACAGTTTGCTACATTAATTTGGCGGACACCGACTCCAAAAATAACAATATTTTTAACTACATTATATTATCGTTATTTTTTACTTTTTAATGCATATTAATTTATTTTGAAAAAGTTTTTCTTTTGAAGTCTGTTTTCTTTTTGTTAAAAGTTTTTTTTTTATTGTGTGATTTTTAGCGAATCTTAAGTAAACTAATTTGTCACTAAAAAAGAATCATCGAAACCGGTTGGAGTGATATTGAGTTATTCGTCCTCTCGTCGTGCATACTTAATGCAACTTTAAGACTTTTATGATTTTCTCTTGGATGACGTTGTCAGAACTAGACCGAAATGAAATGGGACCACCCGGGAAGCACCAGCTTTCAAACAGATAAAGAATCATCAAAATCGGTTCACCCAGTCAAAAGTTCTGAGGTAACACACATTAAAAAAGAAATAAAAATACAGTCGAATTAATAATCTCCTTCGCTTTTGTTTGAAGTCGATTAAAAATATTCCAAAATTCATCCATACTAAAATCAACTTCTTTATGACATTGCGAATATCATAACAATCTTACTTCCTTTATCCAGTTCCATAAAAATTATGTGTTACCCACTCAATAGATACTAATATTTATAAAACAATAGCACACATTCTAACATAGTATAAGTAGGTAGATAGGTAGGTAGTATATATGTATATAAAATATAAATCGTTGATACAAAACATTCTTTACATGTCATATAAAATATTCTATCTCTATTTTCCAGAGAGTTAAATGACTAAAATGGATCATAACAAAACCACATAATATTACAAAAAGTTTATATGATTTATATTAACAATTTGTATGGTATAAGGGATGTTTTAAAACAATTGTCGTGATCAGAATATATCCCTATAAAAAGTATTTGTTTCCTTTATCATAACATATTTATTTATATATATTTCTCTCTTGCATAATATAAAGTATACATATGTAGGTAGCTTTTTAATAACATATTTATTGAAATAGACCAGACGCTAAATTGATATTTATGACGAACATTGCGATTTGATTTTTCTTCATGATTTATTTCTGCTAAAAAGTTATAGAGAAGTTCCTTGCTCAAAAAATGGGTTTAAGCTCCATTTCAGTGGCAAATAATATCAATTGTTGGAAATACTTCAAAATTTATAGCTTTCTTCGATAATTTTTATTACTTTTTTAATTTTATTATTATGTTTACTTTGAAATAAAATGAATTCTTCTCAAATTTGATCGCCATTTATATCAATTTGAAACTGAAAGATATTTGGGTTGATGACTAATATCGAATTTGCCACATCACCCATGAAAATGGCCTTGATACCATAACAAAATTTGAAAGTGAAATTAAAATTGATGAAAAGCTAAGAAATTATAACCTTTTTCATATCATCTCTATGGCGCTGCTCAACAATAATTCCACTTTTGAAGAATCTTCCTCTTTGTTTTATAAGGAGTTTTAATCGAACAAATTTTGGATTCTTCTAAAGATTTTCCAACCAATTTCACTTTTCTGTGAGTGCAATTTTGCACAAAAATTATTACAATTTTATTGAAATATTTGAATACATTACACGATTAAATTATAAATCATCAGTTTTTACATTCCATAGGACACTAATTTTAAAATTTTATTATTTAATTTTAGAACTAGTGTTCTGTGGAATGTAAAAACTGGAAAAATTGATTATTTAATAGTGTTATGTATTGAAATATTTCTATAAACTTGTTATAATTATGAGTGTGGACTAAAATTATGAAAAAATTAAAAATGCTAATTTTGTCAAACCCACTACCCTAGGTGTACCTCGAATAGAATTGGTTACGCTTTAACCAACTGAGCTACTAAGATTGGCAATTTGCTTTTATTATATTTGATTTGTTTCTTTGTCTGTTTTTTCTTTTTTTTCTTTTTTATTCGAATGTTTTTTATTTCTATTTTAGGAAAATCGAAATTTGGATATCACTGAAATTTTGAATAACACTGAATTGTATAATAAGTGAAAAGTTACATGTTACTGCTTATCGAAACGGATCAGTTCATATTTGAATACATATTTGCATTATGTTAATTCACACCAACAGTTCCAACTATGCATCCATGATTGATCGAGCTGATTTTTACTCCAAAAACATTGAATGTCTGGTCTAATATAACTTTTAATACATAATAAATTTAAAACATACAATGTTTAAAATATATAATAATACGTAAGTTATATATTTATTAACACAAAAGGTTATAATTATACTTACATACATAACTGGGTTTGTTAAAATAGTTATTTGTCTTAATTAATTGTTTACAATACAAATAATCAAATACTTTCATTGAGTTATTAAATTACATTACGCAGTTGAAGGTAACTAATAATATTTAATATCCTAGGGTAAGATGTAGTACCTGTCCAAAATGTATCATCACACCTTGAATCATTCTGTAGATACTCGACAGATATTGCTATTTATTGAACAGTATTTGTAGAGAAATGAGAATATTTTACCAAGATGCAGGAATGTTAAAGAGCAGTTGTTACTGTAAGTTTGTTTTCAAATGAACTAAAATAAAAATTTTTGCGAAGAAAGTACAATTTGTCTATTTGCGACTATTGTACATCATACTCAACGTAAATCGGTATTAGTGATATTCAAATTAATCTATTATTTAAAAACAAGCTTTTAAAAACATATACAAGTAAATTTTGATTCAAGGTATTACACCTTCCGCTATACATTTATGTTGCTCTTAATTGAATTATTAATATGTCTTGAATAATATTATAAATCTATGATTTTAATTTTTTGAATGACTTGGTTTGAATGGTATTAAAGAAAGCATCATTTTGGTGAAGCATTTTAAGTAGACTCAAACAGAGCCAAAGCTAATAGCATTTATTTTCCAGGTAGACATGTATTCAATTGCCAATAGTTGAAATCATATGTCTAGAGAGATAACAGCTTCAAATTTTATCGGAACATAATGAATTGGAGTAGGTGTGTTACGTTTTGGTCTAACTACTCGTTCATTTTTGGCATGGAATTTAGTCTTAACTAATTTATAAAAAAATAGATTTCAATTTTATCAATTTTGTTTTTTCTCCAAAAAAAAATGCATACTATGCATTAAGGGTCACAAGACTCAGTGTACAATAATTTATCGTATCTAAATCAAACGGATATAGTTTAATAAATCCTCCCCCCCCCCCGAAGCTTCTTTCCCAAAATTATATGTCATAAAATACTCAAGGTAATAACATCCTCTTATAAGTGATATAAGTGATACAAAAACTTAAATTTTATTCAGTTTGGAATCGTCAGGATATCAAACCTTGGGCTGTATTTAGATAAAATAAGTTTAAGGACAAAACTATTCATGAATATTCTCAGGTTTGTTTATAAACTCATAAAAAATATTATTTCTCATTATAGCACCGGTTGTGTCCTACAAAAATAAGAATGATTAGAATTTAAAACATCATTTTTGACCATAATTCAGTGGAGATACGCTACTACTAATCACATTCCAAATATACCGTTACACACACAGTAATACTTCGGTACAGATATATTTTCGAGAAATTGTATTTGAAGACTACTTCAGGCATTATATAACGACAACCATAATAATATAGGTAGCTGTGCTCTAGCTATAATAATAACTATGGTTTGGTATTTGATATAAGTGAAGAGATACAACAGGGAATGAATGAATGCTAAAGGGATGATATATACTAGAAGACGAAGTATGATGGTACGATGATAAACGAGAATGGAGAGTAAAGAGCTTATTGAGTTAGGTTTGGTGAATGTGTATGTGTGTGTGTGTGTGTGTGAGGGTATGTGTGGTTGTCTATGTGTGTTGCAACAATGATGGCCATGAGAGGAGAATGATGATGCTCAAACTTAACTTGAATCCAACAACGAACGACCCAGCTAAACAATGGCACAATAGAATTTATGCATGTATTGAATGTACTAAAATTAAAGGAATCGTATTGTGTATTTGTTCTTTCAAGAGGAAGCATCTTTACTAGAACTAAAATCAATTCCACAATATCGTAAAAAAATGTATATGTGTATATAAAATATGAAAAGGAACGAGTGTAGTCGTGGCAAGCCCGGTAGGAACTATGTTCCTTTCGTACAAATAACTGTATTAGTTATTAATTATGAATATTAGTTTTGTGGGACGCTTCCTTGCAGGTTTAGTGTCATTCGTTTATTTTCATTGTTTTTATTTTAATTTTTTTTTCTTTCACGATACTGTTTGCATATCTGTGCATTGGTAATTCTGAAAATCTAAAGTTTTAATTCATGAAAGGTAAATACTTGTTTTATTGTTTAAAGAATTAAATATTATAGCTAGTTTAAATTTTTTGATTAATTGTAATATTCGTTTAAAAAAGACATACTTCTGATTTAGTAGTCAACCCAAGTAGATATAGATATCTATATTTAGTAGATATTTAATCAAATTTGGTGGATGGTTTTGCCTACGACCATTCGAACACTAAGAAAATTATTCGATGAATCAGCTCACCAATGAATTATCATCATTGTACTATTAGTTTCATACGTGAAATATTTCGTATAGTATATGCCAAATCCGTGCGTGCGGTATATTGACAATTTCACCCTAGAGAAAGTGAGAGCAAGTGGAAACTCTAAAAGCTCTAATTGTTAAAAGAACAATATTTTTTCTACGAATGCGAGAATTTTTCCTCTTATGAACGATTTTCTATGCAACGACAAATAACTAATTGTTCATCGAGGACGCAAATTGTCGTTTGCAAGCGAAAAGTAAATGTAGTATACGAAATCGACAATTAGTAGTTTGTCATAAGGAAAACAGTACGGACGTAGATTTGTACGAGTTAAAAAATTCGTATTTATGCCTCATTCACCAAATGTTGTCAGCAGATGATCAAATCGTGTACCGTTTTTGATTATTATTGGCCTATTCCTACAGATAAAGACCATATTGATATATGAATAAGATTCTTGACCACTCAATACATTTTACCTAATAATGCTTGTTATATTATATCTATAACAGTATAAGCAAAGGGTAACAGTATGAAAACCAACATAAAAACCTATGACAGGAAGTCCATACATTATATGTATCCAACCAAACTTTAATATGTTATATGAGCATAATTATTTTATCACTAATTCGACTTTGTTTCATTTTTTGTATTGCCAAGCATGTATCTCATTTTTGTGTCTGTGTATATTGTGGTGAGTAAATGAACTAACTAATTATTTACATCAAACATGGAGAGTTATATATATATATATATATATATCGTTAAAACCGATATATTTTGTACCACTTACCAATGATAGGATTAATTTGAAATTTTAATATTCAGAATAAACGGGTCATTTATAGTGAACGGATCATGAGCGCATAACGAATGGAGATTATTCACGATCCTTTTTAAGTTTCCTATTTTCAAGATTGATAAAAATGCATATAAAACTGACGTTTTGTTTGTGGCTCGAGTGTGTACAAAAATTTTTTTATCTGTCGTCTTACATACATAATTTTTTCAAACCTTTTTTCTCGGGTCTGAGGTCTTCCTTATTCACTTATCAATTTCCATGATTTACACCCGCTACCTTTTAAAGTTTATCGTGCTTGTTAATGGTGAAAAAAGACTCATGGTCTAAAAATGTGCCACTTAATGAAACACAGAATACAGAAATAATATTAAAATTTGTTCCGTATGTAATTTGTATCAAATCTTTAATAAAATTTCCTGTAAATAAAAAGAAAGAAATTACTTTCTAATCGTTAAACTAACCTGATTTTTATACTTTTTGGATCAAAATTAACCCATCCACCGAGTTTCATCAAATTCCAATACAAAATTTTTTTTTGCGTTTTTCTCGATTTTTTCCCCTTAAAAAAATTGCAAAAAATCGAAAAATTTTTTGTAGCTTTAATTTCGATAAAACTCAGTATATAAGGTAATTTTGACCCAAAAAGTACAAATATCGGGTGCATTTGATGAGTGGCCGAATAGTTTTTGAGATACGGACTCAAATCGACCCAAATATTGCGATATCTCAGAAACTCTGCATCCAATCATTAAATTAACCGGATTTTTATACTTTTTGACTAAAAATTACCACATCCACCGAGTTTCATCAAATTCCAATACAAAATTTTTTTTGCGTTTTTCTCGATTTTTTCAAAGGGGTACCCCTTAAAAAAATTGCAAAAAATCGAAAAATTTTTTTTGTTTCCAATTTCGATAAAACTCAGTATATAAGGTAATTTTGACCCAAAAAATACAAAAATCAGGTGCATTTGTTGATTGGTCGAATAGTTTTTGAGTTACGGACTAAAATCGATCCAAATACTGCGATATCTAAGAAACTCTGCATCCAATCATTAAATTAACCTGATTTTTGTACTTTTTGGATCAAAATTACCCCATCCACCGAGTTTTATCAAATTCCAAAACAAAAAATTTTTTTGCATTTTTTTCGATTTTTTCAAAAGGGCGCTCCTTAAAAAAATTGCAAAAAATCGAAAAATTTATTTGATCTCCAATTTCGATAAAACTCAGTATATAAGGTAATTTTGACCCAAAAAGTACAAATATCGGGTGCATTTGATGACTGGCCGAATAGTTTTTCAGATACGGACTAAAATCGAACCGAACATTGCGATGTCTCAGTAACTCTGCATTGTAACTCATTATAGGTGACTGGTTTCAAAATCACAGACAAAACAAATACATAACATAATTTTTTATAATTTGAAAATTGTGCAGCAAACTTGGTCGATAAAAGTTTATATAATCATATACGTTTATTAATATACAATTCTTTCACTTTTTATTTAAAGTTATTTAAAATTTTTCCGAGGTAAAAGTTGGGTATAGTTCTAGAAATAATGTCACATTATAATACCTAAGTATTTCAAAATATCTTTCTTTAAAAAAAATGTTATAATTAATTGTTTAATGATTTAAATACTAAAACAAGGAAATCATAAGACATATTCATTATTATACGTACACATAAAATATTGAACGAAAAAATACAGACTTACACTCACTTAAGAAATATGTTTTTAAATTATTACTAACTACTCTTTGTTATATAAAATTAATCTTAAAAACAAATAATACAAAAAGGAAGATACGATTACAATTTAACAAGAACATATCTTAACTGCTACTTATATAAAACATTCTTGTTGTCGGTCTTGTAGTCCGAAACCTCGTTGAAACTGTTTTTTACTATTTTAATTAACGAAAAAACCCGTAAAAATGAGTCTAAATCCTAATTTTTTCATTAATAATATATAATATATAATTTCCAAGAAAAGAAAAGGGAAAATACTGTAAAAACAACTGAAAACTTTGGT
Organism: Chrysoperla carnea; assembly: GCF_905475395.1. Classification (NCBI taxonomy): domain Eukaryota; kingdom Metazoa; phylum Arthropoda; class Insecta; order Neuroptera; family Chrysopidae; genus Chrysoperla; species Chrysoperla carnea. The sequence continues at coordinate 18,538,304 of NC_058338.1, forward strand.
GTTTTTGAATACTTGTAAAAGCTTGAGGCGCTTATTATCAAGGATGAATCGAAAAGTAATTAGGCATGTGGAGTAGATGAGACGTTCCGATTCATTTTTGATATTTTAAATTAACCGCCTCAAGCTTTTACAAATAGTCGGGTATGAGTGACTTATAGATAAAATTATTTTCTACTTTTTAGTACAATAAAAGCTTGTACCTTAAAAAGTATTTTTTATAATATTTTTTTTTAAGTTTAAATTCCTTAACGGCTTTCAATTACAATTAAAAGCTCACTATGATTCTGATACGAGATAAAAAAAAACACTTCAAACTTAAAATTGTTCCTAATTAAAAATGTAACATTTTTGGAATTTTCCCTGAAATAGTATTTTTGCTCGTGATTTCTGAAAATTTTCAAACATCCGTTTTCGAAAATTGTGTCTCAAAAAGCTATCAATATTTTTTCTATGAAGATTACTTTTGTTCTATTTCACACTCTTTTAAATTGCATGACAAAACGGCTCTTATCGAAAAAAGGGTCCAATTTTTTTTTCTATTTCTGTTTATATTATTCGTTTTGCAAAACCAAACTTTATACGGAAGAGCATTGAGCATTGTAGTTAGGACATTTCATAAAATTCCATTTAATATGACGATAAAAATATATGTTTATTTATCATCTTAACATTATTATATCATTATTTTATGATTATATAACTTCTTATGTATATACATTTTATTATAACTTAAAGTTGAAGCAAATAATGACTATTATAACGAAAAAAAGAAATAAGAAAAATTGTGAAATTTATTAAAATTATCATAAATATTAATAGCACACAAGTGATGTAAAGTAAGTAACAACGTTACGTTCGTATAATACCTTAAGTACTTATTAATAATAAAAATAAAATTGTTACAAAAAAAAAAAAATTATAATGGTTTGTTTTAATGATTGTAATGAAAAATGTTATTGCTGACAATACAAATTACAATTACTTATACATAGAATGCTGGCTTATATAGACTTAATATTCATGAGATGTAAATAGAACGATGTAAAAATAGTCGTGAGCGTAAGGAAAATGGATTAAACTCCTTCGATACCGATATTCTAAATATCTACATTAAACAATTCTTTTAATTATGATAACTAGATGGAAGCAAAAATTTTAAAACTGTTAAATAATTTTTTATAAAGAATGTTAAAAAGATAAAAACACACAGGTTTTTTCCCTATTTTGCATTGTTTTCACAAGGACAAATTTTTCTTTTGCAATAAACTTGTATAGTATTTTTTCCTCTAAAATTATGAACTTTGAAAAATTTTTTCGACCAAAAAACCGAAATTGAAAGCATCTATATTCCATAAAATATCGACGAATTTACTTTTTTTACCCTTATTTCTTAGAAATATTTTTGTAATCTATGTATTTTAAAACGCGCCCCAAGCTTTTACACGAAGTCGTGAATGAGTGACTAATTTTCCTTAAAGCTTTTTCTAAACTGAACCAATTTTAAAGATCATCGCCAATCATTTAGTTTTTTCGGGTCCGGAGCCCTAAACTCGCATGTGAAACATAGCTTCGAACACTCTCCATTAAACTACCTATCAATTATACCAAAAAAATCAAAATTGGTTCATCCGTTTGGGCCCTACGATGCCACAAATAGACAGACAGACAGGCAGACATAGCGATCAAATTTATAACACCCCCTTTTTTTTTTAGTACGGGGGCTAATAAAACCAAAATAGTTTATTCGCACTTCTCTTAAACTTCGTGGAGTTTTTTATGCAATTTTATAAGTGATCTACCATCATCATAAGTCCCATCATAAACTACCATACGTCCTTTAAATTATTTGCATGCTTAAATAAAGTTGATTTGAATAAATTTTAAGTTGCTTTGATTAAATTTTTTTTATTATTTTTTTTTTTAAACAAATTTTATTATTTGTTTTGATTAATCGAAACTCGTTTTTATCTTAATTCATGACCCATTTTTCTCATAATTTTTATTTAAAAAATGAAAAATAAAAACGTTTTTGAACAAAATTAAATTTAATAAAAAATCCAATTAAGATGTTAATAAACAACTTATGTATTATATTGAATTTTTTTTAAATAATTATACAAATAAAATTCCTCAAATACACATCACATAGGTACTTGAATCAATATTAAAAATTACGTACACAAAGTATGAAGAGAGATCGATATTCGGCCTCTATATACGAATTTTCATAATTATGAAACATATAATTGATATTTTAACACAACACCTAAAAAACATCTAAAAAAGTTTAATATAAATAGTATGGAGGATATATTTCAATTTTTGAAAGTGTTTGGATATGTTTCTCAGTCAAATAAGAGGCTTGTAAACTTCAAGATCTAAAGTAAGTTCATATTATCGAAGTGACATTTTGCACTTGTATATAGATGTTACAGTAAATTACAAATTAATATTTTTTTCATTAATTCTTTTATAAGACCGTATTTTATATTTTAGGCCGTATTTTATATACCTTTGTGTATTATAAAGTGAGTTTGTAACTATACTAACGTCCAAAATACAATCTCATTTTAACAATCTTATTAATTTGTTATTATCAATATTAATTTGAGATTAACTTTATGTCTAAACTGAAGTATTTTTTTCGGTAATATTACCCTTCGTTTGTACTAATTATCAAACTAAGGCCCAAGAAGAGTAACAATAGCTGCATGCTATTATCCCTCTTCAAAAAGACTTTTGAAACGAAACAATGATTCCTGAATATTTTATTCCACAGCCTCGTATTTCTCTTGAGCTATCTTACTGTAAGTTGTTTTATATAACATATAAAAATATAATCTTGAATAATGACCATACAATTCTTGATTATAAGACCTAATAAAAGAATGTAGAGTAAAATGGTTTCAATGTCATAGAATTTGGGAATAAATGTTTCTGATAATTTTATCGTTAGTTAATTACAAACTCTTTGTATAATATTTTATGTATATTATTGAAATGAATTCAGTTATGTAAATTTAATAAATAAATTAACTTTCATTTTTACGAATATTACTGCTTTTGAAGTATAATCATTAATAATTAAATGAAAAACGAAAATATGTTTCAATTTATTTGATTGAATTAATTGAAAAAGTATATTAGTGTAATATCGTGTATGTAAATTATTAAATTTTACAAAGTGGGGTATATAGAAGTCTGCAATTTCGAAAACGCCATAAGATTTAAACGTAAAACATTCACATTTCAGCAATTCCAAATTATGAATTACATAAACTATAGCTAGTTGAGATACAGTCCTTTCATGATTCAAGCGTTTGAAAATGAGTACTAGGAGACCCCCACGCAAGAAAGAAATTATGCCAGTGTCTCAACTGATCTGATGTTTTTCTGCAACTCAGTTTTTTTAGAAAGGGCCCTTTTCTCGGAGAACTTTATAAAAGATTAAAAGAGAGCAATTTTAGGGAATCAATGGGGTAAAATGAACACATATTCACTGTCAAATTTGGTTAAACAATTGTTACAAAATTTGTGTTCGTATTCGGGTAGTGAATACCGACTAGACTACGTACTAGACATACTACAACCCAAAGAGTGTGAATATGAATACGAAAACTACTAACAATAAATCCCAAATTAAATTGTTTGCAGTAACAAAAAGGGATATTTTTTGAATACCACTCGACGAAAAGTTTAAAAGAGAAATGAAAAATATGAAAACCTTTAAAAATAAAGAAAGATTATTAATAAGTTAATTCCATTTTAATTATTCATAAATTATTATTTAAAAATTGAAATTAATTGAAAAAAAAATTTTTTTCCTATATATAGAATTTATTAAAATATATTAAAAACGTTCTTCGTTTCGTCTAAATACAAAAAAATTTTTATACATAAAAAAGTTTTTAATAAGCAACTATTATGCTCAAAAGGTTACTAAACAATATATATTTATAAACAAGGCGTGATGAATACGACTTTTTGAGGTTGGACATATAACTCATTTAAAAAATTCAGTTACCTTAACTGTTCTTATTCTGAGAAATTTAAAATTATCCAGTTTACAATTTTAACCAAGAAGTTTTTTTACATTTCCATTTAAGCAACATTTATCGAGAAATACCCAACTATATCATCCTAATCGAGATATCTGCGGATAACACCCTTGAAAGAACTTGAGATAATATAGCAGTATCATTTCCCAATTCGGCAATAGGTGCATAATTAACCGAAGGGGTGGCAATAGGTGCATGATTAACGGAAGGCGTGGCAATAGGTACATGATTAACTGAAGGCGTGTCAACAGATGCATAATTAATTGAAGGCGTGACAATAGGTGCATGATTAACTGAAGGCGTGCTAACAGGTATATAATTAACGCGGTGCACTTAAGCAACATTTAGTTTTTCTATGTAACCTATGATTTTACTAAGTTTGGAAATGATTTTTTTACACGGAATAGAGAGAAAATTATACGTGTATGTGATTTACTCGGAAAACTCCGAACAAAGTCATTCATTACTGTCAAATTACTGCAATGGGCACTAGTGATGGTCATTAACAGTATTTGTTAATAAGATGAGATAGCACTAGATAGCAGAGAGAAACTTTTTCAAACTACTCCCAAAATGTTCTTCAAATCGTTCTAATCAAAAACTTTCATGGTCACAAAACTTTTAAACGAATAGTTTTCGGGCTACGAGCGATTAAAGCCACACTTACGTTATAGTTGTATAATCCCTAGCTCGAAATCTACTTGTTAAAAAAATTTTGTTGCCATGGGAGCTTTTGATCAGATAAATCCGAAGATCATGTTGGAGGTGGTTTGATCAAGTTTCCCAGAAAGCAATTTTCTTAGTCATTTAGGCCGCTTTTGTTCAGAATGATTCGAAGAACATTTTAGAGTGGGTTAGACAAAGTTATTAAGTTAAGCCATTTTCCTATTTTATATTGCGGAATCCTTTCTAAGGGTATCATAATATTTTTGATTTTCATGCTTCAAACAATTCCATTCTATAAAAACGTTACTAAATGTAGTGCTTTTATAACTAACCGTGATGATACTATGGCACTCACCATTACCCCATAATAATAACTCTGTGCGAAGTAAGTAGTGGTTGTAGTATAGTAGTAGGTTAATTTAAATAATAATTTAAAATACAAATTCCATTGCTTTGGGGTAGATAAGAAAATTAATAAAGTAACAACTCTTTTACATTTTAAGTAACAAAATTGTATATTGAATATAATAGTATTAAAATAATTATTATGAATTTTACTTCTTATATACCTAACACAAGAATGAACTGCCACTATAGTACCAAAGTATAATACAGGAAGGTTCAATAAGATGTTATCACTTATATGCTAGAATATTATATTAAATTTTGTATTGTTACAGACCAATATGGTACCCAAACTAATTTTGGAAGATAGTAATTTGAGAACTAGTATCTTCCTTCACTCTTCCAAAGTCAGTCCGGTGGCCATATTAGTCTACCACAATTGAAAATTGACAATTATGGAACAAAATATAAGGGGTTAACTCCTTATTGAACCACCTTGAATATAAAATTACTGACGTATAGTATAGAGGATGTTTAACAATATCACACTTGACTTCTATTGTGCTTTTATACGCCAGGAAACTTGTTCTATGGGTGTTTCAAATGGATGCCGGGCAATAAGCAAATAAAAGTATGGGATAGTCAAATTACTCACTCGCATTTTCATTTGTTTCATTATGGGTGGTTTCATTACAAAATAGTTCATAGTTTCCTAGAAAGTTTTTGAGTATATGTTTAAATCTATCATACTTTAAACTTTGAAGTCTTCAAGCTGCTGAATAATTTATCTCTAAAAATTGAATTCAGAAAAAAACAGTACCGTTGTCAAAATCAATGAACACAAAATCTTCGACCTACTTTTCGACTTCTATCAGCTGAATCAAATGAAGTAAGTACCACACGCGGGAGCCACAATTGACAAAATTTCGATTAATAATTTTCGGCCATATAAGGTAATTCAAGCAGTATGTTTAGATCCAACTTTTGTCTTTTCACCCTATCTTGGTTTTTAACCTTTTACTACCTTCATGCGATATAGTAACTAATGCATTTTTGTCTAATACCGTCTTTTCTTGGTGAAAATAGGGAGCTCACTAAATTAAGATAAGATATATCTGAAAGAATTATGATCTACCCATAAAAATAATTCCCTAATATTCGAATATTTTATTCTTGACATTAGATGTAAATCTATCTGCAATATCTTAACAATACTCTGTATTTATCCTTTCTAAAACACTTTCTACCATCTAGTCTGTATTTTATACGTTCGATAACACTTTACTATATTTAAGCTTTAATAGCTGTTACAATGAACAAGATAAAATTTTTATGCAAATTAGGTGATTACAATATCCTTTTCTCATACGGAAAATTATTTCCTACTATTTAAGATACAACTAAATTGAAATAAGATTATTTCTATTTGATACAGATGTGAAAATTTTATTTCTCAAAAATAGTACCATCAAAATTATCCATACATTCGTTTTCCAATGGATTTAGTTACTAGATTTTAATCTTTTTAGAGTTAATTTTATTTTCTTGTCCTTAAATCATGTTGTTGACTTTGAACTTTCTTAATCAAAAATTGTATTTATTATTTTTATTGAATTTTTAGTATTATTCTTCAATCCTTGCATATTTCTTTAAAATTTCACTATAAAATTGTAAAGTGGCTTTAGGAACATCATGTATAACATTATAATGAACAGTATCACATATCTGCATCTATACGATACGTATTTAAAAAAATTTCCCGCATAGTGAAAAAAAAAATTGATTAACTACAAAAATATATGTCATAGATCATAATTAAAAAAATTTAATATCTTTTAAAAACATTTTTGGGTATAAATTTCAATTTTAAAAAATGACGATACATTCATTTCAATTGTAACAGCTTTTTCAGTTGAATACCAGTCTATAACCATGCCACATACACCTTTTACAATGGATGTGTATATGTTTAAAAAATATATATATATTCAAATTAATTTCAAAAGTTTATTTATGTATATAACAGTAAACAACAAGCCTCTGCAACAACATAGAAGAACTCATTTAGGGGTTGTCCAAATATATTATCATTTTGTTACGAAAGACTTATCACAATAATTTAAAAAATGATTAAAAATAAAGTTTCTTTTTTAATTCTTATCAATGGGCTCTATATCCTAAGTATGTCCTTCTTGAACAGCCAATATAACCTAGCCTAACCTAACCTTATCATACACTGGTTAATTACCAAAACTGTGATGAAATTAAAGGGAAAAACTCATCGTGAACTGAAGATAAAATTACTTTTTTGTGCATTCTAAAAGTTTTTATTTTAAAAAAACCTAACCCTAAAATAATTTTAATCAGAAGTAAGTTCTCGACGCGATTGGCTTCGAAAAAATTATCGATAAAAATAGCTCAACGATAATTTGTCTTTCTAAGATTTATTCGTCGACCTATTTTTCATTCTTGTGTTTGAAAACTTTCATTAGAACTGTCCATTAAGTTGCCCGGACACTAAAATTAATTTTATTATGTAAAATTACAAAATTACACGTGGTTCTTTCTCAGACATTGGTTATAAAATTAAAGGTTTAAGCCTGCTATTATTTTCAGTGTAAACAAACAAATTTTTTAATGAGATTTTGATGCTACAGACAAATAGAAAAGCAGATAGACACATACACATAAATAGCGATCAAACTTATACCACTTATTCAACGGTTAATAATTTTTAACCTAAAAGACTAGTGTTTCATAAATTTCTAAGCCCTTAAACGATTATAAATGTGTTAAAATGGATATTACATAAAATAAAACAATTTTCAATTTATTTTATGAAAAAAATGCGCAGATAAAGGTTAAAATTTCACAGCGTAAAAAGGACACACTTGACTATTTTCATTATATTCGTTGAAAAAATTCAAGGGTATCAAAAATACATTCAAATAATATCTATTATATCGCGGATTGCATGAAATGAATGAGAATATGAATAATTGAATATTTTGACATGTGTATGCTGCAGGGAATGTACAGCGAGTTGTTTTCTTTGTACTTACAGCATACATTTCGACATCTATAATAAATTATGTTTTATGAAAATAGTAAGTAAAAAAGTTTTTATAGTAAAAGTATTCATAGGTTACAGAATAAATACTTGGACGAAAGTTAACAAATTTACTAGCATCGCAATTTATAAATTAATGACTTTTAAAAACATAATATTTTTTATATAACAAAAAGATTTTTTGATTTTTGTCCTGCTTGATATTGACAATTGAACAAAATTCTTATTAATTCTTTTAATCATCGGATTTAAACTTTTATTTATTCAAGTTGTAGGTTTTTTATGTACTGTCGGATAGTGCCAACGTTTTCAAAACTTGATCATGAGACAAAATATCTCAAAAAAAAAAAGCAAAAAACTCAAAAAAGTCCCAATTCGCATTATTACAAGAAAATTATCCCAAAAACTTGAATATATGAGGTTCATACCATTTTCTTGAGAATTTGATGTTTTGTTATGTCCGTAGTAAGCAAGGTCGATGGAAAAATTCGTAAAAAACGACTTTTTTATTTTATTCGTCTCAATCCGATCAATAGAAGCAAAGCTATTCAAGAAAACGCCATCAAATAATACAATATAGAGATAAATTGTCCCGAAATCGCGTGCAAAAGGTCGTGTGGATCGTTCCAAAACCGAAAAAATTCCATTTCTCTGTTTTTTACACCGAAAGGAGCCTGTAGCGGACGCATCTTTCCGTTGGCTATTAATTATTCAATTATAATTAATAGACGAGGAAGGCTGTGACGATGCATTTACCATAACGACATAAATTGTATAAACATTCATTCGATTAATAAATTCTTAACTTTGAGTTTGATTTATTATTTCTTGCGCGTCTTTCAGGAGAAGGTTCAAGTGAAGTCTTCATATTTTGGTTCCGATACCGGGAATCGAACCCGAGCCTCCTGGGTGAAAATAATATATTGTTTCAAAATTTTGTGATATTTCTTTTAAATATCAATCATTTTTTTAATTCAAACCAATATATTATTTTTTTTTCATTTTCTTTAATTGTTCAATTTTTCATTTTATCATTAATTTTTTTTTTCCCTGGCCAAAAACAATAATTATCAATAATTACATTTTCTTTTCTTATTCACAAGTTAAAATGTCTCTATTTTCTTCCAAATTAGATTAAAAAATTTTTTTTTTCCAATTCTAAAATTGTTTTTGGTCCGTTTTTTTTTTTTAATGCAGATTTTTTTTGTTTTTTCAAAGTTATCTCACTATGTTTAGATTTTTTTCTTTTTTTGGGGGGGGAGTAGATGTAGCGGACGCATCTTTCCGTTGGCTATTAATTATTCAATTATAATTAATAGACGAGGAAGGCTGTGACGATGCATTTACCATAACGACATAAATTGTATAAACATTCATTCGATTAATAAATTCTTAACTTTGAGTTTGATTTATTATTTCTTGCGCGTTTTTCAGGAGAAGGTTCAAGTGAAGTCTTCATAAGCCCATTAAAAAAATTATACTTCTCAAAATTCAAAATCCAGTTGATCTACCCCACTATTTCCAATAACAGGACCATTACTTAAATCTCAGTTAAATTTTTTTGTATTACTAACTTTACCTTTAAATGAATGCTTTAATAAGATAGGCAAAACTAATAACACAAAATGTACTCCATTCTTGATGCACGGTCTTAGCAGTCTGTTATATTTCTACAGTAATTTTACATTTAATTAATTTATTGCAAATCAAAATCAAATAAATTTATTACAATTAAACACAATTTTCAATACCACAAGTATTAATATTAGTAACAACAAAACAAGAAAGCTATTAATTAATTATAAATGTTATTCATCAGTAATGCATAAAAGATTTTATTTATATTTAACAACAATAATAATACAATTTAATTTAAATAACAGTAAGTCACTTATTGTGAAGTTATAAGAATAGTTAAAGAGGTCACGAAACTATATCCTGTATTGTAGATTTCACATGTTTAAAATTAAATATATGTATATTACAATAGGTTTGTATTACAATATGGTTTTAACCCCCGAACTAAAACAAGGGATGTTATAAGTTTGACCGCTATGTGTGTGTGCTGTGTGTTTGTCTGTCTGTGGCATCGTACCGCCTGAACTATGTTTCAAATGCGAGGTTAGGTTTCCGTTCCCGAAAAAAAACCTAAAAAATTTGCGACTATCTTCAAAATTAATTCGGTTAGGAAAAGGCATGACATATAATTTTAACATATAAATTACTTTGGAAATGAGTGGTCACATAAACCTGGTTCAATTCATTTCGAAAAGAGAAATGGTAAAATAATAAGGTAATTCAAAACAATAATTCAAAAGAACAAAGTGAACGCAAATATTTCAATTTTAATTAAAATATTTCCAAAAATTGGTCCCAAAAAATGATAGCTCTCTAAGTATCCTTTTCATCTCATCTGGATATCCTTGACCATCACTTTGATATTGATTTAAGAAGGAGTGTTATGAGTTTAAAGTTTTTATCTGTGCGTCTGTGTTTTTCAGTGACATCGTAGCCCTTAAACGGTCGAACCTACTTGATTGAGAACATTTTATAGCTAAGTATCCAGAAATCGGTTCTCAAAAAATAAATCGCATTTGTCGGGGGTTTTTTAAATTTTGTAAATTTCAATTGTTTATGGTTGATTTAACGCTTAGTAATAAAAAAACATTATGACAGTCAATTAAGAGATCAGAAAATAACTTCTTTGTAACAGAAATAATTGGGTTAGCAACGACAGTGTGATTTAAGCCTAAGACCTAAGTCTAAGTAGTCCAACGGTTAAAGTCGATTGCGCTTTTACTTGCTCGGCCACTTAGCCTGTTGAAAGAATTAAATAAATATTGTCATTTCAAATCATTGATTTGAACTTTCAGTCCCTTATATAGGTAAGCCAGAAATAAACTTTCGGTAACTGTTTGAGCCTTCTACAACACTAACACTGTTATATTGGTAATCAGGCACATTGAAAATTGTGTTGAATATAAATTTCAACTTTATTGTAAGATATTGTATTACTCTTATCAATAAAGTTAGCTAAGACTAGCTGAAAATGGATGAATTGTTAATCTAGTTAAAAAATTAGTTTAATAACAAATGCAAAAATCAGTTTTCCAAAATTCGAAAACACAGTGCCCGTTCAATAATTTATATTACGTCCACAATTTATATCCTGTTGAAACTGGAAATGTTTAACGAGTAATTTTAGTGCTACGGGCAATCAAAGCTGCACATACATTATAGTAATGTAGTCCGGAGATCTACTCGTTAAAAATGTATGTGGCCGTGGGAGCTTTTGAACAGAACGATCTGAAGAACATTTTGGGAGCATCTAGAAAAAGTTTCACAGAAAGCCATTTTCCACGTCTGATAAGTACCTACTATAAATATATGCGTAGCTTTGATGACACGAAACGCGAATGCTATTCGTTAAAAATTTTTGTGGCTGTGAGAGCTTTTGATCAGAATCACACAAAGAACATTTTAGGGAGAGTGACAAAAAGTTTCACAGAAAGCCATTTTCCTATCTAATATTGCGGGCTCCTTTAACTAACTTAACAGACATTCTACTATAGACATTTTAACATTTTATAAACTTTAAGCAATTGCCAGCTAGTATGCATGACGTACCATCGACCATACTAAGTTTAAATACCGAATAAGGTACCATGTATTATTTACTCGAACTCGAGTAAACGCAATCTCATTATATATTAAGCACTTTTAGTCACGCAACTTTAAATCTATAAACTGTGCACACTCAGTAAAGAGTAGTTTATAAGGACTATGATAATTTTTAATTTCGTGAACATGCAAAAAATGTAAATGAAGGTCGTTGGTAAATATAAAAATTATTTTCTACGAATTATAATAATCATGGCGATGGCTTTAATTTAATTTTTATAATATATCTTCGTAAAATGTACAGTAAAGGTTCGAACAAAGTTCAATTTCAAATGTTTGTCTTTCAGAGACTTGTTAAAAGTTGATTTACCTTTCCGAATCAAATTTATAAGTTTAACTTGCTCAGTTTACGATGAGTACAATCTTTGAAATAATAAAAATGCAAGAGATTTTGAATTTTTAAGAGATCATAGTGTAACACACAAAAGAGACAACAAAGTTCAGAACATAGAAATGTATTTAAAAAATCTTAATGGAGCATAATCTATCCAAAGAACTAACCTGCAAGTGCTCAGAATTGGAAATGCTAATTGGAAAAGAAGTCTTGAAAACCGTGCATGAAAATGACAGATCAAATGAAGTATCATACAAATTGGTCGTAGAGTCCGATAAATTCCTTACTGCTTTTTTCAGACCGATAACTTTAACATTATGACGTTATTATGATCATTTCGAAACGCAGCACTTTCGAAAAAAGTCATAGAGAGAAAGTTTGGTAGACTTACTAAGAGGAAGCCACTCACGTAAATTTAAGTATGTAAGTATTAACCATTTAGCAAAAAGGAAGTTGTCCCGCAAACTATAAGTTATTGATGATATCTACTAAATTTTACATGGAAGGATAATTTATGTAATTGCCTTGTACTTTAAAATACCTGTGGGTAAATTTTCAGAACATATGTCTCACATTTCATGCATGTATATGTATACAGCGTGTTCTGTTATTATCTACTGAATATCATTGGCTCCTAGGTATCCAATGATAGTCAGTGAATGAACAAAATCAATTTTTGCCATACCTGTATCTCCCAAATAAGGCCTCAGCGATCCAAATTTGGAAAATGGTTTTTTTTTTGTTGCTCTTGATGAGCATATTATTTTGGGAAGGTTTATGCAGCCAATAACAGAACACGTTGTATAATAGACATATTTACTTATTAGCCAAACGAATATAACTTATGTGTACACGAGCTTTGTAAATTATAGCAGGGAAGGTAACTTTAATAGTACAACAGATTCATGCTGAGGCTGACAAATGTATAAAGCCAACCAACAAACATCAAAACATCACACAATAACATCTAACAGATATACAAATATCACTTAATGTGGTTTTGATGCCATTATCACAGATTGTTCGTAGACATATCATACAAATAGTTTTCTTTCATGTCCGATGCTCTAAGTGTGTATAAAAATGCAATAAAAAATGTTTTATAATGTAAAAAGACCAAATATATTATAAAATGTCGGACGCAAAATGTTGTACAACGATTTTGTGTGACCAACTTTAATGTAAGAGCGACAACACATTTAATCTAAGGTAGGGTTTGCAATACTACAGTGTCTTCGGCATTAGATAATAAATTTTTCAACGAGTTATCTAAATCGTTTGGTAATTATTGTTTATGAAAATGGAGAGATATTATTATTATATTAACACTTCGCTAACAAACAAAGAGATTGATAAACAACACAATTATGCAATGATAAGAGCTGAATGGTCTGTCAATAAAATTTAATAATTGATCATTTTACATTTCAGTTATAGTACAATGAAACTAAATATCTAAAAAGAAAAAAAAGTTGCTTGCACCTTTGAAATTTTTCATACAGTTGTCTTTTAGGTTCTACAATCTTTTTACAATTTACAAAAAAACAACGAATCAAATAAAAAAAAATTCAAATAGCTGTGCACATTTTTTTTTTATTTGACTTTCTAGAATCAAAATTGACCAAGATATGCCAATTTTAAAATGGTGTATTTTTGCTCATTCAATCAAATGAAAAAGTATCAACCTTGTAAGCCATTAGAGAAAGAAAAAGTTTGAAATAAAAGTTATTCCTTATAAAAAAACCTAACAACTTTTATTTGAAATATTGTTTCGTAAACATCACTGTTTAGAGAGATATCTATATTATCAAATTTATAAGCAGCACTTGCATACAATATATTATATATATTTTTGTAGTTGCGTGGTATTTTAAAGCTAAGAATAACTCATTACTTGACTAAAAAGCATGTATTTGGTTTATATGTATGTACCGTGCAATAAACCAAAACTTTTTTTACAATACTGTAAGTTTACAATCACCTTAAATTGTTCATTAGATGTTTTAAATTGGTCAATATTATGCTGACTATTTTCAAGAGTTTGAATTACGAAAAACTATAGGAATTTAATTTAACTTAACAACAGGACAGAAACTTCTATAGTTCATGTAAAGGATGCCTATTGGTTAATCTGGCATTGACTATATCCGTTATTTAAATTCAAATACGGATTATTGTGATAAATTCGAATTAATAACTATAGATATTTACTTTATTATAAACAAAAATATTAATTTAAATCACAAGGGAAAGAAAGGATTACTATCATTTATTGTGGTTTTGGTCTATTCTATAAAACAGGTTATACAACTAATCTTGGCAAACAATTACACAAAGGTTTGTAATAAATATTGGTTACAGAATTGCATACAAAAAAATACGAACAAAAGTTTCAAATAGATGAATAAAATCTTGTGAGTAACAGAGCTCGATTAATCTGGAGAGCCTGCGCAAGCTTTGAAGGTCACAAAAAAAACCTCCATATCAATTCTCAGCTTCATAAATTTTTTGGGTCTGTGGTTCATGTTGGTGAAAAACATTTATAACACATCCAAGCTAATCCCCGTTGACTTTCAATATAGCGCTCAATTTGTAATTGAATAAGCGCATAAACCTAAATTTTCTTTTTTCAATGTTTTGAAACTTTAAGTCGGTAAATCAATAAAACTACTCACTGTTTTGTTGTTACTCCATCTGCTGAATAACTAACCAAAGTGTTAATTTTAACTTAAGACAAAAACTTGTTAAAGTTAAGAAAAATCCTAAACTTTAAGTTTTAAAAAAACTTCTGTTAATTTCTGTATAAAATTCTTAATTAAAACTATTAAGTTCACCATGCGACGAAAATTTTTTCTTCAGACGTTTTCGTTTCTCTTTCGAAAAGTTTTTTAAAATTGTGTGTAAATTTCAAACATTTATGAAAAAATTTTTTTATAAAAATAAGCTATCATTCCCTTTTTGACAACTCGTGAATCGATTCGTTAAAAAAAGTGCCCAGTTTTTTCCGTCCACATTTATATAAGCGCCCACAGTAAATTTTAAAGTAAAATATTGTTAATATGACAAATATAAAATAATCATATCTGTTCAATGATATTTGTTCAATGACTATGGATTTCTCGATTTATATTCAAATTTGATCAGTGATAAAAAAATCTAGTTGTAGTTTGTAGTACAAAAGTTTAGTATATCATAATCATAACACAAAATCAATACTTTTATGTAATTGTTCAGTATATTATGATGATGTTATTAAAAAAACTAAAAAAAAAAACTAAAATAATAACAAAATTTTATCAAACTTCACATCGTTATTAGTAAATGAAAAAAAAAAAAAATTTATAATAAAAAAAACTGAAAATCCATAGGTTTTCCAATATTGGTTTGTGTGGTTGGATTACTGTTTTATATACATAAAAAAAAATCAAAAAAAAAAAAACTCAAATATTGTTGGCATTGAACATTATTTATGGTTTTATTCCTATTGGTATTAAATAGATTCTAAAGGTGAGAATACACAGAACAGAAATTGCCAAAATTACAAATTTGTCCAAAAGTGCACACATTATTCAGAAATACATTAAATTTTAATTGATAGAACTTTATTTATTTTTCTCTAGTTAAGAATTTAGAGACTATACTTGGATTATTTCCAAGTTGCTTTTCTACTTGTCACAAATTAATACAATGATTGATCTATTCAGCTCTAAAAATTTTGATTTTACATATGCCTATTTTATAAAAAAATATCGATCACAACTCCAAAATTATTATATTAGATAATGTTTCCAAAAAAATTAAAAAGCTATAATAATCCATTTCTTGTAACTATATCAAAACTCCCGCTACCAATTTGCAATTGATATTTTTGCTGCAAAATAAATAACGACATTAAAAAATACGAATCATTGTTTTCGAATTATATGTCTTGAATATCCCAAAAATAACATCTCTCAAAAATGTGTGAAAATAAAATCAATTAATAATATTAATTAATTTTTAATGTTTGAAAATCGGTTTATCGGTTGCGGGTTCGAATCCAGGCAGCGGTAGTGTGAGCAATTATAATTAATGGGGGCGGTAGAATTGATCTCATTGTCGTCGCTTGGATAAGAGCGAAGTAACCGACTCCACTCACATCAAAAAATGTAATTGTATATATGATTGTAGTTTAAAAATAAAGAATAACAAATCATAATGTGGGTGTCCACTGTTATAAGTGTATATGTCAGAGAAACGGAGGCTAAACCTCATTATTATATCATAATTATATCTTACCAAATTTATAAAATATATTAACATATATTTGACAATATTATTTTTTTAAGTATTCTGAATATATAATCAATCGAATTTTCTGAAGCAGCATCAGTTGTAATGTATATGATCGAATATCCAAATGAGAGTAAAAAGATCATTTAAGATTTCCCGTAGTAAAAAATAAAATTAGATTTTATCTCAATATTTTTAATCGAAAACATTTTACATTATATGGATTTTTCTTGATAGGAAAAGAGTGCTAAAGTTTATATTCTCTAATGTTTGTTTTTAAAAATACGCTAACATAAGAGTCAATGGCTTACTTTCGTCTTATAAACAGGATGGTTCAATAAGATGTTACACAAAAATTAATTATTAAATTACTCTGTATGACACTATTTACACCGTTTAAACGGTATCACAAATAAAGAAATTAGTATTATTATTGTTATAATACTACGTAAATGGAAGACATGTTATGGGGAAAATTTCTAATTTGAAAGGAATCACTTAAACTAGTAGGTACTACTTCCACTTAATTATTTTCCCATTAAAACTAGTAATATCTAAACTATCGAGCCAAGCTTGGGTTTTTTTTTTGAGTTAAAAAGACACAAATTTTATCACTAATATAAGACCGTTTAAAATGTCTCTACACAAATACCAATTTGAATGTCCCGGTAATGTCTTTTATTTTGTTAACTACGATAGACACCAATAGATGGCTGAAAGAGTCATATTTTGCAGTGCATGTTTCAGTTTATCATGAAAAGACGGATAAAATGATGTTTTCTAATAATGAAACCTAGCTACATCGACTTTGCGCCCCAAACAACCCATTGATACTCATTTTCATGAAAATCGTTGTAGCCATTTCCAAGATTTTAGGACATTAAAATAACAAAACGAAAAAACAATCAAATGAATATTTTTGATTTTAATTTAAAAAAATTGTTGTAGCTCTTGAAAAAAATTAAATTGTGTATAGAAACGTCGTGCATGCATAATAAATTAATATTTATCAAAAATTTGCCTAGATACACGCTGGATCCATATATTTATAAATGGCACAAACATAACATATAACACTTATATTGTTTTCCAAAAATAGACGCCACTCCCGATCCCATTTAAGACGTGATATCTTATAAGAAAGTATATCTCTCCTATTTACGTGGTAACATCCTAATAAACCCTGTATATCCTCAAAAGCTACCATTTACAATCAAAGTATATAACTAACAATCACACATAAACATAGATTAAATCGCATTTATTTTCTCCTGAAAACTTTTTGGTTTGTACTTCTGAACATTTTTATTTTTCGTTTATAATAGTTTAGAATGAAAATTTACCGATAAAAAGGAAAAAGAACAATTAAATAATCTTTAAAAAGTTTTCATGATGTCTTAAAATTTTATTGCTATCATGATTTTTTTTAATTTATTTATTTTTAGAGTACTTTCATAGTTATTGCTAAAAGATTAATGTTTTACTAAAAAAAAAAATAAGTTAAAAAGATTTTAAATATCCTCAACGTAAACACACCTTCAAAAGTAGGACATACTGCCGAAACAGCCCGAAAAAATCATCAGGCATTAGGCAATGGAAGTGTTAATCGACGCACTGATCGACATTTGTAAAAATTCGGTCCCCAGATTTTTACCGCGAAGATTAACCCCGATTTAGTCGACCTAAAGGAATCCATAGTAATTCAGGACGAGGATTTGAGGACTTAAAAAGTATTGTAAAGGTCAAAAAGCTCGAAAAGAGGATACATTATAGATTTTTCAAACAGATCGTCACAGCATTGTCCCATTGGAGGAAATCGATGAAATATAAAAATCTCGTCAGCAGCAGCTGGTACTGATCAACAGTAGAGGTCCTCGTCCACGACAACGCCCACCCACACCATACTTCGAATTGAGCGTCGAAGTTCTGCCTCACCTACCATACTTCTCAGACCCATCACCATCCGACTACCATCTTTTCAACCACTTAGCTAACTTTTTCACCGGTAGAACCTTCGCAAAGACCAGGCAAAAATGACAACTTCATCGAATTCTGAGTACCCAAATTTTATGTCAAAGGAATACAGCGACTTGTGTTACGTTGGTAAAAGTGCACAGAATTTTATTGGCACTTATTTCGATTAAATTTTATAAGTATTCACTGAGACAGAAATAGATAAAAACGGACAAAATTTTGAAAACAACCTACATTAAAGCAAAATAATTGACTACACAATGGCTGACAAAAATAATTAGGAAATTTACGAGCGTAGAAGGTTAAAACCTTTGAAGATTTGAAGTTAAATTATAAAAAACAAAACCGTTTGCTGATTTGAATTTTTATTTGTTATGTTTTATCCTAGCCTATCGTACATCTTTGATTAAATTCCTTAATAACAAGCGAAAATAAAATCAAAATAAATATAAAGCCTTAATATCCAAACGCATTATATTTACCAAATGGAAATAAACAATGTATTTAAAAGTATTGTTTTTTTAAATAGCAAACTCTGAAAACAACTTTGTAAGGGAAGTAAGAAAGATGGTTTTAAAAATGTTTCAATTTGATTGGAACATGTCGATATAACTTTTATTGATCACCTACTTAAATAAAAACATGATCACCATGGATTATTTATTTTGTATTTTATAAATGCAATTAAAATAGCAAAATGAAGAACATAAATAAAATGTAACGTATTATTTCTGTACATATAGGGTGGACCATTTTAATTTATTATGACTAACAGCTTGTTTTGTCGTTAACCAATCACAAAATAACTTTAACAAATGTTGTAGAAATCTCTCTAACTGCAAAATAACACAATCAAACTAAGGATGAACAACCTATTAAGGATGTATGAGCATGGTAGTAGGGGCACAAATTTAAAAATAGATATTTTCAATTTTGATGATAAATTTGTATTATTACTTGACGATATAATACGAAAAGTAAGAATAAAATTTTTCGATATCTGGCTTAATTTTCAAAATATCGAAAATTGAAAATTTTGTTTAATTATTAAGCTTTCGATATTTCGAAAACCAAGACACATATCGAAAAATTTTATTCTTATTTTTCGTCTAGATTCATGAAGTTATAACAAAATTTATCATCAAAGTTGAAAATAAGATAAAAATAATTTCAACCCTTTATCTACCCTGCTCTTACATCCCTTATATGGACGGTGACACTTAGTTTTTTTCTTTTCTAATTCATTGCTTATATGTTTACTTTACTATTAAAAAGTTTTTTTTTAATTTGTTTTCATTCATTCCAAATGAAAATTATCAAAAACTTCCAAAATATGTCGTTTTTTGAGATTCCTCCATAAGAGCCAATGTATTTTATATCGATTTTTAATGACTTTTTTCTTAAAAATTTGCACGGATACCTAAGCTGAAATTTTAACCACATATTCTTTGAGTAAAAGACTACTTACAAACAAATTTTGAGCCTTTAAATCAAACATTGTTGTCATGCTCATACATTCTTAAGATGTTTTATTTGCATTTATTTTCACTTGTTTTTCTCAACTTTATCTCGTTGCAGTAACGTAAACAATTGTGTCTATTCAACTTGGTTCCACTCTGTATATAAGTATACCCGTTTGTTTAATGTTGTGTTTTGTTGTTTTATTTGATGAGAGAACATTGTGTCAATATAAGTAATATCGTAACAACTATTTTTATTAAATTGTCTTACTTTCAAATTGTATTTTCGTTTGCTTGACTTACATTTTATTCATTCGACTGAATGAACGAAAAGAAAAGAAACACGAATACAATACAATTTACTCACAAACTATACGTTTCGTGGAATAGAGAACAATGTGATTTTGAAAACACTGTAAAGAGTCGATCAATTTTACCAAAAAACACATTTTTTACCATCTTGAAATACTTTAAAAAGCATTTACGAAAACGCAATAATTAAACTATGTAAATGATAGATGGTATTTTTATTTAACTATAGTTAAGAAACTGTACCAGGATATCTCACGACTAACAGCTGAAGCACTGAGCGAATAGAACTACTGAGAATAAGTGATTCAATTCCTGTAGAATGTGATTAATAACTTGGTCACCTGGAATAATGTGTACACCTAGTTGGACGTCATCTAATTACTTATGTGCTTTTTTGAATCGATTCAGAAAGTGATTCAGTTTGGAAAAGGCATGACATAAAAATAATTACTATGGAAATGAATGGTCAAATAAACTTGGCTCAATTCATTTCGAAAACTGAAATGATAAAATAATTAGGTAATTAAAAAAATAATTTAAACAATAGTTCAAAAGAACACAGTCAACTGAAATATTTCAATTTTAATGAAAATATTTCCAAAAATTTTTCCCAAAAAATTATAGCTCTCTAAGTATCATTTTTATTTCATCTGATTGATTTAAAAAGGAGTGTTATAAGTTTAAAGTATTTGTCTGTGGGTCTGTGTGTTTCTCAGTGGCATCGTAGCCCCTAAGCGGTCGACTGACTCGATTGAGAACCTTTTATAGCAAAGTTTCCAAAAATCCGTTTAAAAGGAATAAATCGCATTTGTCGGGGGTTTTTAATTTTTGTAAATTACGCTTGTTTATGTAGTTTAACAATGAGTTTAAAGCACAATTTACTTAATATGGTTTAAAATATAATTTTTCATTCACTTGATTATACAATTGAATTTATTTTTAACCCCCGAACTAAAAAGTGGTGTGGTAAGCTACCGCTTTGTGTGTGTGTGTCTGTCTGTCTGCCTGTGGAATCGTAGCGAATAAATGGATGAACCGATTTGGATTTTTTGGGTTTTGTTTGAAAGGTAATTTAATGGAGAGTGTTCTTACTAATGTTTCAAGTGCGAATGAATAGTGCGAACTTTGGCGATGATTTTCCAAATTGATTCAGTTCGGTAAAGGGTTTAAGGACAAATGCAATTTAATGGAGAGTTTCTTAGATATGTTTTAAATGCGAGGACATGGTTCCGTTGCCGAAAAATTTGTCGGTGGTTTTTTAAATATTATAAATTTCATTTGTTTTAATCGCTATGGAAAATTTGTAAATTTAACTTGTTTCAAATATATTTTTAATGTATTTTAAGATACGCATTTTCAAAATTGCACGCTCTCTACTCTCTCTCGTCTTATACATATATATATAAAGATACGTACGTTATTCGTTGGGTACATTGTGTAACATTGAGAAAAACTTTTCCCACACAATTTATTTTTAACAATTCTTAATTATATCTTTCAGTTAAATTTCTTCTTTTTCACTTTGGTTGTGTATATTTATTATATAGAATGAAAATCTAATGGTAGTAACATTTACTAAACAAAAAGTCATTATTTATTTTGATCAAATAATAAATGTTATTACATAAATATAACATTTTTTTTTTTTTAAAGATTTACTTAAAATGTATACGAATGTGCTGTTTATATTTCGGGGAAAAATAATAAATTTTGTATTATCTCATTGCTTTGTTTTAGATCAAAAGTTAGTGTTGTGTTGTTAGGCTCCTCAGGAGTTACTGATATTCATATTTCGTATACATTACAAAAGTATCTTCGCAATCTAATTATTATAGAAATAACATGAAACTAATTAAAAAATCGAAAAAAAAAACCCGAAAAAAACTTTTGGAATTTGATGATACTCTGTGGATTGGGCAATTTTGATCCAAAAAGTATAAAAATAAAGTTAATTTAATAATTGGATGCAGAGTTTCTGAGATATCGCAATGTTCGGTTAGATTTTAGTCTGTATTTCAAAAACTATTCGACCAGTCGTCAATTGCCAATTTTTGTACTTTTTGGGTCAAAATTACCTTATATACTGAGTTTTATCGAAATTGGAGATAAAAATTTTCTTGATTTTTTTGCAATTTTTTTTTTTTTTTTGGAGTTACGTACTCCTTTGATAAAATCAAGAAAATCGCCAAAAAAAAATTTTGTGTTTTGGAATTTGAAGAAACTCGGTGGATGGGGTAATTTTGATCAAAAAAGTATAAAAATCAGGTGCATTCAATGATTGTACCCATAGAAAGTTACAATGTCAACGAGTATCATGGGCAAAACATCATTTTCAAAAAAGTTTCACATCTGCCAGGCGTCCCGTGACGGCTCACATTATTTTTTATAGAAATCTGTAATTTATGGTAATGTTAAATTAATTAAATTTTAACTAAATAAATATGATATCACTTTATTTAATTGGACTATTTTCAAGAAATCTCATAATCTCAATATTTGCATCAGATCTCTTTCTTTGTTTTTAATATTAGGTATTAAAAATTTTTAAGTCTTCTAGATGCATTAACACAATATAAAATTAAAGTTTTTAAAATTACCTCTTTTTATCAGTTTATTAATATCCAACTCGTTTTTTTCTACGACTTTCCTTAAAATCTTTTTGTATTTTACCAACAAAATTTTATTTTATTTAAAAAAAAAACAAAACAAAATGAACTATATAGAACATACATGCATTCACCTACCTTCTAGAATCCACTTTTTATGAGCATGCATTATTTTTGCGAACAAAAATGATGATATTGTAAACGAGAAAAAGCATCTAAAGAGAGAAAAAGTACTTACTATTAGATCCTACTTATTTTTCTCCTAACTGTAAAACATGTATATATGACCAAATGTATTCTGAAAGGTACATTTTAATATGATAGTCGGAAAAGAGTAAGCAGATACCGTGGAAAAATAGTTATTTTCTGGTGCTATCGAATTATACCAATACTTACGTTGTTTGTTCTTTTTATTTTAGAGGTAAGAGAATTGCTCATCATGCAATCTATTTGAGCTGCTTTATTTATGCATTTGAGATGTGAAACATACGAAATTGAGGAAAAGAGAAGAAACTGCTATTGGAGACAAATATAAGTGGCAATTGATCGCTTTCGCCGGTGAATAATCTCCAAAATAAAGTTAATACGACTAAAAATATCGTTTCTAAAGTTAAAAAGAGTTTCAGAATGTTGTTTTATTTTACTAAACCTAAGTATGTGTCATAAATATTGGTCGCTATAGCCAATATAAAGTTAAATCTGATTTTATGATGGCCGATACATGTGAATATATATTTTGATTTTGTCAAGACCTTTCAAGTTCGTCGTTATAATCGATGTCATTAAAACCGGTTTTGATTATAGAAATTCGTAAATTAAATTTTTTTTCTACTTGAAGATCACCGTTAGGTATAACTACTTAAGAATAAATTTAACTGAAGGTATCAGTTTGTATTTATTACTGAAAATTTTCACTTAAGGTGCATAAAAATGCACATTTAGTATGATAGAAATTACGGTGTTTTCTACACTTTTTTGGAAAAAGAAATTGAGGCAAGCAATTAATATTGTATATAGCACATATAATTAAGTTGAGTGTCTCGGATCTCTCTGTGCCCCAAGTGTTGTATTCAAAGTAAGAAAACAAAATCCAGTTTAAAAAATATTCAATAATAAACTACGTTCTTTGAATATTAATAAAATAAATACTCTTAATGACTTTTGTATATTTAATCCCGGTCAGATTCTCTCCTCCTGAGAAATTATAGGAGATTGTTATGTAAGAGTGAACTGAAAAACAGAACATGTTATACTTGAACTTTTTTTTTGCAAAAATAGAATATAACGATATAAATAAAAAAAAGAATCATACAAGAGCAACCACAAAGAAAATATTATCTACTCGTTAGTTACTTTTAAAAACGAAAAACTATTGTACAAATAACATCTTATACACACTCATACTATACATATACAGAGTGTCCAAGAGTAATGAGTACCAGTGGAATGGATTAAAAATGAAATGTGCGCAAATTTTAGACTAAGCACTTTGATATTTTTATGCTCCCACGCCACCATAAACTAGTTACTTCTTCATTAATTTTGAAGTTTATGACTTTCTCAATTAATATTTGTAAAATTGGAACTTTTATATTACACAAGTTGAAGAAATTAAATTTACTAAAAATTATTATCACCCTTTTTAACAGATTTAACAGGTCAATTAACATTTAAAGCTCTAAAGCATAAAATTCGAAGAAAACTTTCCCACAAAATTAAAATTTGTCTTTTGGAACGTAAATTTTCATTGAACAAAATGATTATAAAATTAAGTGAATTTTATTTCTAATAAGTTTGCTAATTATTGTAATATAAATGTAAAGTTTTCTTGGTATAAATCGAACAATTCTTTTAATTGCAAACTAGAATAAAGTGTTATATTGTTAAGGCAAGGAAAATCCAAGTGCTTTTATCATATACTTTGATCATGATCCTTCATTTTTTGTTATTTATCACTTTTGGGGCACTCTATATAAAAAGTTTGGTTTAGCAACAAAATAACAAAACGAGAAACAAATTCAGTTAACAATTCCATTTAAAATTATATTTATTTATTTAACTGTGTCTAGAAGATAATTCGATCACTAATGCACATGTACAAATATGACGAATCACGCAAAAACATACACAACATATTTAAGAGGTGTTTTATATAAAAACACGTCAACTTGGTGAGATTTACAAGAAAAAACCGCATTTATTTTACTTGAGATTTACTATTGCTTAGAGAATCGTGCAAGTATTTTTACCAAATGTGTCCACTCACTTAAAATTATTTTCAAAACCTCGTGCCTTTTAGAGACACTAAAATATTAAGCAAATGAAAATTAATCTTAAATGTTATCAGGGAGAAGTCAAGGAAAATTGATTAATTAAAGAGAAGTAAGTACCTACTGATGAAGAAATTCATTTTATTCACCGTATATAAAATAAATAAAACCGTAATAAATTGTCGCTCATTATTTTGGCAGAAATTGGTATCCTAGCATTACAAATGATACTTTTTAAATTTCATGTTATTTTTCATTTTACATTGCGTGAATAAGTTGTAATATAAGTTATAGGTTAATAAATAAATTCAGATATTGAATCTATTTTTTTTTGAAGATCCTCATGTAAGTAGAATAATATATTTTCTCTTTTTTGTATTCCATTTTCATTTGATTTTTAACCAATTTTTTAAAGTCTACAATAAATTTAGTATCAATTCAAGAAAAACTCGAAATTATAATTAAAATTCTAGTATTAATATATGCAATTTGAAATATACTTCAAATTCGAATGCTTTATTAACTTTATGATATATTTAAGGCGTCTAGTAATTAAATTAGGAGACCGTGCAACAAAAATCATATAATTCCATATTAATGGTAATGAATGAAGCATTCTATTGAAGCTAACATTTCATAAAGTATACTATCCTTGGTTTTTCATATATTTTCAATAACTTTTTCGTTTAAACTTTTGTTCTATCCTTAAGGGATACAAGATGAATCGTTTTATTTTGACTGAATGAGCAAAAAATGCACTATTTTAATATTGCCTTTTTTCGGTCAATTTTGAAACTAGAAAGTTGAAAATAAAAAATTTGCACAATTAAATCGACAAAATTTTTAGGTGAATTTTTTCTTATTTGATGCATAGTTTCTTGTAATTTGTAAAAAACTGATGAAAACCTTAAAAAGAGTGGGTTGGTACCGCCCCTAAGAGGTTGATTTTTTGGTACGAAGTTTTTACAACCGAATAAATAAGATGCAATATTTTTTTTCTTTTTAGTTTCATTTTCACTATTTAAAGAGTAATTATTCATTAAAGAAACAATTTAACATACTGGGCCCGTGACACATAAAATGTTCATGCTCGACTAAAATTTTATACAAATAGACACAGATAAAAGTACTTCATCACAAGTTGACGATGAAGGTCTCCATTTTGAACACATCTAAAAGTAGTAAGAAACTCTTTTAACAAACTAAAAACACACATATTAAACTCTTCTGCTCAAAGACAGCTAATTAATGACTACTACATTATATTTAGGTATATCCTTTCATTGTGAATATGTGTTGTATATGTGCTTGAATTTACTTCATCTTAGAAAGGTTTTGTTAGTATTAATTTATACAGAGTGTTTCATAGAAATGTTTTTGGACAAAGCAAATCAAAATTTCCTTTTGGTGATTCGACCAACGAAATTGGAAAATAATAAAATAGAACAGAAAATTTTGTATTTCACTAATCAAATCAAAGTAACTTTCATGAATATGGTGGAAACGCATGTAAGTGCTTAGTACATACTAAGAATTGTGGTATCGCACAATTTAATGGCGTGTCCACCACTTAATAATTTTTTTTTCATGTACAAAGTAAATTAAGTCTTCTTACCGCGCAAAAATTTCATGTTGAGTTTTCTTGTACCACATAATGAAAGCATATAGTCATGATTTCTTGTTAGTTTGAGATTTACACAATTTTCTTGAGAAAATGAGTACCAGTTGAAAAAGGGTTATATAATACAACAAACCTTTTACGAAACATTTTGAAAATTTATATTTTCGGGATGTCAGACAACAGTTTTGGTAAGTGTTGTCAGATTAGCTTACTACCACCGACTAGAAAAATTTTGATTTGCTAATAGTTCAAAATGTTTTCTTAATTATCTATCGTCCAACTTTTTATACCATGTATATGAAATATACCAAGGTATATTAAGTTTAGTCTCAAGTTTGTAACGCTTAAAAATATTGATGCTATGAACAAAATTTTGGTACAGGCGGTCATAAAATCACCTAATTAGGTCATTTCCGGTTGTCTGCCTGTCTATCGTCTGTCGTCTGTCCGTCTGTCATCACGATAACTCAAAAACGAAAAGAGATATCAAGCTGAAATTTTTATTGTGTGCTTAGGACGTAAAAAGTTAGGTCGAGTTCGTACCGTAAACCGTTTGAGAAATGATCCTTATAACAAATAAACAACTTTTGTAAGATTTATTTTTCGCAAACATCACTGTTTACCCGTAAGAGCGCTTATTATGCGCAAATTGTATAGTATATGTGTTGTATGGGTATATCAGTTATATGTGTGTGGCATGTATGTATGTGTAATGTGACAGAGAAATCAAAACTATACATGGTATTTCAACAATTAACTCAGTCAATTGTTTGTTTTCATACATCATTGCTGTTGAATACATCCGATTCATTCTGTATACGAGTATATCGTACATTATTGACTGTAGACTACAAATGATGAGATTGAAATATTACTTTCATTATAGTGTGTTGTGCCTAATGGTGTAAGAGTATTAGGGTATTTTAGTTATACCTAAATCCAATCTACCTATACTCAAATTTACATACTTGAAATGATTTGACTGACATTTAAGTACATGAAGAAAAATGATTTATCTCACGCACAATGAAAACTATTTGAAGAGTTTATTTGATTTTAATCAAACAATAAACTATATTACCTCATAAGATAATGACTTTGTCTTTATTTTCAAATTAATTAATTTATTTAAAAAAATCAATTTGATGTTAAATGAAAGCCTTGCGCATTATACCCTCTAATTTTTGGGCCCTTGTACTTTTTCCAATGTTTTCTTCTTCAGATTTATATATACCAAGATTTAGTGCCTAAAACACAATGTACTTCGATAGTTTGAATCATGCATAGCTTCAAGGTCTGTGCAGCATTTGTAGTTAAATAAGGTTATTTTATCGGAATTCAGGTAGGCTGAAAACTCATCGTCAATGTGGTTTTGTTTGATAATGAAACAAAATAAAAATTTTTTTTCCGATAATCAAAAATTTTGATTCTTTTGAATAAAGAAGTATCATATTTGTTTTTCGAAAGATTACTAAAAATTACAAAGAAAAACTAAAAAAAAAATTAATTTTATAATTGAAAATGGTTTTTCTAAACTATAAATTTAAACGGCATTCTCGTCGACACTTCGCTTTCGTAACACCATCGCACGGAGAAATAATAAAATATATGAATAATTATAAATTTGTCTCTCAACTGACTTTCACTATATCAAAACACAAATTTCCATTGAAACCGATTGGCTTAGTAAATTATGATGAAATGAAGAAAATTATACTAGTACACAAAAGAGATTCCGTCTGATAAGTTGTCACATCATGTTTATTCACTGAATTTAATGACAATTAATAAATGTCAAAAAATATTTTTTTAATGATTTTTTATTTTATTTTATTTCATATTGTTTTATTGTTTATTAAATTAATCCATCGAAGTTTTTTTTCTACATTAATTTAATTTATTTTTTATGATTGATGCTTCAACGTATGTACGTTAAACGTAGGCCGTAGCATAACTAACTAGGTAGGTTCATAAATAGGTTCATAAATAAAACAAAAGAAAAGTTGTGTTGAATATTTGACAGAAAGTATCTGTTTTCGCTCAGAAAAGATATTTTTACTCTTTGATGCCTGCAATGCTTAATTATAGTTAAAAATTTATTTATATGTGTGTTTCTGTGTGTCTGTTTGTGTATCGACAAATATTTTCGCAAGATTTACCAAACTTTATACTACGAAATTGATTACCAAATGATAGCATTCCTATATTATGATGATATTTAGAAAGATATTTTATTATTGTAATGTTCTGGGAAATAAAATTCGGACAACTCAGTTAATATAAATTGTAGATAAAGTTGAAATATTAGTAGCTATCAAAGAATTCTTACCTTATTTGTCAAGTTAATCAGCAAGTTATTGATATGTTCATTACAATCCTTATGTATCACGGCTTGTTTTATTTTGTTTCACTTACAATTCCAAGAAAAATGAAAATATAAATATTTATATACTTTTATAATTAGTTAGTTGGAAAATGATTGAACATTAAAGTGTTTCTAGATTCGGTTCAATAATATTCTAGAAATAAACTTGACATGTTAATATATGAGATGTAATATCAATACAAGGCCAATCTATTTTTAAAAATTTTATTGGAGGCATGACAAACTAGATCCTGCATGATTTAGGTACTCTGTTGGTTTTTTATACCCTCAGACAAGGTTCAAAATAACCGATCAATTGAAACTTTTGTTTTTTATTTATAGCAGAACAAGTTCGAAATTGATAGGTTAACTTTAAAATTATAAATTAAACTCTTCGTTTTGACATAGAAAAATACCTATTTTTATAAAAGAAACCACACCCATAAAGTATTTCATTTCAAATGAAATCCCCGCGAGAAGCTCAGCTAAAGTATTCATTTCTCATAAAGATCAACATCAAATAATCAAAATTATTTTCATTTGAGGCATTTAGACCAGGCATGGGCGAGTTATTTTAAGTCAAAGACACCATTGTTATGAGTTTATTGCGTGTCATAAACTTTATTCTGTATCTTTATCCAAGTCCGCATTGCTCATAGAGGAGGAAGCGAGACGGGTATACGACTCTTCTACCTAACTCAGTTTGTCTATTAGTAATGAGATAGGTAGAAAAAAATGTTGTCTCTCTGTCTTACTCATATAATTGGTTGACACTGGTTAGGGTATCACTGTCTTACTCGTATGTTACAGAAGTTTGAGTGGCTTCTCTAAGCTACGTTTGCCCATGCATGATTTAGACTCTATACTCTTGCTTCTTTTTATGCATTTTTATTGACACTATTCTAAATTACTTTGGCGTTAAATATTTTTGAATTACGTTATATGTTTCATATTATATGAATTGAAATATAATTTTCGTCGAGCACCAGGGAGTCAGTCGAGGTTGATTCATGCTGGATTGATACGTTACGGGCCCGAAAATAATTGAACAAATTTATAATTTGTATAACATTTATGTTAGGAATCTTATAACATATTATAAAAAATTAAATTATAAATCATAAACTGGAAAATTGTTTTTTTCTCGAACACCGTATTTCACATTGAATTTAAAAACGTTGTTATACATCAAAAGTCAATTTATTGACTGGCATTACTTACAGCTTTGTTTTATTATTTTATTTTGTTATTTTATTTCATTTTTTTATTTATTTACATATAAATATTTAATATCATTGAATAAATTACAAAAATAAACGACTGAATACAAGAAATATGTACAGTAGTATATATTTTATAATAGTACTCCTGGCACATATTAAAGTCGTTTATATAACATGAGCTCAAGTGTAGTTAGTTACAATACTGCAAATATTTTGAACTATATATTTTTATACCATGTATATGAAATATACCAAAGTATACTAAGTTTAGTCCCAAGTTTGTAACGCTTAAAAATATTGATGCTATGAACAAAATTTTGGTATAGGTTTGGGATAGCATAAAATCATCTAATTAGTCCATTTCCGCTTGTCTGCCTGTCGTCTGTCGTCTGTCGTCTGTCGTCTGTCCGTCTGTCCGTCTGTCATCACGATTACTCAATAACGAAAAAAGATATTAAGCTGAAATTGTTATAGCGTGCTGTAGACGGAAAAAGTGAGTTCGAGTTCGTAAATGGGCAACATAGGTCAGTTGGGTGTTGGGTCCGTAGTACCCATCTTGTAAACCGGTAGAGAAAGAACAAAGCTTAAGTATACAAAATGTTCCTTATAAAAAAATAAATAACTTTTGTTTGAAACATTTTTTCGTAAACATCACTATTTACCCGTGAGAGCGCATATTATGCGCATATTGTAGTATTAAATGTATATCAGTTACATGTGTGTGACATGAATGCATGTGTTATGTGTCAGAGTAATGAACACTGTCTATACATGGTATTTCATCAATTAATTCAGTCAATTGTTTGTTTTCATTTGTTTATAAATAATACTGAAAAAATCATATTTTGAATGTGTTAAACAATTTCTTAAATAAATGTACTACAGTATTTAGAGAATTGTTATTTTATTTTGTTCATTTTGTACCAGGCACTGAGAAAAAGGACATTTACTTTATTTAAAAAATTGTTTCGCTCTTGGCACTTTAATAAATGAAATTCATTTGCATTCAATTTAGACATTTTATATAAAATTTGTAAGATCCAAAATTTTTTTTTAAAAAGTTCTTATGAATTCGTAGTAGTGCACCACGGACAACTGGCAATATAGATTGTCCCATCAATATAACAAAAAAATTTACGACATTAAACAAAAGAAAATAACAGGAAAAAGTTTTTATATACCTTTTAAATAAGCCTTTTCGTTTTCGAGGTGTACGAAGCTTCGAACAAAATGTGAAATAGCCAGAAAATTTTCCAGACCGGTAAGATTAATTACTATTAGCTAATTTATACTGATGATGACTGCATGGTAGTTGAAATTCGTATTTATCTATATATATATAAATGTTATGTTGGTTTGTGTTCGCTTCAAAAGGTGTGTGTTTCGCTTAGAGGATGGATTTTATCTATTTTTACCCTCGGCGCAAGTGGGTTATGGAAGGGGAAGTGGGGATGAACAATCAATTATTTTCAAATATACCCAAGTAAGGTATCGAATAAAAGAGCATGACGTGTACATTACGTACATAACTATAACCCCCGACGCAAGGGGATATGGGAGTGGAATGGAAGTAAGGATGAACAATCTGAACTCTTTTATCGGAAGGTTTGGAGATTCTCAAATTTTATAAAATTTACAATTTGTTAAACTATTTTCATGCAATCATAATGTGTCACAGCGAAGCGTGAAAAGGTAACTGGTATAATATAAAAATTGATCTTTAAAATTGAAGAAAAATAGACATTTAATTTGAAATATTTTAGAGTTCTCATTTATTATCTTTATAATATTTCTTCCTATTTGGTAGTTGGGTTAGCTATATAAAGGTGGAACCAGAAAACGGTGTGGTCTATAAGTCGGGAATGTTATAGTCAATTCCTACCTTCAAGTTGCAATTAAATGTCACAGGAAAGAATCACCAAAAACTCAACTGTTGACGAATTAAGGCAATGTTGGGGTGCAGTGTCAAGATGCATTTAAATGTCACAGGAAGGAAAAACCAAATACTGAATTGTTAACGAATTAAACAAACTCTTGGATGCATGCAGTGTCTTCTAATTGGTTTAGAAATCTGGTAAATAAAAAATAATGAGTGAAGTCACGATAGCATACAGGTTTTGGTTCTCCAAACCAACTAACCAGGCCAATCAAGTAAATTATTACTTGATTCAATTTTTGGAACAACCTGTAGTGCAGAGGAAATTTAAAATATCTTAGTGGTTGTACGTGATAAATAAATTCCATTTAAACAATGTGTCTATTAAATAAGTTTATACGGGAAGGAAAAAAAAAGGATAAAGATACCATATATAGAAACAATGTGTAGCTCGTAAATCATTGTCACTTGTGAGCTTATTGATAGGGTAACATAGCTCAAAACATTCAAGTATAAATATAATAACATATACAAATAATAATGTGTTATAATTACCACATTGAATCACATTCTTCTTCAATGTTTGTTCCACACAAAACAAGATTTAAATTTATTTTAATATGGTTTACATAATAATGATTCCCTAAATTTATTGGTATATCAACAGTAAAACCTTATAATTTGGAATTTATTTTACATCTTTTGCTTCCTGAAATATTATCCGATAAAGTACAATCAATTTTAAAGGCAATGAATTAAAAACTATACATAATTATCTCTACGGTGTTGGGGGCTTAAGAGAATTACCTAATGATTTAATCAAAATTTTTAGGTGCATACACACTGCGGATAAAGGCCGAATTTTTTCGAAGTGGTAGAAGTTAAACTGGTGGAAAAAGGCTGGGTGGAGACAAATTGGATGAATGCTATTATAAGATGGTATTTGTTTTTATGTTGCTTTTGGCTGTGCTGTCAGAAAAAAAAAGCATGGTTGCATGCTATGGAACACATATAGAATAGGCTTGCGCACAAGTATCATCCTCATTGGCTAAGCACTAGTCAACTGATGGAATTAATTTGGTGGCGCAACTGATACTACAGTTTGATAGATACTGTGAACAGTATAAATTGTAGGTACACAAAAATATCATTGTGCAGTCCGCCACCAAATTAGCAAAGAGTAACATTCACAATTAGAGCTCTGTGTGTGTGTGTCTGTGCGGGTTCTGTCTGTCGCATCGTAGCGCCTGAACGGATGAATCGATTATAATTTTTTTGATTTCAAACTGATTACTATAAATATAAACAATAAAACGTACAAAAATAGAAAAGATTTTATCCTCAATATCAGGATCAAGTTTATAAATTATATTAGAATTTTATAAAGAGTTTATACTGTATTTTATTCGACATATAATTAATTATAGACAGATTAATTATTGGCATGTGAGGTTTTTTCGAACAAAATTGAATCTCAATTATCATATTTCAGTAATTAATAAAATGTTTATAAAATACACACTCAACCAATGATGTGTGTATTTAAGCATAAGAATGGAATTTTGATTGGGTATATTATTCAAATAACGTTATATTATTACGTTTTTCCAGCAGGGTTCCAATAATATAAATTTTTTTACTCTTTAATTTTTTATAAATAAATTAGTAGCTTCTATTTTCAATTTAATAACCACAAAGCAAAAAGTATAAAAAACTGTGATTATCACTAAGTATCATCAAATATTATTTTTTAATGAATGAATTATGCTCATCCTTATTTTGCTCTTGCTAATTTTTGTTCGAAATTTTCGAAAAATCTTGCTGTATTTTTGCATGTTTTCAAGTATTTTCCCATTTTAATTATTTTATTATACTATGTATATGAAATATACCACGGTTACTAAGTTTATTCCCAAGTTTGTAAAGCTTAAAAATAATGATGTTATGAACAAAATTTTAGTATAGGTGTTCATAAAATCCCTTTATTAGTCCATTTTTGGTTGTCTCTCTGTCTGTCTGTCGTCTGTCCTTCTGTCATCACGATAACTCAAAAACAAAGGGAGGTATCAAGCTGAAATTATAGCGTGCTTAGGACGTTAAATGTGAGGTCGAAATCGTAAATGAGCAACATAGGTCAATTTGGTCTTTTCTCTGTAGGACTCACCTTGTAAACCTACCTTGTTACTTTCGTGACGTCAAAAAACAAGCGATTGCGTCATCAACACTGTCTATACATTGTATTTCAACAATTACCTCAGTCAATTAATATTTTTTAACTTGTTTAACTTAAATTCAGTTTTCTTCAATGCCATCAAACTAAAATTTTGGACATTTCATAAATATTTTCACTTGTAAACTAATTGTATTAACAATTACATAACATAAAAGTTTGAAAGCATTCAAAGTAGAGCATAAATAAATTATATAGAAGGGAAAAATAGAATAAAAGAAAATCTTCATGAAAAATCATTTATAATAACTGACAGTGACTAATCACTGTACATTTCTACAGTTGTGTAGAAGAAGACTCTGTAGTCACTGTTTAGTATCACAATGAATAAGTATCGATTCATTTTAGTTAGAAAAACAAATTATTTTCATGAAGAAAAACGACATTAACCATATTAAAATTATGATTTTCATGTTGCTTTATATAAGCAGTATAGTATTTTTTTCATTAAAATTTATTTTTTAACCCCCGAACTAAAAATAGGAGTGTTATAAGTTTAACCGCTATGTGTGTGTGTCAAGGGATGAATTTTAACTTGTTTGATTTTATTTGAAAGGTGATTTATCGGAGAGTCTTCTTAGCTAGGTTTCAGTTTCAGTGCGAGCTTAAGTTTCCGTACCCGAAAAAAAACTAAAGAATTGGCGATCATCTTCAAAATCGATTCAGTTTGGAAAAGGCATGACATATAAATAATTAGTATGGAAATGAATGATCAAATAAACCTGGTTCAATTCATTTCTAAAAGTGAAATGGTAAAATAATTAGATAATTTAAAACAATAATTCAAAATAACAAAGACAACTCAAATATTTCAATTTCCAAAAATTTGTCCCAAAAAATGGTAGCTCTCTAAGTATCCTTTTCATCTCATCTGATGACCTTCACCATCACTTTTATATTTATTTAAGAAGGAGTGTTATAAGCTTAGAGTGTTTTTCGTGGGAGTGTGTGTTTCTCAGTGGCAACGTGGCCCCTAAATAGTCAAACCGGCTCGATAGATAACATTCTATAGCAAAGCTTCCAAGAATCGGTTTACAAGAAGAAAATCGCACTTTTTAAAGACAATTCATTTATTGATTTGGATCATTAAGATTATATTTAAAATTATGTATGCTAGAATCTGTTCATTGATCTCAATTACGTGTATTATAAACGGTCATAAATAGCTTTTCAAGATGGTTATTAAACGTCGCAGAGCGAAATTTAATTTACGGTCTTAATATTAGTAAAATATATACATTTTCGATACAAATAGACTGTTGAAGGAAAAAAAATTTCCTTTTTTGTAACAGTCCTGTGTTCTAAAGTTTTTTTATTGCTTCAATCGACGTTCATTATTGTGCAAAAATATCGTTTGAAATCTATTTTTTATAACATCAAAAACGATTTTACAAATATCATGTCTAGTAATCTTAATTAAAGAGAATTGAAATATGTAATTCAAGTGCAAAATTTTCCATGTTCAGTAAAAGAGAATTTTTGATTTACGTTTTGGAAAGTGAATTAAGAATAATGAAATGAAAAATGCCCTAAGAATTGTAATAAGTCCTTAAATAAATGAAACAATGGCAATTAAATGTACAAAAAATATTTTTTCATTAAAAATATTTAAATTTTTGAATGCCATATTTTAATCAAATATAATACAAATATATATAATGAAAATTAATATGAAAAATATTCAAAAATTTTATAATATATGAGAAAATATTCGAAAAGTGAAGAAAAAATGTTTGTTCTATTAAAATGATAAAAGAGTGTTTTATATTCATATCCAGTAATAAAAAGAAAAACTGTAAAAATATAAAAAATAAAACGGATGAAAAAAAGTAAGAAAATGAAAAAAAAAACAATCACTAAATTTCACATTTTGTTATATATTGTTGATCATTTCAAATGAAATACTATAAAGACAGGAACTATCATTCAATTGTTTTAAAAATGGTCGCCAATTTGAAAATAGAAAAATAAAACTTATGATGCATGATACACGAATGAGAGTTCAGAAAAATCCATAACATAAATCGGGAATTAGTTTTACCACCTGTTAATTAAAAATCAATATTTTATACTTCACCAGTAAGTTAAGCCAAAAAATAATTTGCCCTTCAAAAAAAATCATACAGGTTTATGAGTCGAAAATAATGCTTTCTATTACTTAATTGATTTTACACCGCCATTATTGATCAGAAAACAAGATAAAACAAATTAAGCGTTTATATGAATATAACATGCTCCTCTTTGGGAGGAGAAAAAATAGTCCTGCCATTTTAACATTTCAAATGGAATGACTTCGAAATCTTCGGAATGATCAGCGACCCGTAATTTCCCGAATATACTTTTCTGACCCATTTTGTTGACTATTTTCAGAATGTTGTTGTTTTTTACCAGAGGAGAGGGGAGCGAATTATCCCAGGAAGGGAACGAAATAAAAAAGGGATGTTATAAGTTTGACCGCTTTGTGTGTGTGTGTGTCTGTGTGTTTGTCTGTCTATGGCATCGTAGCGTCTGAACGGATGCACCGATTTTAATTTTGTTTTTGGTTTCGTTTAAAAGGTAATTTAACGGAGAGTGTTAACGGTTCAATAACAACTCCTTTTGTACAATAACAATTGTTAAATTTTTTCAAGAAAATAAGGTATATCTATGCACCTTCCAAATTTTTAAAAAAAACTGACCCAATAGGTTGCTATACAAAATAATTTCTCTTTTTACACTTTTTTCGTCTAAAATGCCACGACTAGTAGATATATGCCAACTTTCTTAGCTTTGTGCTTCTTGTTTTCAATATCTCTGTGTTTCTTTACAAAAAATATGTGTATTTTATGAGAGTGCTTAGCTCAGTTCATCATGAAATTACGAACATTTGCCACATATCACGTGAAATAACAGTCAATAATAATACATGAATAGTATATTACAGCGTGCTGTGTGTATAAATAGGAGAAAATATAAAGAGCAAATGTAAAACCAATCTCAGTTTCTGTCAACAAATGTTGAAATGATTTAAATGGTTCTTCTTTTTTCCTTTCTTTTATTTTTGAGAAAAAGTCTTTTTCCATCGTATAGTGAAAAAAAAGAAGAAATTGTAAGCTTGCATATTATTGCGCTAAAGTACCCACTCGTTGTTCTACGTTCGTTTCTCTGTTGTAATATGTAAATGTATGTTAAGAAAATGTGATGACGGTAACAAACATAATAAAAACTTCCCAATCAAAACTTATATAAGATAATAATAATGTTTGCAGCCATTTTATATTTTATTACCCACAATCCATCTTACTGGTAAGTATGTGTGTATGTAGGGTGTCCCAGTCCACCTGTTCCACTCATTTTAAATCTGGTGAAGTGATTATCCCAAAATTTATAAACAAAGATTATAAGTTGGATATCGAATAAACATATTCATTATAACTCCACCAGGAGTTTAAAACCAGAAATTTTTATCTAACATAGTATTTTTCAGTGTTGGATTCTAAATAAATATTATTAGAATTGAATAAATTTATCATTTGATGTAGCCTTTCATTTATAAGAAAATATTATCCATAGTTCATTATAAACCAGCTCAGTGGGGGATGAGAATTAAATCGTTTTAAAAATGTTCGGTTACTGACTGGGAGGTTGCGGGTTCGAATCCAGACAGCGGCAGTCCCCATGATTTATTTATGTATACAATTTTTGTATATATTTTAAATTTATTCGTTACATATACTATGTATGTGTTTGTTTGTTTATAGAATGTACTATATCCACTGAGGAAGTGAGAAGAAAGATACTCTAATTACTTTGTGTGTAAGAGTGATCTTTCCTTACTTACATGAAGTAAAAAACCATTGCATAAAACACACAGACTATACATGGTATTTCAACAGTTAACTCAGTCAATTGTTTGTTTTCGCTTGTATTTTTTTTTCTATAAACAATAAATTTTGTGTGTCTGTGAATGCGCTGATATAGTTAATAATTATAGGGTTTTAATTCGAAACTGAAATGAAAATTAATGAGACTTAAAATATTCACTTTCAAAGTAAAATGGCATATATACTATTTTGCAATAATAATTGCTCCAGCGTTAAAATGATGGTGCGGGTGATCTGCGACACAGTTCATACATGTGTACACTAATACACAAACAGATTTTGATATTATTTCTAAGAAGGATTTAAATTTTCTATTAAAATAATGTTAGCGTATATTCTCTAAGTAACAATTTTTTAATAATTTTTCTGCTATACGTATTTATTACAAGTCTGTTCCTAAAAGAATTGAAAAGATACTAAATCATTATTTAAGAGACTTACATTGTTTACCTAGATGATAATGGTTAAGTTGTTTGTTTATTTAAAATGCACTATTGGTAAATTTAACAAAAAAAAATGAAGCTTTCAACCAAATTATAGTTTACAGGCAAAATGGCTATACACCGATTATTAACTCCACACGACAAAACCGATTATTAACCCTAGTTGAGTGCTTGAAATTTTTAAGTTCTTTATATATATTTTTTGAAATTCATTATGGCCAAATATCTCCGATTCAATTATACTTTTCACTGATTCAATGTAAATACATGACATACCCACCCGCTATAATTTTAGTCACAGCAACTCAATTTTATTAAGACTGTTTCCATCATTCATAGCGTAAGATGGTACCTTAGCTATTTAAAATAGAGATCCACTATTAATAATTTCATGTCGTCTTTTTTCCCAAGAACAGTAAGAAGGCTAAGATAAATGACTGCGTTGATATCCATTTTTGTTAAAGCCTCAAACAAGTCGCTAGGGTTGGCAAGTATAATTAAATCACACTATAATTTGGAGAGGTTTGTATAAACTCCAATGGGTCCCAGTACCTTAGTGTATTTCTCAAAAGAGAATAAGAGCAAACAGTTAGTTTTCACGATTGGTACAAAAATATGGCTTTTTGTTGTGAATTTCAGTGTTTGCAGTGAATTGCGTACATATATAGTCCATAGTATTAAAAGTGGTATAGTTGGGTCAAGGCACTTGTGAAAATACGACGTTCAAAAAACGATTCTTAAATTTTAAGCTAATCCATTACATTTTCTAGAAAATAACTATGTATATGTTTGTAAGAGAACAACAGGGTTATTTCTATATTGATTAATAACGTTAATATTGTCGAAAAACTTAAAACTTATGAAGTATAAGAAACCTTGAAAATATTCTCAATATGTACGCTGTGGTACCAAGCCCAATTTAAAATAGTAGGTATAACAATAACTAAACAAAAAATAATAAAATAAAATTAGTAAAGTCAATAACAGTATATTTAAGGGTTCTGTTCATTTATATTGTTTTGAATTTTTGATTGCATTAGTTTTGCGAAGCCTTAAATCAGTAGAGGGTATCACATTTGACAACTCTAACGTTTAGGGCATAGGTATTTTGACAGTAGAGGCTAGTCATCATAATTAGTTCCTAGTTCAATGATTCGTATACTTTTTCAGTTTCATTGAGATTTAATAAATTTTTGTAATGTTTTTTGATGCGCTAGTTCGATTTTTTGAAGGGTGATAAATCCAAAAATTATCCATTATTTAGTTATTAAAAATTAAATTGATAAAATGGCTATACAAAATTAGATATGCATTTTATGAAGATTGCTGCGAACAAATTATATACTTTTATTACATTTTCTTTTTTGTATCGCAGAAAATTAAAAAAAATACATATTCATTAACTCTCTGCAACTCAGCTTCCATTAGCCCGATTGTGGTTACAAAAAAAGGACATTCCAGTGCCGTACATCCTCGTTTTCCAGACAGATATGATTTAAATACAAAGTATACGGAATCCTTTGTTGATTGGTTTTTTCCTTCTTTTAAATAATAATATTAATCATAAATTTTCTTATCAGAATAATTTTAATAATTTTCCAACACTTTTAAAAGACTAATAAAATTTTACAGTCTAGACATCATTATAAAAAATTACTATTTATTAAGAGTTAAATATAAAACATGAATTTTCATTTATTATTTTTTTCTTTTGCAGAGGAAATTAAAAAGGAAAAGTTTGTTATTATAAATACTATTGGCATACATACAATAAATTCTATGAGTGATGGATACAGAAAACATTGTGCTTATTTATCAAAACTGGATTTGTAAAAGGCTTTCTATAAACAACTCCTATTTCAGAAATCGCAAATTTTTTTAACTATTGAAACAGCATTTTGTGATTATTTGTGTGATATGGGATAGCAACCAAAAAGCAATCGCAGTTTCACTGAGTGTCACGATAAAATTAATATTGTGAAAATCATTGTGCAACATTTAATGCATTGAAGAATTAAAATTATTGAGATCTTTTATCAATTAAGCGTTCAGTTCAAGTCATTTATCAAGCTACTTCCACAATTATCTTCATTAGATCCTATTGTCAAAATAAGTTGACTTAGAATGGTTTGCTGGAAAACTTTAAATTACTTGGTTCAGCAAATAATCAAAAAATACTTGACGTCTTATAACTTCTTTCTTATGAGGTTATCTTCGATCGGATGTCTTTAAAACAGAAGCACGAGCAAATAATTTAAACAAAAATTTCTCATACGCAAATTTTTAAGTTTAAACTTAAATCTATCGTTCTTAATGTAAAGCTGTTTAAAAGGGAACATTTTATCGACTTTTATAGAAAACAAAATAAATATGATCTCTTTATTTTTTAGAAATGGAACTTCAAGCTTGAAGAATAATTTTAAGATTAATTGAATACAAATAAAAATTCATTATGATGTCGTTTGAAATTGCAAATGAAATTTTTTTGATTTCCGTGCAAAAATATTGTCTTCGAAGAAAAGATATACGTTATTCTACCATGAGTAGAACCGTGTACATGAGGATAAAAAGAATATTTCATTGCCATAAAATACAACTTCAAAAATCGATCATTATTTATAAAGTGTAATTTTATCTTTCGATATATTTTTTTGTCCACCTTTTTAATACGATATACAATAATGATTCCTGTTTTACTGAGAGTTTTAAAATTATAGAAGATAAAATTATAGAAATGTGTCTCGTTTTCAAGTGAGAACAAAAACAGTCTTCAAAACATAGTCATATTGTTGATGGGTCTGTAGCTCACACCTGCAGTCAACCTTCACTTTTGCCATTTGGCTGAATGCACTTACAAGTTCTTAACTCAAATTGTTTGGCATTTGTTTTATTGTCGTTTATGTTTAACTCGAAAAACAGCTCCATAAGAGTTTGTCACCAAGTCAATCAAGCTAATTATTGAGACACACTCAAACACATACACATTTTTTACCGATATAAGTTATTATTGAAGCATTGTAGACGCAATATTTTACAATTAATACTACTTGAATCGAATTTATGAGCATAAAAAATCTACCTTGAATATCTTACGAACTCTATAAAATATAATAATAAGAAAGTCGAGAACCAATTTTGAAATAAACTTTATTATATAGTATCATGATATATAAATGATGATCCGTCATAAAATAAGATTAAATTCTTTAGTTAAAAACATTTGTTGCCGTTTTTTTTTTTTATTTTATGACTGTCTGTCAAACATTGACTTTAGATGTTTTTGTTGGTGTTGCCTGCTGCATTCTACATAAAAACATAAGTATCAAATAAAATATTTACTGTTTATAGAAAATATAAGCAATATTTTATTCAGGTTGGCATAAAAGAAGTTCTTCACTTTACATGACCGTTCAAAGGGGACATTTATTTGTATGTATTCACTACGAAAATTGCATTTTTGAATACAGTAACCTGGGCATGCAGATTATCATTTTCAGGCTATGATTATTTTAAAATATATTTGCATAAAGTGGTAGTTCTTTTGAATTGCTTAAAGCTATGTTCTTTTCAAATTGATTACTAAATTTTGATAACTTGTATTTACACTTTAGCTTATATATACACTCCTTATTTTCTTTACCATTTATTTCATATGGTTACATATTATATGATTATTTTTCAGCTGTGGCACAAACTCTAATTGCTACGGATTTTAAGGGTCCAATAGACAATTATCTTGTAAAGGGAGTACTTTAGAGAAACAAAATTTAAAATCGGAATTAAAGTGTATAGCCAAATACCATGGCGATTAATATAAGTGAAATTTATAAACCCCCGACAATGTTTTTGGTTATAAAACTCTAAACTCACACTTAAAACATATCTTAGAACACTCTCCATTAAATTACCTTTTTCTTAAGAGCCTTCTCCAAACTGAACCGATTTTGACAATCATCGCCTATTTTTCAGTTGTTTGAACAGAACCCTATTCTCGTACTTAAAACACAGCTAAGAACATTCTCTATTAAATACCCTTTCAAACAAAATCAAAATCGGTTAATCTATTTATACACTTCGATGCCACAGACAGACAGCGGCTGTTTAACGGCACTAGATTTGGCTACACGACTTTTTCTAAATTCGCTCCACTCGGCTCGGTCATGATACGCTAAGGACAAAT
Organism: Chrysoperla carnea; assembly: GCF_905475395.1. NCBI lineage: Eukaryota > Metazoa > Arthropoda > Insecta > Neuroptera > Chrysopidae > Chrysoperla > Chrysoperla carnea. Next base: position 18,581,153 of record NC_058338.1, read on the forward strand.
ATCAAATTTAAATACCTACCACAGGCTTAAAATTTGCTTCTCTAAAGAGCCGAATATTTAGGTGATATTTTAGGCTTAATTTCGATAATCATTTAAGAAACCTTTACCAAAAAAAATATTCCTCAAAGTCGAGAGAAGAATGTCATTATGGCTCCCGAAAGAAGCTAAAGTTCACTAAAGACACTATATAAAAGAAATTTCAGGGAAAATAGACCACTTGGGGGTGGCCAAAAGATGGAGGCTCGATAAAGAAGTCTTGCTGAAATTAAATACAACTGATCGATTTAAGATAAAATATAACAGTTTTTACTTGACAAATTTACTTACGTAATTTTATCTACAGATAAATTTATTCTAGAAATAAAACAAAATAATCCAATAAATTAAAAAAGAAAGTAGTCGAAATATTATTGGTTATTCGAATCCACTGTATATAAAATCGTAAATGATTCGTCAATGACATCGATATATCACTAGAATTAGTGGTATGCACTATCAAATATTACAGACAATTCGATGAAACTCAAGTCATGATGATAAGATATTCCAATCTATCATCAACATATCCATATCGCATAAATTGGAGAACCAACAATTTAATTGAGCGGTAATTTAATTATGTTGTTCGCTTCTCCAAGTACACATTGATATCTATATATCTTGTGTCCTTAGCAAGACATATACATAATATATATATATTTGTATTTATGTTATATAACATGAAACGTGAAACTGTTGAAATATTAATGACACTTTTAACATGCAATTTTTTTTTTCATTTTTCTTGCGCGTTAGTTCGTTATTAGGTCAGGTTATCAATTTTGTTATTAAGGACTATTTTGAAGTTATTTAATAAACGTGGTTTTGCAGAAAGTGAGGAAAAAGATATTTGCTACCAAGACTGTCAGGATAAAGCAATATTTCTTTTGTTAAACATAAATGTGAAGTTGGTTTTTTTAAATGTGTACAAGTATGCAAGGTATGAACGTTTAAAATTGATAATTAAACAAAGAGATACCCACTAGTGACGTCATATGGGGGTATCGCCATAGAGATTACGTATAAAACTTTGTTTTGCTAAAATAAGATGGACAACCTTTGCATGAAATCTTTGAATGCTTATATCAAGTCTAGTTTTATATTTTTATGGATATTGGCCAATTCGACATTAGGATTGTCCCCTATAAAGAGCACTGAAATTAGTACGTACAACCAAGGGGGTGGAATCGAATTTTTGTTAAAATTCTGGAAACTGTCAAGATAAATCTGAACTTTAAACTCATCCTTATACAAATTGACAAATCGAAATCGAAAAAAACTATCAGAAAAAGTTGTTTGGAATATTGTTTATGCCCATATACCGATTTTCATGGCAAAATTCGCATGAAAACGGAAAAATTAAACATGCGAATTTTGTCGTGAAAATCGGTATATGGGTATAAAAAAGTATTCTGCGCAATTTTTTTAATGGTTTTTTTTTTTTCAATATCTCTAACCATCTTTGACGCTAAGTAAAATACTACGAATTGACCGACTAATATTTTTTTGTGAGACAAATACTTTCAAACGTTTAGTTGCGTTTCTAAATCTAATCTAGATTTCGTGAAATGACGTGCTTCTGTAATTTTGCTATCACCGCAGAGCAAAAATGTTAACTTTATATAATTTTCAATTGCTCTTTTCTTGAGTGATATAAAATTTGTGGTCAGATTGTGTTCAGAGAGGACATTTAATAAAATTTTGTATCAATAATTGTCTAAAATACTTGAGTGGTATTGGTTAGTTTAAAGTTGGTTGAATATATCTGACTTTAGAGTTGCTTTCTATAATGTAATTAACTTTAGATGTACTCGGTGAAGTCACTCTTGACTTTACATTATGGCTTGTAAAATGTATAATGATCATTCATATACCATAAAATCATTTAACCTTTCTTCATAAAATGAAAGATCAAAATAATATATAATTATTTGTTTTTATTTCAGCTTCTTTTAGTTATATTAAAATCATTACGATCAATCAATAATAATTACTTTTAAATTGAATATATTCGGCAAAATAGAAACTTTTGACCAGAATAAAGAGTCTGTGTGCATTGTTAAAGTATCTCTTACTGGGACTATAGAACAAGGAGACGGTATAAGGTCAAACTTCACCAATCTGATACCAGGATGAGATATATTTTTAATATTCGCTGACATAGTAACTTCTTTTGGGTCCAATCATCAAATTAACCTGATTTTTATATTTTTTGACTCAAAATTACCCCATCCACCGAATTTCATCAAATTCCAGAAAAAAAAAAATTTTTGCGTTTTTCTCGATTTTTTCAAAGGGGTTAAAAAAATTGCAAAAAATCGAAAAAAATTTTTTGTCTCCAATTTCGATAAAACTCAGTATATAAGGTAATTTTGACCCAAAAAATACAAAAATCGGGTGCATTTGTTGATTAGTCGAATAGTTTTTGAGTTAGGGACTGAAATCGATCCAAATATTGCGATATCTCAGAAACTCTGCACCCAATCATTAAAGTAACCGGATTTTTATATTTTTTGACTCAAAATTACCCCATCCACCGAATTTCATCAAATTCCAGAAAAAAAAAATTTTTTGCGTTTTTCTCGATTTTTTCAAAGGGGTACCCCTTAAAAAAATTGCAAAAAATCGAAAAAAATTTTTTGTCTCCAATTTCGATAAAACTCAGTATATAAGGTAATTTTGACCCAAAAAATACAAAAATCGGGTGCATTTGTTGATTAGTCGAATAGTTTTTGAGTTAGGGACTGAAATCGATCCAAATATTGCGATATCTCAGAAACTCTGCACCCAATCATTAAAGTAAGCGGATTTTTATACTTTTTGACTCAAAATTGCCCCATCCACAAAGTTTCATCAAATTCCAGAACAAAATTTTTTTTGCGTTTTTCTCGATTTTTTCGAAGGGGTACTCCTTAAAAAAATTGCAAAAATCGAAAAATTTTTTTTTGTCTCCTATTTCGATAAAACTCAGTATATAAGGTAATTTTGACCCAAAAAATACAAAAATCGGATGCATTTGTTGATTCGTCGAATAGTTTTTGAGATACAGACTGAAATCGATCGAAACATTGCGATAGCTCCGAATCTCTGCACTGTAGCTTATAAATAGGTGAAATAATTTTTTAAATCGGTTAATTGTTAATTCAAAATTGCCGAATTTACATACAAAAAAATCTTTTATATTGGTTTCCTTTAGAAATCTTTAAAAATAATTCAAATTTCTATCTTTGGTGGTTTTGTCCTCAACTCTTCTTGCTGGTTTGAACTTTAAGTACATATCTTCAAAACCATTGCTTTTGGGACTAAACTTAATATATATTCATATATTTCATATACATGGTATAATATTCTCTGAATAAAACACGTGATTCGTAAACGTGGATATTCAAAAACGTAAAGAATACACATTGAAAACAACTAAATGTACATTTATGATTATTATCGTATTAAGTAGTATTTTTCGGTTCTAAAATTTAATGTTAATATAACAGTATTAATATCGAAATTAACAACAAAAGCTATACATACACACACATACATACGTAAACATATACAGAATGTTCGATTTACATCTAGGCATATAAATATCACGAGCATGACAAAGCACATGTGTTAAGCAATGCATCTAAGTCAGAGGTATTATAGGTGCTATATGAAATTGCAAAAGTGACTTGTATCGTTGCTCCTCTGTTGTATTTTCTCTATTCAACCAAGAATCTCCCACTCTCCAAGCGTCTTACAACTAGCTCAACGAATATCGAAGCTTCAACTCATGTATAGAATACCTCTTACTTAGATTCATTGTTAATGCATGTACTCTGTCATACTCGTGATATTCATATGCCTAGATGTAAATCGAACATTCTGTATACAATAATTGAATTTGTGGATAGTTGAAGTTAATGGTGCAATCAACAAAATGGTTACAATATTATAGAAAACATTTATAATACACATTGTATAAAACCAACCAACTGGACTTTAGTATAGAGTATAGAGTATAGAGTATAGCAGAATGAAGGTAGATTCTAGCCAGATATTTATGTATTTGTTCAGGATAAGTCATTGTATTTTGGTTATTTTGTATAGAATACCATATATAATATAGTTGGATAATATTGAGAACCAGTGGCGTAGCTAGGTAAACAAGGGCCCCGGTACAAAAACCAAAAACAAAAAAAGTGAGGTCCCACACACACATTTCAGATAGCTTGAACTACTTTTAACCGATTGGCCCTGAAACAAAGAGATAAAGGTAATAAAATAATACAGTGGCTAAAACTTACTCCTAGCAGGATAAATCTATACGTCGTATTTTTGAAAGGTAGAAACCGTATGTGGTTAATCAAGGAAAAGTAAAATTTCCAAATTCTAAAAAATCCTCGAGAAATTTTTTGCGTACGGAGCCCGAAACTCGCACTTGAAACGTATCTAAGAACACTCTTCTTTAGATTACCTTTTTCCTTTCCTTTCTTCTTCAAACTGAAATGATTTCGAGGATCATGGCCTATTTTGTAGTTGTTTCGGGTTATAGCGTTACAAGAAGAAATTACTTCAATAATTTTTAATAAAAATGATAATAATAAAAATAATAATAATAATAATAATAATAATAATAATAATAATAATAATAATAATAATAATAATGGGGTTTAACCTCCGTTTCCCTGACATATACGCCTATACCAGAGGCCACCCACATCATTATTTGTCAATCTATATTTTTAAACTATATTCATCTACACAATTATATTTATGATGTGGATGGAGTCGGTTACTTCGTTCTTAGCCAAACGAAGACAGTGAAATCAATTTTACCGCCCCATTAATTATAATTGCTCACACTGTCGCTGCCTATTTTCAAACCTGCAATCTAAGTCTAGATAGACAAACGGTTAAAGTCTATCGCTTTAGACCGCTTGGTCACTAAGGCTCTTGCAACCCAATTGCATTATTTTTTTTTTAATTTAAAAGTTTATTTTGATTTAGAGTACTACACCCTCCCCTGTACATATAATACAAAATATGATATGTATAGGTGGATATATTATGAAGTGGAGTAGCAGATAAAATATATGTATTACGTATCAAATATTATATAGAGTGTTTATAGATTAATATTGTAAGTATGGTACGCTTACGAGAGATTATTTTTAAAGGGTTCCGCCACAATTGATCCCCTGATAAGCATGAGGTAGATTTCATATACACAAAATATGAACGACACAAATCTATTTTAAAGCGAAAATAAACATTTATTTTTGTTAAAAATACAATTTGTTTTTATCAAGCGAAAGTTCTAATTTGGTCAACTTTTGTTGGTACCATCCTTTTGGAGAAAATGTATCCTATTTATGTGCCAACAGCTTAAACTACATTTTGAACTACATTGTATATATTTAACCATGGTTTTTTCATTTTAATTTTTATAAGTAAGATTCAACTTAATTGCTAGAATAAAAATTTTAGAAGCTTCTTATATTCTAGATATAATCATTTATTAAAAGAATGATATTATATTTTATGTTTACTTGTGCCAGAGCTTATAAAAGCTACAGTCGTATCAATTAATGTTTTTACCAACTCCTGAGTCATCAATAACAAACCCAATTTTGATGATTTTTTTCCCAGTCGAAATCGCTTATGATAAAAGTTTGAAATTTTGAGTAGATATTGACTTTGTACTGTAGATGTCATTTAAGCAAGGTTTTTTCAAAATGCATCCCCTAAAAGGGTGAAATAGAGTATGAAAGTTTGTATGAAAATATATACAAACCATTTCACCATGTAGCATTCTATAGGTAAAAGAATTTTTTAAATTGATTAAGAAATCAAAAATAGCCATGATTTCACTATATAAATGATTTTTACTATTGGTGCAGAATCCTAATTTTTTTTGAAAATACCTTTCTATAGGTAATGGAATTAAAATCCGTTAAATAGAGAACTCAACAAGTGAAATTTACAAAATTAAAATTTCCCCTACAAATTTTTCGAGTACGGAATCCTTAACTCGCATCTGAAACATATCTAAGATCACTTTCCGTTAAATTACCTTTCAATTGAAACCAAAGAAGTTCAAATCGGTCCATCCGTTTAGGCGCTACGTTTCCACAGCCAGACACGTACACACACATAGCGGTCAAACTTATAATACCTTTTTTTTTTTTAGTTCGAGGATTAAAAATGAAGATTTTTATACATTCTCATGCAAACTTTCATCCCCTATTTCACCCATGTAGGGAATAAATTTCGAAAAATCCTTTCTTAAATGACACCCACAATATAAAAACAATATCCTCTCGAAATTTTAAACTTCAATCATTGGCGATTAAGAATAGGCGTTGATACACCAGTCGGTAAGATAATTTCCTCCCTCTGGCAAGTTTTTGATTTTAAACAATATATAAAAAGAAAGATTTAAAAGAAAAAATCATCAAAATCGAAGGTCTCCCTAAGAATGGCTATTTTATGTATTCCTTTATGCAACTACTAATGTAAAAAAGTATTATAAACTTAAATTTTTGTGATGTATTCCTTTATGCAACTACTAATTTGAAAAAGTATCATAAGCTTAAATTTTTGTGATTGATTTACCATGGTAAAACATTTTTCATGCGGTATATTATGATTATCAAATAAAACACATATAGTAAAATATACGGTATTCCAGCCAAATAATAGTAGAATACTATACGTTGTACGCTAATATATGAAGAAAGTAAGATACACATATACACACCATAGTAAAACAATGTTCACTTTACTCTATCCTTTAGAACTTAATTGTGTGAATGAAAATGGGTAACCAAATTATATTATTCTGTAAGTATTTTGACCATTGTAGAAGTTTAAAGCGGATTTTGAATTGTGGCTTATTGTATATATCTATACAGGGTGATTTTTTAATAACAATTTCTGCCTTTATAGTATGAAGACCTTATGAAAGATTTAATAGCAAAAACACGTTTTTTCTAATTGTAATGTAAACAAAGTATCTAGTTTTTTAAAGACGGGAACGTCTTTTAAAAAGGATAATATTGTTTGAAAATTAATTTTTCTTGAACTAAAAACTGTAAGAATAGTATCGTAAACATTTTCGATAAAAAAAAAAATCTGTTTACAAAATTACTGAGAATTTTCTGAAAAATAGTTTTATTTTTCACTTAAAAAACCCCGAAAACACAGTCGCGGTCCAGAAAAAAAATTGTGTTTCTTTTGGCAAAGAGCAAACATATGTAGTTCTATTTGCCATGAAGACGTTACAATATCAAAAAACATAATTTTATATTCTCTAAACAAGCTATGTTCTCCAATAAATAATCTCGTACATGTTCGCTTTTTGAAATATAAGATGTAAACTTTTTTTAAAATCATCCCATACATGTTTCTATGAAGATTATATTTATATATATTTGTATTATATAAAGGATATTGTTAAACAATATAACTATATTAATGAAATTGATGCAGTTATAACTACATATAGATTATATTATGTTGTTATCATATGCAGACGTGTAAATAGATGTTAAATTCTATGATAAAGACTGAGTGATGAGGCTGTATCCTATCTTAAGTCAGATCTAAATAGATCGAGTAAGGAATATAATAGACTTTACTTTATTAACCGACTTCAAACAAAAAAGGAGGAGGATATCAATTCGACGGTTTTTTTTTAATGCGTGTCTCATAATTTTCGAATAAGTGAACCGATTTTGATGATTCTTTATCTAATTGTAAGCTGGTGCTTCCCGTGTGGTTTCATTTCATTTTGGTGTGGTTTCATCTGACAACGATATCCATGAGGAAACCATAAAAGCCTTAAATTCGCATTAAGTATAAACGACAAGAGGACGAATAATTCAATATCACGCCAACCGATTTCGATGATTCCTTTTTTAGTGGCAAATTAGTTAGTGTACTACAGATTCACTAAAAATCACAAAATAAAAAACAACTTTTAACAAAAAGAAAACCGACTTCAAAAGAAAAACTTTTTCAAAACAAATGAATATGCTCTAAAAAGCAATAACGATAATATAATGAAGGTAAAATTATTATTTTTGGAGTCGATGTCAGCCAAGCTAATGTAGCCCAATCCAATGAAACCCAATCCAAAAACTTTCTTTTTTGAATTTTCGCTACATTTTTGGCCTACAGCCACACTGTGTATACAGGCTACAATAATCTATGCATATGATAATATCTTATAGAAATACAAACACGGTTTTAGGCTGTTTTAAGAACTAAAAATCCAAAACAAATGTTTTTATAGGGTTCCACCCATTTTGAATTTTGATCAATATAGCAGTATTTTCTTGAAGTTTCAAGAAATCTTAACCAAAAGCCAAAACCAATTATAAAAGTTTTGGGTCTTTTGTTTTTGTTTATATGTGTTACCATTAACGTTTTTCTAAATTTAATTTTTTTTATATAAGTACTTCTAATAATCATTAATTACGTGGTAGGACATGTATAAGTATATGGTAATAAGTAGCTAAGTGGACACATTACACTATAGGAACATAATAAATATTCCTATTTATAATAATAATATTGACTCTAGGAATGTTTTTAATAATACCATACAGTTATATAATTAGTGTTATGGTTGTGATAAATTATCGTAATAAAATTTATTTTTAAACAAAATCTAATAAGTAAATACTCAAAATACGTAATTGGTTTTAATCAATTATTGTAATTTTATATTATTATATACCTATTTAGGTGTTTTATATTTTAATGGTATCAGTAATTTATAACTTGCCCTATCTTCAAAAAAAGGCTTTGAGCTTTTTCACATAACCTTTGATGGACAGCATTAGAATGCCATGATTGCCGATGTCTATTGAAGTGACATGGCACACAATGATGATGAAAATTAATTATTGAGACTGCAGAATATACTATAAATAAGTTTCTAAATTAATCAACATTTTCTAAATTACATTCAACTTAACCGAATTTGACCATAATGTCCATGTCCATATACTATAACTAAGAACAAATATGAGATATAATTACAAGTAAAAAGTATTTTTTGAGATACAGCAATTTTTCAATTAATTTTTTTAATAAGTTCAGGTGTTTGGACTCGACATTTGAAAAACTGAAAGATCACATTCAATCGTCACAATGAAACACATTACTCGACGTTTTTAAAAAAAAACCTCTACATTGAACAAAAATAAGCAAACGAATACAAAGCTCAACAACAAATCTAATTTCTAACTTATTTGTCATGTTTTCACTATTTCTCTTTTCTATTTCTCAGTCGGTCTTCTTTTGCCCTGTAGTTCATACAAATTCTGACCGCTGTGTGTTTTGGGATGTTAAATATTATCCTATATACAATATATACATCTCCTATATATATTTTATATATATTTCGAGTATGTAGTTGTTAGTCACTGTGCTGTTTCTTCTAAACGGACGGCCCGATTTTGATGAAATTTATTCTGTGTGTTCAAGTATTTCTCTCTGATGATGGGTTAGGTTTACTACATATATTTTTGAGGGTTCCACACCAAAAAAATTAAATTTCACTAATTGGTGGGAGCGCATATAAATTATATATTACATTATACTACAACTTACTATGATCTATTTATTTTTAATAGTATTGTGAATAGGTATAAATTAGAGCTTTAAGCGAGAACAGCGAATTCCACTGTCGAAGGCCAGACCAAAGGATGAAGGGTGGGTCGTGGTCTTACCAATAGAAAGGAGTAAAATTTGAGTTTAGCGGCATAGGTTTAACGTAATAGGTTAAGCGAAATAGATTGATTGGGATGGGTTAAGCAGGAGTGGTTTAGCGTGTAAGCTAAGAAAAGTATAGGTATTAAAGGATTGGAGTTAGAATTTTTTTTTTAATAGTTACGTTTCTACAGGACACGGGTCCGCTAGTATATATATATTGTATAATCTCGGTCCGCAATAATACAACTTCCAAGTTATTGATGGTATACATAGTCGACAAAGAATAACGTTCGTCAGGATACACAACATACCAACATACCATATTTCCTCTATACATGTTCAACAGAATGTTTAAAAATTTAAAGATTTCTTACGTAGTTTTGAATTTGATTTCAGAGAAGATATATTACTTGTATTTTGTCAGCATTGTATTTCGTCTTTGCCTGTATGTCACAATAGAAAAAATTTCGCTTTTCTCTACTAAGATTAACGCGAGTCGACAATATGTTATAGTTAACGAAACATATTATTATATAAAACAAAAATTTGAATACCATATCGATCAATTAAGCGAGTAATTATTACTTAAAAATACACTAAAAATCATAACCTGTTGAGGATAGTTATTATTATTTTTCTATTACTGGTAAGCCATTCTATTTAAGTTAAAAAATTCGTCTAATAATTCTAAATTTCTCCGTCCAAGCCGAATCAGTTCCATCCTTATTGAATCAGACTATTTCATGGCTACTTCTGATACACAGGCTATAGAACCTTTCTATAGCAAGACTAAGTAATAGTTGCACAAAAATTATATTGGCACGCTAAAAACTAGGATTACATTTACATTTGTCGCTTCTTCAAACAATCGGTAAACATGAGCTCACGCATGAAAATAGGCAGTATTAGATTTTAACTGAATTTATGTAAAAGTTCTTCAAATTTTAAGATTAAAGTTTTGAAACACCTAGTGCATTTTCCAAGAATCACCACAAGCAATGTTGTGAAGAAATATCTAGATATTTATTACAACACACAATTCTACATCGTTCTATGTAGCGTCTGTGTGTATTGTACACAAGGCGACGTCACTATCTAGTCACCATCGTTCATCATCCTACCCTCTGGTCGGAAGCTTTTTCTCTCTCACTTCATCTATCTCGTATGCAAGATTCTACAACAATATTATTACATATCTTACTTTATATCAATCTGCCTTTTGGAGGAGAGATGGATGTTCTTATATATATTACTACAATATATGAGTTAATGCAATAAATGTTAACTTTAATTCAAATCGTCAGAGTGTAAAATTTCATTTCTACAAGATTTATTGTTTATATTTACATAGAAACATAAGAATGGTGATGATTTTAACTAGAAATATGTTGTCTTAATCCAATAATTAAAAAAATTTGACAATTTGTATTAATTTTTTTTATTAAAGAGGAAAGTTTTCTTAATTAATAAAACTCGACAAAATGGCATGATTTACGTAGTATATTACAATATTTGCACATTGTGGTAGTTTCTAAAGAAATGTTTTGTTTTCCAAAGTTTTTCCAAAATTTTAATACTAAGAAAGACTATTTAGAACTATGAAAAAAGAATATTTAAAGGAAATGTCTGCTTACAATCTTGTAAACTACACATATCAAAAAGGTAATTGTAACAATTTTTAAAACACAAATTTTTCTAATCACATAAACTAAAACTTAAAAGTGGAAAATGTATTTGAAAACACACGTAACCATAAAATTAAAAGTAAAAAAGAAAAGAAAATTAAAAGTTCATAATGAAAATAAAAAATTATAAAATTAAAAGTCCTAAATTTGTATTTAAAAAGTACTCTCCGTAAGAACCATCGCAGCGAAATCGGTTCAGCTGCTCTCGAGATTTACGCTTAGCAACACATTTTTAATAATTAAAACTAAACTTTACATCTGAAATACAGCTCACAAGCTACGGAACACCTAGTTAGTGTATGTATAAGTGTAAAAGTAATATACCTTACCTAATAAGTGAAAATTATCTTATATCAGAAAAATGTAATAAATAAAATGGAAATGAAAGCAAATGTATACTATTTTCGAGAGAAAATTTATATACATGACAATATTAAGTGTATGTTGCACCCTATTATTATATTCAACCTACATACATGCTGGCGAAAGTAGTAAGTAGTTTATAGAAATGCTATCTTTGATACTTGTTTGAACTTAATATATACATGAAATGTTAGGTATATAGTAACACTTACTTATATGAGTACTAAAAGTAGACCATTGCATCTAAAATAGTCAAAGTCTCTGATTTATTGTGCTAACACTTTTATAACCTAAGGTAACAAAAATTATGTGTTTCTTTTTTACTGCTTATTTTCAGTACGGAATTAAGTTGATCTCTAATATGATATATTTTTTCCAAGTCCATGATTATTTTCAGCTAAATAATTCGTAATCCATTTATTTTATAGACAAAGTTATGTTCTCAATAAAACGTGATTATTTTGCACTTTCTTACGAACTTTGTTTCGGTTAACTTTTACATCAAGATATACTCAGAATTGCTATTAATACATGCATTGTTTAACGCATGTACTCTGTCATACTCGTGATAGTTATATGCCTAGATGTAAACCGAACGAGTGGTATATTCTTTCCGCGTTTCTATAATTCTAAATGTAATTAAAGGCCTTTTGCATAGTTTTAAATAAAAACATTTTTTTACATTTATCATACATAATTCCATTAAAATAATAATAATAATATTTGTATTCTGTGTCTGTAAATATATCTTGTGTTTAGAATATAAAATGATAGAACATTCATGAATTGATCATCATTGTATGCAATGTTGTCCAACGAAGGTGCACGTAATATTTGACGGATATCGTATATCACAAAAATTGCTATAAAATACTCTTTCAAATAAAAAGAATTATTTTTATGATATCTCTTACACAATTTGTTTATTTTAAGCTTAAAGTTTTATCATTTAAAATGGAAAACTTTTAATATGCCTTAGTGTTGTTGTAAAAGCAAAAATACAATGTACAAAACAAATAAATAACAAATAATAATGATTAAAAACATATATATTTATAGTGGGAAAAGAATATTGTATTTTTCAGTTACTTTGTGTAAAATAGAAGTAATAATTCTTTTGTTATAAATGCTTAAATGTTCGATGTCAGACAGGCTAAAAAGAATTGTTCACTTTAAAAGAGAGGTTAGGTTATACCCTGACGTTTTTTTTCTTTTTTCCTCTGTTTTTTGTTTTTTTGTATTTTCTACTAACCAACGAACACCACTCTCTCGTGCCGCGAATAATAACTGATAGAAGTATAGCATACGAACGTGCATTGAAATAACAATATTTTTATACATGTATTTTAAAAGAAATTTATTACTTTAATCATTTTTATTTAAATTATTATACATTCATATATATATATATATATATATATATATATATATATATATATATATATATATATATATATATATATATGTATATATATATATATATATATATGTGTGTATTAACGGTGTCCCATCGAGTACGCCGGAAGGGACAACTAGTAATAGTAAACACAATTCATTATATCTACTTTTATCAGTAATTGTTTCTGGTTTGTTATCCCAGATACCCTAATAAGCCAGTGTTCTTGCAGTCAAAATTAAGCTCGTTTAAAAAAAATTTGCGGTTGGCTGCTGATTAAAAGATATCAGTTTAGTGAAATTCGCACACTTTTTTTGAAATTCAAAGGTGTTGTCGGATTTTGTTATTGATAGCAAGGAGTAAATTTGGATTTAAACTAAGGGTTCCCAAATCTATCTCTCATATTTCGACCTTTTTTCCTACACTCAAAATAGGGCCCACGGTAGTCTCAAACGCATCTGATTCTCCGGTTCTAGATGAGATAAAATGAATCGGCTGACGGCAAAAGTTGAGTAGTAGTCTACTCTAAAAAATGTGTAAAATTTCTTAAAATTCGTAATAAGCGCACAAAATTACCCCTTAGAAGAATATTTTTAGCCATTCGCAAAAAGAGAGAACAACAAATCTACCAGGTGACTGGGGCTGTAAGAGGTATTAGTTTGGACACTTTCCCATTTTTACTTTGCAGGAAATATGTATTATATCTATTTCGAAAATGCTTAGCATTTATTAAAAAGCATCGGAGCTGTTAAACTACTTTGTCATATTAGCATCAATAGCTATGACACCAAATTTTACCTTTTTTGTAAAATGAGTTAAAATTTGAATTTTTAATACGTTTGCATACAATCATGGGTGTTTTTCTCTTCGCTAAGACATCATTTCCTCACCTTTATTTGTACGATCTTAACTGTACATTTCGTGGATAAAGGTTGAGTATAAGGTTGCTAAGATCATATCAGCTGAAACCTTGAGTTTAATTTTGTACTTTACGTGCTTTATTATGTGCTTACTATATTCGATAAATTTTTGTCGTTATTTCATGTGGTTTTTTTTAATGGTAAATATATTTCTGAAAACTATAAATTTAAGTCGGTTTGTAGAAATGTTTTTCTAACCACGTTTCGGAATAACCGCAAATCAAAATGTATCCACGTTATATTGCAACAAGTCTTTCTAATGAAATTCCATGGAAGACACCCTTTCTTTATGTAAAAGAAAAAGTATAGTGAGTTAGTTCACTAGGTATATTATTTAGATATTATCTGAAGGTTGTTGAATGTGAAATCGTTAGTGTAAATTAACTGTGTGCAACGAGGTTTAATAGATGGAAAATTATTTGAACGAAAAAGAACTACTAATTATGCCATTTCAATATGTAATATTGAAACGGATACGGATGAATATAATCATATTTATTTTTGAATTGAATGAATTTCATTTGCATATGTCATAAGTCTCTCTAAGACTGCCGTATTCTATCTTAGACCAAACTAAGATTTTTTCGTCGAATATTTCGAATTTTTTCTTAAAAGTATCAGTGTTTTGATATTCATGCATAAAAGATAACTCTTTGCTATTATAAGTATAATCGATAAGACGAAATTCATTAGCTTCGTAATGCCGAAACTCTTATTAAGGTAAAATCGATGTGGTAACTACATACAATTTTGATGAAAGTTCACAGCTTAAATTCGAAACAAATAGAATTAAAGCAAACTATACTTCTCATGCTAAATGTTAGAAACGGATTTTCTAACGAAACCTGCACAAACTAATGTAAACCTTAAATAAATACTTACATACGATTTTATTAACTTACTTTTTACATCATGCATATTATGTAATATATCATATATCAAGGTATACTAAGTTTACTTTCAAGGTTGTGGCGTTTGAAAATATTACGAAATATTATTATCGAAAATATTACGAATTACGAGCAAAATTCTGATAGAGGGTGTTCTTAAAATTGCTTAAAGAGTCAATTTTCAGTTGTCCGTCTGTAAACACGATAATTGAAAAACGAAAAGAGATATCAAGCTCTCAAGACGGACAGACGGACAGACAACCGAAAATGGACTAATTAGGTGATTCTAAGAACACCTATTCCAAAATTTTAAGTTTAAGTTTAAAGCATCAATATTTTTAAGCGTTACAAACTTGGAACTAAACTTGCATATTACATATATGCATGGTATAACAAGTAGGTCTTAACACTTTTGTGACAAGAAGTCGCACTTTTCAAATAATTAAATTTGACAACAAAAAAAATATAGAACTAAGAATACTTGTTGATGTGTTCAACGCCGTGGCGCGAAGACCTTTTAAATCAAATTTATTTTTGTCGCACAGAAAGTTGTAAACTGTTTATTATATATAGGTAATTTAATATATACAGAATTTCCATTTAAGTTGAGACAAATACTACTAATAGCTCGAAGGATTTTCAAAAAAAAAAAAACATTTTAATAAGAAGTGGGTAACATTTAAATGTATACAGATTCACCACTTTAAGGTTCACCTTGGCAAGCATGGCCTATTAAAAAACAACCCTTGCTCATTACTGATAAGAAAAAATTTAGGCCTATCCCCAATTGTTGGTTAAGAAAGGCCTCAGTACAATTTTTTCTACAATTTTTAGTTGATATTACTTTTTAAACAACTTTTTTTATATTGAGACACAACTCAATCTCAAGTTAAATGGGCCACCCTGTATTAATAC
This sequence comes from Chrysoperla carnea, assembly GCF_905475395.1. Lineage (NCBI taxonomy): Eukaryota > Metazoa > Arthropoda > Insecta > Neuroptera > Chrysopidae > Chrysoperla > Chrysoperla carnea. The sequence goes on from NC_058338.1 coordinate 18,597,066, forward strand.
ACTTTTACTATTATTATAAAACTTTATTCACTATTTGTTATACAATCTTCACATAAGTACAAATAATAGACGAATCAAGATCAAGAATATGAGATGATGATGATCAAATGTTAAGAGAAACATTTCAATATTTATTTATAAATATTAAACAACCAAGTTTTTGTATTTTAATAACATGTAAAAAAGGTTACAGCAACGAGAGCAATAGAAGTACGTGTATGATGTACCTACTCAAATACTATTGTTTGAGTTGGAACAATCTATTTTCTAACATTAACTAGTACCTACGAGTAATTTTGCAGGGATGTAATAAAATGGAATCCAATTTCTTTGCGATTTAAGATGATGTTTTATTATTGAAGCAGGGCGAATTGGTTCACTCGTATGACATACCTTAGTGTATGTTTGATCAAATGTTTTTGAGGTTTACACAATGGTCAGAGAAGCTATCTTTTGGAAAACAAAACCACACGAGAAAAAGAAATACTTTTTCATAATTTATCGAATTTTATGTAAATCTTAAAAGTAAGCCAAACATTGTTTGCTTTAAAATTTTTGTAAATCTTCAATTGAGCGAATATCTTGAATTTTTAAATGATGCAACTTACCCTAGTCACTGTATCCTACAAAATTGTTATATTCTAAATAGAAAATCCGATAAAATGCAAATCTTATAAATTAGTTTTTCATTAATCAATAATTACCGCACTCCATGTTACTTTATTTGAGCAAAACGGTTCCAAGAAGATATGCTTCAAAAATTTGGCCTTAAAAATACAAATTAACTTAAATAGATTTGTCCAATGATCACTTTGATCAAAGCTACTTAGTTAATGGTTTGAGGTAATGAAGAGATACATACTATCGTCTACGATTTCCTTGACCTATTAACACTCGCGTCAACCGTTCGGTAATCTTAAGTCGCGGGATGAAAGATTTGCTCAAGCGGTTTACACATGCCTCAAATATTTCGCGCCTTAAAATATTATTAAACTTTGTAAATTATAACCTCTGCATAATTTTATATCGATTTATTTTTTAATACATTAGCTAATGAAAAATAGTTTGATTATATTATTATTAAATGTTGATTGAGAGTGAAGATATTACAGCAAAGATATAATCTAAAAAATTAAAAAATAATTAGAAACATCAAAAAGCTGAATATCCTTGAAAATGCGTCGAAGATTGATGTTAAAAGAAACATTTCAACATATTGTGCTTTTGTCATAAGATAAAACTATCAAGTAAAAATATATTTTGATTGCATCAATAAAACATTGAATTAAAAAAACACAATAGAATACAACTCTGTGATTTTAAATACAACAAAATAAGAGACTTTACCTCCTAGTGGCGGTGAGTAATATTTATTCTTATATAACTATTACTACGTAACAACTATAAGAATACTATAATGTATATGTAGTGTACCATATTGAACGTCAAGTTGCAATCTTGTAAATATTTATTGAGACAAATTGAGTTTTATAACAAGTTATTTGTAATAGATTTGTTTTTTTTTTTTTTTATATTTATGTTTTATACAGGATGATTTTTTAAAGCCTTTTGCACTTTTTAGCAAAAAATAATAAAATCCGAAGCTTCTTATAGTCGTCGCATAGTCCATGGTAACCGTTGTTTTATTAAATGAAAATTCCTACCTTTTTTTTATTCAAATTATGACATTTTACCTCAAAAAATAAACTTTTAGTAACTTTCTTTAATTTTGATCCAAAAAGTATAAAAATCAGGTTAATTTAATGATTGGATGCAGAGTTAATGGATATCGTAATATTTCGATCGATTTTAGTCCGTATCTCAAAAACTTTTCGGCAAGTTATCAAATACACGCGATTTTTGAACTTTTTGGTTCAAAATTATCTTATATACTGAGTTTTATCAAAATTAGAGGCAAAACAAGTGTTCGATTTTTTGGAATTTTTTTAAGGGTTTGAAAAAATCGAGAAAATCGCAATAAAATTTTTGTTTTGGATTTGATGAAACTCGATGGATAGGGTAATTTTGATCCAAAAAGTATAAAATTCAGGTTAATTTAATGATTGGACCTATAGAAAGTTACAATGTCAGCGAGTATCATGGGCAAAAGTTCATTTTCAAAAAAGTTAGATTACCCACCAAAAAATTAAAATCCATAAAATTATGAACTAAAGAGATAATAAGTGAGGGCTATATCGTGATAGTTTTTGTTTTTAAAGGAGAAATTGCCCAGCAAAGCAGGCGGGTATCTGCTAGTATAATATAAATTGGATAGGAAGTTTGTCAACTATCCAAGATGTTGGAAGAAATACAGTGTCAATTTGGATATTCTTATTTCATGCACCTATTATACTTTTTACTTACGATGTAAGTAAAAAAGCATATATAATAAAATAGAGATAGATTAAGCTTTTTTAATAAGACCGAGTCTTAAATACAAACGCAAAAAAAGAACAGCCTTAATAAGCCACTTCAAAAAAGTTACATGTTTTTCGAACCATATAGCCTCACAAACTAACTCTACCGTAGTCTTTTTTGAAACATTCTGTATATTTAACCTTCAAACAATAACTAAGCACTAGGTTTTAATATATCTTGGCGAAATTGTTAGATATAGTTTTGACTACTTTTAAATGATGTGAGTTCTATTTAAAGTACTTATACTTTAAAAGAAAAATCAAATCGTTCGTTTTATTTATTCTTGACCATAGAAACCCAAGTCTAAACAGTTACTATATCGACCGATTAAACTACAGCTTATGCATACAGTGAATATTCCTGTCGTTTTGAATGGTCCAGTTTTGCGAAATTCCATCCGGTGTCCCTTACAATATTCGAGACGTAGAATTGTCCTTTTCAAAAACGCAACTGATCGAAAAATTAAAGTATATGTTCCAAAATTTCGGTTTGCAGAACTTTTATTTTGTCGATATTTTTTTTTTTAGAATGTCGTACTTATGCTTTAAAACGAATTAGTATTAGACAAATCTATTTTAGTCGAAAAAGCGAAAATGTTTTCAAATAAATTTTGATAGATACACAAATTAATTACTAAAGCCAAAGAAGTCAAAACGTATTGGTAAGACCAAAAAAAATGAAAATTGAAAAGGCAAAACGGAGATAGAATTTTGTGGGAAATCATTTGCTGGAATGGAAGTAAATGGGGCCAAATGGATAGAAGGACAGCATGATATAGATGTATCTTTAGAGTTGGCATTGTCTTTATTGTGAGTGTAATGCAGGGAAGATAGCCTGGGACAAGGGGGCTATAATGTAGTAGACAGCGAAGCGGCTGAATAACTGCTAGTTGTATATGTATCTACAAATACTATAATAAAGAACACATACATTGTCAAATAAATAAATAAATAAAATAAACTTTACAATCGATTTTCATTCATTTACGGATTTAATTGAGAATATGAGAGATAATAATGTAATTTAAAAAACAATCAACACAAATCGAGTATCGTGTATCGTATGAATTTAAATAAATAAATAACTAAATCGTATTGACTGACATACGACCGACCATAAATAATATAAATTAACCAATTTTATTTTTCAATTTTTAATCCATGTTAATATGATAAACGTAAATGTGTGTCAGTTTTTGTTGATTGTATATAAGTTTGTTTCTTTTTTAGCCCAAAAAAATTCAAATGAAACTAAGACCAATATCGTGGCAAATATTGAAAAAAGATATAAGTTATTAACAAATTTGGCAACAATGACGCCGGATTCAGAGGTAAATATATCATTTTCAATGAGGTATTGGTACAGTGTGGGTTATTTTTTCAATAAAGGTTAGTTTTGAAAAATGAATCCGCAAGTTTTTTTTTATATCAGCATATCCGTCTGAAAAAAAA